>NC_048554.1:8300403-8983830 GCF_902806685.2 Maniola hyperantus | reverse complement strand
ACCTCTCCAGTTTCTGTCTTTTTTACAAGGTCATCAAAATCAAATAATTCTGACACACGTAGACGCTTATGAACGTGATGGCCGAATTTATCGATATTCATTTTGATCAGCTTAGAAGTATGGATAAAATGTTACTGCTCTAATCAGATAATATTTCTAGTATTTATATACTAATTAAGATCACCGTTTTCTCTGAGTTCTTCGATTATCGATATTATCTCATTATCTAATCCAGTATTACCAGCTTGTTTTGAAGCAATCAAAAGTTTCAATCGTTCAACCAATTCATTAGGGTTATTCCAATAAACGTAATCCGTATTGGGTTTTATTAATTTCATAAAAGGAAGACCATCACCTCTCACAGTTTTCTTACTTTCCTCCAAAGTAGGGATTTGAAATATTGGTTTTATTATAGTCATGTACTTTTGACCTTTGTTACTTTTAATTGGTTTTGATGGATCATAGTCTCGACGATGTACATTCGTTGTCAAAAGGATTGCTTTATAGTTTATTATATCTTCTTTATCGATCAAAGATAGGTTAGGGTTTCTACTAAGTAACAATTCATTAAGACCAGGAGTCTTTTTATATTCTTTTTCAGCAATTACAAAAGAATTACTATTAATTTTAATCGGAGTAAGACCTATGAAAGGTTTTCCATTTACAGATCGTACACCGAATGGAATATCCCCGAAATTTTCTGACGATAGGGACCAACTAGATGTTTCACTCGATTTAAATGACGCATCACTATTTTCATCATCTGACTCTTGAGGATTACTAGAATCGCTTGGATCCAATAACGTGGTATCCTGTTTCAGATCTAACTGGCTCCATTCACGGCTTTCAGGTTCTTTAGAAACATCAAAATTTTCAAAATCAATATTTTTATTATTTTTATCGGCGATACGATCAAGTGAAGTAGTAATAGGTTTAAATACTGATTGAAGAACCATATCATTATCAGTTTTTGAATCTTTCAATAATTTTAATTTCCTTTTTACAGCTTCGGATGCTTCAATAATCTGCTGCTTTATATGACGGTCCATTATAAAAATAATAGGAGTGTTATATATGTATACGTTTAAATCAATGACGTGGTTTGAAGGAAACGTCTATATTTAAATAAATTAACATGATTAATCGAACACAATGAATGTATCAAATGATTTTCTATAACCTCCTTCATTCTTAGGACAATCTTTGTTAATTACTAGATAATTATATGGATTATTCCATACTTTTGAACACATTTCTCGAAATAATGACCAGGACATATCAGTGTTGACATGTTCGTCATAAACATGTTTCAAATTAATGTCATCCTGTTTGAATAAAACTATGAGATTAGCGTTGTCTCTCACAAGCTGTTTAGGAATTTTTGTATATGTTTGATTTAAATAAAAACAGTCAACAAACTTGTGTCTACCCATAGCAAAGTAATCTCTGATGTTGTTTTGTTTTTCAGATGCTACGTCATCAAAAATTATGACTGAATTAGGTTTAGCGCTTTGAGGACTAAGGACATCATTATTGGCGTGGTATTTAAAGTAAGACACTCCCGGTACTCTTTTCAAAATATTTTCTAAAAGCGTATATTTAGGTTGATACAAGGTTTTTGAATAAACATAAACGTTTCTAAATCGTAATCCATTTTCGTGTAGGAGAAGACCGATGACTAAATTGGTTTTACCACAGTTCGATGGACCACATATAAGACACCGTATTGTATTGGGAAGTAGTTTACCATGACGGAATGTAGTATTTTCGCTAACAGTACAAATGTTATTAAAATTAAGTGATTGAGGCTGCTTTTCAAATCTCATTTTTGTGTGATAGCTTTAACAAACTCGAATAAAGTAACAGTTTCTCAACGTCACCATAGTTTATATTGAAAATTGCAAACCATCTTAGTTAATGATTAACCTTTATGAAATCTTAGTTGCGCAATCACTAAATCATGTTTCGAATGAACGAAATGCAAAAGCTATAATTGGGCATTGCTAGATCACTAAAGCATGTTTCGTGAACGAAGTGGAACGAAGTGAAACGAAGTGAAACGAAGTGAAACGAAACATGCTTTAATGATCTAGAATGCCCAATTATACACTACTGTCGTCGCCATGCTGGTGAATGTGCCGTTGCCAGCCAATATGAAAACGCTTAATATTTAGTTATATTGTATTCAAAACAAAATGGCGTGTTTCCACTAGAGACCGTCATTAACAATAATAATAGGATAATCTGCCGCACTCAGAGTCGCTTAATCGTTACTTAAGTTTAGTTAAAACCTGACAGAGCTATATCTCTTACATCCCTAAATCGGTCTCGTTTTAACTCAATCGTAAGTAACGATTAGCGACTCTGAGTACGGCTGTAAGTCGTGGCGGGTGAATTCAAAAGTATCAGCATGAGGTTGAACCGACTCTTTTAAAAATGAATGAGCTCTATTGGTTTATTTCCCCTATTATTTACGCATGTCGAATGTAATCCTATTGTTATTGCTAATGACGACCTCAAGTGGAAACACGCCAGTTTATTTTGAATGCACTTTACCTACCTGAAATTTCTATTTAAGTCAACACCCACGCATTCCCCATAACGTGCTCTGTTTTTACGCCACATACGGTCGTGTGTGTGCGTGTACTCGTACCCGTCTGGGTTCAACACTGGGAGTATGTACCTTTAACAATGAAACAACATTTTCAGTGTAAATAAGAATAAGTAGCGTGGTACCTACATCTTTATAAACAGACTAGCTTATGCACGAAACGTCGTCGGCGTGGACTGCACAAATTTCAAACCCGTATTTTACCTGATTTTACCCTCTTAGGGGTTGAACTTTAAAAAATTCTTTAGCGAGTTTCCCTATGTCATAATATCTGCATGCTTAATTTCAGCCCAATCCATCAGTCTCATCTAAATTTATGGATCCGCCAGATCCGTACCTATAGGTATCTAGATGATACATATATTATAAATGCGAAAGTATGTTTGTTTACCGGATTGGCATGATTTTTTGCATGGTTATATTTAAAGACCTGGAGAGTCTCGTAGGCTGCTTTTTATCCGGAAACCCACGCAAACGAAGTTGCGAACATCAGCTAGTACAATTTAGAATAGAATATATTTTTATTGAGTAAACTAGTACAAGTGCTTTTGAATCGTCAAAGTTATCAACTATTTTGAACACTAGTTTGGAAGAACCAGCAAGAAACTCGGCAGTTGCTCTTTTTTAAAGTGTTCAATTTACAATAATAAAATACTTATCGAGGTCCCACTCGAGTAGGTATGCTTATTTAGAGCCTCAATAGCTTAACAAGTACTTAAAGGAGTGGACTGAAAACCGAAAGGTCGACGGTTCAAACCCCGCCCGTTGCACTATTGTCGTACCTACTCCTAGCACAAGCTTGACGCTTAGTTGGAGAGGAAAGGGTAATATTAGTCATTTAACATCCCGACTAATATTATAAAGGCGAAAGTTTGTATGTGTGTGTGTGTGTGTGTGTATGTTTGTTACTCCTTCACGCAAAAACTACTGGACGGATTTGGCTGAAATTTGGAATAGAGATACATTATACTTACCCTGGATTAAGACATAGGCTACTTTTTATCCTGGAAAATCAAAGAGTTCCCGCGGGATTTTGAAAAACATAAATCCACGCGGACGAAGTCGCAAGCATCAGCTAGTGGCTAATATTCTTTTTTTTTAATTTTTTAGCAAACTTGTCTCACCAATCTTTGTTCGTCACGGAGTCTGGTAGGTCATGGTAGTTCCTCACGAGGTGGTTGGCAAGGTAAGTCACTACGGCTGTACTGATCCACTCACGGGGATGAATCGATCCATCTATCCACACGCCTAGGTTCCCACTGTCGCCGTTTGATATCTTCAACATCTAGGTGATAAAAGTAAATAATTCTTCATAACAATCCTTCAATAACTTCTATAGACTAAATAACAAACCCGGACTGTATAACTTTACCCAAGTGTGTGTATGCCTATCTTTCCAAACCGAGATTATAAAATGGGTACCTGCCTAGTTACTAACGTGGACGGACCCCCAGAACTTTTATAAAAAAACCTTATTTAAATCTGTTCAGACAGAAGCCAAAAAATCACGGATATGGGTACATGTACATAATATAAGTTGAGATCAATAGTTTCCTTCCTTACCTTTAAATCCCTGCCTTCAGCTGACTGACCAATAACATGCACAGTACACAAATATGGATACCCAGCAGCCAAGTCGTCCATAAATGAATATATCACGTCCAAACCATGGTAGTTCTTCCAATCAATTGTACGGCCTTCAAACACAGGCATTATTACGATAATGATGTGAATCTCTAGTAAACTATCTATTTATACTTTCAATATAAACGTTCCAATTCATTATCATAATTCATCAGGAATCATTATCACCATCAGTTAATTATAATTATGTATGGTTATGAGAGAATAAGGCAAATAATCTAGAGCTCCTGCAGGACGCAACGTAGAAAGAAGAAACTGATTGAGGATTTGGTTTAATAAACTGTCAAGTATGCAGAGTACTCTAGTCGTAATTTTAAGTAAAAAAGCTCTGTTTAAAGCTCTGCGAAGTAAAAAAGTTTTTTTATACTGCATGGGAAAAGAAAAGTTGACTGACGCACCAATTACGCGGCAGCAAAGAATTCCTAACTTCATACCACCAAATTGATCAGTGATTCACCCACAGCGCTGGTTCAAGGTCAGAGTTCTTTTTTGTAACATCAACTGTAGGTATCATCAGGTGAAATTACAGTCATACTTCCATACTAATACATTAAAGGCGAAATTATGTCTGTCTTTCTGTTTATCTGTCTGCTAGCCTTTCACGGCCCATCCGTTCAACCGATTTTGACGAAATTTGGTACAGCGATAGCTTGCATCCCGGGGAAGGACGTAGGCTACTTTTTATCTCGGAAAATAAAAAAGATTCCACGCGATTTTTAAAAACCTAAATCCACGCGGACGAGGTCGCGGGCATCATCTAAATATATCAAGTGGAGTATCATATTATGAAAGGTCTTCACCTGTGCATTCTAAAACAGATTTTATTTATTTTTATGCATTATAGTTTTTGAATTATCGTGCAAAATGTCGAAAAAATACGACTTTGGTACGGAACCCTCAGTGCGCGAGTCTGACTCGCACTTGGCCGGTTTTTTTATATTTTATATTATAGAGAACACTTTTGTTGTCGGGTCGTGACACTAGGGCTCTGCCTGAAAATCAGCGCTGCTGTAGTCAAATACTGCAGCATCATGCTGAGGCAGTAGCCTTTTCAGCTCAAACAAGACATCATTTTAGTTTTTAATAGTGTCGAGCTCGTAGTTCTAAGTTTACCTAGTTTTAATTTTTTTTAATTTGTAACATTTGGTTTTCTTTTTTTTCGTTTTTTCTTGTTTTGTGAGCTGAATAAACTTTTATTTATTTATTTATTTATTTAAATAAAACAAAGATGAAAATGTCACCCTTGTTAGACCCCGTTCACATGGCATTGACACTGAATGCGTTGTGGATGGCGAATACATTGACTATAGAACCGTTCATACGGTTACAAATGTGTACGTTTTTTTGCAGTACAAACAACGTGTAAATAGTTCTATACTCAATGAGTGCCACTACGTATTCCACAGGATTTATTTATCCTGCAAAAAAACGAGTAGGTACTGTTGGTACCGTTTGAACTCTTAACGTATAAAAAAACTTACGCAATGCAGAGTTCCTCTTAATGAAACTGTTCCCCTGTTCCCTCTTAATCATCGGGTCTACATCTCCGATAGCTATGGCGTATGGTATATCCCTTTCGTGCAGCATGCCCGCAACTTGGGCGGATCGTGGACCTTCCACCATGATGTCCATGGTACTGAGCTCCTCCTTCCAGATGTTAATCGCTAGAAAGGATATTAGGTTAGGTTGTTATCATCAGCTATGCTAATCAGTGATCATTCCCCTGTCTACTTCTTGTGTGATCTTATTATACCCCTCGTATTTGTCTTCTACGCCTTTTTTTGCCTAGAGATAGAGATAAGAGATCAGTATGCAGCGATCATCATGATCATCATCATCAACATCATCACCAACCGATAGACGTCCACTGCTGGACATAGGTCGCCATTCTAGCACCTTGGGACCCCAACGTCCATCGCTTTTACGAACTATGAGCCCTGCCCATTGCCATGCATGCAGCGATAAGATCGCCAAATTGTGGGAAGTGACCCGTGCACCCACCACCCACCAGTGGGTGCAAGGGTATTCGTATTTACGCGTACACCCACTGCGTTAGTGTAGGAATTTAATGTAAAAATATATGTCGATACATCGTATCGATAAATAAAAACGGTTCAACCGACAAATTCTTTTTGCTTTGTTGCTAGGAAGCACCTAGGTACTGGATATAAGCGGTATACGATCATGTTCTGCGCATATACATACTTGCAGGAGAACCACGTCCAGTTGTGGACGTCTATTGATTGAAACAACTAAATTTTACTGTAGTACTTAAATCTTTCAAGTTTTTCCTTTTCAGTTCATGTCAAGAACTACATAGTTTTTTTTTTTACCTATAATTGGTCCCATAATTTGACTAAGGAGAATTGGGATGATAGATATTACATATTAGGTAAGTACTCATTCATAGCTCTGGTCCTATAAACTACCTCTGAGAAAGGGTTTCGGGAGACAAATCGGCTAAAATATACAAGATTTGCTTAGTAAAGAAGAAGAGGCGTCGGCCGCAGAAAAATTCCTGGCTGCGCAATATCCAGGAGTGGACGGGAATCGCGAGTGCTGCAGAACTATTTCGCCTCGTGCAGAACAGAGTGGAATACACAAAGCTGACAGCCAACCCTCGCTAGTCGGAGAGACACGTGAAGAGGAAGAAGTAAAAATTAATACCTCCCAAAGTATCGAGTGATTTAACAAAATATCTTTGCGAATCATTAGTGAATCTTAATTCCCATACTTGTGTACTGTTGTGCGTTGGTGCCACTTTATTCATTAAATATTCGTAAATTAATTAAATCTTTAAATATTTTTTAGTATTTTATTTTGTCGGAAGAGAAGTAATACTCGTAATTTTGTGATTATAAATTGTCAAAGATTTTGTCTATTGTCTGTTCTGAGCTCATATGACATTGACTTTGTTTATTATGAGGTCCTGAGACGAGGTCTAATAAAAATTTAAATATAACGCGTAAAATTTAACTCCTCACGCGCCATTTTAACTTTATGTGTCAAATTTCATGTAAAAGTACGATTTTAGTCCTTATTGTAAAAGTGAACCGTACTTTTGACCTGACAGTTAACCCATAAAGTTAAAATTGCGCGTTAGAACGTACGCGTTAGTATAGTCGACGCATTTTATACTGAGTCGTCGAGTTATCTGTCTTTTTCGCTCGCACTTACCTACGACATGTAAGTGCGAGCGAAACAGACAGATAACTCGACGACTCAGTTTAAAATGCGTCGACTATAGTAAAATGGCACATATTAGTACACAGAAATTGAGAGTGGCAGGATGTTGCGCCGACACCGCCGACATGTCTTTCTCTGCTCTCTTTCTCTCTCACTCTTTCTCTCTCTCTGTCTCTGCCACAAAGTTGTATGGCTTTAGCATAGAGTAGAGCGGAGCGAGACCAATAATTAATCTATGGGCTTTAGTTACATAAAGAGGACGTGTATGTTATTTGCAGGTAGCGCCACGTCATATAAACTTATGAAGGATGTTTTGTCTACTTCAGGTCTCCACCACTCGTCAATTTAGTAAAAAATTTAGTACAAATTCCTAAAAGGCCGGCAACGCATCGGCCGTTCCTCTGGTGCTGCAAATGTTCATGGGCGGCGGTAATCACTTAACATCGGGTGACCCGCCTGCTCGTTTGCTCGCTATCTCTATTAAAAAAAACTGTGCCTTAGATCATAAGTAACCTGATTACCTGCTCACCTAATTTATATTTCATCCTTTACCACATTATCTCGTGTCAACAGTGTCTCCTTTGAATCAATAAACTCCATCAAAGCTATAACACAGTTCAGTATTTCGTTACCGGTTTCTTCTATTTCATCCTTCGGTAACATGAACTTGTGCTTTTTGCTTCTAAGCTCTATCAGGTAGCAGTAAGGGATACCAGCTTCACCGTAGCTCCAGTCATTGCTTGTACCAGCTGCACCATACATTACATCTCTTGAGATGCCCACTTTATAGGTGTTGCCATTGGTTTCAAAAATAGCCTGAAAGTAATCAAAGGTGGTGAGTGGTGACATGGTCTCTATTACTATTGATGAAATATTGTAAAATAGTAATAGAGACTATTACTATTTTACAATTTTTCAAATTATAGGTAAATTCTTTCTGTCTATTATGCGACCTGTAATGTGTTTTGCCAATTTACTCATTGGCATTGGATCTATTTTTCTTTATTGGTCGCAACGGAGCAACAGATTGACGTGATTTTTGCATGGGGTATAGTTGAAGACCTGGAGAGTGACATAGGCTCTTTTTATCCCAGAAAATCAAACAGTGCCTACGGCAGTTTTAAAACCTAAACCCATGCGGACGTAGTCGTGGCATCAGCTAGTATATTAGTATTACTTATTGTGAATAGTTCTATCTTGCCTTGGACATGACAGTAGCGCCTTCTAGTAATCGCACGTAGTCAGGGCACGGTTCATCTCTACAGGCGAAAGGAAAAAGGATGACTTGTCCGTAGCTATGAAGAGTGATGTAAGCTTTGAATGGAATACCGGAGTTCAGAATGAAGTCCTGAAAAAATACGCAGATTCTTAAGTAGGTATACATTTTCCTTCACCATTAAAGCAAGTGCACACTGCAAAAAATAGGCTTTTCTTGGCATTATTGTGCATAACTCACATAACTCCGAAAAGTTGTTCGAGATGCGTGCCCGGGATTGAACCTCCGACCTCCCGAATATGAGTTGGACATTTGTAACCACTAAGCTATCATGGCTATTTGAATAGTCAATAAGTATTTTAAAAATGTTTGAAATTTTTCATAGATAATTTTCGGATTTAAGAATTTCTTATTTATGAAGGATATTACTTACATAATATTTTTTATTTATAACAAAAATGGCGGAACTGATAGCTGGTTAAAAATACAAATCAAAAGCTTCTTCATCGGTAGTTCTTGGACCGTGGTCTAAACTGATTAAAAGAACTACAAGACCGTTATAGCCAGAGGGATACAAAATCAACCCCTGCCGGTTCCATAATTTATATTATATACTTATTAACAAAATTATTTGCTATAAAAATGTTCAAAGAAGTAACCAATGATGTACAATTACGTAATAAAACAATTAAAATCAACGCAACGGTATAAAATCGCTGCAGCGAAATTGATTTACTACTAAAACGTGTTTGCAGTTTAATCTCCGCGTGCAGCGCCGATGTCACGATTTCGGTATCAACAGCACATTACAGCTTTACATTAAACCGTGTAATGGATATTATTATTTGCTATACGCCTTTATTTGATGTGTAATGCGTTATTTATGCTGTAAAACTGTTCGGTTAAAAGAACTCATTAAACAGTCATTAAAGAACAGGTTCTCTATCTGATTTATAAAAAAAAGGCAATTTATTTTTATTTTTATTTGATAACAAGTTAGCTTTTCTTTTTTTTATTTAGATACAAGTTAGCACTTGACTGCAATCTCACCTGGTGGTAAGTGATGATGCAATCGAAGATGGAAGCGGGCAAACCTGGCCTTCCAGGTTAGCCCGCCGGGCCGGGCGTTAGCCGGGTTTAATACAAACTGCTATTACCCCTTGGTATACCTAGCAGTTTTTATTAAACCCACACCCCTTTGGTTTCAAAAGGGGTTTACGTGTATTAACTGGTGATAACTGATAAGTGACGTCCAAAGTGAATAATTTTATCAATCTATCTGCAATCTGTCGATATGACTGTTAGGTAGATTACTTAGAAACATTGTAACGTTGTGTCTACGTTTTTATATTATGAGCTAAGTTAAATATTCGTGTTTTTGTAGTTATACCCTTATAGCTCTTGATTCAGGTTCTGAAAATGGTTCAGGACCTCTGTAGAAAGCATTTCCGGGATTGTTAGATGACTCTTTGCCTCCCCAACCGTAACTGCAAATAAAAAGGGAAAAACAGTAGGTAGGTAAGTTGATATAAGTTGAAACCACCGTAGAAGAAATGACAATTTAAAATTTTTAGGGTTCCGTACCTCAAAAGAAACAAAGGAACCCTTATAGGATAAACGGACGAAAGGACAGCGGAGTCTTAGTAATAGAGTCCAGTTGGCACACTTCAGATAAGGAACCCTAAAAATAAAGTGCCGAATTGAGAACCTTTTTGGGAGTCGGATAAAAATAGCATTGATTTTATTCCTAACCTCATTATACATACATCAATCTCGTCATTTTAATTAGAACCAAATAATTAAAATAGATTGCAGGGGAAAGATAGATTAAAAAAACATAGAATTAAGAACCGAATAATCGTGGGTAACTCAATATCCTTATTACCTGAAATTCCTATTTAGGTCAACACCCATACATGCACCCTTATGCTTCGCTCTATTTTTCCTCCACATACGGTCACCTGTATGCGAATGTTCGTAGCCGTCAGGGTTCACTACTGGGTGAAAATACCTATAAATTGATATAGGACAGCTTAACGGACCATGCAGCCCATGCATTAAAACATTTCGCGTAATTATCTGAATAATTAAAATGCTTATAATATATAATTTGTTATTTGGGCTGTCATTATAATTAGTTGAGCACCTAAAGCCGGTGCTGCACCCGATCTCTTCCATACACCACACTTCTACACGGCATCGCACATCGTGACAGCCTAGTGCTTGACTTTTAACCTCTAGGCTATCGCCCCTTTCTGCAATATTCAGAACTAGATGATGCCCGCGACTTCATCCACGTGTATTTAGGTTTTTTAAAATTTCATTGGAAGTCTTGGTTTTTCCGGGATAAAAAGTTGCCTATGTGAATTTCCGGGATGTAACCTACCTCTGTACCTTTCATATGAATCGGTTAAGCGGTTGGGCCTTTAAGAATCCCTGTGGAAACGCTTTGATTTCCCGGAATGAAAAGTAGCCCATGTCCGTCCCCGGGATGTAGGTAAGCTAGCTCCATACCAAATTTCATTCAAATCGGTTAAACTGTTGCGCCGTGAAAAGCTAGTAGACAGACAGACACACTTTTGCATTTATACTATTAGTATAGAAAAACAGTAACGTACTTAAAAGTCAGTTACATTTACAGTTAGAAATTACCAGTCCTTATTAGTGACACTGGTTGGCAAGATTGAGAAGTTCCGAGCGATATGGTTCGCGATGTAGGTCGCTACGGCTGGGGCAATCCACTCGCGCGCGTGTATGCCAGCGTCCATCCATACTGCTTGGTTGCTTGCGTCACTATTTGATATCTTTAGAACCTATTAAAGTTAGAATTATAAGGAAAATCTTCTGCGAATAGTACATGTAGGTATTTTGGTCAAAAATGTCTGTAACTTTAACGTTTTTTAATCCAGAATAGAGTGATAGAAGTGAAAAGAAAAACGAATTAAACATAATATTTCGTAGAAAACATTGTAACACACGGTCGAAGATTGATTAAGGAATACTGAGTAGATTCATTTGGGTTGGCTAATTCACAGATTTTGAAATCTGTCATTTTAGATCTGTTATTTTAGGTTAGGAAATACGGAGGAAATACTAGGAACGAAATGGCACTTTTTCTAATACTTGGCTATTTTAGGTTGATTTAACCTTTCAATAAAATACTTTGTTGGTACCCTCAGTAACGCGAAAAATACAAACAGGTGTTGTTAAAACAAAAAATAAATCAATGAAGTGGAAAGCCCGAGTACCTACTTTTAACTGCCTTCCTTCAAGAGACGTTCCAATGATTCCAACAGTACATATTGAAGGATAATCAGAATCGAGGTCGTCTAAGAAATCGTGAATTATATCCAGACGATGGTATTCATGCCAGTTCATGCGTGAAGGATTATTATCTTTTTGTGATTCTGATAAAAACAATTTAAACAGTACTTATCAATAAAACTAGCATTTTCACCGGAAATCAGACTTTATCATCATTAGAATCAGAATTTTAGTTTTTGGTTTATATGGACTAGGATGGACCAAAAATTGGTTAGACAGAAGCCTAATTTTTGTAATGCCTAATAATCGGGAATGCAGGAATCGCTTAGAAATTCGCTTCGCAATTTTTGGTCCATCCCAGTCCAAGTGGCCAATCGTAGCACGTTGGTGTTTTGGCTTTAGACTACAACACTACCTACTAATTATTATATTAAGTACCTACTAACCTTTTTCTAAAGGCTCTGGTTCACCTGTTGGGATGGGTATTTTCAGGGACTGCTTTATTTGAATATCTTCGGGACATTGTTTAACCAAAGCATGCTCTTTTAAGAATTTAGGTTTGTTTACTTGTACATGTTTTACTTCGTAGACGTTCTCATCCAATTTCATATTGAAAGCGTTCGTAACTATCACTAATGATGATAGTATTAGATGTAGTTGATTGATCACGATCTTTGCCCTTACTATAAAATCAAGAATATTAAAATCATCAAGAATATTAAATCATCAAGGATATTAAAATTAGATTTATTTAAAGTCAATGCTGAATATGAGTAGTTATTTTTACTGAAGGTTTGGGTGATAGAACCGTACTTAGTATCTATTATTTCTTTAAATTAAACAATATATTTTTGAAGTCGTTTAAGGTAGAAGCATCGGTGTGCAAAAACATTACAAAAAATATTTTGAAAATCATTTTTTAAAGGAATCTCGGAAAATATTTCTATGAATAATTTATTGTTGGTTTTCTAAGCCATTTTGAATATTGCTTTTCATTATAACTTTCTGCTGCTTTTAAGCATTTTTAGCTTTTAATCATCTTTTAACTTAACTTTTATGATTTTAAGGTTATGTGTTTGTGTTGTGTTTTATATATTTTGACATTGTGGATCGTAGCAGAATGTGCAAAGAATTTGGACAAGTCTTGAAAATAATCATCTCTATTAAAAGTAAAAAGTATGAATAAATATAAGTTAAATCTGGTTAAATCTTATAAGCACTGTGAATATCTTCAGATTCACATTGTTAATGAAGAAACTTGGCTTAGTTGTACTTTAATCAAATTGAAATAAATTGAAAAATCTGTTTACAAATTATTATTTTTACATGGATAGTTTACTATAAATAAGCAGGAATGAATAGAAAACAATACAATTTACGTTTCTAAATCGGTCTGTTTGATCATTTGTTGTCCCCAGTTCTGTAAAAGTCCGATATACCTAAGTTAAAAATAAAATAGCTATAAAGGGATCCCGATAAATCTAACAAGCGAGTAACAAGAAGGGGGCGCAATTAAAAAGATAAACGCATGTAAGACGAAGTCGAGGCGACATTTGGGTGGGGTGTTGGGGACCGCCGCCGTCTGGTTAGCGGGTTACCATGAGACGTGCCTCTACTATCGAATCTCATCAATTAATATATCTACTAAGTACTTACTATTCTTCTACTTTTATAACTGCCCATTGCCATTTCAGCTTCGCAAGTCGCAACCCGCTGTAGGTTACTCTGATTCTCCTACGGATCTCCTCATATATGATTTGATCACGATTCATATTTATAGAGCGAATGACTTAAAACTTGCCGTTCGTATAGTTTTACAATAATTATAAGTATTCTCCAACTTTGGTCAAAATTCATACACATAACACTGAAAAGTTAGAGGTGCGTGCCCGGGATAAAACCCCCAACCTCCCGAATAGGTGGCGGACGTCGTAGCCACTAGGCCATCACGGCTTTTCTTTAGGTGTACAGAATGCTATTAATTTGGTTCTGTTCAGATTAAGGTTTAAAAAGCAGATTTAAATAACTATAATTTGTTCCTTACTAATTCTGAGTCTTTTTAAGTGTGAGCGAGACTATACGTATCCTAATCGATATTTTACGTTTTGTTTCATTTAATATTTAATGAAAAACAAACATATCAAAATTGAACAATAATGAAAATTCGAGTCAGATAATTAATATTGAAAAAAATCTATTTTAAATAACTAGAACAGGCTATGTTATTTATGCATTGAAATATTAATGATGTAATGCGAGCAGGTGTCGCTCTTTCCCGTTAAGTGAAAATAAAATGAGAAATTGGTGAGAAACAAGTGAAATATCCGTAGTAGGGTATTTTCATTAAAAGGGAGTGCACAGGGTAGGGAGAGGCGTTTACTGAAAATATCTGATTACATCTAATTATCGAGCGAGTGGCGCGCCTCTTAGCGCCTTAGCTCTTTGAGCTTCTCTTGATTACGGGGCCATTGTTTGCGCAAATGTTTGAGGATACCATAATATTGAGAATCAGCCCCCCAATTGTGTAAGAATAACCATTTCATGGCTATCGCAATCGTCAAGAAATTCTGCCCTTTGATTGGTTGATTCGCTGTTTACATTTTTTCACAGCCAATCAAAGGGCAGAATTCTTGACGATTGCGATAGCCATGAAATGATTATTCTTACACATTTGGGGGGCTGGAGTCTTTGAATTCAAATCTATGACCAAATAATTATTAAGTATCTAAAATGTAGTTATTTACTTAGTGTAAAATAGAGACTTTAATAATATGTTGTAAGGGATCGTTGAAGATTTTGATCACAGTGAAAAGTATGACTGTTTTCGTAGACCTTTATAAACCTAGGTACCTAGGTAATAGTATATCCCAGATCTCATGGTAAGGTGTAACGAGTTCAGTTGAAATCTATTTTTTGACCCGAATTCAGAGTAACATAAGCGAATATAACATAATATATTGGTATATTAATATTACTTACCCATTAGCAACCCGCCACGACTTCGCACAACTTTCGGAGGGATCTCTAATTTTTTGAAAATAAAATATAGAGATAGCCCCCTACAAACAAACTTACAAACTTTACCTTTTTATAATACCTAATAGTTAAGTACACTCGTATATGCTGTCTATGACAAATGTGTGTATTTTATTTTATGAATTTTATAGATAACTATGTCAAAAATCTGTCACAATATTTCAAAATTTCAACGTGTACATTTAAAATCTTGATTAAATTAAGTAAGCGTAAAATAAATGTTTAGCATCCAAATTCCCGTAAATAAACCATCAAAGTGGCACGCAAAGGCTGCAAGTATCAAATATGGGACGTGAAATGTGTAAAAGAAGGACAGCGGCTGTTTTTGAGAAATTTAGATAATAAGGGCTGTGAGTAGACCAATTCATCATGATCAACCCATAGCCGGCTCACTACAGAACACAGGTCTCCTCTCAGAGTGAGAAGGGTTTTGGCCATAGTCTACCACGCTGGCCATGTGCGGATTGGTGGATTTCACACACCTTTGAGGACATTATGGAGAACTCTCAGGCATGCAGGTTTCCACACGATGTTTTCCTTCACCGTTAAAGCAAGTGATATTTAATTAGGTACTTAAAACGTACATAACTCCGAAAAGTTAAAGATGTAGTGCCCAGGATCGAGCCCCTGACCTCCGATTAGAAGGCGGACGACCTAACCACCTATGCTATCACAGCTTTTTTCAGCAGTGAGTAGACCGATTATTATTATTTAATTAACTACTAACGATTCATTAGTAATTCAGCTTTTTACTAATCTCTTTCAGATTATTTATTACAGATTGGCAGACTTTACATACCTTTGATAACATTATGGAGAGCTCTCAGTAGCAGGTTCACTGGTTCAGTTAGGTTCGACATTTAGGCAGGCGTTAAATGTTAGTATATTTGACGCAGGTAGCCCTAAAGTAGCCCTACTTTTTTTCGATTTTACATCACCATAGCCTAATATTTGACATAATGTCGTCGATTCATGATTAAACCGTGAGTTCCTTCACTCTAATTCATTCTGCCAGTCAGCTATTAGTAAATACCTCTAAATAAAGTAGTTTTTACGTAGCCACATCTATTCCAGCTATTAACATTTCTCAAGAAAGGACAAACGCAATGGAAGTGGTCGTCGATGGATGCCGTGTAACACAGATACAGAAACTGCTCCAAGATAGAGATATCCCCTTCGAAGTAGCCGGTAGTAACCGATCGTGTAACAAAAGTCCTGTTCGCAATGCGCTACATTCTGCCATCATTGTGCCACCAGGACCGAGGCCAAGATCGCCTAGTAAGGCTTTTATTTTTATTTTTTGGGTTTCGTATCTCCACAGAAAAAAAGAACCCTTTTAGGATCACTTTGTTGTCCGTCTGTATTATGTGTGTCTGTCAAGACCCATCAAGGTAATCAAAACTTATATAGGGTATAGTTTCCGTTGACTTTGGCAGGAAGCAACATCTAAATTTATAAAAGGATAAGGTGAATGACTGACTGACTGACTAATCTATCAACGCACAGCTCAAACTATTGAACGGATCGGGCTGAAATTTGGCATGCAGATAGCTATTATGACGTAGGCATCCGCTAAGAAAGGATTTTTGAAAATTCAACCCCTAAGGGGGTCAAATGAGGGTTTGAATTTTCTGTAGTCCACGCAGACGAAGTTGCGAGCATACACTAGTCTTAAATATAGCACAAGTAAAGAAAAAATTAGAAAACCCTAAATTTGTGATTACATGACAAAAAAATTAAAAAATGATATTTTTGTACGATGGTTTGGAACCCTTCGTGTGCGAGTCCGACTCGCACCTGACCAGATTTTTTTATTTCCTTATAACTCTTCTTGAATACGATCTCTAAACGGCATCGTAGCGGAACGCTAAATTACTGGGCGTTGCGGCTTTGCCGGTAGGGTGGTTACTAGCCACGGGCGTAGTCTTACATCTGACCAGACCAGAGACCATTTAGAAATTACAAATTCCTAAATTGGCTCTGCCAGGTATCGAACCCGGGACCTCCCACTTATTATAGACCACAGCACTCACCACTGCGTGCGGTCGTCATGATTTTCGTTTAAACCATAGTAGGTATATTTTTTCCTCGATTTCCAGACAAGAGCTAATAATACAGCGTCGTTTTATTAAATTTATTAGGTGACTAGCTGCCCCGGCGAACTTTGTACCGCCTAACAGTCAATTCTTTTCAGGATTTTTTTTTAATTTTTCTCTCCGTAAGGACCATCCTCGTACTTCAAGGAATATTATAAAAAAAGAATTAGCGAAATCGGTTTAGCTGTTCTCGAGATTTGCGATCAGCAACACATTTAGCGATTCATTTTTATATATAGAGATATTCGGAACTTCGTCCGCATATAAGTTTTAATTTTCAAAAATCCAGTTGGAACTCTTTGATTTTCCGGGATAAAAAGTCCCCGGGATGTACTTGTCAAAATCGGTTAAACGGATGGACCGTTAAAATTTAGCAGACAGATAGAAGTCAGACAGACAGATGGACAGACAGCTACACTTTCACATTAATAATATTAGTATGGAGCAGCATCATCAGGAGTTTAAAAAAATCTATTTTTAGGAAATTTAATTGATTGGAGAGACTACTATCCACTTAAAAATATTTATAATTTCATGGATAGTCTAGAAGTACGTTATCCATCAACGTGCACTGTTTCCACAATAGGCCAGACGGTAGAGGGACGAGACATAAAGGTTGGTAAAAAGGTATCTTTTGTAGTGTAAGATTACACTACATTTATCTTACACTAGATTTAGAAAGGAAACTTCTCTGGTGACTAGAGACTTTTCATAGTAATGGTTAATCTAAGCTGTTCGTCGTCGTCTCTTTGCTCTATCGCCCATGTTGTGACCATCAAGGACGGTACGCGACAGGTCGCGATGCATGAATTCTAACAGACAAAGACATACATTTTACAATGGATGAAATAATGCTAGTCTGTTGATATAATATTTAGTGATACTTAGCGTAATTTTTCCATAAATAATGGTGATCGCATACCCAACCCTCACGTGCCATTGGCAAGTATTTTCAGTGTGCGAAATTAGCCTTTTTTGTACTGAAAATGAAGGCGACGATGACGTCGAGTTGTAATATGTGCATAGTAATTACTTAAGATTTTTCCATAATGTTCTTAAAGGTGTGCGAAGTCTACCAATTCACACTTAGTCAACCCCTTCTCAATAGATAATGAGCCGGTCATAGGTTGATGAGGATGTACTTACTGAAAACTGGAAAGACGGTGTAGGTGTTTGTTTCGAGCTGCGCGTACGGCGCTACTTACCTAATGTAATTTTACGCTTATAAATCACATTTTTAAACGTATGGGGATGTTATTGTTAATGTTCACAGATGTTAAAAATTTCCAACAGTAGTGCTGGCAACACTGGTGTTTGGATCGATGGTGGTATACACGCGCGTGAGTGGATATCCACTTCTGTTGTGACTTATATTGCCGACCAACTGGCAAAGAATATAGAAAATCTGCCTGAGTACATTACTAACAAAGATTGGTAAGTATGAAAATATCAATGACATTACAGCATAGGCATAATATGACGTTCATATTACATGGCGCATGTAATTCGTACTCGGTGATGAGTAAGACAGTAGATAAAACGTAGATATATAGATATAGCGCTCTACAATATGAACCAAGTGTTCTAGTTTTACTTGGTATACGTACCTATGTAACATATCTACATCTTTTTGACATATGGGTATAATATTATCATTGGTAACTATATAACTAATTTGTATCGTGGATAGTAGAAAAGATGAGTACCTAGTGCTTTTTCAATTTTTTATTTTTTTTACTTAAATAATCTTAGCCATGTTAAATGACTAATATTCCCCTTTCCTCTCCAACTAAGCGTCAAGCTTGTGCTAGGAGTAGGTACGACAATAGTGCAACGGGCGGGGTTTGAAGTTGAACCGTCAACCTTTCGGTTTTCAGTCCAATCCTTTACCCGTTGAGCTATTGAGGCTCTAGAATTCTATAAACATGACATTTTGGTGACTTGTGTAAAAGCTGCAAAATACATCTCATTTCTATTTAATTAAGTATGTTGGTTCAGGATTTAGTATATAGATGTCTTCCTGAATCTGACTATTAGTTATTCCTTTAAATACTTTTCAGGTATTTCCTTCCTGTTTTGAATCCGGATGGCTACTTTTATTCACATACTAGCGATCGAATGTGGCGGAAAAATAGAGCTCGGATAGGAAACGCGGTTTTTGGCGTCGATTTAAACAGGAATTTTGGGTAATATTATATTGTAAACAAGTAGATCAATAGATAGTATACTTAATATGCATACTTAATTTATATATACTAGTAGTAGACAGTATACTTAATTTGATCCAAACAGTTATTTAAATCCATACTAATATTATTATAAATGCGAAAGCATGTCTGTCTGTCTGTTTGTCTGCAAGGTTTTCACAGCCCATCCCTTCAACCGATTTTGACGGGTACAGAGATAGCTTACATCCCGGGGAAGAACATAAGCTACATTTATCCCGGAAAATGAAATAGTTCCAATGGGACTTGTGAAAACTTAAATCCACGCGGACGAAGTCACGGGCGTTATCTAGTACTTACATAATATATTCCCGATGATAACTTCAGATTTCGCTGGCTACCAAGAGACAACGACTGCCATGGGGATGATCCTTCTCATTTGAATTATCGTGGAGTGGAACCATTTTCGGAGCCAGAAACTGCAGCAATTAAGGTAAAAAATTATATTTTCAACAGTTTTTAGACCCACTCATTTTTCAGATCCATATTTTTTAGTTTAGTAGGTACCGAACCATATTTTTACATAAAACATCATAGCATCGTAGGTACATTTGACCGACACATAGCCATCAGCTTCGCGCACGTCCACGTAGCTCAAGCTATAGAGTCAAGCTAGACCTTCAATGAATACCTACGCACTGCTAGAATATGGAACGTCCTTCCTCCGGCTTTCGTTTTCCCCACCACTTATAATAATGTTGGGACCTTCTAGCCAGGCCGCTGTATCGTCACCTACTTACCTAAGTACCTACTTTTTGGTGTGACTGCTGTCAACCATAAGCTTATTTAGTAAATAAAAACAAGTTTAATCTATTTGAGCAGTCCATGTACGATCATCAACAGTCAACTGCTTAAGCTGGCCCCTATGGCCGCTCTTATAAAAAAACTTATTTTTACAGGATCTAATTCTATACTCTGGCATTCCATTCAAGATATTTCTAACATTTCACGCATACAGTGAAGTGATTTCTTTTCCCTGGTGCTTCACATCGGAGCCATGTGCCGATTACGTCAACTTATTAGAGGGTGCAACTGCTATGGCCAAAGTGAGTATAATAGCTAGCGAATGCCTGCGTAGATTAGCGTAGTAAGTATTTTAAAAATTCCGTAGGAGCCTTTTTACAGGTATAAAAAGAATTCTTTGACCATTTCCATTTTACACCAGTAAGACTGCTGTCTACAATTTACAGGATGCTATGCTATGAATTTCACTGATATCGCTTCAGCCGTTGGGTTGTGCCGTAAAACCCAGACAAATAAGACATACCTACTTTATAGATATAGATAATATTAGTATGATTCGAGATGGCCATAAGAAGGTTTTCTTAAAAATGCAATAAGTACTTATATGAAAAATTAAATAAATATAATGAGGTATTCATTAGTGCATGACCGTAAAATATAAGTGCTGAAATGTAAATTATTGCTTCATGAACAAATTGCATCGCAATTTAAAAACGCGGTACTTTTCCGTGCTACATGTAATTAGGTACCTGCAATTGAAGACTGACTAGGCAACTTAAGCTGTATCATCAATTACCATCAGCTCTAAGTAGCAAAAAGCAGCCAAGCCAAGTCTAGAAGGATGCATTTACACATTCTCACGAGGAGCGAGAGGAAACGTTTGTTCGTTGACGTGGCAAAGATAATGTGTGAGTGACGCATTGGCCTGTCAGTCGATGGCGAGTGGCAAAATGGAATGTAAGAGCGAATATGTGTATGTACGGTAATATTGTATTTAAAAAATTGTTTTCAGGGTATCTACGATGTTAATGGTCGAATGTACAAAGTCGGTAATTTCAAGGATATAATGTACCCCGCTACAGGGACGAGTATCGATTGGAGCTATGGTTCAGCTCGCATACCCTTCTCTTACCTCGTCGAACTAAGGAGCAAGCAGTACAAGTTTCTACTTCCCAAGGAAGAGATATTGGACTGTTGCAAGGAAATATTCTGCGGTGTGAAGGCTTTAGCTCAATTTGTGGACAAAAAGAAATGTTTGAATTGTACTATGTTTTATAATAAAAATTGCTTATAATATTTTGGAACTGAACATCAATATTTTCTTTAACGTTATACTATTTTTAACTCATGATATTTTTCTTATCAATTGGTAGTTATTTCCAATGTGAAATTAATATGGTGAGGTTTATAAATCGTTCATTTTTCATTGATTTTAAGATATTTATTTTAGTCACTAACTAAATGATTAACTCAAGATTTTTAGTAACTTTAATTTTTTATTACCTTAGTCACTTAATTAAGTTTCTCCTATGTACACATATACATAGTATATTTACTAGTAAAAATATTTATAAAATAACAATTGCTCCAAATCCGTTGAGTTTAGGCTTTTTTCAAACAATTTTATTTATATAGGTATATTTTTGGATTTTGGCTGATCAACAAATACCATCAAACTTTTCACTGCTTGCCAAATTTCTTCGCATGTGTCTAAAATTTGGTCTTTTGGCAATTTGAACCTGTGTTTCCTGCTTCGCAGTTCTATCATGTATGAGTATGGGATCTTTGCAATACCATAACTCCAGTCTATGCTGGTTCCACACGCGAAATATGTAAGATCTTTTGTGCTGCCCACTTTATAAACCATTCCGCTGCTTTCATAAATTGCCTGAAAATAAAATCTAGATTGATTTTCTCTTTAGCTTTAAAATAGAATAAGCCTAAACTAACTAAGGTGTTACCGCGGTTACGTACTCATCCGATCCGAGTCCGTGAAAATACGTTCCTTTTTATTTGTATGGAAGCTAATAACATATGTCGTACATAATCGCTGGTATTCTCACGGATGACGGATAGAACTCAGATGAGGGAAGTGCAGTGCGTAATCGCCGTTAGAGTGGTGACCTCGCATTGGAAAGCGCAGCGTTGAATACCCCTCACTAAGTGGACAGATAACATACGTACATACACACCGACAACTAGTCGCAGGAAGCTGCTAGATTCAGGAAGTGCAAGACCGTAAAGTGTGGAAGTCCCTACAAGAGACCTATGTCCAGCAGCGGACGTCTATCGATTGATAATGATGCAGATGATGATAAAGCATATTGTTACAATCATCATTACTAGCCTACTAGTTTCTTACGTGGACTTGTTACCCTTGCCATGACCGCGCCACCTTCGAGCAGTTGTAAGTAGTCTGGACATGGTTCCGCCTTATAGCCCCAAGGGAATAGGATCAACTCATAGTAGCTATGGAAGGAGAGGTAGACTTTAAATGGAGTCTGTGAGCTTAATATTGTTTCCTGCAAAGTTTATTGTTTGATATAGTGGTCAGTTCTCTGTTTATTAAAATAAAAAGTTAAACCAGGGTTAGTTGTATTCTTTTTCAGGTTAGCAAACTAACAATTTTTATTTTGAAATATTTAGTTTTAAGCTCTAAATAGCTCAAAGGTTTGGAGTCATCTACGCGTATTAGCATTCATTATAGATAGTCTTCTAATATCTAGACGATCTCTAATGTTAAGACGCGTATAATTTCAAGTACCGCCTACAAGCAACCTTAACGCTTACTATTACGACGGAAATGGGAATTTTAATCGTTTTAAAGCGAAAAATTAACGTCACCAAGACACCCAAAGTTAATAACTAGAAGTAGGTACTTATCTCTGCTAGAAGTCTGGCGTTATCTGGTACCTACCCTGACAGCACAAGTTTCGGGTTCCGAAAATGGAGCAGGACCTCTATAAAATACGTGATGGGGTAAATCTGATGACCCTTCTTCTCCATTATTTCCCCAACGATAGCTGAAAATAAAGAAGAATACCAAACTTAAAATTAAAATAAATTTTGGGAAAGCTAGTTTTCTCAGAACGTAGGAAAACCGAATGAAAATGTCAAAGTTGGGATCAGTGTATAATTATTTCGTTAAAAAAAAAGCAGTTGAAGTAGACATAAGTTTGTTCTAAAATTAGAGTAACAAGTCTGCTTGGATATATTTTTGGTGGATCAATAAGCTACAATAACATAGATATAGAAATACGAGATATAAAATAGACTAGAGACTTTTTGAATTTTATTTTTATATTTGACCGTTGTTTTCCTATTCTACACCAAAAGAAAAGTTCTAAAGGTCGGAGACTGGCCACGTAATACTTATTTCAATTTGGTTATAAGTACTTAGTAATGTCAAAAGTCGAGTTGCTGATACATTTCTATGTATTGCGTCGTAGCGTAGCGACGACGTCAGTGTTCTCGAACGGTGGTGAGACAATGGTGTATAGTGCCTATATAATGCCCTAATGGTGTATAAAGGCGTCTCCACGACTTGAGGTCTTACCACCCCAGTTTAACCTCTGATTGACCTCTGAATGGCCAACACTCTCTCACTATTGGCTACAATGTATCATTGCAATAAAAAATCCATAAATTCAGTTAATGACAACAACTGAGATTGTAATAATGCAGCTTTTCTGGTATCAACCTGCACGTGAGGCTGGCATTGGTACTTAAAAATACTTAATTTGGCGTATTTTATTTATTTTAGTCTTCCTCATTTAAATGGTCAGGCTACTAGTTATTTGAAGTGTGGCGTATCTTTAGCTTTTGTATATCAATGTACAGTCACCTAAAATTCCTGTTGAGATCGACTCCCACACGCTCGCCGTCCTGCTTCGCTCGGTTCTTTCTCCACATGCGATCTTTTGTATGAGTGTATACGTACCCATCAGGGTTCAGTACAGGGACTATGTACCTGCCAGTAAAGTACCTGTTATTTTAGTCATTATAAAGCGTTAAAGTAAGCGAAATTGACTGGGATAGTACTAGATGATGCCCGCGATCTCGTCAGCGTGGATGTAGGGATTTTTAAAAATCCTGTAGGAGCTCTATGATAAAAAAGGAGGATAAAAAACTTTTGTCCGTCTCCGTGATGCAAGCTATTTATGTACCAAGTTTTATATTTTACTATGATATACATCTGTCTATATTTTACTATGGATTATAAATGTAATAGAAATGTGCCTATCCCAATATAAGAACATACTACGTTATGATTAAAAAATGTTTGGAGTTCTTGAAATACTTCTTCCCTTCCTTTCCTTTATCAGTTGGTAAATAGCGCTTTTTATACATATAATAAGACCAAAATAAAGAGTTAAACCTGAAATTCATGCCCGGGCATAATTTGCTACGGTAAATAACGAGTAGCCTACGAGCGACGAGTATCTTAGCGTATTAGGACGTGAACGTTGAAAATTACCAATCTTTATTAGTAATGGAATTGGAAAGTTTCTGGAAGTTTCTGACGATATAATCCGCGATGTAAGTCACGACGGCTGTGCTTATCCATTCCCGCGAGTGAATTGCTGCGTCTAGCCAAACTGCGGGGTTGTCGGCCTCACTGTTGGATATCTTCAACATCTGTTGGTAAATACATTGTTAACTGCAATCATATAAACGGGCATTCTATGGCAGTTTCAAAGGACCAAACTTACTCTGAATTAAGTTGCAGCTACTATTAAAAATTACACTTTTGACTATGATCGGGCTATGTATGCTGTTTCGTTTCTCAGTTTTCTTCGTCGCTAACTACTAATGATGTCTGAATTCCACGTCTTTGGTTGCGCGTATAGGTACCATTTTGTGCTTAATTATGCTTTTCAGCTGACAAGAACAACATAAATTAGGTTTTCGAACTATGTGCCCTGTCCATTGCCACTTCAGCTTCGCCACCCGCTGAGCTATGTCGGTCACTCTGGTTCTCCTACGGATCTCCACTTTTCTGATTTGATCACGTAGAGTAACTCCAAGCATAGCTCTCTCTATCACTTGCTGAGTACTCTGAGCCTTCTTATGTACTTAGTGTAGAGAGGAATACAACTACAGTGCTGTTTTTCAGGCGACCCCTAAACACTCGACGACGTCTGACGTCTGTAGACAAACACCACTTACCTTAATATCTCTCCCTTGCACGGACTTGCCAATAACTGAAACAGTGCATATGGCTGGAAAATCCTTTTCCAGTTCGTCCATAAACGAGTATATAACCTTAAGTTTGTGGAATCTCTTCCAATCCATTAATTTTACTATAAGAAAATATAAATATATTATCTTTAACATGTATGACTGGCTAAGCTCACTCGTTTGTCGGCGTATGCCCGACTCTGACAAAACAATGAGTTTGAGTCCGTCCGATGTATATTGGATGAGGTACAATTTTGTCATACCTTTTCTTTTGGCTGGCTTTTCTGATGGGATTATTTGTTTTATGGTTTTGCTTAAGCTTTTTCTGAATAATACACTTGGTATGAGTTGATCTGTAAAAAGTTCAATAGCTTATGGTAACTAAGCCTTTCTTTCCACCTGCAATCTGCGAAGATTTGAGGTAATCTTAACTCAAGATACGTGTAAATCGTATCAAGAGTACGGATTTGTCTTCACTTTTTAACAGACAGTAGTTTTAATTCTCCACTTATATCTACTTCTTTTTTACATAATATAATACTATTATCGATTAGAGCCTTGCGATCTACCTTTGCTTCGACGTCGTATAAATTTCGTTTGCGTGCCATTGCTCGCCTTATCAGCACTGTTACTGTTTCCTGAAGATTCATCGCTGAACAAGTCAAGTTTTTGCTGCTCGGCGGCCACAATTTGGGACTTACAACTTTCCATTCTTCCATCATTGCCTTCCATTGTATGGTGCCGGGAGTTTAAAGATTTGAATAAAATTATATACCTGACTGAAAGAGAAACGATTTTGCTTAAGTTCATTGTAAAGGTTATAAATCAAGTGAAATAATTAATCATGAGTTACCTTATTTTTCACTAAAATTTTGTGTTTCAAAAATTGATGTTACGTGAGTTGTCTCAAAAGTGACAATCAAAGAGTGTATAATCAACATATAATCAATGATAATAAAGGTATAATCACAAAGCAATATGTCGATTCAATACCATATACCATAGCCATATACACTTCAATACTTCAACCTGACTTCAACATCAACATGTAATCCTTAATGTAATCATGTAATCAAACTACAACTGAGATCTTAAACACATGGAGGCGCCATAACTACGAAACAGAGTGCATAGGTGCATACCTACAGAAAAGAAAGTAAATAAAGATACCATACACGGAGCGAGACCAATAATTAATCTATGAAAGATACATTATTTTCTGGCGCGTACTGTAATGTATATTATGTTAGTAAGGAAAGCAAAATTAGAAAATCTAATTTAAATATAGGAAGTCAATAAAGGTGCAGATGTCCACTAAAAGTGCAGTTGGCAGTGGAGTAGTAAATAAAATAAGCTTTCCGCCACTGAGTGGAGTGAATACGAGTACATGAACAAATTTCGGTCTCGGATTAGAAAACCGCGGGCAGAAAACTGCGCGTCAACTACGCGTTGGCGTCAGTCTGCAGTCCCAATCACGATAGCTAACGCGGTGTTATTCTGGACCAATGTATTTTTATATTTTTAGGGTTCCGTACCTCAAAAGGAAAAAGGAATCCTTATAGGATCACTCCTTGCATGTCTGTCTGTCAAGAAACTTAAAACTGTTATCGCTCAGTAAAGGTCTGATAACAGTCCTCTGTAGCGAAAACCTTTCTTGAGTAAAGTAGCCAATTCCGAGCAAGTGGGAGAAAAATAATTCACTATCCATATCCTTTCAAGGTACGGAACCTCGATGAGCGAGTCCGACTCGCACTTGCCCAGTTTCTTACCAGCAATAGATTAAGTTAATCAAGCGAGTTTCTTTACGGTTCCTCTACAATATATTTTTGTTACTTTCCTAAATTACAATATCTATATACTACCTAGTTATCATTACACAAACCTTTTACAAATAAAGTGTTAAATATAACTGCTGTGATATTTAACACTTTATTTGTATTATTTGAAGTAAGCCCGACCGAGAAGTAACTGTTATCAATCTACAAGGTTATAATTTACTCTTCTAAGCATATATCCAAAAACCTCATAAAAAATAATATGGTTTTTCGAAACAGAATAAGTCGTCTAACTTTTACAGTACAACTTTGGACTGTCGACGAGCGTAGCCCTGTTAATTGTAGACAAACGAGATTGATTGAAATGGGCATGGAGTTACTATCTAGTTCTAGCATTTTGCTCTTCTAATCAGCTTTGTGTCACAGGGAGGTAAATGTGTTTTTTAGACAGACTCCAAGAGACAGACTGATGCTACAGCGTCTACGACCTCTACAAATAATGTCACGTAGCAATGCTACGTAGTACGTAGCTAGCTCTACGAGTAAGTTACTTTTTTTTATTGAATTTTTTTATACCCTTTCTCGCTTTGCTTAGCGTAAGGAAAGTATGAAGCAAATCGCTTGTAAGCCAATACCTGTAATTTTTTTTAAATATTACTTAACTAATAAGTATATAGTAATAATAATCATATTAATAATAAAGTTTTTTATTAAAGGCAGAGAACCCGGTATACATAATATTATTCATAAAATAAAATATACCATTATATAAGTTAAAATAACTATAATTATAAGTTACTTATATAACGTGTTTTAACTCCTCACTCGGAATTTTAACTTTATGTGTCAATTTTCATATCAAAATTGCGATTTTAGTCCTTATTTTACAGATGAACCCAAAGAACTTCCATATACTACTACGTATGTCGATGGATGAACCTAATGAACCGTACTTTGACATGATTGACCTTGAGTTAAAATGGCGCGCAATAGAACTTGACGTCATCGGACAAAATGAGACAATTTTACCCTAATTTATTCCATAGTACTATTAACAAAGTAAACAAACTTTTCTTTTTTCGTGGCGGAATGTCACAGGATCATTTCTAGGGTCCCATTGTATACGAAGGGTACCAACGGGACCCCAAAAATTGATGACATTCTCCCACGAAAAAAGAAAAGTTCGTTATGACGTCAAAGAAAAGCAAGTCAGGTGAATAGCTAGTGTGTAGTTTTTTTGTAAGCAAAAGCAGTACAACTATAATTATAGTAATGCACAGACATATTCCCTTCACTGTCGCCTAGCAGTCGTTTATTAGAAACGAGACTATGTTCGAAAAGGAAGAACGTAATGGAAAATTACTTAGTAATGGTAACTTTTTATAAATAAATAAATAAATAAATAAAAGTTTATTCAGCTCACAAAACAAGAAAATACAAAAAACATACAAACCAAATGTTACAAATTAAAAAAATTAAAACTAGGTAAGCTTAAAACTACGAGCTCGACAGTACTAAAAAGAAAAATGATGTCTTGTTTGAGCTGAAAAGGCTACTGCCTCAGCATGATGCTGCAGTATTTGACTACTGCAGCGCTGATTTTCAGGCAGAGCCCTAGTGTCACGACCCGACAACGAAAGTGTTCTCTATAATATAAAAATCAACTAAAATAAAAAAAAAAAGACTTCATTATTAGTGGAGTAATAAATATAATATATATATATATACATATAGGATATTACATATATACTTAAACACATGTAAACTTATACACATACAAAATGTAGGTACGACATGTTTTTGATGTATGGAATGCCATTATTCTGTTTGTGTAGACTACCTGCAGGGAACTAAAAAATCTTTTGGTTGACCACTTGACCACCATAATATAGAATAAGTAGTATATTATAATATGACATAGTATTATGGAAAGTTTCCTTATATAGGTATATATAAAAACCATTATGGGCACCAAAACACTTATGTAAGGCAGTAAAAGTGCATCGAATGTTAATTATGCCTTAATGACGTAGGGGAGCGTCCCGAGTTCGATTCCTGAGCGGTAATTAACAAGATTACGTGAAGATAGTGGCGTGAAATGTCGACGTCCCGACTAATTGAAATGTACGGCGTCTTGTCACTACATTGTTTGCCTGAGATTAATATGTTTGACTGAAGATTGCCAAGGGGATCGTATAGGTTTACCTAGTGTATAGAAATGTAGGTAAGTATAATATAGTTATAAGCTAAGCCGGTAATGGACTAAGAGACAGCGCGTGCCAGCCCTTCGTTATTTTATAACAGCTGAAAGTTTCTCTGCGACTTTATACCTTGACGTAAGATTTTTTACACCTTTATTTCCTGTTCCCAAAGCCACCATGATTCAAACTTCATAGTCGCTGATCGTTCCTCCCTGTGCTGGGGACAATACGCGGAGAAACTTTCAACTTTATAAAATATCTAAGGTTTGGCATGCGCTGGCTCTCTCTTTAAGGCTGAAACCTTTATTAGTCTTCATATTATAAACTAGCTGATCCCCGCGGCTTCGCCCGCGTAGATTTAGGTTTTTAAAGATCCCGTATAGCCTATGTCACTCAGGAATAATGTAGCTTTCTACTGGTGAAAGAATTTTTAAAATCGGTTCAGTAGTTCTAAAGATTACCCCCTACAAACAAACTTAACGACATTACCTCTTTATATAATATAAAATACAACGGGCCGTGCAGCAGAAATCGTAATATTTTAATTTCGCCATAACTTCAAAACCAAACGTCCAATTTTAATCATTCAAAGACCAAATATTATCTCCATAAACTGTTCTTAGTGATGAAATCATTTATTTTGATAAGGATTAATAGCATGAGTAAAATAAACGCATTTAAATGTAGTCCAAAAAAAATTCAAGATTTTTAAATAAAAAAATGGTTGCTGTGCCTCACTCGACATAGATGGGTATAGTGTGTCGCGGACTTTTTTGTAGATATTTATAAGATCTACAATTAATTAGAACATTTTATGGTTCTATCTTTTATAGTTTAGGCAGCGTACGCAAAATAAGTAACTTTTCTGGTTGATTTTTTACACCTTGTGTCCGAAAAACCCAAATATCTTACGGAACCCTATTTTTTTCCAAAATAAAATATAGCCTATGTTACTCGTGGATAATGTAGCTTTCGAATGGTGAAAGAATTTTTAAAATCGGTCCAGTAGTTTTTGAGCCTATTCAGTACAAACAAACAAACAAACAAACAAACAAACAAAGTTTTCCTCTTTATAATATTATAATATATAATATATAATATATTATAATATATAATATTAGTGTAGATAGATAATAAATAAAAATTACTCTTACAAGTACTTTTGAATCGTCAAATGTATCTACCACTGGTTCGGAATGCCTTTCGAATCCTACCTTTTGAAGAACTAAAAAACCGGCCAAGTGCGAGTCAGGCTCGCGCAATGAGGGTTCCGTACTACAGTCGTATTTTTTCGACATTTTGCACAATAATTCAAAAACTATGATGTATAAAAATAAATATAAATCTGTTTTAGAATGTACAGGTGAAGACCTTTCATATGATACCCCACTTGATATAGTCACTCAATTCGAAAGTTGAAAATACTAATTATTAGTTCATGACCTCAATTTAATTTTTTTTTGTGTGATCTAACCCTAAATTCACGGTTTTCAGATTTTTCCCAAATGTCAGCTATAAGATCTACCTACCTGCTAAATTTCATGATTCTAGGTCAACGGGAAGTACCCTGTAGGTTTCTTGACAGACAGACAGACAGACAGACAGACAACAAAGTAATCCTATAAGGGTTCCGTTTTTCCTTTTGAGGTACGGAACCCTAAAAATACTGAAAGTGGTTTAGTGCAGTGATGACATGACCACAAGCGTTGCAACACCTTGCAAGCAAGTAGTGGTCCTAATATCGACAAACTTAGTCGCTTAGATTGTTAAAAATTACATAATATATAGAAAACTAGATGATGCCCGCGACTTCTTACGCGTGGATTTTGGTTTTTAAAAATTCCTTGGGAACTCTTTGATTTTCCGGGATTAAAAGCAACCTATTTCACTCTCCAGGTCTTAAACTATACCGATCCAATCACGTCGATCCGTTGCGACGTGATTGAAGGACAAACCAACAAACCACCAAACCTACAAACCAACAAATTAACAAATTTATAATGGGGGTAGTGATAATAGGGGTAGTGAGGTTGTCATCGGCAGTGAAAGGACCGTGGTATGGACTAAAGGTACTCCAAGGTTGCGATGACCAGATGGGTTCTATCCCTACCAGTTTTGCAATTTTGATTCCTTGTATACATATTGTCCTTTCAATGTTTATGTTTTAGGTTTTTGGTACAAACTAAATAACATAAGTAAAGAATAATTATTCACCCTTTTAGCGGTTTTCGAATAAAAAAAGATTTGTTTTCCAAATCAGTACCTAAGTAGTAGAACAATCTACGACAAAAGCATATTATAATGCCTTGAAGCAACTGGGGTTCGTTTTAATGTGAGCCGGCTTCGTGTAAACAACGCTGTCTCTAGCTTCCTTAGCCTTTGGCGCGGGCAAAGAGTAACTATCCATTCAGATAGACCGACTCGAAGAGCATCAGAGGACTTTTTTTTTCGTTTTTACATAGACCAGAGATCGTGGTTACGGCTGTATGGCTTAGAGCCATCGATATAGAATGTAGCACTCGGTGCAAACAAACAGGCCAGTTGGCAGCTCGAATGTGCAAAGGACTATCATGATCAGCAGCATTGGAAGTATCCTCGAGTCTCCTCTTGGCAATCAGTACCCTTACTATAAATGCGGAAGTATGTTTGTTTGTTGGTTTGTTGGTTTGTTGGTTTATTGGTTTGTTGGTTTGTTGGTTTGTTGGTTTGTTCTTCAATCACGTCGCAATAGTGCAACGGATTGACGTGATTTTTTTTCATGGGTATAGATAAAGACCTGGAGAGTCAATATCATATAGGCTCCTTTTTATCCCGGAAAATCAAAGAGTTCCCATGGGATTTTAAAAACCTAATTCCACGCGGACGAAGTCGCGGGCATCAGCTAGTAAAGAAAATAAATGTCAAAATAAACCTTTATTTTAATTTATTCTGATACAAGTTAGCCCTTGACCGCAATCTCACCTGATAGTAAGTGATGGTGCAGTCTAAGATGGAAGCAAGCTAACTTGGAAGGGGTATGGCAGTTTTATTAAACCTATACCCCTGATTGGTTTTTAGATAGCATCGGCACGGCTTTGCCGTTGGGGTGGCAACTAGATCAGAGACATTTTTGAAAATATAAATTCCGAAATTGCTCCTGCAAGGAATCAATCCCGGGATCTCCCACTTATAAGATCACAGCGCTCACACCTGCGCCAGGGAGGTCGTCGAAAACCTAAGCCTCATTCAAATGTCCAAAAACTCAATTTCAAATACGATAAAAATTTGTCAATATCACTTACCTATATCTTTTACCATTGTTAAAATTCAGAAAAAGCACTGTATTACAACAGCAAAATATAAATCTTTTCAAGTTGCACCTCTCAACTACGATTGTTCTTTGCCAAAGACATAAAGGGAGACGGGTAGAATCAAAAAATTGTGCTTCCAATAAGGGACATCATTAATTCTCGCCGGTCGCTTGTCGGGGGATTGCCTGCATTACTCTAATAGCTTCTGAGAAAAATAACGGATCAATATCCGGCCGATCCGGACGACCGGCAGTCGACCGGAGCGTTTGTTGTGGTCGTTTATCTGCCCTGACTGTATTGGTGTTTGTGTTTTCTTACTGATTTATTCCGGTATAAGTGAACGTTTAGATGTTAGTGACTATAAACTCAAAACCCTTAAAGAGCTCCAATATTTTCCAAGACCCACATACACTTCGTTCATTTAATAGTGCCGTAGCCGAACAGTACCAACGGGACCCTATTATAGCCTCCGTCCATCTATCTGTCAGCGGGTTGTATGATGTATCTCGTGAACCGTAATAAGTAGAGAGTTGAAATTTAAACAGAATCTGTATTTCTACTGTTGCTATAACATTTTTTTAAAAATCATTATCTCTACAAAATGAATAGGTATAATTATGTGAAATATGAAATTATTTCTAATCACCCCGCTTTTGTAAATCAGTAATCTAAATCAGTTTGTCGTTCATCAGAAAGAAAAACTTGTTACAATATAGCCCCGTTTAATTAGTAAAAGCTGATTTGTACCCAGTTAAACAGGTGCTTACGCAGGCTACTAAAACGTTAATAGTCTTGTAAGAATCCCCCGGGTATCTAAGTATTTCTTTCAAATAATTATTCGAGAAAAACATCCGGGGATTCTTCGGGTTCGTTAGGATCTTGCCCTCCCTAAGTAGAATTAATGATTCCCTTTATTGAAAGTTCAATTTTTTGATTAGGGGCCGTGGCCTCTCTCCAAAACACGGTTCAAACACCGGATAACAGGGACTTTTATTTGCATTCGGTCAATAGAGATTTTGATTTGATTTATATAGAGTGTGCTTGATCGAGATTGTGCTTTTATTGTATCTAGATTTTGTAGTATTTTTGGGATTTGTTAAAAACATAATATAAGTATCTAGGTATAAGTCCCGAAAATTGCTATTGCGCTGGAACCATGTCTTACTAACATCGAAAAGACGTCATTTTGACGTCAGCCGAAATAAGAATATATCTACCATCAGCTCGAACTTCAGTCTAGTGCTGGCAGCCATGCGCAATAGCAATTTGCGGGACTTATACATATTCGAAGTTAAAAGTCAATCGAAGTTTTGTTTGTAAAAAATAAATGAAAATAAACTTATATCACTTATGAATTGTTGTGTACCGGAATGGATGAATATACGAATTATATAGAAACTGTATTTTATATAAAACACGCTACCTATCTAGATAGGTATATTACCTACCTATCATTATTAAATAGTTATGTCTGATAATGATATCTAGTAAAATAGAAACATGAGAAGAGAGACAGCAGTTCTAAAAACATTTTCCGTGATGTGTTTTGAGGAGAACAATAGAGAAATAAAAATTTCAACAGGGACAACGAACGTTGTGTAGTTTCATTGTAAGAAATGTTGTGATAGCCGGCCGTCTTATCATGTTCTATATCTATACTTGTTACTTTTTAGCCCCAAAGAAATGTAAAAAATTTGCATGTTTTGCTTTAGCCACCTAAATTTTCTTTCGTTTTTTGTCATCTGTCTCTAACTTCATTAGATCTATAGTTTAGTAATTGGTAGTACCTACTGAATACTCATACGACTTTTCCATCCATCTTGCATTGACATACCATAGCATCATACAGATTCAATATGACTTGAAGTCTATCAACTTAACCGAGATTTACTTATAGTGCGTACCATAGGTGCGTACATTTTGAGGACACACTCGCCATAATATTTGCTCTATGTGTCAACTGTCATGTCAAAAGTAGGTACGGTTCAGACTTAAATCGTACTTTTGACATAATAGTTGACATCTGTTCAGTTGACACAGAGCTAAAATGGCGAGTGAGATGTCAAACTGTATGCATTATATGACCTCATACTAAGCCTGGGTACCTACAGTTGGCCAGTGAGGTGAGGAGAGCGGGGCAAGCGCGGTCCGGCGCGGCGAGAATCTAATTTGGTTCAGCGTCGTCGCTCATTTGTTCAGATTACACCCCATGCTGACGCGCCACTGCTGCCAGAGACTCGACGCGATGGATCTTGAGACTTTACTCTCACCTACCTACTAGAAGATCTGCACCTATTTGGTACAAAATTGTTTATCCCTTCAAGCGCTGATTTTGGTAATTCCACGTCATTGTCAAAGTTTCGCTATATTATTATAAATGTTATCATAAGAAATAAGAAATTTATTTGAGAAACAAAATAAGCATAACTCTCAAGTTCTGTTTTTCTTATTTCGATAAGCAAATTGACGATTTTATTACTGTAAAATGTTTATTACGTAAAAAATAGATTAGTCGCGTTTTCATTCAGGAGGAAATTTTGAAAATCTTGTATTAGTGAAAAAGAATCTAGGTTATAAATCTTGCATTTCACGAAGGCCACTGACTCATGCTTGTGTTTAAGTCATACCTATCGGTATACGTAAGGTAACAATAAATGTGTGCATTTGACTGCGCTTACTCTCGACTGATTGGTCCGACATTCACGCACACTTACGCAATGCCCATGTAAACGACGTTACCACAAGTTAAGTTCAGTAGTCTTCGTGAATTGCAAGAACTGTATAAAAAACGTACGTATTTTTACTTTTATTTAGGTCTTAAAAATCTCGTGGAAACTACTTAGGTTTAATTCTGTGCGTATTGTGTGTATTGCACAAACTTCTTCCACTTCGGTACTTTCATTCAAATCAGCGTGACCTATTTATAAGAGAATTTTTAACCGACTTCAAAAAAAGGAGGAGGTTCTCAATTCGTCGGAATCTTTTTTTTTTTTTGAGTATACTTACTTTAACGACGTTTCCACGGTCCCTCTTAGGTACCCTCGCCTCCCTACATGGAACTCTAACTATTCATCCCTCGGGCGGTGCCTTTGTAAAATGATCTTTCCCTATTGTTTGCTGTGCACGGTCCAGGATAAGCTGGGTACTAGTACAGTATGTTAACCCTTTACAAATCAGATACCTAGAGGATTGGCAGACTTTACACTTTTTCTAGAACATAATAAAAAACACCCAGGCGTCCAGGTTTCTCCACGATGTTTTACTTCACTGTTGAAGCAAGTTATATTTCATTGCTTAAAACGCACATAAATCCGAAAAGTTAGCGTGCCCAGGATTGAACCCGACCCTAGCCTGATTAGACTATCACCATCTGTGTTATCACGGCCTAACATACTAATCCATACTTAATATTATACTTAAATGCGAAAGTGTGTCTGTCTGTCTGTCTGCTAGCTTTTCACGGCTCAACCGTTTAACCGATTTTGACGAAATTTGGTACAGAGGTAGCTTGCAACCCGGGGAAGGCCATACTTTTTATCCCGGAAAATTTAAGAGTTCCCACAGGATTTTTAAAAACCTAAATCCACGCGTACGAAATCGCGGGCATCAGCTGGTTATTTAATAAGCGCGTTACGGCGCGTTCCTACTATGTGGTCACCGTATAATTTATCGTTGTTGTTTTTGTATGAAAGAGTCGTGGACGACAGTTACCTAATCGTGCCATCCTATAATACGTGAACAGCTCCATTCAAATATACGCTGACGCTACCATGACGCTGTAAACTGCACGATTATTTATCGTTACTACAGATTGGGAACTTGTATTAACCCGTTTAACCCAAAAAGGGTTGTCTGATTGACCAGAGTGGACTGTGTTAGTTATATATGTAAGCAGGTATCTACTAATCATATAATTTATTAATTACACCTTGACTTGACGTAAATTCATCAGTATTAGGTATGCCCTCATGTGCAGTTATGTTTCAATAGACAGGGATCAACATTGGAGCCTGGAGGCGATATGCGTTCTCACGGTGATTGACTTACCTAATGAGAACGGGCCGGCACTATGTGGCGCGTTTACACCACGACAGCATCATCATGTAAATATATTAAAGGAAAAGGTGACTGATCTTTCAACGCACAGCTCAAATTGACGGATCGAGCTGAAATTTGGCATGCAGATAGCTATTGTAACGTACACATCTGCTTAGAAAGATTTTTTTTAAATTCAACTCCTCAGAGGGTAAAATAGGGGTTTGAGTTCTATGTTGTCCACGCGGACGAAGTCGCGGGCATTTTGATACCCATGCTCAGGGCTGGTATGGTTTGAGGTGATGGTGATGATGACGACTATGTATGACTCAATCTAAAATGAGGATATCCTAGAAGAAGTAGCCCTGCTCCTGGTATTCATCCCAATTCCTTCCCACTTTCTTTTACTAATTCAGTGGTAAACGGAAATAAATAAATAAATAGGCTTTTATTATTCTGAGGGTTCACAATTTACAATTTGTTAATTTAAAACAATTACATATTATTATTAAATAAGTATCTATAGCAAGTTGCGTCTTCGGTAGCGTGTCTTTCGACATAGGCCTCCTCCATTCCCTTCCAATTTGTTTCCATCTCTGGATTTTCTAAACGGAAACGGAAAGACGAAGTTAAGTTCACTGTACTTGGAACCGTTTATTCTGGCTCGTTCTACTTTAGACGTTTGATTAAAATTATATTAAGTATGCTCGACATTTAAGTAGCAATAATAAACCTGGTTTCCTGTCTGCATATAGCGGCTAATATATGCAGCTTGTAGCTCGTTTAAAACCGTAATATAGGGCCGTGATAGTATGTAGGGCTTTAAGCTTAGAGAATAGGTCTTGTATTGTACCAACACATGTAGGTACATACCTACACGGTGATTGGGTCCCATAATGAAGACCATAGATTATCTACTATATTACTAGAGATAGATGTGCGACTTAAGTTTTCTTTTTCAAAGTTACGCGTGTGCTCACATCTAGAGGGCACTAATAGCGCCCTAGGCGTGCGAGAGCGCGAAAATTTAAATGCTATTTATAAAAGTACTTTACTAGCATATTTTATATTTTTGAACATGTTTTAAAAAAATATCAATAATTCCATTAACGTTTGTTTAAAACATGTTTAAAATATATATTACAAGACTGACTCTTTAAGATACTAAATTATAAAACACTATACCTAGAAATAAAAAGGTTTTAAGGTTTTGTAAAGTATTTTATTTCATAAATTCGTAACTAGGTACATAAAATACATACCCAAATTCAAGACCCACGAGATTGTGAAATAGGTAACGCTCAAATCCAAAATTTTTGGTTATTTACTTTTCATAACTTTCATATTACTACCACAACTGGTGTATTTCAACGATCTTCAAACTGGTGATTGCAAATTTGACAATTCGTAACTAGGTATATATTTCATCATCAGTCTTGATTTCTAAATGTTGTCCTACTATCTCTTTTTATTGTTTAAATGGTTTCATAGAGAGGAGTAGCCAGGTTTTGGAAAGCCATGCAAACATCTGAAAAAATAGTAACATAAAATATGCATTAGTCTATACTTACTTATTGTACTTAATTAGTTGATAGTTGATACCTATAATATAAAAATAACTTAGTCAATAAAGTTCAAAACAAATGTTGTAAGTACACTTAATTACAAAACAAAAAATTTACAGAATTAGTAGTTAATAATCCACAGCAATATGATAAATGCAAAAGTGTGTCAACCTGTCTGTATGCTAGCTTTTTACAGTCAATTTGTGTAACCGTATATGATGAAGTTAGTACAGAGATAGCTTGCATCCAGGTAAGGACATAGGCTTCTTTTGTCACGGAAAAAATCAAACAGTTCCCATGGGATTCTCAAAAACCCTAAATCCACGTAGACAAAGTGGTGGTCAGGCTATCTCTGTACCAAAACAGATGATCTGTTTGGTACAGAGATAGCTTTCATCAGACGGTTGTAACTTGTAGGCCATTTTTATCCCGAAAATTGGACTTCTCACGGGATTTCTAAAATAGTTTTTTCGAGCGGACGAAATCGCAGGAATTATATAGGTACCTAATGTCCTAATGGTGCCTTAATGGTGCACAGAGTTTGACTCATTGAAGTAATTTTGAGTTAGATTACGAGTGAGCTGATTTTATACTTACCGAATTAGTCACATCCAGACACACATCGAGATCTCCGTGGCATTTTTCTGCACAAATAAATTCACAGAAAAATCATTTCACAAAGTAAAAACAAGTCCGTAATCCGTAGCCGTGGTCAGTCGTTCAGGCATGAATTGAGTCCGGTAAATCAATCCTTAGAATATAGTTATCGAGGTGGTGAAAGGAAATACAGACTACAGAGTCCTGTTATTAAAGCAGGGTCAGATAAATTTAACAGAAATATAAATATTTACTACAGCACACGAAAAACATGAAAAGTTGGTTATAATCACAGAGGTTATAATTTATAATGTCATTAAAATTACAGCATGTGCCCGCCATCTGTTGACGTCTTTTGTAAACTCTTATCTATTTGTTTAGCCGTGCTCCGCGCTTAGATAGCACCACAAGCGAATTTCAATTTGCGATTTTTTAATGTTTGGAGTTGCACCCATGATGGAAGACAGTTCAACGCCTTTTGGGAATGTCACTTGTCACAACATTTAAGCATAATATGCGACATTACCATGACATTACTAAAGGATATCAAATAATCCAGATCATCTAGAAGTTTGTGGAATAACCTGACTCGCACTTACATCGAGGTAATCTTTCTCTGTCTAACCTGGACCATTGTATTAGACTGTGTGCAAAACGATATTGATAACTCTGATAAGATATATGCTTTAAATAGTTTATACCTAATTAACCACTGCATCGTTTTACTTACTCGCTTAGTGTGGTGATCAGTGATGAGATATTTGGCATTATTCTGAATCAAGTTTTTTTTGTACCACAAATCCACTGATTTTATGATCCTCTGACCCGCATTTATGTCTTACCTACTTGTATCCTAAAAAATCTAAAGCCTTTTTCTTTCGCTACGCCGGTGTTTACAACGAAGAGAGCACCAGTATGAAAAATAATTCCTTCCTTTCTATTAGGTCTAAGTTATTCTGTCACTTCAGCCATGATCATGTTCACTGTTCACTGCAGAAATTTACTAGACTGCGGTTTGAAAATAGATTCAATACTGCTAGCTAACCTTAATCAATCTTGCTAAAACCGATTATCAAAATCTCTTACTCACTCCCACCTAGTTAACGCAACAAAACAGTGTTCCGTGACAAAAGCTCACGCTCTTCGACAGAGGGACGGTGTCGAACTGCTCCAGGGTATGAATTGATTTAAAATTATACGGAATAACGCCACGTAACAGATTGAATGACAAGAGGTTGATAAGAAGAAGTTGAGAAAATAATAATTGAGCTTTTCCCCAAGCTTATCAACGGCTGCATATTTTGCTTAGGTAATTTTGTTGAATATTTTCGATGTGGCTGTTTTCACATCCTACTAAACTTGGCAATGTAGCTATTAGATACAAGATTAGTCTTTCAAGATAAGATAATTAAAAGATAGATTATATATATGATATATAGAGATAAGATCTTTACAGTCATATAAGTACTTGCTGCCTGATCGAGAATAGGACACAAAAGTAAAAGGGTGAATCAAACACTAGAACAATAATAATAAATATTTATTTTGCTAACCACAAAATATAGAAATCTAACATAAAAAATAAAAATGTTTTTTTTTAAATCTTATCTTGGTAATTTTCAGATTTTTTATTCTCTACTGAGAAACCTTCAACCTTTCCATTCATGTTGGAGTCGAGTTTTCTAACTCATATTCATGTAAATGTCTTTATATCATCAAATAATCAAATATGTACCTACACCCATCTGACGAAACATTGGGGGTTTGTCCAAAACCGGAACCATTTTATAAAGTCGCGTTCACCGGCCGGACACTGAAGGTATTACGGTATTACTCTATTTGCTCAGTCGCCGCTCCCTGTTTACTCAGTAAGGCTCTCGTTTAAACAAGTAAGAGGAAACCTCCGGGTTGACAAAGCCGGGACTCATTTGGGTAATGTTATGCAAACATTCAGATTTCATAGGATACCTGAGCCAAACGGTATCTGTTGTAGAGACATTTTATGAATGAAACCTCGGTTATTAGAACCTTAATAGAATGTCAGCTCAAGATCAGAAGTTGAGAAGAAAACTTGTTTGAAAACAATTTCATAAAACACTAAGCACGTAAAATGCGTAGATGTGAAACGGGTATAGATCACAGAAGGGACATAGGTATACAAGTACGCTGGAAGCCGTGTGCCATACAAATGATAGTTATCAAAATTGTTTGCCTATCAACGATAAATCTGTTTTTTCCATAAGTTACAAGTTAGCCCTGAATGCGATCTCACCTCATGGTAAGTGATTATGCAGTCTAAGATACTAGCGGTTTAACTGGGAGGAGCGTGGCGCCTTTAATTATAGAGTCATACATCTAGGTATCTTCTACTCGGCATCGTACCGGAACGCTAAATCGCTTGCGGCACGGCTTTGTCGATAGCCTCCCTGTCCTATATTCCCAAATTGCCCCTGTGCCCATTCGGGACCTCCCATTTATGGGAGACCACAGTGCTCACCACACCCACTGCACCAGGGAGGTCGTCACTCTATTTATCTCCATTCCTCCCTGATGATGCCCTCTCGCACACTCGTATTAAGTCTATAGGGCACACAACCTAATGAACGTACCACGGCACGGTACTCAAACAACCAAAACCTTAATCCAATATGATTACTTACGTTGGTTATTGCTAACCATTAGCTAATAGAAAGAGAGCCAGCGTGTGCCAGACCTTCCTTATTTTATAAAAGCTGAAAGTTATTCTGCGTACTGTCCCCAACCACTGGGGCCCTGACTCTCTCTCCCTCTATTAGCTAACTCTTACGTGAGTACGTATTCTACTGGTAGCTATAAGTACGTACGCGATGGCGCGACGCGACGCGCGACGCCGTCCGCGACAATAAAATTTCACGCAACATAAGCAAAAACACACCCCATGGTTATATCCCGACCACACACGCAAGACCTATCATTTCCATCCGGATCCTTTTAATGATTTGGGAGCTGGTGACAGTTAAATCAGTACCTAGTGAAGCAAAAGTTAATAAAAATGACAGTTATGATTGGATATAAGGTAGTAGGATCAATTAGTGTTTTCTGATAGAAAAAAAAAACCGGCCAATTGCATTTTGTCATGACAAATCAATAACTATTAAGACGAATAAAAATCAGTAAAAAATCTGTTTTAGAATTTACAGGTTAAGCCCTTTCATACCCCACTTGGTATAGTTACACTTTGAAAATTAAAAATACTAATTATTTGTTCATAAACACATTTTTTTAAATGATTTAACCACGAATTCACGGTTTTCCTGATTGTTTCCTTTACTTGTGATATAAGACCTACCTATCTACCTTTCATGATTCTAGGTTAAACGGGAAGTAGGTACCCTACAGGTTTTCTGGACAGTCACGACAGACAAACAGACAGACAACAAAGTGATCCTATAAGGGTTTCTTTTTTCCTTTTGAGGCACGAAACCCTAAAAAGTAAAAAAAAAAAGAAAAATGCTAACTAACTTTTTTATTAAGAATGTAACGTTAGGTATACCTAGTAGTAGATTTTTTAATCAAATCTCAAAGGTGGTTATGATTTAGTGGATTTTTAATCAAATAAGAGTGACCAGTGGTTAAGTTTTAAACCACATACTCATTATGACTTTTAATGGAAATTCCCAATTAAGTACCGAAATTGCTACCAGCTCTGTAACTATAAATGACGTCAAAACTAGGAAGAGCGAAGTGTCTACCGTTCTGGCGCATAAAACACATTTCGTTAGTCCGGATATCGTCAAACTTGTAGATAACAACGTGAACTACAACTATCAAAAGTGTTCGTTTGGGTTTGATGTTCATCTTTGGATTGGTATACCTACCACTTTAATTGCTCTAATTAATAAAGTCAAATTTTAAATAGTATAGTCCGCAACAGGTCAAGATGGCAAATCGGGGAGGGAACGCCCCGCACACCCGCACACAGGCCCCGCGCTAACCGGTGCGGGCGAGCGCGACTGACGTGCGGGTGTGCAGGACGGTGCCCCCCGCCTTATACTCCGATTGCCATCTCGACATGTCGCGTACGTGGTGGATTGCTATACTGTAATCCATACTAATATTATGAATGCGAAAAGTGTGTCTGTTCGTGTTGTATGTCTGTCTGCAAGCTTTTCACGGCCGATCCGTTCAACCGAATTTGATGAAATTTGGTACAAAGATAGCTTGCATCCCGGGAAGGACATAGGCTACTTTATCCTGAAAATCAAAGAGTTCCTACGGGATTTTTAAATCTTAAATCCACGCGGATGAATTCCGCGGGCATCAGCTAGTATCAAATAATTCCCACCATTAATATCTTCCTGCATTAGCGATAAATGATTGTATGACTTAAAGAAACACTGATCTAAATCGATTTAGTACCTAGATGAATAGTACCTACGGCATAATCCAATCCAAAATAATATATGACTTAGTAGTCATAAATAAATATGATAAATAATAAAATAAAAATCTTTTTTATTCGTATAAACTTTTACAAGTACTTACGAATAGTCGGATGCATCTACCACTGGTTCGGAATGCCTTTCCTACCGAGAAGAACCAGCAAGAAACTCGGCGGTTGCTCTTTTCAAATATTTGATATAGGTACAAGATTATGCCATGTATAAAATAGTATTTGCAGTCTTGTGCGTTGCTGGAAACGAGCTGCAGGTCAAATCCACGCTCTTTTATCATTTAGATAATCTTCAATTGTGTAATATGCTTTTTCAGAGGCATATTTTTAATAGATTTTTTAAACTTGTGCAAAGGTAAGTCCAAAATAGTTTGCGGGATTTATTATAAAAGGTAATACCCATACCCACCAAATGACTTTTGGACTTTCCTGAGGCGGAAAGTAGGAGCTGCAAGCTTGTCTTTGTTTCTAGTTAGCCTATGTGTAGATCACCAATTTTCTTGTAACTAAGAATATTTTGTCTTACAAAAATTATGTTGTTATAATATATTGAGAGGCTACAGTAAGGATATCTATTTCCTTAGGGATATCTATTTTCTTAATATATAGGTTCCTATTATATTTTGGGATAGAAAATTTTACTTCGATGAAAATTATTTTCCCAGAATGTTAATGTTTACTTTCGTTAGACGGTACTTAATAAAGCGGGGTTGTATCAGTCAAATATTGACGTTAAAGCTGCTATTGATTGGCTCCTAATGTCTACATAATAAAATAGAGAATAGATAGGCACCACTAGAGTTTCAGTTATTCTTTTTTAAAATTTTAAAATAACATCTTATCACTATATCGTGAACTGTGACTGTATTATTAAATATAGTCATAGTATGATATAAAAGGAAAAGATGACCGACTGATAACTGACTGACTAATCTACCAACGCGCAGATTAAACTACTGGACGGATCGGGTTGAAATTTAGGCATGCAGATAGCTCTATTATGACGTAGGCATCCGATGGGACAAGATTTTTGAAATTGAACTGACCTAAGGGCATAAGAGGACTATTGATCTATCAACGCGCAGCTTAAACTACTGGACGGATTGGGCTGAAATTTAGCATGCAGGTAGCTATTATTACGTAGACATCCGCTAACAAAGGATTCTGAAAATTCAACCCCGAAGGAGGTCAAATAAGGGTTTTGAAATTTGTAGTCCACGCGAACAAAGTCGCGAGCATAAGCTAGTCTAATATAAACTATAAATGCCCAACTTAGCAATCACTAGCAAAGTTTAAAGTAACGTCACAGAATCGATATCCGCTCAAAATATCACGTATCGCATCACCCCTTCGGCTAACAACTTCCAACTTGTCGACAGCTTCAGCCTCTCGGATATATTGGGAATATAAATATCCTCTAGCCAGCCCTTTCTCAGCCACTTAAGACGTTCGACGTAGACCCTTATGCCCTTTACATGTACTTAAGGAAACATCTATTTTGAGTTACAGCTCTAGATGTCCCCATGGGAAAATGCGCATTCGAAAACTTAATTTCGTTGCCAAATTCTTTGACAGAAGGGTCAGGCTTTTGAAGGACTCGACGAGGACAAATATAAAATCGTAATTTATTCGAAACGTAGAATGGTAAAATGGTTTAATCAGTTAAATAACTAAATGATGCTCGCATTTTCGTCATGAGGAAACCTGCATATCTGAGAGTTCTCCATAAGTAATTCTGCTAATCCACGCTTGACCAGCGGAGCGGAATGTGGCCTAAACCCATCTCATTCTGAAAGGAGACCAGTACTCAGTAGTGGGCTGGCGATGGGTTGATCATGCTGATGATACTCATAATAAAATAATAGGCAAGTATTTACCTACTCAAATGGATAAATCTGCGCGGGTCATGTCCAAAGGTCAAACCCCCGTGCTCCCTCATTTGCGTCATTGCAGATTCTATTGATGGATATTAATTCTTGTATCCTTTTATCTCCACTATGTGTGCAGACGAGCGTTAATTCAATAACAACCACGAGTTACTAAGATTTGTACATTTGGTACATATTATTGTACTTAGGATAAGTACTAACTATTCCGTATAGAAACTGTGATAGCGTACTGGTAAGGATGGCCCGCCTTCTAATTGGAGGTCAGGGGTTCGATCCGGCACGCAACTCTAACTTTTCTGAGTTATGTGCGTTTTAAGTAATTAACAACCAACAAATTCCTAAAAGGCCGGCAACGCATCGGCGGCTCCTCTGGTGCTGCAAATGTTCATCGGGCGGCGGTAATCACTAAGGCATCAGGTGGACCCGCCTGCTCGCTTGCTCGCTATATCTATTAAAAAAAAAAAAATAAAAAAAATTAAATATCACTTGCTTTAACGGTGAAGGGAAACATCGTTAGGAAACCTGCATGCCTGGAATTTTCAAAAATCCTTTCCTTAGGCGGTGCCTACGTCATAATAGGTATCTGCATGCCAAATTTCAGCCCGATCCATCCAGTAGTTTGAGCTGTGCGTCGATAGATCGGTCAGTCTGTCACCTTTTCCTTTTATATATTTAGAAGTAATGGGTTTTAGTTATTATAAGTAAATCTCAACTTGGTGTGCGAATCCAACTCGCATTTGACCGATTTTTCATAATAAGTAGGTAGGTCGGTATAAAATATGAAGGCGCGATCGCTAAAGTTCAAGAGTGAGGATGTTTTTTTTTTTTGGATTATTATTTTGTGTCAGGAGATGAAACAGTGTTTTTTGATACCTAGCACTAGGTACGGTTAACAGTGCATGCCGGTTAAAAAAAGAAATTTTTAGAACACACGCGCATGAAGTCGCAGGTAAAAACCCGTAATTAAAGATGCCGCATTTATCATGTTTCTTTATATCTCCCTGTCTGGACAACGGTATCCAAAAAACGCTAAGTACCTTACGTTAAGTGTGCAAGTTTTCTAGAACCGAGGGGCCCGAGCATGTTCACTCTCGTGTTAAAATTTAGCGCGTACCTGACGTAACCTGAGCACGAAATATGAACATACGTACGCATATTTCATCACCTATGAACGCAGAATTAGGTAGGTGTACATAAGAGATATCTGAAATTTGTCTGTGCTGATTTTTTCATTATTACTTAAGTAATTTAGCGTTTAAACTACCTACTAAGTACTTACTTACCTAACGTTGAAGATAGATACGCCCAAGTGGGTAAGCATCACCGACATTAGCGTTTTAAAAGAAAAAAATCTTGAAAGAAACACAAATTATTAAACTAAATCCCATTTACGCTGGGAAAAAGCAGTTTTACTTAGGACCTGCCTACTAAGTGGAGATCGCTGCTTTGGCGATACTTAAAACAGTACAAGACTGTTTGATAACACTATGGAGAACTCTCAGCCATGCAGGTTTCCTCACGATGTTTTTCTTCACCGCTAAAGCAAATTATATTTAATTGCCCATATACTCAGAAGATCGAACAAACTGGGATAAAACCAAACCTCCCAAATAGAAGGCTCCACTACCACTAGGCTAGGTATCACCGCTGTGAAATCCTATTTATCTATTAAGATAGGTACCTACTACCTACTAAGTAACGATCATCGGATGTACAGTTACAAATAAAACTATACATAGTAAAGCTATAATTACGTTATTGCAACGCATTCCCAGAGTTGCATAGCTCGAATAGCTCGCCATGGGTCCCGGCACGACAGGCGCGCGCCGCCGCGTGAATTCCGCCGCGTGCCGCCATCGCGGATCATCGTCATTCAGAGGTGTAACTGTTAGGTATCATCCATGGTATTAATGTTATGCCATACCTGCACTGATTAGGTATAACCGCATTTTCAAAGTTTTTTTTTTGGCTTATTAAATTTTTTTTTACATATCTCATTGCTATCATATTTTTAACGAATCTTTACAAAAATAACAAAACAGAAATAACAAAAATAAAATAACAGATACAATAAACAATAAAATAACAGAAACAAAAACAATTAAGTAAGTAGGTACCTAACAGAAAAATAAAGTAGCAGCAACAAAAAAATATTAATTAAAATATGATAAATACGGGTCCCATATAGCAGCGGAATAGGACCCTGCCAGTGGTCAGGGCTCCAGACTGAGGAATCTCCTCACAATGCATGCCGTCTCAGCAACCACTACCCTCTGTATCTTATACCCTTGATCCAACGCGAATACTAGTTTCTTAAGATGTTGGTCAAAACTTTTCGCAATAAGATCATGTCCTGACACACAACTATCGGTACTATTATCGCTGAGTTAATACTTCACATGGCAGTAATCTCGTGAGCCGTGAGCCGGGCCCAAGTATTTTGATACTTTTGCCTTTTTTGCTTTTACTAGGTTATCATTAGGGCTTTCGAGTACCGGATTCTTTCTCGCATCTCACTTCTCACTTCTAGTTTCTAGTTTCTAGCTTCTAGTTTCGAGCGAATGTTTGTTTGAACGAATATATTTTGTTTTCTTATATAAAATTTAGCAGTATTATTCATCATAAGTATATATTAAGCATTCACTATCACAGAACACCTGTATTCTGTGGTATCTTGACTTACCAACCAGTAGGTATGTAGGTACCTCGTCGTATAAGCACCTACCTATCCTCATGTTGATGGCTGATGTCAATCTGCAAACTGACAGTATAATGTAGCTTGCTGCTAAGTACGGCTTAGTGCACATCGAACCATTATAGTGAAGCCGTGTAATTAGCAGGATGTCTATACATAATTTAATTAACATACCTATCTTTCTTAGCGTCAAATAATCGGTTTAATACACTAAATCTAAATATATAAAAGGAAAAGGTGACTGACTGACTGACTGACTGATCTATCAATGCACAGGTCAAACTACTGGACGGATGGGGCTAAAATTTGGCATGCAGATAGCTATTATGACGTAGGCATCCGCTAAGACAAGATTTTTGAAAGTTCAACTCCTGAAATTTGTGTAGTCCACGCGGACGAAGTCGCGAGCATAAGCTAGTATAATATAAAGCAACAGTAAAATAGGTCTTTTCCTGATTTTTCTCTAAGCAAGCACGCGTTTCAATAGAACCGTTGCTTCCATTATCTGTACGATTGGATTCAAGTAAAAATTGTCTGTATAGTCCGCGACAGGTTGAGATGGCAATCGGGGTATGAGGCAGGGGGACGCTACGCACACCCGCACGTTATCCGTGTTTGCCATCTCAATCTGTCGCGTACTATACAGAAGGAAAAACTGATTGACTGACTGATTGATCTATTAAAGCACAGCACTGATGGGGCTAAAAGGCATGCCGATAGCTAGGTATTACCTATCACGTAGACATCCGCTAAGAAAGGATTTTTGAAAATTCAATAAGCTAGTCTTACGTAATAACCCTGACTTTCTGACAATCAAATTGATTTAGAGAGATCTTACAATGAAAAGGCGCGGTGAGAGATACCATCACCACTTACCATCAGCTGAGAAAGTAGATAAGTGTCTATCTACAAATTTTGCATTCTACGAATACCTAGGTATAATTTTGTTCACATTATTCATTCAAAAACTTTCTCGTAGCAAAATCTAAAATGACTTCAAACTGTATTTCGAGAAATAACTACAAAAGCACGAGGCATGCCAAACTTACTGAAATATCTTGACTCTGCAGCAGACATGGGCGAAGTTTATATGTGCCGTGCCACGTGTCAACCCCGTGATCAGACCAATAACGTGTGCAAAGTTTACGTATAGCTGAACATGCGATTTTAAACCTAAGGAACTGGTGTGATGGAGGTATAAGATGTGAAAGAATAAAATTGTGAGTTATAAAATGTGTCGCATTTCATTTAGCGGCTGGTCAGTAGATTTCATGGTTGCGTATTATAAAGGGTGTAACCAGAACGGTGGCAAAAACGAAGACAGGTGATAGTACTGATGATTACTAATATGATACCACAAAAAAAAACCCGGAAAAATATAAAAAATCCTATAATTTTGTAAAAGTTTACGATATATAGGTATTGCAAATAAAACGTCTGATTGATGCTAGAGGTCAACGAACGTTGCGTTAGTACTCGGAGTCAATACCACGTCGTAGGGGGGGCACTGACCCGACTATTGCACGCTTTGAAAAATATTAAATCACGAAAATCACAAAATGAGGCAAATGGTAATTATTGGTATGGGATTGTTTTTAGGTAGTAAGTATAACAATAACGCTAAGTTTTTGCTAGCGTTCTGGTTACACCCTGTATTTACAGGTGACGGTGGTAATGACTTAAGTTGTTACGGCATCTCATCACCATGTTATCATAAACCACATCACTGTAATCAACCCATCGAAATCCGGGTCTTCGTGTTGACACTATGTTGACAGATGTCTCATCAAGTCATCATAGTGAACGGTCAACATTTAGTTTTGTATAGTACGCTCAATTGACGCTCTTTGCTGCTATATCAGCGCAAAAATGATGAAAATCTAGTTGATTTAAAAACAGGTCGGCAATCGCAGGTCCAGCGTGTATTAATATAGTTCAGTGGGCTGTACGCATCTATAATAATCAATATTTACTCTATATATCTGCTACATAAGAACCCTTCCTATCCGATACTCCATATAGAAAGCAGACAACATTTCTTGAATAGTTGAACGATCTGATTATAAAAGACAAAGGTCGGAATGGTATCCACAAGGCTACTATTAGCGTGCACCGCCCGATTGCTATTAAAGGATTAACGTCGGGCACAAAGCGATGGCATTTTGTTCTTGCCCCTTGTCCAGTGTCCCCCTTGCCCCCTCGCCTCGCCCTCTGGCCCCCTGGCCCCTTTCAGCCGTAAGCGTCTCGACCCTTAAGACCTTTGTACATTTGCATAGCTTTAGATCGAGCTTAGATTTTTCGTGTTCTTAAAGGATAAGGTATCTGAGATTTCGTCTTAAATATTTAAATTTGTTCTTAAGGTATCTTGTGTTAGTACCTACTGAAAAATCCTTAATATTGTTTATTGTGATAGTTTTTTAAAATAAATAAATAAGCATTATTTTATTTGGGGCCATAACGCAAACACAGTAGGTATCTACACAGTAGGTACATAACACAGAAACATACAGAAAAAGATAAAGATCACCAATACTTAAGTAATCTTTAAACAACACGGCTTCCTTATTTCTGTTTCTTATCCTACACTAATGGTATATGCAAACTAAAATAGTGACCATCTCTCGTACGAATATTTTACTTATTTTGTAACGCTTTTTTATCTAACATTTTTAAATGCTGAAATCAGGCAACTGAAAATCATAACAAACAAACATAATTATTCAAACAACATACATGGTACACCACTAATTTATTTAACTTGTACCTAAGTTTGTTTCAGTACAATTTTCAATCAAAAGTAAAACAGTTTAGTCTGAAGAAGATAAAATATTACACCATAAAATATTGAAAAATAAATTCGGAATATATATAATCAATTATACTGCTACCTACGTAGAAATGGCCCAACTCCACTTAAGTATATTTAGGTAGGTACACCTATAGGTATTTGTATATTTCCCCGTATCCGAGGGTCCACCGCGCAGTACATCATCCAAGAGTCATATCTCACACTCTCTTCTCTATTTATCATTTCTTTGTCCACCCTCAGAGATTTATGGGGTCGACGTAGCCCTTCGAGATGTTATAACTCAACGAGTGTTTTATTTATTGCCTGTGTGATTTTCTTATCTGGTACCTACGTGAAAATTGTTATCCAAAATCTTTGAACACTTTGTCCGAATTATTATCACACAACTAAAATATTATATACCGACTTCGTCCACATGGTTTTAAGTTTTCTGTGGGAATAAAAAGCCCTTAATATGTCCAAGCAAAAAATTACATCAACCTGTTGCTCCGTTGCCGCGTGATGGAAGGACTAACCAACAAACAAACACACTTTCATATTTATAATATTAGTAATGAATTAAATGATTCTGATAAATAATAATGATTCTCTCGCTTAATTTTTTTGATGTGAATCTTTTTTTTAAATCATATTTAACATATTTTCTTACTATTTCGATTTCATAATCTACAATACTCTACAATCTGCAATCTAAGTGATTATTCACTACCCTATATTATAAATGCGAAAGTGTATTTGTTTGTTGGTTTGTCCTTCAATCATACCGCATTGGAGCAATGGATCGACTTGATTTTTTTAATGGATAAAGTTAAAGACTACATAAAGCCAGGGTAGCTGTTTATATCCCGGATTATCAAAGAGTTCCCACGTGATTTTTAAAAACCTAAATTCACACAATATTGGACTATTTTAGAAAAACTTAAGTAGATGGCACCTGTGCTTGAAGGCTTACAGTCTATGTGTACTTTGGAAGGAGAATACTTCTCAACTCCTATCACTAAACTATGCGATAGCATTATATAGAATGGATGACACAATTGGCTAAAATGCTTGAACCCAAATTTGCAATACAATTATTATCAGAATGCAATAGTCACAATATTAAACAATATTTTACATATACATTAAACACTAGCTTATTCCCGCGACTTCGTTCGCGTAAACAACATAAATTTCAAACCTCTGTTTTACACCTTCAGGGATTGAATTTTTAAAAATCCTTTCTTAGCGGATGCCTGCGTCATAATAGCTATCTGCATGCCAAATTTCAGCCCGATCCGTCCAGTAGTTTGAGCTGAGCGTTGATAGATCAGTCAGTTACCTTTTCCTTTTATATACTTAGACATAGATATAGAGAATGGAAATTATATAAGATCGAAAAGTAAAGTTCTATTAATTAATGGTATTAATCAGTACGGTTGTATTTTGATACTCTGTTTGGCTCTGATTAATTAGGAGGGATAAAATGTGGAAGAGCTTTCCGAAGTTTGTTGTCTAATAAAGAAAGTTTGTCTTTTTGAAGCGTCGAGCCTCTTTGAAGAACGGCCGGGATTAGAAAACTCGTCTTTAAGATCGAATACGGCCGTAAGACCTCAAGTTTCCACAGGAGGCGCAAAGTTTTTCGGGCCGCAAGAATTACAAGAGGCACAAAAGCCGCAAGTGGCTTATATTTTAGTACGGAAAATGAGAGTATCGTCAGCAGCATCGGGCCTGCTAAAATAAATTGCACAGCACCTCAGTTCCGGTCACAAGAATTGCAAGAGGTACAAAAGCTGCAAGTGGTTTGTATTTTAAAACTCAAAATGGGAGTGTGCTCACCTGCACCATTGGGGGCTTAACTTCTGTCTTGGTTGTCAACTGATGGATATCCACTGCTGGACATAGGTCTCTTGTAGGAACTTCCACACGCCACGGCCTTGCGGCGCCTGACTCTAGCGGCTTACTGCGACTCGTTTAATATCGTTTGTCCACCTAGTTCGGGTTACCAACGCTGTGCTTTCCAGTGCGAGGTTACCATCCCAGCACTGTGGAACCATAGCCCCAACCTCTATCGATTCTTCAAAATAAGTATGTTTGCACACTCAATCTAGAATATCGGCTCGCTATACTGTGCACACGGCTCGCGCGTCTGTCTTACTTGCTGCCTCTCATCCAAGTGTGAACAAGCTTCTTTGCCTTGCTCCTACTTAATACTTTATGCGCTGTGTGTACACGAGTGAGACGACAGCTCATATACATTACACCCAGCTTTTTTCGAAGCGCAAGTCGCCCAACTTAATGTATTCTTGACAAACATGCTGCTTGCGGATTTTGCGGCCCTTGCGGCTCTTGCAGTATTCGATCACTTAGATCACCTCTATAGGTTCCAGCTTTATGTTCTTTTGATGTTCAGTCGTAACTTCGATTCCTCTTGTACCTATAGTAGGTATTCTGTTTGCCAAAAGCACTCATTTATTTGTTAGGTCCTACCTAGGTGCCTACTCATATTATTACTTTTGAATCTGATCTGCTTACCTAATTTTAAAGTACTATTACTTACTTATAAAATTTCTTTCTCCAGGTATAGTACCTACCTAGGTAGGTACTATTCCTTACTTTTCAACTTATTTTTAACTTAAACTTAAACTTACTTCTAACTTACTCTTAAGTTAGTTTAAGTTTAAGTTGAAAAGTAAGGAATGGAGGTGTTTGAGAGAGATCAATGCATGTATTTTTTTATTGACACCACATCTATGTTTCCTACGATTGTTATTCATAGATAAGAATAGTGGACAGAAGGAAAAATAACCAAGCATGTTTAAAGGTAAGTACATATAATTACACATTACAGCCAAGATGAACTTTTCATTTATTTATTTATTTTTATTTTTCATGAACCGAATTTGTAGTTACATAAATTAAGTAACATTGGAAATGCTTATCTCTAAATAGAGATTTCTTCCAGCTTCCATACTTAGGTACCTACTTACTGCAAAAAAATTACAGACGACAGAAAAAAAATGCGCCATCAGCAAGCATTCCTAGGAGGTTCTGTTTTCGGCTCTTCTAATGTGCGCTTAGGTTAAACCATAAAACTTTTTACAGAATAATAAGTCCAAAATAAGTAGCCTCCAGTACAAGAACCTATAAATCATAGACACCCCTATCCCTCTTTGGTCGCAGGGGATGAACTTATCCCGTCTTAATACACTGCGAGAAAAAGTAACCTGATCCAGCCGGACAGGGAAATTCACTTACTGCCCAGACTGTGAGGTGTTTTGTATACCAAAAAGCCTTACACAAAAGGCTATTGGTGAATAAATAAGTATAGTATCTTTATAAATACCCAGGAGCTGAATTAACGGAATAGCAGGAAATAAAAATAGCAAGTAGAAACGCCAATGTTAGCATGTTTTTTATAACTTTTTTCTTTATAGGCCCGAAACTACGGTAAATCCTAAGATTGCCCAATAGGTAAGACATAGATATGCCTGCTAAGTCTAATGTGTATATAAAGGTCCATACTGTTTTGATGGTGGTATAAGTAGGTAACTAATTTCGGTCTTTCACCTCGGTAAATCTTAGGTTTTACTAAAGTCTGAATAATAACTAAAATAAGTTTGAATAGGTATTTTCACTATTTTTTAAATTGGCTATAGATACTCGAAGGCACTAGCTTATAGAGAAAACCTTCATGCAAAACCTTAAGTTTCTAAACCCAGCGGTTTTAATTGTAGCTTTAGATAATATGTTAATTATATGTGCCAGTATATGTCAGTTTATGCTTTAAGCACCTATTAGTCCTATGATGCTCGCGACTTCGTCTGTGTGGATTTAGCTTTTTGAAAATCCCGTGGGAATTATTTAATATTCCGGGATAAAACGTAGCCTATCTCCAGGGTGCAAGACCTCTCTGTGCTAAATAATTAGGTAGATGATGCTCGCGCCTTTATCCATACGGATTTAAGTTTTTTAAGAATCCTGAGGGAACTTTTTATTTTCTTGGACAAAAGTAGCCTTGACAAATGCAAGCTTTCTCCGGACCTTTCTTCAAAAAAGCTAGCAGACTGACAGACAGGCAAACACACTTTCGCATATTTTATAATATTATTTAGTATGGATAGCTTTACAATAATGGTAGTCAGTGACTCCTTTTGTTTCAATGATATTATTTAGGTAAGTAGGTACCTACGAATAGCTAGTCAAAGAATTAGTGAAGAAGTTTGTTTCAACAGATGTATTACATTCAAGTTTGCCTTCAGAAACCCCAGAATATTTCATAAGATTTGTGGCCGGCGTGTAAGAAAAACTACCCGCAATCCTTTACGGCGTCAGAGATCGCAGGCGGCACCTCGCGGCCAGACTCGTAATAAATCAAGCCTCGAGGAAATTGCCGACTACGGGGAGGGCGGAGGGACGAGGGGGAAAAAGGGAAGGGGGAGGTGATTTAATTAAATCTTGCATCGAACTCCTGAGGCCTGCCTAACGAACGACCATTGTATTTAAATAATGCGTGTGTCGACTTTTTGTGTCTGTTAGAAATTGGTTCATTCGATTTAGAAAGGTTTGCTTTATTTTTTTCATTTTATTATCTTATATAGTCATATCTTATGTATAATACCTATGCATTCAGTTATGGTACAGTTCAAATAACCATATGAATTTAATATGAGGTAGTTATTTCGAAATTACAGACACACACTTCAATTTTATTCATGAGTAGGTACTTACTTATAGAGTATAGATATGATGCAGATAGAAAAGAGGTAAAAGAAAAGCCATTAAAATGCCATAAAATTAAAATTAAATAAAACAGGAGGCATTGAACGAACATACTGAGTACTTACTCTCCTCAATGGCTTATATTTCATTTGGGGGATCCTAAATGAGGCTTTATAGCAATAATACCAAAATATTCCCCCTAATTAATATAAGGGTTGAACAGGGTCGCGAATTTACAGCTTGTTAGCGCTTATTTGCGTTTAAGCCTGCGTTGCGTAAGTACTTATGTAGTAGTATCTATGGAAAAGTGTTCACAAAACAGGGATTGCTTCCGCTGGCCTTACACTATCAAGTTTACCGGTCAAGTTTGCAGCGGATAGTATGCATGATGTCATGTAGACTTGACGGTGTATGACTATATCAGTTGACTGGACGCCGCTTCGAGCCTATATAGGTACACACGGTCGACTAGTCGCCCGGCAACTAAACGAACGGCGAGCGTGTGTTGTTTCGGATTGACTATGCTGTTCGGCGACCGTAAGAATCTGTAATTCATATAGAAGTTGCCGCACGGAGTTGCCGGTCTCCCGGGCGACACAGCGAGTGGCTGCGCAGTGGCGGTCTTCTAGGTTGGCAATACCCTAGTGAACTAGAGCAACGGAACTTTCATCTTGAATCGACGATATGTAAAATATTAAGTTATGGTGACGTGAACAAAAAGTAAAATAGGGTTACCAAGCGTCAAGTGTACTAACATTTGACGTCTGCCATGCCAGTGGCGTTGTTTTGTTAGAAGTTCCCACTGTCGTGAACTGTTCTAGGTAATACCACCATTCTGCGGGTCGCTGTAAGCACGCTGCACTCCGCGGAAAAACGACTCGCACCTACGTACCTACTCACTTGATACAACATCCTACGTGCAACACATACCTATACACCTCTAAGTAGAGAAGGACAATTTCACAGATAGCATGTGAAAAATCACGTGAAAAGCCGTTTCATATGTAACACTTGTCATCTTACTTAAATTAGATAGCCTGTGAAAAATGAGAAAACTTACGAAGATAAAACTCACAAACTTGAAAATTTACCTATTTCATTTTTTAATTACCAACCGTTCCAAGATAAAAAGCGCGCAACCGAGAACACTTGTATGGCTGCATGTTAGATAGAGTCAAACATCTAGTTCAATTTAATGTAGCAAACAATCACGTGCTTCACGGAAAGTGAAAGAAAAATTTTCGCACTTACAATCAAATGTGCGAATTTTCTCTTTCCGTGAAAACCAACTTGCAAAATATCAGCGCATCTGCGAATATAGGTACTTGATCATAATTCCCAGTCAAATATTAAAGAAAATGATATGATTGTACCTAAGTGCGAACGTTGAAAAGTCACAATTCGTGTAAAATCACCTGTGAAATCACTGTGAAGAAAAAAATTCGCCTATTGAATGAAAATAATTTAAAATTAGTAAAATTAAAAATAGCCCATCGCCACCTCTAAGTGAGTACCCTGGCTTGCCTAGGACTGTATACCTAAGTCCTAGGTAACTGTTATAATGTACCCACACTCTACCTAACATAATGTATGGTAAGATCGCCCGATGCATTTGTTAGAGGGGCAGATTTACATATGTTTGAAGAGTCCCGGAGGTGACCAGGTCATTTATTATTCAGCAGTCGCTAACGGTAGATAAGTAGTGCTTTCACAGCATACAACATTATCATCATAAATATATAAAAGGAAAAGGTGACTGACTGTCTGATCTATCAACGCACAGCTACTGTATACGGATCGAGCTAAAACATGCAGTTATCTATTAGATATGACGTAGATACCTAAGGTAGACATCCGCTAAGAAAGGATTTTCGAACTGACTGATCTATCAAGTATAGGTATTACAGAGTACTGTAGGTACTAATCGAGCTGAAACATGCAATTAGCTATTAGATAGGTATAGATATGACGTACGTACGACGTACAAGGATGTTCAAAAATTCAACTCCTAAGGGGGTGAAATAGGGGTTCAAAATTTGTGTAGTCCACGCGGACGGTGTCGTGGGCATAATCAAGTTAGCTATACCTATTACTAACTAGCTGATTCCCGCGAGTTCGTGTGCGTGCATTTTGATGTTTAATAATCCTGTGGGAACTCTTTGATTTTCCGAGGTAGATAGTAAGCCTATGCGCCACTCTTCAGGCCTTAAACTGTCTAGCCTACCTATATCGATCTAAATAAACAAGTTGTTTCATAGATAATAAATACCTTGGGTAAACCTAGGTGAAGAATATTCAACACGTCCAATCTTCTCTTCTTCTTCTTCTTCTAAATATATAAAAGGATTGACTGACTGATTGACCTATCAACTACTGGACGGATCGGGCTGAAATTTGGCATGCAGATATCTATTATGACGTAGGCATCCGCTAAGAAAGGATTTTTGAAAATTCCACCCCTAAGGGGGTGAAATAGGGGTTTGAAATTTGTGTAGTCCACGCGGACAAAGTCGCGAGCGTAAGCTAGTGAATCTTTAATCCGTAGTAGATACTCAAGTCACAATAAGAATAGGTAGGTACTTTCAAAGGCCCCGTTTCTACGTAATATGTATAAAGTGTGTTTGTATGATGGTATAAATAATTTAGTAGTCTGCGTGATAATGGTAGGGAATAGGTAGGAGGCTCTCAAAAAATGTTTATTTATAAAACTAGTTGACCCACCCCGACTTCGCCCTAACCTAAGTAAAATTTCTGAAAATTCTATTAGGTAGGTAGGTACTAGGTAGGTAGTGGGTGTCTGCGTTGTAAAAAGAAAAATTACACGCATTATCTCACGATTTGAGATCTTAGTACTTAGCTAGCTATAAAATTTATTGCATAGCTATGATTGTGTACCTAAGTAGATACCTATGTCTTAGGTTTTTTTTATAACCACCTATTCAATTAGATAGGTAGATAATACTTATACAAGAGTGAACTAGAGTGAGGATACTTTCGGTTTTATCCTGAATCGACATCTGTCAAATACCTAGGGTGACGTGAATCAAAGATACCAGTCGTTTCATAGCTTAAATTAATAAATCTAAGCTTCGTAGCCTACCTATAAATATTTGACGCCTGCCAGCGTAGGTGAAGCCTCGACGTTTTGTTACAAGTTTCATAATTACTGTCGTGAACTGTGATTATAGGCAGGTAGGTATTGTGTTCTTTACAGTCTCTTTTTTCAATTCGAGACCAGTCTGAGAAACGTTTTTTTTCAGGTGGCCAACTGCCATCGATCCGCTGCGGTCACAGCCGCGCCACTTAATGAAATAGAAATTGGCTGCCGAAGACAAACTCCTATCCCCCACCCCCTCCACTCCAGGGCAGAAAGGCCCACTCAAGTGCCGAGGGAAAGGGACAAAACATATTTATACAAAGTCAAAGACGACCAACGAGTGGGATAGCTGTATTCATTATGAATATAATGCGGTCGCGGCTGTGTCCGTGCGTGTGTACACGCTTGTTGTGTATGTGTGCGTTGCCTTCACGACGGTGAATCAATATTTCATCTTTGTGATGAAGGACGATGACCATTTTAGGGTCGACTTATTATCTTTAATACCCTAATCTTGATTGTTATCGCGTATGTAACGACATTCCGACTATAAATACTTAATCCGTTTTTCATAAAATATGTCACAACTAAGTATTCTAAACTGTTTTAGACATTCTATTTTGAGTAAAATACTTACTTAATATTAATTAAATAAGGATACACTAAAAGGAATTTATAAAAATAATGTCGATACCTAATCAGTACCTAATCACTCTTCAATAATACCTAGATATTATTTAGATCGCACAGGTAGGTAAGGTAGTTAATATATGAATATTAGGTAGATATAATTAGATGAATGTAGGTACTAGTTAAGTATAGGTACCTATACGTACAACTAAGCACTACAAATAAAAACTCACAAATCATATCAATGGCAAAATAATGTTCCTACTTGCCTACTTATCTATTAATTTGTCTAAATATATAAAGGAAAAGCTGACTGACTGACTGATCTATCAACGCACAGATCAATCTATAGGTAGATACCTGCTGGACTGAAATTTGGCATGCAGATAAGTAATATCTATTAATATACCTAACGACCTAGACATCCACTTAGAAAGGATTTTTGAAAAATTCAATCCCTAGGGGTTATGAAATAGGGGATTGTGTAGTCCACGCGGACGAAACCACAGAATAAAATAGAGTAGGTAATTTCTGCGGGAAAATATTTATTAAAAAATTTAAAAATATTTGTCGTTTACGCCTCGTTTGTACAGGCATGACGTTGATAATTAATTATGTTAAAAATAAATAAAATCATCATTTTTTAAAAATAAATATCTCTGTAATAATGAATTCCAGCCTCATGAACTACAGTTATACAAAAAATCACATCATGTTATTACTACAGTACAAATACCCTACTAATATGTGTTACGTGTAGCTATTTGCTACGAGCACCGAGGAGTCTCTGGCTACGAATAACTATAATTCATAGCGTAGTCAATATTTAAAGATGTTCTATTTTTGAACGCGTAGACAGTTCAAACATGGTAACGGCCGTAAAGAAAACTCACGGTTGTAAATAACCCACTGAGGATCGTAAAAATAAACGTCGCGCGTTATAATCGATTGCGAGATGTGAACGTCTCGCGTCGTGGTTGGTTTGCGGTTAAATGGGCGTGGTTTGTGGTTATATTTACGATCCCCATTGGCCGATCACCTGACCTTTGCGGTTAGCCGTGTGGTTTCTAAGATTTTCACCCCGCGGAAAAATAGATAGAGGAAAATATAGGCGCGTGCTGTGATTGGTTGATTGCGATGATTTTGCGGTTAACCGCGGTATGCTATTCGCTAAGAAGATAATGGGTGGTGAGCGCAATTGGTAGGATTTTGTTCGTTTGTCATTCGGTTTATTTGGCGCGTGTCGAAGTTGCGCAGCTGCGGTTGGAGGTGGCAAATCTAATTTGTTCTTCCAATAGCTTAGTGTCTGGAACTGTTTAACCGTTTTGTTCATTTATTATTTTGGTATAAAATTAAATGACTCTAAGTAGGTACTTTTATCAAATTATTTGTTAAGGAATTAAATTAATAATCCTATTTAATCCAATATCTATGAAAATAATAAAACACAAAAAATGTAGGTATTTCTACCCATTAGGAGGTAAGATAACATAAATAAATAGGAAAAAAATTAGTTGCGCCCTCTTACGAATCTTGCCAGAACTTTGACGCGAGCATTTTTAACGAAACTCCTTCAAATGCGAACCTTTTCGCTTTCTTCCCCTTCTTAAGAAAGCAAACGTCTTAAGAAAGTTCACGTATACTCACCCTCCTCACGCACACATCACAACTAAGCTAGCTCCACACAAAGCCATTGCCTAGCGTAGCGTTAAAAGCTCAAAAGGTCTTAAAGCGCCCAAGGAATCTTTATTTTGCTTCTTAATCTTCACAAACAAATGCTACCCTAACAAAGAACTTACGTCATTACAGTTCTAAATCTAAAATTTTATGAAGCCCCTACCGAATTTCCATAACGTTGTATATTCCAAAGGCAAGCATTTGAAAATAGATCTTAAAGTTTAAAGTATAAAGTAGATTGCTGAATGCAATATAACATCTTTTTAATGCAATTGTTTCAAGTAGTATTTTTGGCATCTTTTCAGTAAGTTTGTGCCAGTGTGAATAAACATATTATTGTGTATGGGTGTCCGTGGCGCTAATGTGCTCAAGTTGTCGGAAAATCCCGAGAGATGGCAATACTAGGTTTTAGTTTGGAAATCGAATGTTTTCGGCAGAAAGTTTTCAGCAAACACTAACAGCCTTACAAATAAAAAATGTTTAAACCACGTTTATTCAAAGCATATACTAGGTATTGTTATGCATAGAATAAACTTATTTACTTATTAACTTATTAACTTGCTCTACTTGATCTATTTTAGATTTAAAAAATTTAAAACACACCTGTGAATATAATGGAATTACACGATTCTGAGGTTATTCCTAATTTAAACTAGGGTGCGACTAAGTTTAGCGATGGAATAGTGTAAGTATGAAGAGATACGCCGACGTTATGGTAGGTTTAGACTATTCAGAGTTTATTTGTTGACATTTCGCTTATTATATGTATATTCTTAGTATAACATTTTATAATGGGTTTATTTGCAAGGCTGTAACAAAATAAGTGCAATTTAATACCATGCTATCTATCCTAGTAGGTATACCGATATAGTTCGCGATAGGTCGAAATGGCCGTCAGTACCTATACCTACCTACCTACTTATGAGGCGGAGGGGCACTATATCGCACACCCACACGCGACGTCACCCGGGTTAGCGCGGGGGCTGTGCGGCTGGCGGGCCATCTCGACCTGTCGCGTAGGTACTTAGGTACCTATCTAGTTGAAAATATAATTCGGATATTTTTTACCTACTTACTGACAACTTTAGAAACCTGCCGTAAAATTTTTATACCTAGGTAGGTACCTATACCTACCTAGATACCTATTATTTTTATGAAACCTTTCGCGTTGGTTTGGAAATGGAAAGGTAAGCTTTACTCACTTAAGTACCTACCGCTTTTCTTTACTTAAAATTTAGATAGGTATTTCAAAATTCTTAAGGGTGTCACTATTAGTAGGGTACCTACCTAGATACTAGATAATTAGTGAGTTCATAGAGATTTTGCGGTATCACAATTATTTCAGACATCAAAGGATATTAGGTAGAATAACAACCATATTAGGTATCGATCTGATTCCAAGACGATTATGGCAAAATAATTCCATGTTACATTGTCGCACCTATCCTGTAAAAAATATGCTATAAGTACTTAAGCATGCTCTTTTTATTAAACTGTAAACGAAGCTTGAAGCGCGAAATCATAATTTTGATACGTAATTTACAATGCCGCAGCTAGGCTCGAATTATCTATTTGTTAGTTTTATAAGTGTCAGGTAGTGTTAGTTAATAATAGTAATGATAGGTATAAATATTTTTATGAAGTGTAATAGGTACAAGTTACTAGGATATAAGCGAAGCGCGAAGGGTTGAAATCAAGGCGGGCGGTAATCAGCCGGTGACCGCGTAATGGCCCCTTCGGGACGCGCGACGACTTGAGACATTGCTTGTCAGGGCTGACAGTTTTCGTAAACTTCATTAATTTAATTTATTTGCTAACTAAGCATTTATTTTTTCAACACGAATGCATACTTATAATAAAAATGTGAAATATCTGTCTGCTACCTTTTCACGGCCCATCCGTTTAGGTAACCTATTTTGATACACATACACACAGATACTTAGCTTGCATCTCAGCGATAAACAAAGGCTACTTTTGTTCCAGAAAATCAAAGAATTCCCACGGGATTTTAAAAAAACCTTAATCCACGTCGTTTAAATCGTTGGGGCATCATCTACATAGGTAGTACTACTGATATAGAACCCCTTTTTAACTCTATGCAAATATTTTGCACAGAGTTTGTTCGACTGCGGTCGCGAGCAAAATGATAAAGCTCAAAGATTTGAAGTGTATCAAACGAGCTGAAACCACATTGAGCATAAGTATCAACGCGACATTGCATATCATGATTTTGATACTGTATAAATAACAGCATCGGATTTGTGAAGTGCAGAGGTGAAAAATGTACCTAAGTGTTATATATCAAAAGCGCTATATTTATTGCGTATAGGAGGTAGTAACATTGATGACATATAATATTATAGGTATAACATACTTAAACAGCTAGGCCTAGAAACTTGAGATGCATACCTAATAGTACCTACCTACTCTATTCATTCTGGGTTCTCTTTAACTCCCGCTACATAACATATTTTCATTACAAAAATGCAAAGCCACGGACGAAGTTGCGGGATAAAGCTAGACTAAGTACCTATAACAACCGTTTTCGTTGGAGTCCCGTGGTGCTGTAACGGTGACCACGCATTATGATAACGGGGTTCGTGGAAATCCTCACAAGAGTGCCTATGTCCAGCAGTGGACGCCTAGGTACGTTGAGACGACACAAATTATTCCTAAAACCTCCCAGTGACAGCCCTAGAAGCAGTAATTCTAAGGAGGGTTAAAGACAATGCCGATGTTTATTCTTTATCGCAGCCGTGGGAAATTTACGCGCGGGGCGATAATTAAATATTTCCATTCATGTTGCAACTGCGCTCGCCGCGCCTTAATTAAACGGCAACCCTAATCAGTGGTGTTGCCTACCTCCAAAAAATGTATAGGCGGTACTTCTGAGTACAAAGCAGACTGCTTTTACAGAATATCACTGACGCTCCAGGTTAAAACTACACGCTGCAACTCGCAAATTTTACTTATAAGTATTCCTATCCGTTAAATATTATTTTCTCCCACTTGCTCAGTACCCGTAGTACAAGATTTTACGTCTCACCAAACCAAACCAAATTCGAGAGTCGAAATACTTCCGCGTTACAGTAAACTGGATCTTAAACGCCTTGTTATAAAGCTCAAGTTTGTCTACACTTCTACAGCCAGCGCTCCAAGCGGAAACATTGCGAAATTAAAATCAGTGGCATTGAATATTTGACTTCAATTCAAGGCTGTTTAGGTCCATTTTACTGTAACGCGGAAGTATTTCGACTCTCGAATTTGGTTTCGTTTCTTGAGACGTAAAATCTTGTACTACGGGTACAGTATCGGCTACTTTACTGAAGTAAGGATTTCTTTACAGTCAACTGTTATTGGGTCTTTCCTGGCCGCACGCCAGCAATTTCCAAGAGGACTATACTTATTTAATGGAAATTGCTGGGCAGTTTGATACTGATGACGAACGAGGTTCTTTATGGTGTAGTACACTACCTATAAGTACCTAACATAATTTTCATTACTATTACTTATTACTATTCTTAATTTTTGTTTATTTTTTTATTAATAAGTACAATTGTTAATTTTTTTAACGATTACTAACCTCTTTTAGTTTAAAAGGCGGTATAGTTTAAAAAAACTATTAAAATCACTTGAAAAGTCCCCAGGTTTCCAATAATACTGGGGCAGTAGGTGATCGCTTTATTTCAGGCTTGGATAATGAACTAAGTATTACTTATTTTCTCAATATGCCTCCAAACATAAAGGGAAAATCTTTTTACTTCGCATTCCTATTCCTACCAATTTACCAATTCCATATACCTACCTATATACTAAGTAGGTAATATTGTAAATGCTAAAGTGTGTCTGTCTATTTCGACGAAAGGTACAGAGACATCCCGAAGACGGACATAAGCTACTTTTATCCCGGAAAGTCAAAGAGTTTCCACGGGATTTTTATATAAAACCCTAAATCCACATGGCGAGGTTGCGGGAATCATCTCTTTTTATTTTGTTTTAGGTACCTATATGAAAAAATATTTATTTATTTTATGTAGTCAGTAGGAAATATTATAAAATGTTTACGATAATTTTTATAGTCTACCACTCATTTATACCTAACCAGAACAAAATCACAAAATGCATCACGAAGTAGGCTTGCACGGGCTACCTACATGTACCTAAGTTACTGAAAACTTCATCAAAATCATTCAATTCAGAAGCGAGAAAATCGAGAACAAAAATACAAACATATATTATACCTAAATACTTACATGTCGAATAAATGATCTCCTATTCGACATGTAAGTATTTATGGGGAAAAACATCCATCCACCAATTAAAATGAAAACAGCTAAAATTCCACCCATATTCCACCATTGAAATTTCACCTCATGCACGGACTCCATTATTAAAGCTATTTAGACGGCGTATATTATCGGCGAGTCATAAATCTGGCCGGGCATGCCAAAATGTCCGTGTATTTAATGCTAAAAATCAATAATTAAGCGATATATGTAATTAATACGCCGCTTCCCAGCGCACGCATGCATTATACACGAGTTCTTGTATTATGAAAATGACGATGATAAGCCCGCAGGTTCGTGTACGGTATACCTACCTATTATGTACATACCTTTATGTTTTACTAATGTACGATCGGATATAAACAGTATCGACGACCTCTCTGGCGTAGTGTTGAACGCTGTGGTCTTATTAGTGGGAGGTCCCGGGTTCGATTCACGACGGGGAAATTTGGAACTATCAAAATTTTCTCTGGTCTGGTCTGGTGGGAGGCTTCGGCCGTGGCTAGTTACCACCCTACCGGCAAAGAACTGCCGCCAAGTGATTTAGCGTTCCGGTACGATGCCGTGTAGAAACCAAAGGAGTGTAAGTACCTACCTAATAAAAACTGAATTGATTATTTTTTTAAATAAAAATTGAATGAAAAAAAACGGTACATTGTACCTATAGGTACGTAGGTAAGTAAGTACCTCTATACCTTTATCTTTTACTAATGTACGATCGAATACACTAATATTATAAAGAGGTAGTAAGTATGGATGTACCTACTTACCTAAGTTGTAAACTCCGGAACTAATGATCCGATTCTGAAAATTCTTTCTTTTCTCAAAGGAAAGTAAGTACACACAGGAATAACACACGTGTGTCTTCTAGGTAAGCGCGCTCAAAACTAGACCTCATCTTTGCTTTCTAATATTCATACTTATACTTAATCATATATCTACCTTTTAATAAATAAGTATAATTAATAACTTAATAGGTATGCTAACTTAATTCTAACGTGGATAGGTAGGTAAGTACTTACTTACTTTCCAAACTAATTTGGCTAAAAGCTGAGCTGATTTGAATTTGGATACAAGGTAGGTATAGGTATACTTAGTACGCGACAGGTCGAAATGGCAATCGGGGAGGGAACGCTCCGCACACCCGCATAAACCCCCCGCGCTAACCTGGTGCGGGTGAGCGCGGATGACGTGCGGGTGTGCTGGGCATCCATACCCCGATTTCCATCTCGACCTGTCGCGGAAGCAAAGGCATAACAATGCCTAATTTTAAAATACGAGATTTTTTTGGAAAATAATCGGCATCGAAATTCCACTTCCGGAACTAAATCATCGAACTATCTGTAACTATGCCGTCGAACTGCAATCGTGGGGGGACCGGGCGTAATTTAAAACCGCTAGGCCCCCGCGCCCCCTTGCGAAATTAAGTGCGAGGCGGTCGGTACGTGACACCGGCAAATGCGGCGTGCCTACCGTGTGTGCCCGCCTTAATTGTGAAGCTTCATTTGTAGTTTGTACCGTGTCGCCCCGGCCTTTGCGTGCACGCTATGTACACCGTCGATATTGTAACCCGCGGTTTAGACCGTACTTTAAGTAATGCCCGTCAATAAATAAGGCGCGACGAATCGGCGAGGCATCGGTGTCTCGGCTATTCGAATTGAGTAGGACAGTACGGCGGCAGAAAATAATGTACATCGGCCTTAGAATGACATTTTTCGGCTTTGTAGAGCATTGTCTCTCACAGAGACAATGCTCTTCAAATCCGAAATAATAAAGGCTTTCTAGTGTTACAATATTTTAGAACTGTAAAATAAAATATTCCTTGTATTGTCGTTGTCTATCGTCATATCAGACATTTGAATTGACTAATGCGTATTCGTATTTACGTACCTTTTCATATTCCTATTCCCCCTTAATTACGGCCTTTGTGCTTTTGTTTATGTGAAAACGCCAATTATTGCAATAACCGAGTTCGCTTCGTTTGTCTTGACGTTGCTTTGTCTAAGGGGAACAAATGAGTTTAATGAATACAATTAGTCAGCTTTAGAACATATTCACGAAGTGTAAATGTCTTTACATGTTACATTTTGTACGCACATTTTATTTATAAGCGCCTAGCGCGCGGTGTCACTCGATTTATTTATTTAACCCTTGACTGCAATCTCACCTGTTGGTAAGCGATGATGCATGTCTAAGATAGAAGCGGGCTAACCTGGATTGATGAAATGATCGATGAAAATATAAATCCTCTTCATTCCCTAGCCCGTGGGCATTGTGGAAAAACCGGCCTTATTCCTTGTCTACGTTATAAAGGCAATCTCTGCGCAAGATTTCGGCCAAGGCTTTGGCAAGGATTTTGGGCTGCGCTTTCATGAGTCAATGAATTAGAACTATTCTTTATATATATTATGTACCTTCTAGATTTCGCCGTTATGGTTGACCTCATGAACCAACAGAGTCCACTGCCGGACATTTAGCTTATAGGGACTTATAGGTAGGTATGCATGCCACGGCCTTGCGCCAACTCGTCATGATAACTCCATCGCCGGCTCACTACAAAGAACGGATCTTCTCTCAGAATGAGATGGGGTTTGGTCATGCTCTACCACGCTGACCCAGTGCGTACATACAACTAATGACCTTATCAGGTTGAGGAGGCTTTAATGACGAGTGAGAGAGGAACTTCACACACCTTCGAGAACATAATGGAAAACTCTCGGGCATGCAGGTTTCCTCAAGATGTTTTCCTTCACCGAGCAAGTGATATTTACCTAATTATAATTTTGGGTACAATGCCTCGCTGCGGTGGTCTCGATGAGGTTTAAGATTTAATTTAATTTATTTTAGTTTTAATTTAATGTTGTTTTTTAGATTTAAGTTTATTAATAGTTTATTTGTTAAGCATTGATAATAAAACTCTTACCTAATTATAATTACTAACTAAACGTACCTACCTACATAACTCGGAAAAGTTTGACGTGCGTGCTCGGGATCGAACCCCCGACCTCCAATTAGGAGGCGGACGTCTTAACCACTAGGCTATCACAGCTTCTTGTGCCAACTTCACAACAACAATTCTATTAGTTAAGTTATTATTTTTAATCAAATTTCATGTTCATTTTTAATATTTTGTACCTACGGTGGTTAACATTTTAATTTATAATGCATAATGAGCGTATATTTCAGCAAGATAGCTTTGTTGCCGTTATCTGGCCGGCACAGTGTTGTAGTTTTCGCTCGGCCGAGCGCGAAATTATTGATTGTTGTAATTAATTGCAAACACTGCGATAAAATGAATATCAATTTTAAATTATCAACAACTTATTCGATAGGTATCTATAATTAAAATAATGTTAAAATTATAAACCTGCGTAGCTAGCTGCAGTAGCGAAATAGAATTCATTAACAAGGATTTTGATACCTTTCCCTAATTAAATGACGCGATTAGGAGCTTCCTAAATTTTGCGTGGATATTAAAACTACTACTCGATTTTAGTACCTAAAGTAGTGGGGAGGGGGGGGGGGGGTGGTTTTGGTTCTTCCAAAAATTAGCCGGCCGTCTTTTCACCAAATCAAAAAGAAGACCAATTCCAATAATACTCGGCCAGTAATAGCTTTATTTCAGGCCTGGACTGTAATGTACTATTACTTTGCTTAACTTTTACCAATCAGGATATCACACAATATTCTACCTCACTGCACCACACTACACAGTAGCTGAAAATTTAAATATATGGACTAGTTTATTTAATGGAGTGCATTAATATATTGAATACGCCCGTACCTGCATTCATCAGTGCCGGACTGCACTAATCCTCATTAATTACTTTGCAATTTTAAATCTCGTTATTAACGCCCAAATACACTTTGCAGCCCAAACTATACGATAGAGATATCAATTCAATTGATTACCTATTACATATAGATAGACAGATATCTAATATAAAAACTAAAAAGATAAACTGACTGACATAACATTTGTATTTTGTGTCTTTTTGAGTTTGTATTTAAAATTAGGATCATTGATCATCTAGTTACTTAGTGTAAGTGGCACGCGCCGTTCAATTAGATGTAAATTAAATAAATAAATAACATGTTCAAAGTTTTTATAAGAACGCAAACTTATTGGAAACTTAAACCTATTACAATGTAAAGGATTATTTAAATGATAAGAAAGCTTGGGAGTGAGTTGTTTTAACAGCTTTAATAATAGTTGAATGATATTATAAAATGGTGGCAGTAAAAAACAGTGAAAGACAAGTTTAAAAAAGTCTATTAAAAATTAAAAAGCATAATATTATACAATGCAGTTTAGTTTACTTGCTCTTTATCCTGAGAAATCGAGTAGTCCCACAGGATTTTTAAAACCTAAATTCACGCGGACGAAGTCGCGGACATCATCTAGTGTATGTACTTAGTATAAGAGTTCTTATTATAAAATCTCTATCAGAGAAATCTCTATCGAAGATAATCCGTTCTAATGTCCACTTCATTTATTATTGTGGAACTACATTTAAATATTTAGGTAAAAGGAAAAGCTGACTGAAGTCCACTGCACAGGCCCGACGTACAATTTGATAGCTTGATCCAGAGTCCTGCAGTTAAATAGTTGAGCCGTTATGAGCCGCAACTTCAATAGGTATATCAGGCTTAATGAGCTCATTACTGAGCTCCGCCGTCGGGCGTAACATTTGCATATCACCTGACGTCACACTCACGCACACAGACACACAAATCGAGGTGAATTGATATTTTGTCGGGCAAACGAAACCCTGGAATAAATATCCCACCCTCATTAATTTGCGCCAATGCGAAACGATGGACAGACGGACGCCTACACAAGGCGCACCAGGCTATTGGGAAAAATATGGAGACATTTATCTAATCTACTGTGTTTATGGAAAAAATCCATAACTTTACGTAAAGTAGATAACATTCAAAACCCCAATGTGTATTGAATGATGTTAAAATGTTATTGCTTGCATAATCATTGAGCAATTTTTATAATTCTTTAAATTAAAAAAATATTAAAAATCGCTTAGGTGGTAATAAATGGTAATTCATAGGAGTTCATGGGTAGATTAAAAATGCACATAACTCCGCAAAGTTACCCTCTGAAAAACCTCCGAACCTTAAGACTTATCTACTAGGCTGTCATCATCATCATCTCCATCAAAGCAAAGCAAGCAAAGCAGTACAGGCACCTGGGTGGGTCTTGGCCTGGTCTAGCAAACTCCTTCGTCGGGGCTGGTTAGATACAGCTTCCTCCCAGCTCCGAACCCCCAAAACCCAGATGTCCTTCTCCATTCCATCAATCCTCCGACCTCTAGGTCTTCCTCGGCCTCCACGGCTCACTGTCTGGCCTTTGACGTCTTAACAACTAGGCTATCAGTACCTACCCATATTATAAATGCGAAAGTGTGTTTGTTTGTCTTTCAATCACGTCACAACCGATTGATGTGATTTTTTGCATGGGCTTAGTTAAAGACCTGGAGAGAGTGACATAGGCTTTTTATTCCGGAAAATCAAAGAGTTACCACGGGATTTTTAAAAACCTAAATCCACGCGTACGATGCTCGTGGCATCAGCTAGTAAAAAATATAATCCCTGCAGTAAAAAATATAGAATGAAATAATTAACGAAAATGATGGCCACTCTAGCGTGTCACCTGATTACCTACGATAATATATGCGAGCCCACCCAGCATCTGTACTGCGCGAAAAATCGATGGCAGCGCGATTTGGGCAATAATGAGATTTAAAATTGCGAAGTAGGTAATTAATGAGGATTAGTGCTCGCCTGACACTGATTGATGCAAGTGAGATTCAATATTTTAATGTAGGCTCCCCGCTAATTTTTATAGAGATATTCCAGTAAAGTGCGACTGTTCGTGGAAATATTGAAATCGCTTGAATATTATTTTAATGGCTCTGGAGTCTGGACGTTCTATGGTCGCTAACTATGGGTCTCATAGAAAAGTTCAGAGTCACTCAAGGGTGGTGGATAGAGCTATGCTTGGAGTTTCTCTAGGTGATCAAATCAGAAATGAGGAGATCCATAGGAGAACTAGAGAAGCTGACGTAGCTCAACGGATTGCGAAGCCGAAGTGGCTCAGAGGAGGGTGTAGCAATAAAACACTGCTCACATTTGCATTACCTATGTATTCACAAGATATCATATGGCTTACATTTACATTTTGTATTTACAAGAAAGTATGTATATGGCTGATCGCGAAACGAATACAATACAATGAGACGTCGACGTGATGATGGTATGGAAGAGAATATTATCTACTCGTGAGTCTTGTGTTGAAGAAGAACCACCGGATTTTTTAACCGATCGCATTTGATTATTGTTGTAACTGTAACAGCTGCGGAGTTTTCTTATTAGCTGCCAGTCAGCCAAAATGTCATCGGCGAGATAATGGTAGAGGTCGCATGCCTCTTCAAGGGCACATACCTACCTAATTTGGAAAGCCAATAGACGTTGGGGTCTCAAGACTCTCAAGGCGCTAGAATGGCTACCAATAACCGGAAAGCGCAGCGTTGGCAGTCCCCTTGCAGACCTCCAATAGGAGGACAGGGTGATATCAAACGAGTCACGTGGAGCCGCTACATGGCAGCGGTGCAGTGCAAGATCGTGGCGTATGGAAGTTTCTACAAGAGGCTCATCGTGTCCAGCTGTGGACATCCATCAGTTGATAGCGTTAGTAGCTTCAGACAATAATTTTATTAAGAGTCTAGTGCATTAGTCCAACTCAGTCGGCCAATGCTCTCCGCAAACACGTAAGGGTGCTCCCCTTATTATTTATGTCTATTATAAGTAGGTACGGCTTGTCGAATTCTTGGGTTTTAATAAGTAGATATAAAATTATTATAATTATCTTTGGTTGTTTGTTAGCTGAAAATAGATCCACAGATCTTAGAACGAAATTGCCTACCTATATTTATATGCGTATGTCATTAATTTCCTAGATATTCTTGGAAAATAATTACCTACTTAACAAATACTAATCAAACCCGTCGCTTTCTACGGGTGGATGATGTTATATTCAATTTCTTTATTCTATTTTCCGAATTGATATTTTCTAATTAACCACGGCTTGTAGGTTAAAGTTAAAACCATAATATTACAAATTGATTTGATATGTGTTGACGTAAATATGCTATAAGTACGTCTAGGTATAAAGACTAGTCTAAGCAAAAGCTTATTTAAAGAAGAAATGTCTGTTTCATCTTAGACTCCGTTAATCAGGCCTAAGTATGTAGTATTTTATAAGGGTAAAAGATGACATTAGTAATTAAACAAATATTACGTTCATTTAGAATTTATTTATACAAAGTGAATTCCGCTACTTACAGTCAACAAAACGTATAACAATAAGCTTTCTTACAAATAAATTGCTACGCAAGTTTTACAATTCTCAAACCATAATATCAATAAATTGTTATGATAATAATAATAATTTTAATAAAAATAATATTTACCTTAATATATAATTAAAAACAATTTTAGATGTAAATCATATATTTATATTATGTAATATAGTAAAAAATTGCTTTGGCATTTTGTTTTAGTCAAAAGTTTTTTCTAATTCAAAGGGTTTCACAACCACATTTTGTAATAATTTAAACTTGAAAAAATCGATATCTTCCGCTAGGGCTGCATGCTCAAATCATAGGTAAGTACCTACATGCTTCAAATTAAGTATAGTGAAAAAATAAAGCGGTGGCCCATTAGCATTGATCACATTTTTTGCGTAATTAGTTTTATAAATACCATTTTTTTACTAATTTGGCACCAAACGGCAAGAAGACAAATTCAATGGAACACGTAAGGCATGGCAAACCTTATTATAAACCTGTCGTGTACGGTAGGTACGATCTCATTATTTATAACAATATTAATTGTATTGTCGAAAAACGCATATAGGTAGTATAAAAGATACTTAAAATAAGGATAAGTAAAATTCAAACTAATTTATTCACATGTATTCCGACAAGTTATTTAAGATTTCGACACCTGCAAGGAAAAATATCGTAACTCACTTTTTAGGGGTTTTGAGTTACAATCATATTCATGGTGAACAAAAAATGCTCTTTTTTTGCGCTTACCAATGTATCTAATTTAACCAGTGGAAAATCGATTATTAGTCACAAAAAATAATAAAGTACTTAGCACAATAACATAATAAATTACATGTAAGTGTAGATTTTACCTTGCTTACAAACATTTTTAAGGTTAGATGGCGTTAAAGCTTAACAGAAATTAATAAGATTTATTTTAATCTTTGACGCAATCTCCTGTAAAGTTATCAAAAATGAGATACGATGTTTTTCGTAGCGGGTGTCAAATTGAAGAAAATTACCTACTAAGATAATTTAATAAGTATTTTATTATTTCTAGCTGTATGCTAGAAATAAAAATACATGTACTCTGAAAAATAGGAAGCGCTTTGATTCAAACAAAGTATAAAATTTTGTTGCCAATATTTTATTAAAAACAAAACATTATAATATAATGTTACCAAAATTTAATTAAAAGTAATATAAAAAAATCTATAAAACCTAACACAAATAAACCTGCTATTTTAATAAGAACCCTAAACTCTATTATCTACAATGGACAGATTCACATAATCAACAAATAATGTATCTTATACCTAATTTTGTATACATCTACTCAACTTTATAATTGCACAACTATTGCACTTTACAAGATGCATTTACAACAAAGTATTCACAATTTTATTTACAATCGTTTTCTTTTAAAACTACTACACATTATGTTTTTAGTAGTTCTCTAAAAAAAAGGGTTTGATGGGAAAGTTTTGCAATAAGAGGGCAATTTTTTTAAAAATAAATTAAGGAAGTTGACCTTCAAAGTTCTGTAATACTTTTATTTATTCAAAGGAAAGAGACTGGATTCCCTTTGTAACAGGTTGAGGTACCTACTGTAAAATTACTATTTTAGTAGGTACAACCAAAGCATCATTGACGACAAGAACATGGGCAAAATTGACGATCGTATTTGTCACGAATTTAGTAATACGTATACAACCTTGGTTTCATCTAAAGATGCGTAGCATAGAGCTACGTAAAATATTTGTAGGCCTTTTCCGTTAAGGTATCTGGGAGAAAAATAAAAACTAAAACAACAGTCACTGCCAAAATATCATTGATTCGTAAACAACTCGTATAATTAGGACGGGAGCGATTTTAGATTAATGATTTAATACTGGTTAAACCATTATAGATTTAACTTTATATGAATAATTACGATACCTATTTCGTTGCAATAGACGAAATCATAGTAACAATACTTCGTGTTTCGAAATTATTAAATCGTTACTCTGCATTTACTCTGTCTATAGGTATTTATAGCTTGAGGTTTTAGTGCAATAACTTGTTTTCCACTCAACTCGTAATTATTTTATAAATATGTACTCTTTTTTCTTCTTGGAGTTTTCAATACGGTCGCCATACAGTGTTGCTATCTGGTTGGGGGTTACCTCGTTGACCAAGGCTGTTAACTCTTCCGTCTTCCCCTCTTGCTGCTGCCGCGGCACAAGAGTTCCCCCCGCCTAACAATAATTCTGCTTGACCATGGTTACCATGCTGTCTATGATTGTTAGTTGTGGATGATATCTGATCCATCATAGTTTGCAACTCGTTATGATGGTTCTGCGTCGAGTGAATCGAGTTCGAGTGTAAAGGATGGAAATTGTGCGTTTGGTTAGCTGCCGTGTACAACTGGCTGTACAGCAAACTAGCCGGGAGTACAGGATAGAGGGAATTGTTGCAGTTACTACTACCGTACGACGAGTTTTGGGACCCCATTAGTGCAGGAAAGTTCGTGTTTGAATGGTTGTGCCCAATATTTGTTGTTGTGTTTGAGGTTAGTAAGTCGTCCTGGACTGGGGATTCGGGTTGGGAACTATTGTCGCTCAGCGACCTAGGTCCTGTTGATAAGCTGTAGTCTGTGTTGTTGTTGTATCGCGGCAGGAGACTGCTGTGGTGTGAAGGCGATGAACCGACCAGCCCCGACAGCTGTTGATCCAAATCAACGCCTGTCGTATCCGGGAGAACTGTACAAACAAAATGCAATATGTTAGATAGCGGCTATTGTATCGCGATAAAATGACATAATGTGATGGCGGATCTAAAATAGAGAAGTTTCATTATGTGGAAAATATTTTATTGATGTATAAGATTAAATTTTGGAAAGTCTGTTGAAAATAATATTTTAGTGAAAAATGGGCTATTCTCAAATATATTAACATAATTTTCAGTAGGTATATCCTCTACTATCTTAAAATCGTTACTATACTATTCAAATGCAAGATCCATTTTCGTGACCCGAATGATGACTTCATTGATTTCTAAATAGGTAGGGACTAGGGTAGATCAACCAATATGACAATCGGTGACATAGACGAATTTACTGCTCAAAATAGAAAAAATACGTTTCTAAATCTTTTGGGCTACAATATATTTGAGAGAATGTTTACATTGTTTTAATATGGCTATATTTTTCGTGTTGCGCGGGCACGCATCGGCAATAAATTCATCGCCTGTATCGGACGCGTCCGAGCCGTTGTAAATTATAATGAGAGCCGTTTTAATGTGCGCTCATCGAATAACACGCCTAGGAGTAGACGTAGCGCATATAATATCTACACTTATATAAGGCTTGTTCTGACTGCTGACTGATTGATGCACAGTCCAAATCAACTGGGGTTGAAAACTTGAAATAAAAATATTAGCCATGTTAAATGACTAATATTCCCCTTTCCTCTCCAACTAAGCGTCAAGCTTGTGCTAAGAGTAGGTACGACAATAGTGCAACGGGCGGGGTTTGAACCGTCGACCTTTCGGTTTTCAGTCCACTCCTTTACCGGTTGAGCTATTGAGGCATTAGGTTATTTATGTCACGTAGGAACTCAGTGAGAAATTATTTTTGAAAATTTCACCCCTAACGGGGTTAAATTGGGAGTTTTCAAGATTTTTTCCTTTCCGTACGGTTTTAAGGAGGATGCATCATGGTTTTTTTTGACCCATTGGCCACTAACTTTAGCAGAGGTGTAGGTTGCATATATCTCCTCTTTTTCAAAGGGAAGGGCATCGTTCCTTTATGTGCGCGCTGCGTCGGCGGGCAGTCGCGTCCACAACGTTGCCCGTACGGTTTTAAGGAGGATGTCAGTCGTAAACCATGTTGGTACATTTAATTTCACCATGCTGGTTTGATAGTTTATAGACTATCATACCCCAAACATTGTTTCCATTCTTTTTATGGTTAAATATCGATGGAAATATAGGCATGTAAGTATGTACGAAAGCTTGTTGAAATCGATGTGAGTGTTATCGTTTTCTTTTATATGTATCAATATTTAGCAGCATCGTTTTAGGTCATAACCTATAATTTAACTTCCATTTACAGTTTCATTTCTGCGTAGTTCAAGTCCTACGTAAAGGTCCGCTCAGCTACCTATCTACTGTCTGCTCAGCTGAGTGCAGGAGGGTTGTGAGAAGAAATAATTCACCAGCGCGCAGCGCCCCCAATGCTTATAATTATTCAAGCTCCAATGGTTATAATTATTCAAACTTTTACTGTCATTTTACCTGTGTTATTCGTAAAGTCCTGCGTAGATGACTGGTCAGGTACAGTCCCCGCGAAGCCGAGAGCAGGAGGGTTGAACTGTGAGGCGGCAGGCGCGGCGCACGACGGGAGGTACGCGGGATATGCGCCCGCGCCGCCGTAGCCCCAGTGGGAGTTACTCGAGCTCAGTCCAAATTGGCTCATATCTAGAAAAATTATTCGGGTTCGTATAATTCATTTAAAAAAATCTCTAGCTTTAAGCTCTCTGGATATTTTTTCGGGTTCCGTACTTCAAAAGGAACCCTTATAGGATAGGATCACTTCGTTGTCTGTCTGTCTGTCTATCTATCGTGTCTGTCAAGAAACTTCCCGGTACTTCCCGTTGACCTATAGAATCATGAAATTTGGCAGGTACTCGTAGGAAGGTCTTATAGCACTGCACGTAAAAAGACAAATCCAAAAACCGTCTAATAGGTTTTGATTTATCATGCAAGATGTCGAAAAAATACATGAGTACGGAACGCGAGTCTGACTCGCACTTGCCGGTTTTTTAATGTAAAAAATAGCGTGCAAGCGAGCAGGTAGGTCACCTAATATTAAGTGATAACATGTGCAGCACTAGAGGACGTTAGGATACGTAGCCGGCTTTTCAGTAATGTGTTGATCCACCCATGTTGAAATACAGTGGGAACACCCACCGAAGGGACCACCAAGCAGCACCAGAGGAACTGCCAATGTGTTGCCGGTTTCTCAGAGATTTTTAGATCTACCCTTTGAATTAGCCTATGTTGGAATCCAGTAGGACCACCGCCGAAGGCAGTTGATTCCATAATTTGCATGTTGTTGTTGCATGGCCCAACCATGGCACAACGGATGGTCAAAGCAAACCACAGATTTGTCCAGATTTGCAACTCAAAGGAGGCCCCCTCAGTCCCTCTCGCTCAAGCAGATTTTCTTACTTGTGAAATGTCATTCCTTCTACACTTGACGTTGTTTGTCAAATACTCACGTACAAATACATTTTGACAAACAAAAAAGAGTGTCCACGGTGATAAGGACAAAGATAATCATTTTGTCACGTTCTAACAAGAGCTTAAATGCATTTAGCTATCTCGCTCTAGCAGTAAGTGTCACAATAGGGCTACTTCTAACAGTCCTTATTCTGAGAAGCAAACTAATGAAAAGAAGTGAGCTACAAAACATCTATTGTCATCGATCACGGCTCTATACAAGACACCGATACCAATCCATACCAGTATTATAAATGCGAAAGTGTGTCTGTCTGCTAGCTTTTCACGGCCCATCCGTTCTACCGATTTTGATGAAATTTGGTACAGAGATAGCTTACATCGCGGGGAAGGACCGTAAGCTACTTTTTATCCCGGAAAATCAAAGTGTTCCCACAGGATTTGAGAAACCTAAATCCACGCGGACAAAGTCGCGGGCATCATCTAGCGTCTTTAAGCTCCTTTTTGAAAAAAAAATCGAGAGTTTCTCGTCTTTTTTAATTATTAACTGATAGGTACATTATAGATACCACAGATTACTTAGCACGATAGAAAAAAGTGACGTACCGTAGTCAAAAACCGATGCTAATGTTACTAATTTATCAACGCTTGTTTACTTTTTCTGACTACTTAGTAGGTAAGAGTTTATAACACCCGACGGGAATTGCTGCGTGAGTTGATAAAAGTTTATACACATTTGAGAATCATAATTGAAAAGTTAAAAAAGGTAAACGCAAAAAATTTCAAATGTTTTTTTTAAATCCTTGAAAAAGACAGACTCGATATTTATTCTCCTCACAGAGCAGCCGAAATAACACAATAGCGCTTATAAAGATATCGGGCGTCGGGAGTGGACAAAACGCACGCCAGCGAGATCCTGCGTCCACTTTATTTTTTCCGGAGCATTACAGGCTTTTATTTTTCGGTATCACGGTTCCGTTTTTGGCCGACGATCGGCAGACTCGGTTTTTATACGATACGCGCCCGGCCGAGTCGATTGGTGAATATTTTTCAGGGTTCCGTACCCGAAGTGTGCCAACGGGACCCTGTTACTAAGCCTCCGCTGTCCGTCCGTCCGCCTGACTGTCAGTGGGGTGTAACTCGTAAATGTAATTGGTAGAGAGTAGAAATTTTCACATAAAGTGTATTTCTTTTGCGCTATAACAACAAATAATGAAAATTTCAAAATGGCATCTTGAAAGACGTATAAAGTGTTATTTCTTGCACGGAACCCTTAAAAAACCGTACCGTACCGTACCGTACCCGTACCGTACCGTAACCGTACCGTATAAAAAGTGGCCGGTTTTTTATACGGTATATGTGAATATTTTTTAGGGTTTCGTACACTAAGAGTGCCAAGGGACCCTATTACTAAACCTCCGCAGTCCGTCCATCAATCCGTCCGTCCGTCCGTCCGTTTAATAGGTAGTAAGTTGAAGTTTTCACAGAAAGTGTATTTCTATTGCCGCTAAAGGTAACAACAAATAATTAAAATTGCAAAATGGCGCCATGAAAATTTAAAAGTGTTATTTCTTGTAAATTGGTACGGAACCGTAGACTTCGTATGCGAGTCCGATTCGCACTTGGCCGGTTTTTCATACGATACGCGCCCGCCGCGTCGATTTGTGAATGTTTTTTTCACGTTTTGACCCGCTCGAGTTGTTTTAGGCCGGTGGATTTTAGCGGGCTCGATGCATGCTTGTTCGATTGGGTTCGCAGTCAGCTCTCATCTAGATTTTTTTTCGGCGACTGATTGAATCCGCGCTTTAGTAAGCGTAGTTTAGCGTATCGCCGCGCGGTTTCAGTGACTCATTCACTTTTGAGCTATCAAACGCGTTAAGTATGAGGTTTGTGCGCGGTTTCCAATTTAGATGGTTCGATTGCGTTGTCATTTGTTTTATTATTGTTGTGCTCTATTCTGAATTGTAACAACAATTTCGCTACAAAACTTTTAAAGTTTCCCATTATTACTTACTAGCTGATGCCCTCCACTTCGTCCGCGTGGATTTCGGTTTTTAAAATCCCGTGAGAACCGTTAAAGTGTTGGGCCGTGAAAAGCTAGCAGATAGACAGACAGACTGGCATATAGATACACTTTCGCATTTATAATAGTAGTAGGTACGTATAATCATGTCGAGTCGTAAAGAAGATAGAAAGTTACTAGGTAGGTGATCCTTACTAGGTCATCTACATTGACTTGATCCAAAAAATCTTTTTTCTCAAAGATCTCTATAACGTAGACTAAGACTAAGTAGGTCTAGGATTAATTTTGAGGTAGGTACCAACATAAACAACTTAAGTCTAGCACCAGCAGTATGAAATATTATGTACTTACGTTGATATGTCACATAGATAAGTACGCGGTGTCTCATAATAGGGTTTTGAACTGTAGTCATAAAATGATGTGATTTTTTGTATAGTGGTAGTTTATGGGGCTATAGAATTCATTATTAAAGAGTATAATTTTAAAAAAATCATGATTTATATTCATTTTTTTTTAATAATTAATTACTACGCCACGCTGTGCGAAAAGCTATTTAAGTATGACGTCACGAAACGTAAACGGCAAATATTAAAAAAAAATTAACATACCAAATATTTTCCCGCAGAAATTACCTAAGCAGTTACTCTATTTGTATTTTTATGTTAAATTTTTTTTTAAAATTGTCGTTGTAATACAGATTGTGACGTCATTATTCGCCTTCCGTATAGCATGACGTTCATGTTAAGAATAAATAAAAATCATGATTTTATTTGTATTATTATCTTTAATAATGAATTCTAGCCCCATAAACTACCGCTTTTCAAAAAATCTCTTCATTTTATTACTTCAGACCAAGACCCTATTAGTTACTTACTTTGACACGAAGTGATGGGCGGCATCCTGAAGCCTCCAAGTGGGTCCGGCGGGAAGGGGAACGGGCGCTGACCAAACGCGAAGTGGAACTGCTGCTGCTGCCCTAGCAGAGACAACACTACATCAGTAGGATACAAGCTGCTCTTAGTACTAAGCATGGAATTTTTCTATTTACGTTTTTATATGGCAAGTGAGCCTATACAGGGTGTAATACAGAACGCTGGCAAAAAAGAAGACAGGTGACAGTACTTACCTACTGATGATTACTGATATGATTTACCACAAAAAAACTAACAAAAACATCCTATATTTTGTAAAAGTTCGCGATATATTGCAAATAAAACATCTGACTGAAGATAGAGGTAAACGAACGTTGCGTAAGTAGGCCACTCGGAGTCAATGTCGCGTCGTAGGTGCATTGACCCGAGTTTTGCACACGTTTTCCGGATTAGAAAAATACTAATTCACTAAAACTACAAATTGAGGCAAATGGTTATTGGTATTGGATTGTGTTTAGGTAGTATAACAATAACGCTAAGTTTTTGCTAGCGTTCTGGTTACACCCTGTATTTATTGTCAAATCTAGTGATAGGTACCTAACAATCAGGGGCGAATTTGATACCTTGGCTGTAAAGATGGGCGTTATTGGCTATTTATGTCAACGGTTAATCAACAGTTATTTAGTTTCTATACCGATATTGATAACCGTTGCCGAATATCGGTATCAAAGTTGTGTTTCAACTAATTTAATATGCGCAACGCGCAGCGGTTTCCCTAGTAGTAACTAAGCTAGCTGCCGTATCAATACCGTCTGTATAGCTAGCGCGCGCATATTCACTAAAATAAAACCAGTTTGACTTTCATGAATATCGTGAAGTAATCACAACCTTAAGTTCATAGCAGCAAAGTTAAAGGAGACTGCCCACCAATGGTATCGCTATAGATATAGATGTACACCGAAATGGTGAAATTAGTAATTCCTGTTTTTAATTTTAAAAAACATTTAAAATGTTACGAAATAAAAAAACAGCCGTATAATTAGAAACTGACCGAAATAAAAGTAGTTGTTTTGTTCATTTTCCTGACATTAGCAAAACATGTAGTGACGCGAATCAAGGAATCGATAAGCTTAGGTCGATTATGATGACGTCTTGCTTCGACTTCCGATTATTACTTTCATGCATCAATCCTTATTACAATCGCAATAATTGTTGTGATTGGCTGAATTTTTGGTATTCTTGTTGCAACAATGCAAATGCATTATAGGCCTCAACCCGTACCACGCCTCAACCAATTGTAGCGGACATTAATTTTATTTTATTTTTTTATTTTATTTTATTTTATTAGATATGCCAACGATAAATTGTAACATTATTCACAAATATTAAAAACATGTCACAAACAATTCCAGTCCTACTACAATCATCAATTATAGGCATATACAGCATTACATAAGTCTCCGATTGTGTTAACAATAAGCTACCTACATTACAAACTTTTAACATTAACTAATTAATAAATATAATCTACAGCTAAATTAATAGATACAATTGCTTAATTAATGAAATTAGTTACTCATTGCATAAAAATTAAAAATTAATTAAATTAGATAAGAGTCAGATAACGATAACATACAAATATAAGATAATTAACAAAATCGAGCCCCTGTCGTTATTACAATAGCAATAGAATTATTACAATAGTTCTGATTGGTTGAATTTATGGTATAGTCCGCGACAGGTTGAGATGGCAATCGGGGTATGAGGTGAGGGGACGCCCCGCACACCCACCCGCATTCGCACGCACCGATTAAACACGGGGGGTGTTAGTGCGTTCCCTTCCCGATTGTCATTTCAACCTGTCGCGTAGGTACTATATTCATATTGCAATGCATTGTAGCAAATAGTGAGCGTCAACAAATAGGTGATTGCGATCGCGACATTGTAGCTGTAATTTCACCGTAATCGAGAGGTTGTCGAATGTCAAATCTAAATGGTGAATCTTCAAAAAAAGATCGATTTTTAGATCGATTCGAATCGAAATCTGAGGAACGGATTAAAAAAAATCGAGGTCTGGAATATTTATTTCGCAAAAATATATCTTCGATTTTTTCGATACCTATTATTTTAATTAAAAATCAAATTAGTTAGTACCAGTTATGAAAAAATACCTAATAGGGTATACATATTATATTGATATTCTTCCCAACACTTCTCGGTTTCTGGGTACCTATCTGAATTTGATCAACTATAGTCGAATTTTTAATTTTGGACGTTTTTATGAAAAATAAATAGTGCAGGGGGCAAAAAGATATCAATGGTATGAATGACCAACTAACTTGGTAAAGTAGCTACGGGTAACTTTAAAACGTGTCAAACATTGTGAGTCAATAGTTCAATAGAATTAAAGGTAGAACATGCTGTAAATTGTTTAATAACATCAAATAATTACTCAATAAAAAACATATTTATGTACATAAATCATATTCTAAAACCCTTTTTTTAAAAAATTATACCAATGTTACCCATATATATGTACTTATTTTATTTTAGTAGTTATTTACTAGTTTTATATTGCTTCTTTTTTACTCTGTTTGCGTGAACTCAATCTAAAATAAAGAAGCAAAAATCGGAACGTAGATCGATTTTCTTGTCACAAAAATAGATTCTTTGAAAATCGATATCGGATCGATATGACATCCCTAATGTCAAATAAATTGTTTGTTTTTAATTCGTTCTCTGTGGTTGTTCAGCTAAAGCACAGAACACTATTACTGCTGTTTAATTTTTTGTTTAATCACTATTTAATAATTAGACAAAGTGATCTAGGAATCTACAGACGCCTAGTTAGTTGTAGACATAGATAATACACATTATTATGTTATGGAAAATCCATCAAGTCGGTGTGGTAATTTGTTCCTTCCGGGACTCTCCACTGCGACTTTTGGATCTTGGAATTCACCTGCACCAGTAGGTAAGTAATAAATAAATAATTATTTGGTTTATATAAGAGTGTTAGGGCAGAGTGAACTAAAGTGAGGAAACTCTCGGCTTGATTCTGAATCGACGATATGTCAAATAATAGGTTAAGGTTATTCTTTTTAAAAAAAGAAGAAAGAAAGAAAAGAAAGGTGACGTGAAAACGGTAAAATCATGGAAAATAGGGCTACATTAGAGCTATTTGCGTGATGTCGAAGCCTCGACGTTTTATTAGAAGTAACCAACTGTCGTGAAATGTGGTTAGAACACCTTTTGAGAACATTACGGAGAACTCTCAAGCGTACAGGTTTCCTTACGATGTTTTCCTTCACCGTTAAAGAAAGTGATATTTAATTGCTTAAAACGCCCATAACTAACAGTTGAGTTGTGTCTTTGTTTGTGTTGATTGTGTGAGTCGTTGTATCTTATCATTATTCACTTAATTAACTGATTAAAAACAATTAACTGATCAAAGAAGAATTGCAAATGCTTTTGAAATTATCTAATATTGTAAATATATGATTTGACAGATTTGACATGAACATGTCATTTGCATGGAGTGTTTTGGTTCATCACAAAAAGCTCTCCTAGCCGGGCTAGCACCTGCTGCTTTATTTGGACACAGAGTGCGAGTTATGCATGTGGCATATCTCTACGTCCTCGCACAGCCTTCAGACTCTGAGGAAAGAAATATTATTCTGCGTTGGATTTCTGCACACTTGGTATGTATAATAATGAAAAGTACTACTTACCCATTAGACAGCCTATACAGATGAAGTGGCATATGCAGATATGTTACCCGCTTAAATACCTGTATTTTACCAGTCATAGTACCTATACTATGTACATTCAATCTGTACTGTATGAACTATTATCTGTACATGTTGCAATGTTTAACATATAGTTATGTATTCTGTATGTGTTATTTCGATTTGTAACTAGTAATTACTTAATCATCATCATGATCAACCCATCACCGGCTCGCTACAGAGCATGGGTCTCCTTACAGAGTGAGAAGGGCCATAGTCTCCCATGCTGGCCAAGTGGATTGATTGGCATACTTCACACATCTTTCAGGACAGTATAGTGAATGCATGCAGGTTTCCTCACGATGTTTTCCTTCACCTTTAAAGAAAGTGATATTTAATTGCTTAAAACACACATAACTTACACAAGTTAGAGGTGTGTATACCTATCTTATCATCATTCAATTCACTTAATTAACTGATTAAAAGCAATTTTTAACATATAGTTATGTATTCTGTATAGGTGACGCCTCGCTGTGGCATGACGCCGCGTGCATCGCTGCGGGCTTAGGTGTTCCACGTGAGCGCGAGGCCTTCTACACGTCACGGCTAGACGCGGTGCCTATATGTGTGCTACCAATGCCAGAGCGCAGCTAGCGGATACCCATAGTATGCGACAGGTCAAGATGACAATCGGGGTATGAGGCTGGGGACGCTCCGCACAGCCGCACGTCACCCCGATTGTCATCTTGACCTGTCGCGTTCTATAGAATGCTGCCGCATCGTTGCCGACGTAGGACGAAAGCGTCAAGCTTGTGCTACCTGAGTAGGTACGACAGTAGTGCGACAGGTGGGGTTTGAACCGGCGACCCTTCGGATTTCAGTCCACACCTTTAACTGTTGAGCTATTGAGGCTTCTATAATATAGATTTCTTTAGAAATATATTTAATAAAGCGAAATATTTCAGTAAAACGTAAGTTAGCAGCGAATTAACAGTTTCGAAAATTCTAATTTCGGAGGTCGTTCTTCACCATATTTCTGCGGAATCCGGAGGTTTAGATTTTTTTAAAATGTGTAATTAAATGTAATAAAACTATCCTAAAAATTAAGCTCTATTTTATTAGTGGACAACTTATTTGGTAGCGATACTGAGTCCCATAGTCACTTGGGCAATGGCCTTTGATCATTGACATAGGTCAAACTATAGTGGACGCCTGCACGAATAGTTTGCCACAGTCCAGTTAACCAAAAACATTTCACGAAGATTGATAAACCAAAGAGGACCTTATCTCTATTACTCTAAGGCTAACTGTATTAAGATTGATAGATCAAAGTGTAATGGACAAGTACTTGTGCAGTTAAGCCTTAGCGTAATAGAGATAAGGTCGGCTTTGGTTTACCAAGTTCTTAGTTACTAAGCCGGTAGCCAATAACCGCTCCTTCTCAGCTTTCAGTGAAATAAAGAAAGAGAAGGCATAATTATTGCGTTTCTAGTAACCAAAAACCAAACAATGCATTGTCAGTTGCCAGTTGGCAGCGTTGCGTTGTCAGGTGGTTCGTCATAGATGTTAGCTGAAAACCGTTGCTAGCTACGACAATAACGCTATGGTACGCTATAGGCACGGCAGCGGTTTTCAGTTAAGTTAAGCTATAGCGGACACATGTCTACTTGGCTGCCCTAGGCCTATGGAAGATTGCCACCCCCCTACTCCTTGTAAATCACGAAAAATTTAACGAGCTATAACAATATGCCGCCCTATGCCCGGGCCTACAGTGCTTATAGGCAACACGCAAGAACATGACGTGTGGAAGTCCCTATAAGAGACCTATGTCCAGCAGTGGAAGTCTATCGGTTGGTGCTGATGATGATGATGATGAACAAATTGATCGCCGTTGATATGTGTACATCTGGCATTCCGCCCCTGCTTTTGATTCAGCATTTCCGAATTACGTTCCAAACTAATCGACAATCCTAATCGAGGTCATACATGTTGACAAACACGCTATCTACAGTTGGAACGTATATGTACCTACCTACTATCTATAATAGCTATCTTTAATTTAGATACCTATCTATCTAATTGAATAATTGCAAAGATAGAGCAGGTACAGTAGGTAGGTACTTGTACCTATACAGTAGGTATCCGCTATCTTTGACTGGCTGATAAAAGCCAGTCAAAAAGCTGGTTTAAGCTGACAGATAAGTTATTGGTCTCTAATCGCAGATATAAGTCCCGCAAATTGCTATTGCGCTGGAAGCATGTCTCATTAACATCGAAATGAAGTCATTTTGACGTCATTTGACGTAAATTTAAATACCATCAGCTCGAAACTTCAGTCTAGTGCTGACGTCACTAAAATGGCGGCCACGCGTATAAGCAATTTGCGGGACTTATACCATGTTTTATTAGTAGTTTCTAATTAGGTTAGGTTAGGTAATGCTAAATATCAAATTCATTCATAAACAAAAAGTTTAGAGAATCGATTTTCGTGTAGCTGTGATAGCCTTGTGGTTAAAACGTCCGCCTTAACCGCCGTTCGATCCTGGGCACCCACCTCTTTCTTTTAGGAGTAATGTGCGTAATTTTACTATAATATATCTCTTGCTTTGATGGTGAAGGAAAACATCGTGAGGAAATCTGCATGCCTGAGAGGTCTCCATAATGTTCTCAAAGATGTGTGAAGTCTGCCAATCCACACTTGGCGAGCGTGGTAGACTATGGCCAAAACCCTTCTCATTTTTTTTTTAAATTCAGATACAAGTTAGCCCTTGACTGCAATCTCACCTGATGGTAAGTGATGATGCAGTCTAAGATGATAGCGGGCTAACCTGGAAGGGATATGGCAGTTTTTATTAAACCCCTTTACCCCTAGTACCCCTCTCGTTTCTACACGGCATCGTACCGGAACGCTAAATCGCTTGGCAGCACGGCTTTGCCGGTAGGGTGGTAGCTAGCCGCGGCCGAAGCCTCCCACCAGACCAGACCAGAAATTTAGAAATTATAAAATTCCAAACCCCTGCCAGGAATCGAACCCGGGACCTTCCCACTAATAAGACCACAGCGCTCACGACTGCGCCAGGGAGGTCGTCGAATTGATCGAGGTCGATTTGAGAGAAGACTCGTGCTCTGTAGTGAACCGGTCATGGGTTGATCATGATAATGATGAAAAATAATTTTCAGAATCATTATCAGTATTATTTTTTAGGTAAGTACCTACGCCTTGTTTTCCAACCAAGAAATGTCCCCCTCCATCCCTCTACCCCCAGGGTCCATTTTAGCGTTTAAACTATCATGCGTGATTTCCATACTAATATTATAAATGCGAAAGTGTGTCTGTCTGTCTGTTTGCTAGCTTTTCAAGGCCCAGCAATTTGACCGATTTTGATGAAATTTGGTACAGAATTAGCTTACATACCGGAAAAAGACATAGGCTACTTTTTATCCCGGAAAATTAAAGAGTTCCTACGGGATTTTTAAAAACCTAAATCCACGCGGGCATCATCTAGTTCATTTTAAATAGGTCCAGTTTGCTATAGGTAGACATTTTACAATAATAAAAATACATTTTTCTCTTTAAAGATATGCAAGAGTAGCTGAAAAAGCGGAATAATTTAAAGGAATCCGTAATCACCTATGTCCTATAGCGTATATCCGACGTGTCTACCTTTAGGTATTGTACCTACCTACCTGTGTCTCGTCCCGTGTTTCGCGCGATCGGAATGCGAAAGGGTGACACCTACGAGGTATCGACACAATCATGTAGAATTTGTCTCCTAATAAAGCCTATCCTATATCTTTGCCTAAGAGCGATTTGCCTTTGTATTATCTAGATAGGCCCTTGAATTATTTTACCTTTTATCAAATACTTTCTTGGATAGGTAGGAATCAATCAATCAATCAATCAATCAATTAGCCTGTTTACGTCCACAGCTGGACATAGGCCTTCACACGATCATCTGCCTTCCTCATCCATTAGTTAATAAATATCTAGTAAAAAAGAAAAGCGATAAGAAGTGGACATGGAAGCACTTTTAATATTATTTCTATGAGATCTCTACCAGTGACTCTTGGCAACAATACATACTATTTACAGATACATATTATTTTCTTTCTTCATCTGTTATTAGTTAGACATGTACCTACTTAATCCCCAGAAACATAAACAAGAAAGATAGAAGGTGGGACTCATGTAAATGCAAAAAATTAACACAAAACATTTATTACAGTAACCGGCTGAAAACATTGTACATCGACCTTTAGAGAGAGAGAGAGGTTTTGTAGACAGCTGTCTTTGTCGTTGAGACCGACAAAACGTCACATAGGTAAGTATGAGTGACATAGACAACGCTCTACACAGCCGAAATCTCATTATAAAAGTCGATATACAATATTATATCTTGCCGGCTATTGTACACTTATTTACACTTGAGTTGACAGACACACACATCAGAAAACAATTGAAATCTGATGCTCACACACATACATATTATCATCACACACACACATATTTTCCGCGTAAAAGATTCAATGTATAAATCAACAGCGCAACAATTACACACTTTCATGGCAAGTTGGAATTAGAAACTGTCATTTGCACCGTTTGAGGGGTCGTGTGGGTGAAAAGGGGGGGTATGTTATAGATGGGAGGGAAAAATAGGGTGCCGGCAAGGGCTACTGTGGACCTGATTAAAGGATTACACTGGGGTGGCGTCCGGTCTAGTTAGATTTATTATTCCAAGTATTTTCAACTAGTTAGTCTTGCTTTAGAATAAGTTCAGTCACTTGTCCGGTCTAGTAGATATTAAGCTTCGGGATGAATTGCTCTAATTTAATAGTGAAATTTTATACTTTTAATTTTTTACTATTATTCAACGTTATATTTTTTCCATGTCTAAAGATAACTAATAGAATAGTTATAAACAATGTTTTTTTATATTAAACTGATTCAATGTAAAATACCCCTAAATATGATAATAACACCATCAACATCTCACACAAATACGTGTGAAGTAAACAACCAAGTTAGTCCACTGACCTCTATACTAATACAAAGTCGCTGGACCTGTTACGCTCGATTGCCGAACTGTTTTTGTAGCAACTTGATTTTCGTCATTTTCGTACTGATAGCAGCAGTGTGAGCGTCATGTGAGCGTACTCGAACTAAATGTTAGTGATGACTGAGACTCCTGTCAACATTGTGTCAACACGAAAAAACACACACACAGTGACAGTGTTAATGGTCTAAGATCCCATTTTCATATTATGACTAGCTTATGCTCGCGACTTCGTCCGCGTGGACTACACAAATTTCAAACCCCTATTTCACCCCCTTAGCAATTGAATTTTCAAAAATCCTTTCTTAGCGGATGCCTATGTCATAATATCTATCTGCATGCCAAATTTCAGCCCGATCTGTCGAGTAGTTTGAGCTGTGCGTTGATAGATCAGTCAGTCAGTCAGTCACCTTTTCCTTTTATATGTTTAAGATATTCAGGAAATATACATAAAAATCATTAGGTACTCAGACTTTAAGCAAAGTAAGTATTTTTTACGTATCTTTAGAATTGATATCTTTAGATTGGCCCTCAACACAAGCGAGCAAATATATGCGTACGATAAAAGTAGGTACACACTAACATTTCGTTTCTCAGAAAATAAGTAAGGTCCGGCGGTCTTGGGGTCTTGCTCTATAATTTTAATTCCCCGTACGGTCGGTGAGGTACTTTTATTCGTCACAAAAATAACTATCATTTGATATGGCACACCTTTTCCAGCGTAATTGTAGATGTCCATTTCAGTGAATTAGTCGCATAAACCAAACGCACACCGCCATGCGCGCGGGTGGTCCGGTGCCGGCGCATCCGAAATAGCTGCCTTAAGAAAAACATTGTTAATAGTCCGCCCGATTATTAAACTGTAGGCGGCTACTGCGGCCGTAAAGCGAGCCACCCACGGGATGGTAAAAATAGGGAAGGGATGTGCAGCGCTTGTATCTGGTTATAGATTTTAGATCGATTATGATAGTTGTACTTGTATCCTCAAAACAGATAGGTATCTAAAATCATCGGGTTAAGACATAATTAATGAAACTGACCACTTTTAAAGGAAGGAAGAAAGAAAATTATTTCAAAGCAATTCATGTCGTAACTTTTAGCGTTTTTACATGTTGTAAAATATAGGTAAATATTTCGATATACATACTTAGATCTAATACAGTAATTTTATGGTAGGAAAGGGACTGTGTGATTTGATATTTTGCTGCAGTCGTGGTCTTATTTGTAGTTGTTTTGTCATCAAGATTGTGTCAGTATACCTATACTTAGTGTAATAATTTTTCCGACTTCAAAGTTGTTATAGACCGGCGGGGTCACAGAAAATTTGGTAACGATCACATCAGATATAGCTAATGGTTGGGTTAAAAGCAAAGCGCAACTACATATTTGAAGCCTAATAATGTAACTATGCCTGCACTGAATGGTATCGTACATTAAAATAGGTATAGGTTTATGTCGATGGTTAACTCGTACCCATGTGAAAAAGAAATAACTTAACACCTCCGTATAGCTGTAAGACATTTAGCTATATTATATATCTTCAGTCAAATTGTCTTCAAACATTCTTCAAACAATTATTCGATTTAAACACACGCATATCCAGACAGAACATCCAAAACAGCGCCTCCTTCACGGGCCATTTACAGGAATCTTTCAAGTCATTAATATCCCCACATGTTCGCATAGATGTGAACCTTCGGAACTTAGAATTAAATAATTTATCGCGCGGAGGCTGGCATAATAAATCAATATGCAGGGCATGCACACACGGGCGTGGGGGGGTTAACCCGGGCCCTTTCTTGACTAATTAATTAAACAACCGATTCATTACAGCCTTCCTTTGTGCCCTCACATTCGTCTGGTGAAGGGGTACAGATCCTTTACATTTTTCAATGGCGAGATAGTTCGGATGGTAAGAAGATGAACTTTTTTTCAGTAAAAGCTTCAAATTATATAGGATATATACTTAGAGTGAGGCTAAAATCGACACTATTAGGAGATACCTAGAGAAGGCCGGTTTAAGGAATTTTCAAAAAATTTAACTAAAGGTAACCCAAGCTGGGGTACTAGCCTGATTAATAGCTATAAAATATAATGTTTTTAGTTTTAGTTAGCATCTACTCTAGGTAAGTTTTAGTTTGTCAAAAAAGATAATTGGTCTTCTTATGGTTAGTTAAGTATGGCTTGACAGATACCTAATATAATAGATAATTAAAAAGTTATTTATATTTCCAATTTCCATGTATGCAATAAACAACTCTTTTATTCATTTTTGATGGTGCTAGATGATTTATTTATGACTAGATGATGTGCGCGACTCCGTCCGCGTGGATTTAGGTTTTGAAAAGTCCCGTGGGAATTCATTGATTTTCCGGGATAAAAAGTAGCCTATGTCCTTCCCCGGGATGCAACCAATTTCTGTACCAAATTTCGTCAAAATCGGTTGAACGGATGGGCCGTGAAAGGCCGGCAGACAGAGAGACAGGCAGAAAGACAGACAGACACACTTTCGCATTTATAATATTAGCTACAAAAGGTCGGGAGTTGTGACTATTCCAAGTAGGTAGGTACGATAATCATTTTAATGCCATTGATCGGGCAGGCTTAAGCAGCCGTTCCCTTGCTAGTCATTTGTTTCCGTCACCTAGCTACCAACTATTTAGATTGCTTCACTCAACTCTATGCCAAGGCTTGTGCTATTAATTGTAGGTACATTTTGTTTAAGGGAATTCAAAGTAATTGTGCGTTTCCTGTAGTCTATAAGCGAAGAAAATACAGATGAGATTCCGAATGAAATGAATGAATGAAAATTCCATCTAGTACAAACTATATGAACATACTCATACAGTTTGTACTAGACGGAATTTTAAATGACTTCTTCACGCTAGCGGTCAAAATGGACTTTTCCAGGGATATTTCGAAGGACAAAGAAAACTTTCCGAGCTAGTGAGATGGGAAATCTAATTTGTCCCATTATAGCAATTTTTAGTTTAGTCAAACCATTTTCAATTAGGACTAACACTGTCGTGAAAATGTAGTAATTTTCAACAATCTAAATAACAAAACAACCAACCAAAACCGCAAACGTTTGTATGTTTACAAACGTTTTTAATGAATATTATTTCAATGGTTACTCTTTATACTGTTGTTAAACTAGGAAGTCTTTCCACCGACTAACTAAAATTTAGACCAAGAAGAGTAGATAAAAGAATGTTTATCATAAAACTGACAGAAAATTGAAATACCTAGATTTAATCCCGTGAGAACATTCGTGGGACTCAAGACATTGGGATAAAAGTTATTAGATTAATCACTCCTTGCAGACTTTTACCCTGCGTAAAAATTTGATTTAAATAATATGTAAAAAGCTAGGTCTCATTTCAGAAGAAACAATAAAAACCTACCTAATCTTGTCGACATATAGCTAAAACACGGTTATCGTGGTAGACCTTTTAAGATATAAATTTGCAATGCCAATAAACGCCGATTTATTTTTGAGTAAATAGGCACATATTATACCTACCTAACTACTTACTGACTATAAAAGTCGGAAAAATTGAGATAGACAGCAAAAAAGTTGTCCGTGAACAAATTTGATTAGAAATTCGTTTTGCAAAACGCATTTCTAGTCCGAGTGAGCTAGATATAATACTAACTGGTTTTGGAACGAGGTTCCCGTGGCCCGTCCACGGTGACTTTGATCGCTTTGTTGTATGTCGTCACTTGGGGCGGCGATGTTGATACTGTTATCGTCAATGTGAAGGATTTCCCTGCAACAATACAAATAAGATATTTAAAAAAATTATGAAAGATTTATTGATAAATGCACTAAACCGCAGATCTAATGATCCATACTAAAATTATAAATTCGAAAGTGTGTAGTATGTCTGTGTGTCTGCTAGCTTTTCGCGGCCCATCCGTTTAACAAATTTTGACGGGTATACCTTGAGATAGGTAGATAACATACCAGGACTTATATAGGCTGGTTTTTATCCCAGAAAATTAATTTTTAAAATCAGTCAATCCTTGCCGAAGAACTCGCGGGCATCATCTACTTAGGTATTTGGAATAGAGACTACAGGGATAACTTGCATCCTGGAGAGAAATATAGGATACTATTTATGCTAGAAAATCTGAGTTCGCACGGGATTTTTAAAAAACGTTAACTTACCTATGCGACTAAGTGTCTGCATCATCTAGTATTATAATATAAATTAAGTTTATAATGACGATCAAAATATGTAGTTCTCTGAAGTTGTATGTAATTGAACTATGAATTCGATCAAGCCTTAAAATATTTGTGCAAACTTTTTACTCGGAATGAGTGGAAGCAATAAATTCAATCTGTGGTCGCTACTCTTTTCGCCAGCGTCCACTTTTTATAGTTTGATTTTGATCACTTGTTCGAAAAGTTAAAATTTATTGCGGGTTTGTTTTCAATTTTCGTGCGCCGGTTAAAAAATTCAATCCCGATAGGTTGTGTATGATAGAGATCAAATATACATATGTATATAGCGTTTCGAACTTTGTACGAGTACGAGTAATAAATTAAATTATAGTAATGGCCATCACAACTGCAATAACGCCAACTATCAAAATACCGAACAAATAAGCACTTGACGCGAAATGACGCATCAAAGTGGAGAGCATAAAAGGGCAACTCATCCACAACATATCAGAGCGCGTCACGAACAACAGGCCAACCACTTCATCACAGTATAACGCCGGCAATAAAAAAAACATTTCCATCTGCGGAAAAACCACAGTTAATATTAAATGACCGTCCGTCAAAGCTGTATTGTAGAGCGCTTTGGCCGCTCGCTGCGGGATGCAGCCAATACCGATTTTCTGATTTTTCCACCCCGGGCCGGGGAATGGGGCGAGGGAGGAGAGTGACATGTAAGCTTTAATGGGGCCTGAAGCGGCACGCCGCTGGCTTCACGCGAAAAAACTGAAAAAAGCCTCATTCATACGTGATTTCATGTGTAGGCTACTTTCTGCGGGAACGGTGTGTGCTCGTTAAAAATGGAGGTCGTACACGAGCCGGCTTGTTGCGGCCTATCGGAGTTTATTAACGCTCGAGAGGCCCCCGTCGTTAACACTTATGGGAATACTCGTGTTTTGTGTCATGATATGTGTGGTGTGTACCAATGTGATCAGGTTAAGGTTATAAATACATAATATTAAGTAAATTATAGGCACGGAAATAAAGCGCTTTATCTGCGTGGATTTAGATTTTTTTAAATCCCGTGGGAACTCTTTGTTTTTCCGGGATAATAATAATAATAATAATAATAAATAATTTATTTATTTAGGAAGAATATGTACATTTTACAATAAGTTTAGGTGTAATCATAAACTTTAAATCATAAGTTTTTCCGTACACCAATGCCGTCGACAGTAGATAGGTACACGTAGCACATTAATTTAATGGTATAATACTTAAAGCTAAATAACAATACTTACTTATATAAACTAACAACATTGAACTAAATGTAGGTTATTTTAAACTAAATATACTTAGTAGGTAAAAACACAATCATTAAATTTATAGATAAATGTAGGTAGGTAAGAAAAAGTTCGTTATTTATATCACAGCGGAATAGTAACACAATATGACGAGCGTAAGACGCTCACTCACACTACGGTAGGAGTAATAGTGTTCTGTGCACACTACTTCGTGTATGATGTTTAAATTCTGGTACAGGGTGATTATTTTATTTAAGTGCAATATATCCATTAATATTTTGCTAATGTGTGATTGATTTTGGTGAATGTTATTGGCAAGTTATTAGTATTATTAGTAAGTTTAGTTATTAGTATTATTAGTAACTATAAAGTAGTAGTATAAGTTAGGTATTAGTTTTATTAGTAAGTGTTAGTTATAGATGGTATTCTTTTAATTCATAGAGTACTTATTTATAAATTCGATATTAATTGATATTGATGACATGTTTTAAAGTTTAATTATTGTATTTCGATATTATAATTTGTTGATAGTATTCTTTTAGTTTAAATTTTATATTTTTACGATTTATGACGTCGGTGAGTGACTTTGGAAGCTGGTTAATTAGGTTAGGTACGACGTAATTTAGCCTTCTTTTTCCATATAAGTTGTTATATTTAGGTAATAGGAGTTTAGGGTAGTCAATTCTTCGGGCTGAATATGGGATCTGTACTTTTCTTAAGTCTTCATTAAAATATTGTTCATGTAATAATGTCAGTTCTGTTTTTTCATGTACAGGTATTATTTTGCAGAAAGCAAATAGCTTACGGTAGTCATCTTTATAGGCTAATTTTATTTTATTTGGAACTATTTGCTTTAGGATCCGCATTTGAAGTGCAAATATTTTATCAAGATGAGTTTTGTACGTTCTTCCGTAGCTTGACAATCCGTAGGATATAACTGATTCAGCCAAAGATGTGTACAGTAATAACAGTGTTTTGTATGGTATTTTGTATTTTATTAGAGAAAATTTAGCTAGAATTCCTCTAAGCCTGTCGCACACATGGTTAACGTGGTCTATCCAGTTGAGTCGATTGTCAATCACAAGCCCAAGGTATGTGTGCTTGTCGACTACGTCGATTGCATCACATGTACAAGGTGTTCGATTGTTAGCGGTGTTCACATGGAGGCAATGGTGATTATGTGCTATTAGTTTAGGCTTATACGAGCTTCTATTTTGGCTAGTACTAATGTATATTACCTTAGTTTTGCTGGCATTGAGCACCAATCCAGAGTCATGTGACCATCAGCAAATTGGTAGATCTCACACTTTTTTATGATATTGGGAAGACTATTTACGTAGGTAAGGTAGTGCAGGGGTCCCAGTACAGAACCTTGAGCCGTTCCTTCCGTTACCTGAACTGGAAAACTATCAGCGTCACCAACCCTTACCCTGTATGATCTTTCTTGAAGATAGTTTTCACACCATGTGAGTAGCTTACCTCGTATTCCGCTAGTAGCCTATGTCCTTCCTCAGGATGCAAGGTATCTTTGTACCAAACTTCGTCAAAATCGGTTGAACGGATAGGCCGTGAAAAGCTAGCCGACCGACAGACAGACACACTTTCGTATTTATAATTAGTATGGAAGTATGGATATACTGTATTACTAATGCGCACGACCTTATCACGTCAGATCAGCGTGACAAGAAATGCTTTGCCTAATAAATTATCAGATCACTATTCAGATTATAGGTTGTCATTCGGATATATAGACGTTATGAGTTATGAGCTAACTGTACCTAGTGGTACAAGCGGGGCGACAAAGTCGTTTACAGTACGCGGCAGAAAGTAATGTACATCGACCTTTAGAAGAAGATAGCAGATTTGTAGAGCATTGTCTCTGTCAGTGAGACAGCCAAAACGTCATACAGGAATGAGTGATAAACACAACGCTCTACACAGCCGGCTTGTCATTCTAAAGGCGGATGTACAAGTAGATACTTTCTGCCGCGTACCTACTGTACAGAGATTTTAGAAACTGAGGAGTATGGCGAGTGGTACCTAATGGCGAAATAAGGTAGCTGGTGGGGTTGATATCAAAATCATTATAGTGATATTGAAAAACCGGCCAAGTGCGAGTCAAGCTCGCGCAACGAGGTATCCGTACTACAGTCTATTTTTTCGACATTTTGCACAATAATTCAAAAACTATGATGCATAAAAATAAATACAAATCTGTTTTAGAATGCACAGGTGAAATGTTTTAGACAGAAAAACTAATCCATACTTATATTATAAATGCGAAAGTCTGTCTGTCTGTCTGCTAGCCTTTCACGGCCCACCCGTTCACCCGATTTTAACGAAATTTGGTACAGAGATAGCTTGCATCCCGGGGAAGGACATAGGCTACATTATATCCCGAAAAATCAAAGAGTTCCCACGGGATTATTAAAAACCGAAATCCACGCAGACGAAGTCGCGGGCATCATCTAGTTCAATATATTTTGACCCCACCAAATCAGACTCGAACTCGTGACCCGTGAAGAGGCTAGCACCCTCACATTGGAGTGAATGGAGTGAGTTTTAGGTATTAAGAATGGAGTGTCCATGAATTTTTGTTTTACGGTCGATTTTGATTCGAATGTTATTTAAAAAAAATGTTGCCCGCGACTTTGTCCACGTGGTCTAGATTTTTGTGGAAGCTCTTTGTGATTTTTGTGTGGATTTTCCGGGATTAAAAGTAGCCTATGTCTTTCTCTGTATAGTTCATGTTGTATTATTAAACCATCAAATCAAATCAGGTGTTATTAAACTATCAAATCAAACCAGTTATAAGCGACGATCCGTATAGTCAGTACCAGCCGCGGCGTGCCACTGTACACCGCGCCTAAATAAATAACCCCTTCCTAATGTTCTAGCTCACGGCACGCTTTACGAGTTCACAATTTCCTCACTCACCCCATCTTGTGACACTCGCATGCTAAATGACGGACGCTTTCGTTTTTGAGATTGATTTATGGGTGACTTGATTTAGGTCGTTTATTGCGTAGGTCCTGGTGTAAGCAAACTGATAATTTATGTTACTGGAGCACTTTTTATACAGTTGGTATACCTATAATTACGATTTTTGGGGGGTACTCACGGAACAGGGGTACTACACAGTTTTGTTTTTTTGAAGTTCTGTCACGAACTCAAATTTGTTATCTACTCTCGTGACACTCATACCTTAAAGATTGGCCATCTTCTAAATACATAAAAGGATTGACTGACTGTCTGATCTATCAACGCACAGCTCAAACTACTTCAAACAAATTCAACCCCTAAGGGGGTAAAATAGGGGTTCGAAATTTAAGTAGTCTACGCGGATGAAGTCGTCGGCATAAGCTAGTCTTATACATATATAAAAGCAAAAGCTGACTGACTGACTAACTGATCTATCAACGCACACCTCAAACTACTAAATGGATCGGGCTGAATTTTGGCAAACAGGTACCTACTTAGTTTGGTATTATGAAGTAGACATCCGTTAAAAAAGGATTTTTAAAAGTTTAACCCCTAAGGGGGTAAAATAGGGTTCAAAATTTGTGTAGTCCATCGTGGATGAAGTCGCGGGAAAAAGCTAGTGCAATCTCAAAGTGGAAATACATACATTGGTTTTAAGGGTAAATACCTACATGTACCTACTGTTTAATACCACCTCTACCACATGGTTTTAAACAAGCTCACAATTATTTCGTCTAAGTATAGATCGTCGTATAGGTATCAAACCATTTTTGTGATTGTGATTGGTCATACAACGCAAAGTGGCAAAAAGCTCGCAACTTCCACACTCGCTCGTCTTGTGACATTCGCAGGCTAAACGACGGACGTCTTGTTTCCAGATTGATTTATGTGGGTCATGATTTTTTAATTTGTAATACAAAGCAAACGTGCAAATATGATAAATTTTTGTGCTAAAGGGATTGAGCAACGTTAACCGATCATGAAAACAATCGAGTTTAGAGTGACGATCCCGTACCAGTCGCGGTGCCTAAATAAATACTATCACTAAATGCTCCAGCTCACGGCACGTTTACGAGCTCGCAACTTCCACACTTGCCCGTCTTGTGACATTCGCACGCTAAACGACGGACGTTTTGTTTCCAGATTGATTTATGTGGGTCATGATTTTTTAATTTGTAATACAAAGCAAACGTGCAAATATGATAAATTTTTGTGCTAAAGGGATTGAGCAACGTTAACCGATCATGAAAACAATCGAGTTTAGAGTGACGATCCCGTACCAGTCGCGGTGCCTAAATAAATACTATCACTAAATGCTCCAGCTCACGGCACGTTTACGAGCTCGCAACTTCCACACTTGCCCGTCTTGTGACATTCGCACGCTAAACGACGGACGTTTTGTTTCCAGATTGATTTATGTACGACATGATTTTATTATGCGCTTTAACGCCTACGGTAAGTTACTGGGACACATTTTTAATGCATGGGTCGTACCTACTTTTGTTATTTTATTCAAATAAGTTATAACAGTTCTCGTATAGATAATAATCGAGTTAGGGATCAGAAAATAAGGTTATCTCAAGGGCGAGGTTTTTGAGTTGAAATTGTTTTAATCTAGGGGTGCGACGTGACAAAAATACTTTCAGTGGAAAGAAACGGTGCTTATACAATGCTTATACAGTAGCTGGCAGAAATATTGTACATCGGCCTTTAGAAAGACATTTCGGCTTCGTAGAGCGTTGTCTCTGTCACTCATACCTATGTGACGTTTTGTCGGTCTGAACGACAGAGACAACGCTCTACAAAAGCGCTATCTCTTTCTAAAGGACGATGTACTATATTTTCTGCAGCGTACTGTACGAATGCATGCTTTTCTACCCAATCCATCCAGTAATTTGAGCTTTTCCTTTATTTATTTAGATACATCAAACATAGAGTGTAGGTACATTACGCGGCCTAAAATGATGAACATCGATCTTAAGAAGGGGCTAGCAGATTTGAAGAGCACTGTCTAGGTCGTTGTGGCCGACAAAACATCATATGGGTATGAGTGACAGAGACAACGCTCTACAAAGATGAAATGTCATTCTACAGGCCAATGTTCATCACTTTCGGCCGCGTACTGCGCTGTGGAGTGCGGACGCAGCCAAGCTCTACTCCAATCCGTATGTTTTTTTATTTATTTTTTACCCCATATACATATTGGAGGGTCGATATTGAAAGAGTTCTTACTGTATGTACACTCCGTGAAAAGAAACGTATGAGCTTTACTCTACGGAAGGTAGCCATCTTTATTTTAGTTGTCAGAGTTGGACTTTGACACGCACGAATTTTGTTGACGTTCACAATTTTCTCTCGCGTTAAATTAATTAAGTATCAGATTATAGCTTAGCTAATTATTATTCTTTGAGATAGGTAGGTAGTTTCTTAATCGTGATATTTAATTCGGTGATTGTGATATAGTTAGAACAGTAATTGTTCGATGCTAATGTACATTGTGTTAAATCGTAACATCTAGTGCCATCCGGTGACTTTGTCTGCAAAGCACTATTAATAATGTTCGCGTAGTTGTTTGACGAATATGGAATACTAATTATTGGTGAATATTAGAGTAATTCGTGAGTTAACGTTTGGCTCAGTGGATAGATTATTATAAGGACATCCGTTAAGGTTATTTCTGCAGACGCTAGTGATTTAGTGTAATTGGAGATATACCGGCAGTTGAGATAATGATTAGTTTGAAGTGATAGTTTAGTGTGATAGTAACTTGAAGTTAACTTTGATAGTAGGTACCCGCTTTAGAATCGTATAACCCGGTTGGTAAAGAATCATTGATGACTCTCTTGTAATGTTGAAATGGATTAGACAATGAGTTGCCCATGAGATCGAATAGCTTACATTCTACCTGGTTTCTGTTGTGATCGCTTATTTGGGTGGATATAGTAGTCGTGGCGCGTGTGGCGCACGATGCTATGGTGTTCTGTATGCAGATGTGCACAGAGTGGAGAAGGTAGAGCTATTGCGATATTCTGAATTAGTAATGAGAAGTCAATTATAAGATCTGGTTTAGATCGTAAGAGAGTCGATGCAATGATCCTTTTAAGAGCGTTCATGAAGTTGTGATTGATTACCTTGAGATGATTAGATAACGGAGTAGGTCGTGACTTGATTGAGAGGTTGCAATAGCAATTGCGCCCTAATCACACGATGTAGTGTTTAGCTTAGGTTAGCTAGTTTAGAGTGAGGTGAGGGGTCGCTGTGAGGGGTGGTTGGAGGCGACCATAGGTAGGGTTAGGTTAGGGTGATCTGGTTGTGTTACGTTGATGGTTTCCATGTGCGATACGTTACTGAGAACTATTTGTAAAGAACATGGATTAAAGTACCTACTTATTAATTACTACCTTCTGATGTCGGCTAAAGATGAATAATAATTATCAGCCATCCTCCTGTTCTCCGACATACATATATATTTTTATCATACTTACAAATCCCTTGACTGCGATCTCATCTGGTGGTAAGTGATGACGCAGGCTAGTTTGGAATGGGTGTGGCAGTTAAAATGTATATGCCTCAGCTTTAAGTACTTTAAGATTGAATGTATCTATGAATTAATTTTAGACATTAACCTTGCTAGCTTGTCGCGTGAAAGCATTAACGTAGCCGTAACCGGTACATATGACGCAATTAGCAACTAAACTGTACGAACAGTGCTTACCGTCACTTGCCACTAAGTACTTCCACCCAGCAATTTACTCGCATCGACGCGACGTTGTTACCAGAATACGCAAAGAAACGAGTGATTGGAAGCCAAAACAAAATCAAATCACTCATCTTATTGTAATTGAAAATCCAAACTAATATTATTATTATTTTTTTTTTTTTTTTTTTAATGTATAATATTACAATAAAACTTAAAGCTAGCCTTATCTAATAACTATATAAATCATGACCGCGTGGAATGGTGCCAAGAATACTGGCTGCATTACTAATATTATAAATTCGAAAGTGTATCTGTCTGTCTGCTAGCTTTTCACGGTCCAACAGTTTAACCGATTTTGATGAAATTATCTACAGAGTTGGCTCATATCCCGGGGAAGGACGTAGGCTACTTTTTATCCCGGAAAAATTAAAGAGTTCCCACGGGATTTTTAAAAACCTAAATCCACGCGGACGAAGTCGCGGGCATCAAGTAGTATTTTATAATTTTTATAATCTTCAAGGAAACCTACACTTCAAGGAATTTTCTAAATAATTTTATATACATATCAAAAATTGCGGACTGGCAGGATTCGAACCTACGTCTTCTGACCCCTCCTCACTAGGCGGACAGGCAACAACAGGGCGGACATAAAACAAGTCGCAGGGAGTCGCTATATTCAGGCGTCGCAAGACCATGGCGTGTGGAAATTCCTACAGACCTATGTCTAGCATCTATCGGTTGATTATGACAATGATGATGAAGATAAATGGTTAATATTGCCAATTTGCCAATCAGAGGGCAATCCCTCTCAAATTAAAGCATCCAATTTTGATAATTTAATGAGGTTTTAATACAGTATTTTTCTCCTCGAGATCACTTTTTGAGAATCTACCTAAAAAGTAAACTTTCATTACCCAAAATTAAAATATCTAATTCAAAATATCCACCTGCCTTCACCTGCCTATACTGTGTTTAAAATATTTAACCTGCTAAATTAAATTGTACAGTCGCATCCACACAAACCTACCGCTTTCGAGCGACGCCGACGACATCTCCTAATAGCTGGATGCAATCCAATTTGACAGCTGTCAAATACACGCCTTACCGTGTCAGTCGCGCCGATTACGACGTCCGACGTAACGACGTGCTAATGCTTACGTACACGCTAATTGACTGAATTAATATTCCTGTCGTACTTACGGCTGAGTACTGAAACGTACTGAAACGTAGTGATAGTGATTAAGACGTCGCGTCGGCCTACTCCTATTCGGGAGGTCTGGCGTTGGATCCCGGGCACTCACCTCTGACTTTTTTTTAATTTACAGACTAGCACTTGGCTATAATCAAGACCTGGTGGCAAATGATGATGCAGCCTAAGATGGAGCGCGCTTGCCTAGATATAATTTGACTCCTTTTCGGAGTTATGTTGTAGTGGGGTTATGTATTAGTATTGAGTAGCAGTAATAAACGGGACATAGAACAGCTCACACGTGTTTGATTTACACATCTATCCACTCTACGGAACCTCCAACGACAACATCACATGGCGACCGTGACAGCGAGCGGACTTTTGCACGGGGAGTAGCGGCCGCTCGCACCGCGATAGCAACACGTGTCGGGAATAACATTAAAATAATTACAAAAATGGGACCAAAGTGCTCCAAGTGTGTATGCGAGAACAAAGAGGTGATATCACAAAATGGAGACTCCAACATGGACCACCCCATGTACACAAACAATATAATGATGGCAGCAATATTGGCGATATGCAGCGCAGCAGCTATTTTTATAGGAGTTGCTAAATACAGACAATGCCACAGGAACTGGATTAATGAAGGAGTGAGAGCGGACTTTATAAGGAGGCTGCAGGAGCGGATGTCTACGAGAGGAGATCGAGAGGAGAGTCGAGTATAATGTGTGACAATTAAAGTGATGTGCGCGTAAAGTGCGGAAAGTGCGTAAAGTGCGGGAAGTGCGGTGAGAAAATGAACAGTATAGATTTATTGTAAAAACTATTGAGAAAATGGACAGTGTATAGACTTAATGGAAAAACATTTAAGTAATATAAATAGTGAATTAGAGTACTTAAGAGTAAGCATTAGGAAATTAGGACCAGATAGGAGGCTAGAGGAAATAGGATTAAGCAAGGTAAGAAAAGCGTTTTCTTTAAATATCACTTGCTTTAACGGTGAAGAAAAACCTACATGCCTAAGATATATCCACAGTAAAATATTATGTGATGTCTGTCAATCCGCATTTGGCCAGCGTTGTGCACTATGTCTGAACCTTTCTCATTCTAAGAGAAGACCCGTACTCAGTAGAGAGCCGGTGGGTTGATAAAGATAATGATAATAACTGAACATATTTTAAATTAATATTGTTTTATTTTTGACATTTTATTCACACGACTAATCGCTGGTTGGCAAGAACATCGACGTACCTACTTAACTCAAAATTATTGAAAATTAAACTTAGTATGCAGAAAAAACAGAGACAGTTATTGTAAGTTTGCAAGTTAAGTTAGGGATAGAACACTTTTCCGTCCATTTTCCGGCTTTTAGCAACGGAGCAATGGATCGACATATTTTTTTTCATGGCTGTAGTTAAAGTACTGCAGAGTGGATACTGGATAGGTATGCTATTTTTTATCGACGTCATTTCGATGTTAATGATACATGGTTCCAGCACAATAGCAATTTGCGGGACTTATACCTCTCAACAGTGCACTACAGTATACTTACTAATATTGTATTACTATTGTACTTCAAATTGTTACTATTGTAAGTATATCGAATTGACGCGACGTAAGAAAGAAGGTATGTTTACTGAGTCAGCAATCCTATGCCTATATCCGTTTGACCGTTCGTTGTTGACGCAATTAATTAGCTGATGTCAACCAAGTTGCTGCGTTGATCTGTAAACTCATTTACGGCTTATGTTGTGACGATATTAATCGCTTGCTGCACATTACCTACGTTGTACTCAGGTCTCGATGGTTATCTCTAGTCTGTCTTATGCATTAATTATTCAAACACTGTCGTAGAACGCGCTCTTCAACCGGACTTAGTGCTTTAAAAGTTGCATCGTGTTCTTAATTTTTAAGTATGAAAGAAGGTATGTTAAGGCAGCGACACTATGTATACTTGTACCTATCCCTTTGACCTTTGACGCCATTGATAGGTATAAGCTATCTACGTACCAACTTATTTATAACCTACAACTAGTCTGGTTGAGGCTGCGTTGATAGTGTAAACTCATTTACGGCGATATTTTAATGCCTATCTACGTACCAACTTATACCTACTACGTATCTACTTAGGTCTAGGTAGGTATTGTCTAATCTGGCCTCCGCATTAATTATTCGAGCATTGTGGTAGAGGGCGCCCTTCAACAAAACTTAGCCCGTCAAGAGGTTCATCGTGTGCTTCAAAGTAAGAATAATATGTTGGGGTTTCTTTAGAAATCGAAATTTTATAAGGTACCTAAGTACTTAGGTATTTTCTTGTGGTTGGCCCGGATTAAGACCTCATTCTAGTTCATGCCTATATTGGCAAACGGGAAACTTTGTAAGGGAAACTAGAAACTGTGATTTTCAAAAAATAAATGGAAAAATTTAAAAAATAATAAAATTGTTTTTTGATTAACTTTAAAAAGTTATTTTTAACGTTACCCTTTAGAATATCCAGAATTTTATTTTTTTGGCTTAATGTATAAGCGATAAACTTATAAATTAAGCAAAAAAAATAACATTCTTGCCCTCCATGTTTCTATTCTCTTCAATTTTTGTTTAACTTTGGGCTTTGGGTCATAATTACATACCTAATGCCTATTATTTGTGAATTTGAAGGAATTATGTTCATTCAGAAGTTATTACCTACCTAGGCTCTGGTGGATGGATGGACAAACAGAAAGGATTTTTTTATTAATTTATAATTCATTATATTATTATGCCTATTAAATGATAAGTACAAACTTTTAAGAATCGATAAATTTAAGAAAACCAAAAGAAAAAAGAAAAAAATAATAGAGAGAGAGCCAGCGGGTGCCAGACTCTCGTTATTTTATAAAAGCTGAAAATTTATCTGCTGCTTTTGTCCCCAATAACTTATTTAACTTAATTTTAACAAATTATTAAACTTTAAGGGCGTCTGGCAGGAGGTTGCCACGGTAATAAGTGTGACGTGATTTCTAATAGATACTGCACCGACGAAAATGTAAAAAAAATTTGACTTAATAGATAGGTACACTGACGTAAGATTTATTTTGACACGTTTATAAGCTGTTATATCTCCCAAAGGCACCATATGATCCAAACTTTGCAGTCGCTGATCGTTCCTCCCTGTGTTGGGGCCAATACGCAGAGACACTTTCAGCTTTTATAAAATAACGAAGGTCTGATGCGCTGGCTCTTAGTCCATAAGAAAAAATTCAAAATAATTAGGAAATTTAATTCAAAATTGACGATCTTACATAGGTACTACAAAATGAACAAGTGCTAAACTTTTACTATAATCTAAATGTAAGAACTACCTTAACTTAATATCCCCAGACCTTCTAAATAACTCTACTGAATATATTTTACGGTAGGTACTGAAGTAATGAAAGATCCGAATGAAAAAATAAAACGAGCGAATCCAGAAACCGCAAGCCAACTTCCGCGCAGTGTTTTAATCCGGCAATATTTCAGAGTTTTGCAAATGAAAAGTTGGTCTCGAAGAAGAAGACACCGCCTCCCCGCGCCGTCCAATAGAAAATGTCGGAAAAGCAACGTCTTCCGTGGAGGCGGGGCCACGCCTGCGGTCGCAGAGCCATTTGAATAAAAAATTTCCTTTGAAGAAATTCTTTATACGAATATATTGTGGCGCTCCGACCTCGCTTTCATTACTATTGCATCCCAGTTTTATGTATACGTTGTTTCATACTTACTTATTACATCAAGCAGCGAAGCGTCAAATATTACTACCGACACTTTTTACCGTAATCTATTTAGCAATCGTAATCAAAACATATAAAACTATTTCTTTACTGAATACAATGGAAGATAGTGTACTACTTATCGATGCCGAAACGCGATTCGGGGATCGCAGGATTTCAAGAACATTCGTACCCATTTTACCATGTTTTTACCTAAGTATTCTGAAATCGCCTAGCGCGTCTAAGTTGATCTAAGGAAGTTTTCTTTTCAAAATCAAAATTTAGTTTATAGCTGTAGCGATCCGCCTTTTCCAAAGTGTAAAGTTGCGATCGGTCGCGGCGGCGAGGCGGTAGTCGATACATGCGAACATCGTGGCCGCAGCGGGTCCGGTTAACCGGCGAGCGACATACATACCTACATACATGAACCCTGACAACATTACACTCCTTTTATTTCGGGAAATCGTCTTAAAATAGAATACCCAATAGTAAGTAAAATTTTAAATCATAGCGTGCGTGAGTCCCCTTTCAAAAGTGAAAAGTAAAGTTGCGATCGGTCGCGGCGGTAGGCGGTACACGCAAACATCGTGTAGGCTGTGGCACGCACGCGGTCGGCGGCCGTAACAGGCCCTTGTCAACCATAACGTGGCCGCAGCGGGCCCGGTTAACCGGCGAGCGACCCGGCCGCGCCCGGTTAGCCGCGGAAAACTACCATTTCATTTATGGTTGCCTCTCGGTTTCGGGGTAGTTGTGCTAACTAAGCGCGGCCCGCAAGTTACGTAACTATGCATTGTGGTGTCACGTCGGTTCACACTAGCTATTATGATTTAGATAGGCCGGTTTAATTGTTTTGGTTAGAATTGATAGCGCAACAATAATTTAGTCATTTTGTAACGTTTCAACGACCGTTCTGGTGTGGGTTTGACAGGGCGACTCCGGGCTGGATTCATCATCATCATGATCAACCTATTGCTGGCTCACTACTGAGCACCGGTCTCCTCTCAGAATGAGAAGATTTGGCATCTTCTAACTTGGTCATAATCTACTACTCTGACTTAGTGCTAATTGATTGACTTCACACACCATCGAGAACATTATGGAGACTCTCAGGCATGTAGGTTTCCTCACGATGTTTTCCTTCATCTTTAAATCCAGTGATATTTGATTGCTTAAAACGCACATAACTCCGAAAAGTTACAGGTGCGTGCCCGGGATTGAAAACAGCTGGGTCAGTCAATGAATCTTTTCTAAAATGACGCTTTATCAACAGCCGTACCAGCCAAGTTTTAGCACTAACAGTTGTGAGCAAGTACGACGCCATTTTGATATCGATTGAGGCGCAAGCTCAGCGAGGCACACTAACGGAGTGGAATGGTGAAGCGCAGCTATAATGTGTTTTTATCAACTTAAACTCAACTTTTTACTTTGACATACAGTTGAAATTGCACTGCGTCTCTAATCTACTTACTAGTCCTGTCTCAACTTCTAACTCACGACTCACTCCCAGTGGTCAGACTGCGCTGAGCCTAAGGCTGATTGCCATATGAATTCAGCTGAGCAAACTAAAATATCTCTTCTCATTACGTGAGATCGAGGTCGAGCAGAAAATCATGTACTTACGTAGATATTTTCTCCGAGAAAGACTGACTTTACCTTAGGAAAGTGCAAGGCTGCGTGGTGAGAGATACATATGAGTGTTACCCATAAAGCATTAATACGTTTATAGTGAAATCCAGCAGCAGAAATTTTTAATATCCTTAGGTATCTAAAGCAGTAACTAATAGGAAACTAGAGTAGATTACTATGTAAATTACTGTATGTAAACGAGAAAGTATAAACTCATCATAGATGTTATCAAGACGAGGATATCTTCAAAGGAACTTGTATTTATCGCAGATGTAGTTGTAACTCAGAACTGCCAATTTTGAGTTATGTTATTTTTGTATTCAATGTAAAATCGCTTTTAAAAATTTTATACATCGGCTCACATAGAACCAAGTAGGTAAGTAAAAATTTGCACCGTTTATGTTTTTCAAACAAGGATCGTTCCAACTTGTTCCAATTTTCGAAGACATTAAAACTTATGACAGAAGCCGTGTTGTTACGGCTGACTTTTACACGCAAAGTCCCACCTGACAATGGTGCACGCGATGGATTTTTTGGTAATACTATTTTGTGGAAAAGTTGGGTTTATATCCCTCTTCTCTCTTCAAGTTATTAATGACAGTAAATAATTTTTTCCATACAAACTGTATCCCCTATTTTATCCCCCTTGGGGTGATTTTCACAAAATGCTTATAGAGTTAATGATTTTAACTCATAATTTATACTTAGATGCCGACTTTCATGTAGCTACCTAATTTCAAAAACATAGAACTTTCACATCTATCTCACCCAAATTGAACCCTCGTAGCGGTGGATTTTCTCGAAACCGTTTCTTAGCTGATACGCCATATACGCCCTAGATAAAACCTACCTTCCAAATTTCAGGTTTGTAGTTTCTGAGATTTCGTGATTTTTTATTTCATTCGACAGACGCAACTAAGGGTCACTCGCATATTAGGCTGTTAAAAAAAATATATTGAAAACTCACTAGAACGAATCTGCGCAAAAACAACAAAATTTTAAGAAGTCCTATTTCATTCATGTTATTTCTTAAGAAAGGGCGGGCAGTGTAGGGCGGTTCCGGACATTCCGCCCTATTTGACATTGAGAACTTTTTAAGCACCTCGCAAAAAGTTTTGATCTCTTCTCAATCGTACGCTTTCACAAACTTTGTTTGTAACATTTGAATGAATGACATTATTAGGGTAGAGTTAACTTTGAATTTCTTGTTTGAATACTAATTTGTTTGTTATGTTTTCTTTAAAATCGTTTTGTATAAGTTTCATTTAGTTTCACTGTCATAATAATGTTGTTTGTATTTTTGTCTAGTGGGCGACTTCGGCCGTGGTTAATTATCGCCTTACGGGCAAAGACGCGCAATTGAGTTTCAGTTGTAACAAGTCAAGTTGTGTCAAGTATGCGGAACCCCAAAATTTATTGTTTTTTTTCTATTTTTGTGTCATTAAATCTTAATGCGGTTCACAGAATAGGTACATCTACTTACCAAGTTTCAACAAGCTCTTATAGTTTCAGAAAAAAGTGGCTGTGACACACCGACAGACAGACAGACATGACGAATCTATAAGCGTTCCGTTTTTTGCCATTCGGCAACGGAACCCTAAAAAAGTCAAATCTTGTAACAGATCTTAAAGTTACTTCCACTGAACTGATCCTTATTGTAGTATCTTTACATATAGGTAGACATCATTACCGAGACAAAAAAATTACAAGAAACTCTTCAGTCTTGACGAGGCAATATGGTGCTGCACATCTAAACTATCCATACTAATATTACAAATGCGAAAGTGTGTCCGTCTGTCTGTCTGTCTGCTAGCTTTTCACGGCCCAACAGTTCAACCGATTTTGATGAAATTTGGTACAGAGTTAGCTTACATCCCGGGGAAGGACTTTTTACCACGAAATCACTTTCAGGGAGATTCTATCATATGCATGTTTCATTGAATTGAATCATTAAGAAGTAATAATTAAAAAAAAAAAACACGACTGCCCCGTCATATTGAAATTTGAATTTTTAGCCTGTCTCAGTTGGAATGATGTAAGGATTCTAACGATCACATCCAAATCTGCTCAGTCATTTAAAAGTTATTGCGGACTGAGGAAACTCACATACGTGAACTCTGAAAACATTACACTCCTTTTTCGGGCAGTCGTGTATTATTTTATAATGTTGTCTTTTTGAAAAGAGTTGCTGCCGAGTTTCTTGCCGGTTTCTTCTCAGTAGAATACTTTTTCGTAAACCGGCGCTGCGGTATACAGCGGCGGAGTTCAGTTTGAGATGTAGTCATTTGTATTATATTTTGTAATAGGTATACTAAGAAAAATGTCTGGTGGGAGACTTCGTTACCACCCTACCGGCAAAGCCGTGCGGACAAGCGATTTAGCGTTCCGGCACGATGCCGTGTAGAAACCAAGTGGGTCTAATAAAAACTGCCATACTCCTCCAGGTTAGCCCGTTTCCACCTTAGACTGCATTATCACTTTCCACTGTACCAACGTATTAAGGTTGAGTATGACACAATATGTCCTCTAAAGAAGCCCCTATCGTGACTATGCGTACCGGTGTTATTTACATATTGGAGGTTCAGTGGCGCAGACTTTGAATTTTTATTTCTGTTTGTCGTAACAGGTGTTCGTCCTTAATGTTTAGTGGTGATTCCAAGAACAGTTGAAAATACAAACTGTACCTACTTTGCAAACGACAACTTAGATTCATTTTTTTGGTAACAAAAACAAATGCTGTGTTTTGGAATAGAAGTTACATAGTTAAGTACTTTAACATTTTGATTACAAAAGTTGGACTTACATTTAGGCCTATATTTGAAGATGAGTAGCCAATGTATCTAAACGTACCCAACACCCTCAAATGTAACAGATATCTAATATCACATATAAAGTGACAGTACAAAGATACAGTGTAAAGATACTCATTGTGTAACAATAACTGCACCTTCAGCACTCACCGCGACCACTACGGCCGACGAATCTCAGGTCGTTGAACTTCGCCACCTGGTTCTTCATCACCGCCGAGCTGTTCCTCAGCTCGGCGCAGCAGTTCTCGTCGTTACCCGCCCTCACCGTGACCAGCGTGCCGTCCCCCACATCACCTAGCGCCACAACTTTGAACGCAACCGGCAACGTCTTGTTCGACCGCCAGTGAGGCGGCAACACGGTGCAGACGAAGTGCGGACTGCCCGTCCTCACGAGCTCCCCCGGGTGCTCCGACAGAAAGTCCCCCAGCGTCCTCTCCGCGAGGATGTCCGAAGTCATCTTCGTGTAAGTCTCGTGGAGAAGCGTGGAGCTGGTGTCGGGCGACACGGCTCCGGTGGACGCGCCCGTGAGGTGCATCCTCGCAACCCGCGCGCGCTGCGTGCTGCACATGGAGTCCACTGTGTCCGCACCCGCTACATCGCACTTCCCACTCCACACTGGTCACATCCACACCGACCCCGTGTCACTCGGCACCATCTTGCACCCGCGGAACACTTCCTTCGAGGACCCTATCGTGAGATGCGACACGTTGCTAGGGAACGAACGCGTGGCCACTAGATGTGACGTCACACGGCCTTGCCACACTTTTTTCCCGGTGAATGAAAGGTTCGGCGGGCGGGGACGCGAGGGGCCGATTTTTTCCGGTACAGAGGGGTGTCTCCCCCGCGCGGCGAAAAAACTTTTCACTAGTTTCAATGACGGCACTTTTTGCGCTCCGTATTTACGATACGCACGTGGCTCTCGCTTTCGAGAACTTTTTTGTTATTTGGGGAGCGAGGATGCAATTCGCTTTTCGGGTTTTCGTGGCGCCCCGTCCGCGTGTGGGTGCGTGCGTCGTAGCGCGCGGTCGTGATGCGACTCGCGTCAGCGTATGGTGTGCGGAACCGCTCGGTTGCGGTGTCCGCTCGTGGCTATTAATACGCGGAGTACGTCCGCGCCCGTCGACTTCAGAGCAAGTTTCGCGGGCGAGTCGGTAGTCGGTGGCGCGGCAGCGGTGGCGGGCTGGCGGCAGCGAGAGACGGCGACGGCGCGGGCGCGGCGGGCGGCGGAGCGCACTTTGCGGTCGGGGTGGGTTGGGTTTAAAGCCGCCGAAGGATAAAACATACAAATAAACACGTGTTCGCGCCGGCGCGAGCGAGAGGTGCGCGGATGCCGTAGGTGTAAGCGGGATGGAGGAATGCTCTTTGCGGCATTTAGCGGCCGTACTGCTTGCTGGCACCCGCCTGCCGCCCTCCGCAGTTGCCGTTGCTGCCGTCATCGACGTTCCAGTAAAAGTTGTTAAAACAACGTATGAATGTTTAATACCTACCTAACATATAAAAGTGTGAATAGTGTTGTGATTTAGTTATTTTACATTCACATAACTACATTTAGATACATTTTAAATTTTAATAATTTAACAAACTCAATTAAATCAAATATTCAAGCTAGATTTTTCTTCCAAATTAATTTTAAGTAAGTATTTCATATCATAAATATTTTCTTACTATCTAGTTTTTACTTACCGTAAAATTCACATTTTGCATACTAAAATATAGAGCCCAAAAAGGTAAGTACCTACCTAACCTACCTAGCTACGTATCTAGTACGATGTCTTCAGAAATATAAACAGGTCAATACTAATTAAATGTAGAAGAAAACTAGGGCACTTTATATGATGTCAATAGTTGCAACCTGCCCTTAACCGTTAATTAATAAAAGAAAAAAACCAGCCAAGAAAAAGACTCGCAGTCAGACTCGCGCACCGAGGGTTCCGTACTCGGGTATTTTGCGACATTAAGCACGATAAATCAAAAAACATTATGCATAAAAATAAATAAAGGTACGGTACGGGTAAAGTCCTTTCATACAATATCTCAATTGGTATAGGTACTTAGTTATGTTACTTTAAAGTTGAAAATACATTTTGATTGTTTTTTGTGATGTAACCACAAATTCACGGTTTTCGGATTTATTCCTTTACTTGTGCTACACGGCCTACCTACCTACCAAATTTCATGATTAGGAAAGTTAGTATTATAGGTTTTCTTGACAGACACGACAGGCAGACGGACAGACGGACAGACAGACAGAGTCAGACAATGAAGCGATCCTGTTAGGGTTCCTTATTTTTTCTTTTGAGGTACGGAACCCTTAAAAGTCAAAGTCAAAGTCAAATGATTTATTCAAAATAGGTAATAAAATTACTCCCTTTGATAGTCAGATGTTGGATTTGTAAGATATAGTGGTGATAATTATTACGCAAACTTAAAACTAAAGCTACGAGGGTTCCAAACGCGCCCAGTTCAAAGATATTTACTTAATTGTTGCCAATAAACAAAACTCGTTTCATTTAACAATAATTCAAAAGTGTATTCTTAGTACTAATTAGCTTAAACGTGCTTATATTTACCTAGTGTCACGTCATCGTAGCAACGTAGCATAACAATAGTCTTTACCTCTGCTACGATCTTGCTATGACGACCTTACTACGGGTCTAGCATAATAATATGCTACCTACGCGGCGGGCGATTTTACATCTAATAAATAACAAAGATAAATAATAAGAAGTATAAATCCATAACCCATATTTGAATCATTATTAAAAACATGAAACGACGTGGACGGAGTCGCGATAAAAAGCTATTTTCTTAATATTGACTAGCTTATTCCCGCGACTTCAAATTTACACAAATTGCAACCCCCTATTTTACCCTCGTAGAGGTTGAATTTTAAAAAACCCTTTTTAGCGGATGCCTATGTCATAATAGCTAACTGTATGCCAAATTTCAGTCCGATCCGTCCAGTAGTTTGGGTTGTGCGTTGATAGATCAGTCAGTGAGTCGGTCAGTCACCTTTACCTTTTATATATTTAGATTCAGAAAATAATACCTAATTAAGTAATTTAAAAAATCATACTTACCCAGTTATCGTATCAATAAGCCAAGTTGTTTTGTAATTTAGTGAGGTGCTATTTTCAGATGTTTCAGAGCAACAGAGAGAAAGCCAGCGCGTGCCAGACCTTCTTTATTTTGTAAAAGCTGAAAGTTTCTCTGCGTACCTACTGTCCCAACACTGGGCGGAACGTTTCATCATCACGGTCAACCTATCGCTGGCTACACTACAGAACACGGGTCCCCTCTTAGAGTGAGAAGGGTTTTGGCCATAGTCTACCACGCTGGGCAAATGCAGATTGGCAGACTTCACACACCTTTGAGAACATTATGGAGAATATATCTCAGGCATGCAGGTTACCTAAAGCAATTGATACATATTTAATTACTTGAAACGCACACTACGTGGAAAAGTTAGAGGTGCGTGCCCGGGATCGAACCCCCTACTTCCGGTTAGGAGGCGGACGTCCCAACTACTAGGCTATCACCGTTTTTTAGGGGGATGTTAGTCAAGATTAAAATGTCTAATATTCTTTTTAAAAAAGAAAGAAAAAGACAGAAATTTATAAATGACCATGCTTTTCATCTAAGAAGAGCAGCACTATTACACTACACTTATAGAACCTAGTCATGTATAGTGCTCCTGGTTGTTAATGTGCCTTGACGAGGAACGGAAGGGACGAGGTGAATTTACTTAATGAAGCCTGTTAAATACAGGCTCCCGCCCATCTTCAATTTGCATGCATTGCGTCTAGGGCTAGACCTTCCGGTCCATGTAAAGGTTTGGGATTTGACTTTGTGAATGCCATTGAGGTATTTCATGATTTCTTTTTTGATTTCTAGTAAAATGGGTTAGGTATTTTTATAAAACTGTAGCTAACTGCTAAGCAGGTCTTAACAATACGTCTTACGTCATCTGACGAAAACCCGAACTTCCGTTATTGTTTTTGATCTTTGTCGGGGTGAACCGCTACTACTTTCTAGACGCTGGTGTCGTAATGTGCTGGAATGGTAACTATACGCGGTATCACAGCTTCCCTATGTCATGATCAACCCATCACCGGCTCACTACAGAGCACGGGTCTCCTCTCAGAGTGAGAAGGGTTTTGGCCATTGTCTACCACGCTGGCCATGTGCGGATTGGTGGACTTCATAGTTCATACACCTTTGTGAACATTATGGAAAACTGTCAGGCATGCAGGTTTCCTCACGATGTTTTCCTTCACCGTTAAAGCGAGTCATATTTAATTTCTTAAAACAAACATAACTCCGAAAAGTAAGAGGTTCGTGCCCGGATCGAACCCCCGACCTCCGACTAGAAGGCGGACGTCTTAACCCCACAGGAATAGGTACCTAGTTGTTTTTTTTTAGAAATAAAATATTATTTCCTTTCTCAACTTAGCCTAAAGAACCGCCGATTTCAGATTTCGGATTCCAGTCAGCAATCTTTAATATAGTCCAGTTATTCTGCAAGTTGTGTACAACTGCTAGTCCTTAATAAGACTTGTATTTAATATTATAACTGCGAAAGTGTCTGTCTGTCATTCGATTTTAACCGATTAACTGACGTTTGGTCGGTAGGTACGGATATAGTTTGCATCTCGGATGCAATGGACATTAGGCTTCTTTTTTATCTAAATATATAAAGTGAAAAGGTGACTGACTGACTGACTGACTGACTGACTGACTGACTGACTGACTGACTGACTGATCTATCAACGCACAGTTCAAACTACTGGACGGATCGGGCTGAAATTTTGCATGCAGATAGCTCTTATGACGTAGGCATCCTCTAAGAAAGGATTTTTGAAAATTCAACCCCTAAGGGGGTAAAATATGGGTTTGAAATTTGTGTAGTCCACGCGGACGAAGTCGCGGGCATCAGCTAGTGCACAATAAGTAGACGGAAACGTTTAAGTGCGTAAACCTGCCCAGAAAGAAGGGAACGATAGGCTACTTTTATCACGAAAAATTAAAGGAGTCCCTACGGGATTTCTAAAAAAGTTTAATTAATGCGGACGATATCACGGGCATCACCTTGCCAATAACAAAACGCTAATTTACAAAACGAAGCCGCACAAATACCAAGTTTTAGTATATAGTTGATACACGCTTCACGAATCTCACGACAGTCCATTCAGGGCCCCTTCTCTGTTGCCTTACGCGTTCAAACTTTAGCCTTCGCTTTATAAGACAATCCCAACCTTACTGCCTTGAAATAGGGTTGATAATTTGTGGTCGTAATCAAATCTCACCCATTTCATTTCGCGTCATGTAGCTGCTGATAGCCATTAGTGCCGTTCACTGCAGCTGTCACTTCACAAGCCGCCTGACTCAGACTTCACTATTAGATACAAGTTCTCGATGGTACTCGAAATAGTTTGCAAAGGGTAGGGCGATTTTTTAAATCATTCTACGGTAGCAAAAATTAAAGGAACCATACTTTTTAGGGTTCCTTACCTGAAGGATGCCAACGGGACCCTATAACTCCGTCTGTCCGTCCGTCCGTCCGTCCGTCCGTCTGTCTGTCAGCGGGCTGTATTACGTGAACCGTAATAGGTAGAGTGCTGATTTTTTTACTGAATGTGTATTTCTATCGCCGCTATAACTAAAAATAATAAAAACTTTAGTGACCGCCATGAAAATTAAAAAATTAAAAGTGTTATTTCTTGTACGGTGGTACGGAACCCTTCATGTGACGTGTGTGAGTCCGACTCTCACTTCAAATGGGTTGAGATGAAATGAAATAAAATAATTTAAAAATCTTTAAAATCAACTTATTTTTCACACTTTTGACAACATCTTAGAATTAAAAAAGGATATTGAGCTCCCAATTAGATATTTATCAAACTCTATGCATAGGTACATAAAAAGTTAATCCCACGCGAATGCAAAGCTTCAAGCAAGAGGTAGGCAGTCGGCAATAAAAACTGCAATACAAAGCTGGACAACCTCAAAGCTACTGTAAAGTATAATAAAGGTATGCAGATCAGTCGGTCCGCTCCGCAAACACTGGACCCTTACAACACAAAATCAAACCTTTTATTTAACACTGAGACCACGCTGGCGACAATAATGTCGTACGACATGAGAAGAATAGAATAGAATCCATATCCATACTTCCATACTTAATATTATAAGTGCGAAAGTGTGTCTGTCTGTCTGTCTGTCTATCTGTCTGCTAGCTTTTCACGGCTCAACCGTTCAACCGATTTTGACGAAATTGGGTACAGAGATAGCTTGCATCCCGGGGAAGGCTACTTTTTATCTCGGAAAATTTAAGAGTTCCCACGGGATTTTCAAAAACCTAAATCCACGCGGACGAAGTCGCGGGCATCAGCTAGTAGAATATATTTTTATTCAAGTAAGCTTTTACAAGTGCTTTTGAATCGTCAACTAGTTTAATTTACCACTGGTTCAGAATGCCATTCCTACCGAGAAGCACAAGACGAAGAAATATCAATGCCATAAAAATATTCTAAACTAGCTGCGATGCCCGCGACTTTGTTCGCGTGGACTAAGGTTTTTATAAATCCTGTAGGAAATCTTTAATTTTCCGGAATAAAAAGTAGCCTATGTAACTCTCCAGGTATTTTACTAAGTATACGCTCCGTTGGGACGTGATTGAAGTACAAAGAAACATATTTTTGCATTTATAATAGATAGGTATTAGCAGTGAAATATACCTAACTGATAAGAGACGGAAGAATTGATTCTTTTTGTATAATTATTACTTAATTCGATAAGTTTTACAGTTCTTGGAAAGGAGCAAATTTTTCAATTAAATAAAATGTTTTCGCTCGGTGATTACGATGATTATTTTTGTTTTACTTACTTGTTTTTTCTAGTTCATCAGATCCTGTTTTACGAAATGTACCTCCTTGTATAATTATATATGTACGGACTGTTGTGATTTTAGTGCGCAAGGAATTCAAATTCTGCCTTAAACAAGCCTTAAAGGGCCAAATATATCCGATTGTTTCCATGTACCTTGCAGTTACCACATAAGAGTTTATAGAGGCCTGCTACGTGTGCTTGCAGTGATTCGAAAGCGACTAGATAAAAAGTTTGAGACAAAAATTCCCTAGTCTGATTTGGCTCTTAGAACACAAAATCAAACCTTTTATTTAAGTCCTTGCACACAGAGGGCACATTGTTTGCGAGGGAACGCCGAGGGAGATAGTTCAACAACCCTTCCGCTGACCAGATAAGCAGATTCTGTGAACCATTAGAAATTGTATTATCCTTTCATCAGACCGAACGGATTCTTCTAATTGTTCTGATAATAAGTACTCTGAAATTTTCTAATGATTTTGTAATGTTTAAATTTAAAAAAATGAATAAATGCCGATTACAATAAATGACGTTTGTTTTCCTATAAAGCTTATTTCACACTACCCGATATAAAATCCGGTCAATATTGGCGCTCTCAACATTCAAACCAATTTTTATTCTAACAATTGGCGTTTCCAACATTCGACAACCTTACCGGAATATAGTATCAAAAATTGGTACCAATAATGATCGGACTACAATATAATGTATATCCCGTAGTTTGAAGCTTATGCTTTAGAATCTTTTTAGGTATAGCACATCATTTGTTGTAAAATAAAGTTCCTAACATTTAGAAATAATATGTATTTTTGTATTTCGTATTTTGTGTACCTACGCTACTTTTGAACCCGGATAATCAAAAAATTTCCACGATTTTTTTGTAAAATCTAAATCCACGCTAAAAGCGGTAATAGCTTAGGGTCAATACGTCCGCCTCATATTTAGGAGGCCGGAGGTTCGATCCCAGGTATCTCTAACTTATCGGTGCATTATATGCATTTAAACTTCATAATTTAAAATGACTTGCTTTTTCGGTGAAGGAAACACAATGAGAAAACCTGCATGCCTGAGAGTTCTCCATAGGTCATGTTCTCAAAAATATGTGAAGTATGCCATGCACTTGGCCGGCGTGGTGTAATGTGGCCAAACCCTTCTCGTGAAGAACCCGTGCTCAGTAATGAGCCAGCTATGGGTTGATGATGATGGTGATGATTACCTAAAACATTAGCCGAAACTAATTAAGCTGAATAGATCAGAAATCAATTCGTAATAATTCTTGTATACTAGCGAAACGAGTTGAAACCGCTACGCCACGCCGTTGCTACGCCAGAGGTCTACAAAATTCTACAAAATGAAAATACAAGATCGAAATAGCAAAGTACCTATTAAAAATTTAGTTAGCAAAGTTTGCCTCAATAGTTCAACGGTATTTAGATGGTGGCCTAAAATCTGAAAGGTTCACATCCCATCCACTGGTCTTTTCATGTCTAATTTTCTGCCTTGTTGGTGTACCACTGCTACATTATTAGGTAATAAGTAAGTATTTCGTTGATTTCGAGCTCTCACCAGCATTCATTCGGCAAATCTTATGTTTTACTCCACAGATATATCTACCAAAGTCTGAATTATAACTAAACCACAATGAAATCTGAGCACCTCGACTCCATGCAGTCTTGCCTGTCATAACCCTAGAATGTGTTTAGTCTCTATAAGCAAGTAAGTATCTATTATTTATAAAGTAGTTGATATTATTTAAGTTTACCGTGTCTATTAAAATTGCAGCAAATACCCAGCAGCCAAAATCCAGTATAACGGAAGGTCAGTGTAAGCCGAGTAACAATATAAGCAGCATTTAGCCAGATTGCAATAAACATAGCGCAGTGGACGCGCAGCACAATGCTATGCCGGACATATCAGGGCACAGAGTTGCATGGAGTCGCAAAACATTTTTTTTTCCTATTAGAAAATTTCACAACGCCACTAAAGCATAATTCCAAGTGGTTTTTTGTGATACCTAATATGTAGTAACTTTATACACGCAAAACACAAAGCTAGCATAACGTCAATAAATGTCTAAATCGAAATATGTGTTATGGTAAGTATCTATTCTTGAATTGTATGTTGTTCTTTTTCAACTAAGTCTGGTTAAAATATTTTCCAACTGGATTATGATAATTTCAGTTATATAAATGTTACAGTTTTATAAAAATGGTGACGTGGATTTAACTTTAAACCGATATGAATCAAAACAGATGATAAATTAAATAGTTTTCCGTCCATTCTAAAGAAGGTGTGCTTAGATATCTAGTTTTTAAAGTGCCTTTGTAGTAAAATCTAATCGGAAACAACTTAGTAGCTTTCAAAAAATTCTTAAGTAAGTACTTAGGTATATGTCGATTTATCAAAAGACAGATAGACGGACAGACAGACACAACGAAGTGATCCTATAAGATAGGGTTCCTTTTTCCCTTTTAGGTACGGAATTCTAAAAATGTGTTAAAAAGGCGACTCCACATATTTGTTAGAAGTGCAAGGTCCCAGTCGGTCCGTCGCTCGTTAGAGAAGCTCAAATTAATGCGCGCCATTCTCCGGCTGACGCCCAGTTGTTCTTAAATCTAATTGCTCGCCACCACTACGCACCAACTGATTAATCGGACTTCCTACTGTAATGCTACTTTGACTGTTATATACGGAGGCCGTTTGAATTGTTCTGTACGGGGTCTGAGGTGTGTGTACTGTGTAGTACCTAATGTGCTCAATTTATAGGTGTCCTACGTATGTCAGAGTAAAGGACTCGCGTAACTTGGTTTTGATTTGACTTCAAAAAAAGCGCTTATTTAAAAAGCTCTCTAGTCTGTACTGGTGAAAGAATTTTTAAAATCGGTTCAGTCGTTCCAGAGATTTCTTCCTACAAACAAACTTACTAACTTTACCTCTTTATAATATAGTATAGATTAACTTCTTCGGTAAAATATTTTCAATGTCAGTAGATGGCTGGCATAGGCCCGGTGGCTGATTATGCCAGTTTTTCATCTTTGTTATACCTGAGGCCCCGTATCCACCTAAGCGGAGCGGAGAGGAGATGTGTACAGCAAACCAATCCGATTTTTAAAAATCACGTGATAATTTTTTCTCGTCATCTTTTTTGAATCTGATTGGTTGATTGAACGCATCTCCTCTCCTCTCCGCTTATAGGTGGATACCGGGCCTAATAAAGACCACCGTTTTGTAACTTGTATGTGAACAATTTTAAGATAAGTAAGTGAAGCTCAAACCGGCGGGGTGGGACGCTGACTTCAATCTACTTATTAATCTCATAGTTTTAAAGGTTCACGAATACTGTCAAAAACTGCTAAGTAAGTACTTCTTGCGACCTAGTAAACTCACAGGTAAGCTTTCTGTAAGACTATAACTACAAGACCACATTGACTCTACGAGTATTTTGTCATCATCATCATCATGATCCACCCATCGTTGGCTAACTGCAGAGCACAGGTCTCCTCTCAGACTGAGAAGGGTTATGGCCATAGCCCACGCTGGCCAAGTGGGGTTTGGCAGATTTCACAGAACTTCGAGAACGTTATGGAGAACTCTCAGGCATGCAGGTTTTCTCACGATGTTTAAATCCTTCACCGCTAAACCAAGTGATATTCAATTACTTAAAACGCAAATAACTCCGAGTAAGTTAGAGGTGCGTGCCCGGGGTTGACCCCCTACCTCTGATTAGGATGGACGTCCGAACCACTAGGCTATCACATCTTTCATAGTACTTAGTCAAAGATTATAAAATACTCCGTTCAAAGCTCACACGAGCCTTTTATCCATACTCAAACCGTCCAATTAAGCATTTAACTGAATTGCGGGGATAAAGTGAAACGAATCGCTGTTTTAAAGTCCCGGACAAACTTTTTGAAGTACCGCAAACATGCGAGGACGCCGCTAAAATAGAAGTTTAGAATTGTTCCAACGAAAAAAGGGGAAGTTTAATTTTCTACATTTTAAAACGAAAGTCGGTTTCGCTCGAGAGATAATGGCTGTAACGTGTTCACCCTTTGCGATGCAGACGAAACTTTGGCTACATGTGATAAATTATTTATTTATTTGAGACTTAAATAAATATTGGTATTTCTCTTGTATAGCATTATTTTCTAACAAAGGTTAGGGTTTTCTAAAAAACCCTGACTTTTTTACTGTTTGACTCATCAACGTCTTGGACCTAGATTAAAAGTGCCATGTATATGTCTCCATCATTCGCCAGTTCTGTATAAACTGGCCTCAGTACAAAATTATTGTAAACAATATTGGACAAGATCTACGAAAAGTGCCTCTGACGAAATAGCTCACAGCGTCCCTAGACCGTAATCATATTACCCTGTTATAAGGATACGAGGAGTAGGTATGCAGCGAAGTGTAGCGTGGCATGCTCTGCGTGGTTTCTTTAAATAATTTTAACCAATATACCACAAGACTGCTTAAGTCACATGAAAAGTGCCCTTGATTAAATAGCTCGCAGCTTCCCTATACCGTAATCATATTATTACTCTGTTAAAAGGATAGAAGGACCATTACAATGCTATACATATCTCTATCATTCACTAGTTCTGTGTAAACTGGGCTTTGTCGATATACAATAATTGTAAACATGAACAAGACCGTTCATGATCTACGAAAAGTGCCTTTGACGAAATAGCTCACAGCTTCCCTAGACGGTAATCATATTACCCTGTTATAAGGATACGAGGAGTAGGTATGCAGCGAAGTGTAGCGTTGCATGCTCCGCGTGGTTTCTTGGGCGGAATGTAGCCGTGCAGCAAAAAGTGCCTCTCGCTCGCTTCAAACGGAAGGGTCACTGGACTCACCCTCGCCTCTCGTTAACATGGACAGTGATTGTCAAACTATAAGTATAATTAGCAGACCAAAAAACTGTAATGACAACATCTTCTATCTATATAGAAGGAAACTGACTGACTGAATGACTGATCTATCAACGCACACCTCAAAATACTAGACGGATCAAGATCAAATTTGGCATGCAGATAGGTAATTATGGTGCAGGCATCCGCTAAGAAAGGATTTTTGAAAACTGAATAACTAAGGCGTAAAATAAGGGGTTTTTGTGTAAACCAGGCGAATGAAGTCGCGAGCATAAGCTAGTCTTTATATCTTCTAAATAAGTATATAAAAGGAAAATGTGACTGACTGACTGATCTATCAACGGACAGCTCAAACTACTGGACGGATCGGGCTGAAACTTGGCATGCAGATAGCTATTATGACATAGATATCCGCTAAGAAAGGAGTTAGTTACATGAATGATCTCGAAATAATTAAACTGTTTCATTACCTCTTCTTCTCTTATCAGGTCAAGCTATCTGTGTGATTTTAGAATGAAATGTAGCATTTTATAATACTCAGAACTAAAAACTGCCACTTCCGACATCATAAGGCAAAATTAAAATCTATAAACTTTGGGAGCCGCTCCGATTTGCATGCTGTATAAATCTACGTATTCTAACGCTTAGTTGCCTAATGAAAATGAGCCCTTTCTTCCGGCGGGAACGGTCAAGGGGGCCCTCGGACATCTCTGCGGGTCCGTAATGTTCGTGTGTTTTAAATGTGAATCGTAGGTACCTACTTGCAATTTATGTGAAAGGGCTTAGAAAATAGCTCCCTCGTCGTATTTGTGCGTTTGGTGATTTCGCCCAAAAACGTGCAGATGGGTATCGTTATTTATTAATAAAGCAACTTAATGGGTTTTGTACATCCTCTTTGCACACATTGTTGAGGAACGCCTCAGGTGCAGTGATATGCAGACTTTAAATTATCTGGGTTTGATTCCCGCTTTCGATTTAGTTATGCTTATTACATAAATTAAATAGAATACTCCTACATATTTTAGAGCCAAGTACTTTTACGTTCTTTATGTATATAATTACGTTCTATATATATTATAACATCAACAAAAAGTAATAGGTAAAGATAAAGAACACAATTTAATATATTGTGAATAAACATCCACCGAAAGGCGTCTAAAACAAACCGCTCCATCGAAAACTAATTAGACCCGCGTTCTGCTTTACAAGTCTAATTAGAAATTCCAATTAGATATTTGGCGGTGCCTCCTTTCAGATTCCAGTTCAAAACAATTATTATTATCGGCCACTAGGGCAGGGCCAGGTACCTTCCGGAAATCATCATTTTGTCATACTTTGATAGGCAAAAAATCTTGTGATGTAGACATCAGTACTCTTATTATAAATGCGAAAGTGCGTTTGTTTTGTTGGTTTGTCATTCACGTCGCAACGGTGCAACGGATTAACGTGATTTTTTGCATGGGTATAGATAAAAACCTGGACCTTGGTCATAGGCTACTTTTTATACCGGAAAATCAAAGAGTTCGCACGGGATTTAAAAAAAAATCTAATTCCACACCGACGAAGTCGCAGGCATCAGCTAGTCTTAGATAGTTATAAAAAAGACTTGTCCTCATATCCTGACGCCCCTGACGGACTGACTGACAGATCTATCAACGAATAGCTAGAAACCTGAAGTTTTGACAGTAGGTTCCTTTTATGACGTGTGCTCAATAAAGCTGTGATAACCTAGTGGTTAGGACGTCACCTCCTAGTCGAAGGTCGCGGTTTCGATCCCGGGTATGCACCTCTAACTTTTTGGAGCTATGTAGGTAGGTACGTTTTAAGTAATTAAATATCACTTGCTTTAACGGTGAAGAAAAACATCGTAAGGAAACCTGCTTGACTGAAAATTCTCCATAATGTTCTCAAAGGTGTGTGAAGTATGCCAATCCACACTTGGCCAGCGGGTAAGTAGACTATACACTATACCAAAACCCTTCTCACTCTGAGAGGAGACCCGTGATCTGTAGTGAGCCGGCGGCGGTAAGTTGCTCATGATGATGACTCAATAAGAAAGGATTTTTCACCTAATATAAGGAACCGATTTTCCCTGTTTAGGTGGAATTTCCAAAAATCCATCATTCGAAACTTTGGGTCAAACCTGTAGTTGCAGGCAGCCCTATTGACCACCCAAGCTGATGCTTTGATTCGGAATTATTTCGTAACCGGGGCCGCCCGGGAGAAATAGATATCTTTTTGATGTAACCACTTCCTAGCTCGTTAAACACCCGTGATACTACTGTTATGTATTTATAACTTAGGTATAAATAAACACGGAAATAATTCGCTTCAAATATAAAAGAAACGAAAGTAAAATAGCTACATTAATCTACCTATAAGAAGTTCCAATAAGAATTTACTATTTTAAAATACTTTATTATTAGATAACTTTGACACACGTTTTTACCAGTTTATATTAATACTAGCGCACGGGTAACTTAAACATTTTTTTTTGTTGAAAATAAAGCCTAGTTACTCAGGAATCATGTAGCTTTCTACTAGGTAACATATTCTAGAGTAACATCTAACACTTCGCGCATTTGCGTTTATTATTTGTTTATTTATGCGCTTCGCTATGGTAAGTACGTTTTATTAGTCTCTTTGCTCAGTAGTTGTTTAACATAAAACATTTCCGTCAATCGTAAAATTAACATCGTTTATATGAAAATAAATAGATTAACATCTCCAATTCATTTATTTTAGATGTGTTGAAATATCTGCCTATCTATTAAGTATATGTAATCTAATAACTTTTCTTTACTACTTATCACTTATTTTTGTAATTTTGTCTGTAGTTGTACTTAGGTAGTTCTACTATTTTTGCGCTTGCACGTTTATGACTGGATCAGGATTCAGGACTCAGGGCAGTCCTATCTAAATCTATTGTTATCATATTCTGCGGGGAGCACTATGAAAGGTATTGCTTAGGAAATTGTCATTTTAGACTTGCCATTTTACTTTAGAGAATGAGTTCAAGTTAGAATGGTAGATCTGGGATTTCATCAATAATTTTGATTTATAAGTATGAATTTTATTGTGTAGAAAATTCGACCCTCGAATTCTGTGTATAAATATGCAAGTTTTCAACAAAACAACTTTCCATAATATAGTCGAGCCAATTGAGCAACAAAAAAGCTTTCATGCAAGGAAACGGGCATATACGACCACGTAAACAATTTACAATAAACTTTATTTTGATCAAATTAGGATTGATTTTGCAATAAATGCAAGTGTAGTTGGAAATGCGATCTTGAGAAACTTGAGAATTTACATAAGACACTGTCAGATTCTCAGAAGGGTTAAAATCTCGAGGGCTTTCCTTGATCCGGGAGGCTTATCCTGATAATTATTTCAATTGTTTATGCCTGTCGACGGTGCATTTAGATAGCGAATTATAGTTTGTAGTGTTGTCTTCATTACTCCGGAGCTGTCGAAGTGATGTACGGCCTGGCACTTTGGGATTATCTGAGGAAGGGGAAGGCTTTGACCTAATTATAATAAGAGATAGAATGATAATAATAATCAGTGAGTGTATTCTGAGGATAGAGTTTTAATTATGACAGCTTTATTGTTAACCTAACATATATAATAATGGTTTCAGAGTAGTGATATTTGTGGAGGCTCACACTGATTATTTTTACGCCATTATGAGAAAAAGAGCTACATCTGTGATAGGCAGAGTGCGCGGGAGCTCCAACGGTATTCTGAGAATATTGACTGCGAAGTGGGAAAACCCTTTTATGAAGCACTGGGTGTAGAACACCAAGTGGTCAAGAGGGGGTATATGAAGAAAGCTAAAATTAAATTAATAAATAATAGCAATCTACTAATTTAGTTACTAACATAAATAATGAAGTCTACTTACTTAAATAAATAAATTATTATTACTGTTGCTAACACTTTATGGATGAAGTATCTGAAAAAAAATGTTTAGTAAGTATTATTATACCTATCCTAATCTTTAATCTTTAAAAATAATTTTGAGGGTTAGATAACGTTAGTCGTTCAAAGCTGACAAAAATATTGTTGGTTAAAATAATAAAATAAATACTTTACACAACACCTAGAACATTATATGGAGAATGTCAGGCATGCAAGTTTATTCACAAGGTTTTCCTTCACCGTTAAAGCAAGTGATATTTAATTAGGTAGTCTTAACCACTAAGTAAGTATAGGCTATCATATCACCGCTTTAGAGAAAGGATCATTAATAAAACAGCTTAAATATGATTACCGTAGACTGATACAGAAAATTCGCTTAAAATTTAATATGCAGCATTTCATGTGTTCACATTCTCATAATAAATTGTTTCCCCTTCGCTTCATTAGACTGAGGAAGTCGATTCTTCAAACATTAAATATGAGGAGCTTCGCTAATAATGTCTCATTATTGTTGGGATTTATTAAATTTAGGAAATACGGCTTTCCGTATCTACTTCTAAGCAGCTATACCACAGTATAAGAAAAGACACAGTAGCTCGACGCCGTTGATTTCACGGTTAAATGAAGACCACGACGACCGACCCTTGAATATAAGTATAGGTCCCGGAATTACTGGGGCTGTCTCGGGTCGCTCTCTTATCGCAGTATTGCTCTGTCTATAGACGGCTTCGTCGAACCTCTGTATAGGTAATAACATAATATCTTTACTTTGTGGCTATACCACAGAACTCCTAATAATAAGGCACATGATTTCTGAGGGCTATAGGTTCTTACCTTATAGATTGTGGATACGAAAGGCAATATGTAGATAACAATTTGGCATAAAACAATGAGAAGCATCATCATCATTTCAATCTATCGCTGACCAAGTATCGACGATTGAGCACGGGTCTCTCCTCAGAATGAGAAGAGCTTAGGTATGTCATAAACCACCACGCTGGCCAAGTGCGAAAATAGCAGACTTCACACACCTTTGAGAATAATTACCAATGAAGAATTGTCAGACATGCAGGTTTCCTCACAAAAATAGGTAGGTAGGTAAGTAGGTATATAAGTACATAAATCTGAATTTTTTTGGAATAAAGGGTGGTACCGGTAACTTGCTACGACCGAGTCCTTCCATCAGACCAGACCAGGAGACATTTTAGAAATTATAAATTCCCAATTTGCCCCTGCCGGGATTTGAACTCAGGACCTCCCACTGATAGGATCTCAGCCACCGATCTCAGCGCTCATCACTGCGCCATGGAGATCCTCATTAAACATGATTAGTGTTCTTTAAAAAAAAAAGATTAAAAAATCACTAACTTAAAAAGAAAGCAACCAAAATTTGTTGCGTTGATTTGAGATTTCTAGTACCTAAGTAGGTATTATATTATTACTAGCTGATGTCCGCGACTTCATCCGCGTGGAATTGAGTTTTTAAAAATCCCGTGGAAACTCTGATTTTCCGGGATAAAAAGTAGCCTATGTCACTCTCCAGGTCTTTATCTATACCCATGCAAAAATCACGTCAATCTGTTGCACCATTGCGACACACCGTTGATTGAAGGAAAAACCAACAAACTAACAAACCAAAAACCAACAAACAAACACTTTTGCATTTATAATAAGGGTACTGATAGGTAATAACTACTAATATGTTTGCTTTCCTAACTAAAATAGCATAATATCCTATAAAATATGCATGTATAAAAGCTTTATTCTATTACAATGAACAGATCCCTTTATCTATCCGCGATACTATCAGGTCAAACCCCGACCCGTCTCAAGGGCGACTTGGTTAAATTAATTAATACCTACTGAGGTACGTAGGTATACACTTCATTATATGTGAACAAGTTTATTTCTCTCGACACAAACATTTAAGAAATATTTTTATTTTAAGAGCCGTGACAAGCTACGTAGCTCCGTCTCCGCAAGGAAACCTGTTTGCCTGAGAGTTCTCCATAATGTTCTCATAGGTGTGTGAAGTCTGCCAATCCGCACTTGGCCAGGTTGAAAAACTAATAGCCAAACTCTTCTCATTCTGAGAGGAGGCCCGTGCTCAATAGTGGGCCAGCGATAGTTTGTCGAAATGCATGCGCATAGCCATAGTGGCACAAATTACTTACATACTTAGATAATAATGGTAGCGATTCTATAGGCGTTTTTCTAAATTTAAAATGGCTTATATTAGACTTAGAGAGATGTGTTATTCTAAAAACACACTTAAATGATAGGTCTAACCTTATTAGATTAGATTATTTATTAATTGCAAAATTGTATGTACAATAGGGTCTTAGAATTAAGTCAAATTACAATAAGTATGCCATGCAATTTTACAATAGTACATTTTTTCAAATTGTTAGGTAGATACGTGTAGTACTGTGTTTCAAGGTGTGTGTGTTCAAAGGCTGGCAAAGCATCGGCAGTTCCCCTGGTGCAAATGTTCATGGGCGGCGGTAATCACTTCACACCATGTGACCCGCCTGTTCGTTTGCTCGCTATTTGTATTATAAGAAAATTAAATCATGTCCTGCATCGCCATTTCCATCAGTTGGTCGCCATACACAAGGGCATAATGGCATTATTATGAATAGAACCCGGTTGCCTACGATACAATCTGATCCCGTAGGTACGCGCCTCAAGAACGGCTTAATTAACTTAATAAATACACACTCCATTTCATTACGTGCATACGTCAAATATCATCGCCTACGACGCTATTTATGATACAGACAAACAGAATCTCATATCTTTATGGAGGGTCGATCTCGTTTAATGTTCACGGGATTTGCGTTTATTAGTTTTGAGCCTGTTTATTTGCATCGAAGTGAAGAATGTTTGAACTCATTTTGACATAACGGTGTTTATAAATAAAATTATCCCATCCTCGCATCCAATCTCAGACCACGTCATCACTTTACATAAGGTGTGATTGTGGTCAAGCGTGTGCCGTGCCTATAAAGAATAAAAAATAGAAAAAAATGCCACAGCAATCGCTACACACTACACAGTACATACTTAATAAAAAATAAGTAATTAGATATCATTAAACTAAATCTGAAGCCGATTGGTGTAAATAAATGTGAATGTAGATAGAGACTAAGCAGAGCTAGAGTAACCGACATAGCTCAACGGGTTGCGAAGCTGAAGTGACAATATGAACCGGGCACCAGACGTCGGGGTCCCAGGGTTCTGGAATAGCGAGTGGCGACCTCGCACCGAAAAGCACCGCGCGTTGGGTGAACAGTCGACACGGAGAACAAACAGAAAATAAACAAGTTCACTAGGGCCACAACTCACAAGCCAAGAACGGTGGGCCCTAGTCGGTGAAAAGAACGACACCAGGGCACAAAGTTGCTCTGTGGGCTGCGCCCCACCCGGGTAAGAAGACCAAGCTTCAAGGCCTGTACCCCCGCTTGGCCGTCCAGCGAAACGGAGAAGACGCGCACGTCAAGCGAGTCGAGGGGAGCTGCTGGATTCAGATAGCGCAAGACTGGCGTGTGGAAGTCCCTACAAGACCTATGTTATGTGCCTATGTCTAATAGTGGACCTCTACCGGTTGATGATGATGATGATGCGTAAAGTTTTGATTGTTGCCGCGTCGTTGTAACGATATTTCCATATTATTGTTTCGTACGCCGTTGTCCATCGTCACAAAGCGATTTAGAAATCCGAAACTAACAAAAACAATCTGGCCACGGCAGACGGCGTGGCACCAACTTTTTGCATGGATCCTAAAACAAATATGGCGAACACCGCTGACATGTGATCGATATATCAATGTGTCGGAAATGGTCACGCGAACTGGCGAATGATGCTAGTTTTTGTGGGGGACGCTTGTGGGGTTGAACTTAGGCAAAAAAGGTTAACAAGTGATTTTGTTTAGCCGATATTTTATGGATTTGGCATGATTCGACGAGGTTCTAGACTTTTTAACGGTCTACTTAAATAAATTATTAAACAAATAGGTACCTATCCACCTATGGGTTTTAATTTAGGTACCTACCTATTATTATTATTTACGTACGAACGAATGGCCACAAAATGGCTGCGAATAATAATGATAAAAGACCGTCAATACTAAAATATTTATTTATCAAATACGAAGTACTCAGGAATTTCTAGTGCTTGAAATAATAAAAAGAGCTTGTTTGGGATGCAACTTGTGTAGACACTTTAGCTGCATCCCACATTCAGGCGACCTCCTCTATGGCGGGTGCAGCGGCCATCAGCGCCGAACAGGCCAAAAGGCGCAAATATGAAAACCTCGATGGGAGCTTCGTATTCGTGCCTTTTGGTGTGGAGACCTTGGGGCCGTGGGGCCCGGGGGCTCGAGCTCTTTTTGAAGAAATTGCGAAAAGAGTTATCGAGTCAACCGGGGACCCGAGAGCTGGCAGCTACCTTGGCCAAAGAATTAGTTTGGCCATCCAAAGGGGTAATGCTGCCAGCATCTTGGGTACAATGCCTCGCTGCGGTGGTCTCGATGAGGTTTTAGATTTAATTTAATTTATTTTAGTTTTAATTTAATATTGTTTTCTTTTTTTTTAGATTTAAGTTTATTAATAGTTTATTTGTTTCCATCTTCAAGTAATTATTAAATAATAAAAATTTAAAAAAATAAAAAGAGCTTCAATATCTCATAGGTACAGCCGGCTAAAAGAAAGCAAACAAAGGGGTTAGCCAAAAACACTTTAAACTCGGCTAAAAATTACCCCACGCGAGTAAACAGAATCATCATTGTAGCACGTGTAATTTCGCGTTCATTGGTCAATACTTTGCAGGAAAGGTGGGTAGGCCCTGGTGAATAATTGAGCTATATGAGATGGGCTAGGAAATAACGTTATGTAAGTATCTTAAAATAAGCGTATCCAAATTGTTTGGCTGTACGATTTAAACTTATCAAACTAAAGAATCGTTCTATCGGCCAATTAAAAGTGCCTCGTTAAGTACCTATATTAGAGGGGAAATGTATTAAAGGTCTAATGATAAAACGAAAGATCTAAAAAGGGAGCCAGAATACAAAATCTAACATTTCAAACTCGGTCGAAAATTACCCCACGCGGGTAAACAGACTCATCATTGTAACACGTGTAATTTCGCGTTCACCGGTCATTACTTTGCAGGATAGGCGGGTAGGCCCAGGTGAATAATTGAGCCACGTGAGATTGAGCTCGGGGAAAATATGAAATGATTGTGTCCGGAGTTTTGACCCGTCGTGTCTGCGCCCGACAAATGGCCTTCTAAATTGTCGGATTTATGTACTTTTCAGCGTTCGCGGCGAGCGGTTGTTACTTGTTTGTCGCTATGGAGTGTGATGAATTTTCCTGTGAAAAATTGGATCATCTTTTGTTTATTTCATTTTAAAGTTTGAAACACTGACTACGGACTAACTCACGGTCATCTACAGTCACTCACTTTTCTTTTTGGTTGGTAATTTTATAGCGTACCTAATATTAAACGTCATCCATACTAATCCATACTAATATTATAAATGTGAAAGTGTGTCTGTCTGTCTGCTAGCTTTTCATAGCTTATAACATACACCTAGGTAATGTTGATACTGATTGATACGATGTACCGATTTTGATGAAATTTGGTACAGAGGTAGCTCACATGCCGGGAAAGGACAGTCTACTTTTTATCCCGGAAAATAAAGAGTTCCCACGGGATTTTTAAGAACCTAAATTCACGCGGACGAAGTCGCGGCGTTGGGCCGTGAAAAGCTAACAGACAGACAGACAGACAGACAGACACACTTTCGCATTTATAATATTAGTATGGATTTCTAAAAATGAGAGATGCATACCCAGGATCGAACCCCGACTTCAAGAATAAGAGGCGGACGGCTTAACCACTAGGATATCACTACTTTTTTCAACCTGAACAAACACTATCAAACTCCATAATCCCCACACAAGACTCGGCTCGCACACGCCGCGGTGTGACCGGGAAGTGAACCTGACACCGCGGCGGCCACCAAGGAGCTTCCTAGTTTTTGTTACCGCGATTTATAGTTCCGGCCACCCGCTCGCACGTTTGTAAATAAATAGCTATGAACTTTGTCACAGTCAAATCCTGGACCTAACGATAGTTGCGTACTTGACTGCGACTAGTTGTTTTTTTTAATACTATTTCAAGTTAGCCCTTGACTGCAATCTCACTTGGTGGTAAGTGAGGATGCAGTCAAGGCAGTAGCGGGCTAACTTTTCCCTCTTAACAAACTTTAGGGTTGTTTATTTTTATTTTATACCATTACAAGTTAGCCCTTGACTACGATCTCAGCTGGTTACCACCAGGTAAGTTTCTGCAGTTTCAGATGGTAGCGGGCTAACTTGGAAGGGGTATGGCAGTTTTTATTTCACCCATATCCGATGTCGGTTTCTACACGGCATCGTACCGGAACGTAATAATCGCTTGGCGGCCCAGTTTTGCCAGTAAGTAGGGTAATACGAACGTAGCCTCCCACCATCAGATAAAACCACTGTTTCAAATTAGACCATGTCCGCGTCCACGACCCTGAAGACTTGCACTCGAGACGTGTCCAAGACGTGTCCAAGACTTGGACACGTCTTGGACACTCCAAGAGCCTCGACTAGCTAAGATACTAATCCATACTAATATTATAAATGCGAAAGTGTGTCTGTCTGTCTGTCTGCTAGCTTTTCACGGCCCAACCGTTCAACCGATTTTGACGAAATTTCGTACAGAGATAGTTTGTATCCCGGGGAAGGACATAGGCAGTAGGCTACTTTTTATCCCGGAAAATTAAAGAGCTCCCACGGGATTTTCAAAAACCTAAATCCACGCGGACGAAGTCGCGGGCATCATCTAGTTCATAATATTATTACAAAATTCTAATCTGTTGCTATTGCGTTTTGCAACAATTTTAATGAAATCGGCATCCCACCGCCCTCTACGCTTATTAAAGCATCCGAGTACTAGCTCGCGAGCTTACAGGTGAATGTAGTTCAGAGCTTATCGACTAGATGGCGCTTTTAAAAGAATTATGCAATATCTTACCTTGTGAAAAGCTCGAAGGACGTAGGTTTGATCTTTTGGATATTATGAAGGATTTTAATTTTGAAGTATGCAATATATGCAGATGATTTTTTCTATGAAGAGAAAACTAAAATTTATAATATTATGCTATGCTTACACCTTTTTCCAAAACGTTCATCAACAGTTATACCTATTGTCAAGTCAGTCAATCTACGATTCTACTTGTTTGGTAGATAGAGGTTATAACATAGATCCTCCAAAATACACTCTAGTTTTTAGAATATTTGGGAGGATATGTGTGGTTCTACATGATGGTGGTGCTTATTTTTGGCTTGGTGGCATGCTTTTCCTGTATGTTTAGCTATGGGAGGGCGGGCGTTACATATCGCATTCAGATTTGTCTGATTCGGTGGGTTATGACTTATGGCAAATTAAGCGTATGGTTCCTAGTAGAAAGTAACGCGTGCTTCATAAAAGAATTATACCTATTTTTGTTTTACAAATTTCGTAAAACACAAAATAAATAACTTAATTATTATCTGTGGCCCATTTTGTATTTTATTCGCTCGCGGACGCGCTAAAAAGCGCCCATGCATAATTACCTCCCGTGAGGATCGGTGGCCGGAGCGTGGTTTCGGCAATGTGTAGAGTCGGCATAGTGCCCAACATTTTAATTTTTTTTAATGGTGACTAGCCTAGCTTATCCCCGCGACTTCGTACGTGTGGACTACACAAACAAATCCTTATTTTACCTCCATAGGGATTGAATTTTAAAAAAAATCTTTTCTTAGCGGGCGTCTACGTCGTATTAGCTATCTGCATGCCAAATTTTAGTCCGATCCGTGCAGTAGTTTGAGCTGTGCGTTGATAGATCAGTCAGTCAGCTTTTCCTTGTATATCTAAACTAGCTTATGCTCCGGAAAGAATCAATACTCAAAGTGTAATTTAAACTATTTAGTATTTACTCCCAGAAACTTCTAAAGACAGATAGGTAAGTACCTAACTATTTAAGCAAACGATGATTTTGATTTTATGGTCTTGCGAGTTGTGAAAAGTAGAGTATTAAACTTGAGGATAATACTGTCTTAGTCTTGGGCGCCCCTAAGCCCCACGCTTTACTCAGGATTCTAGAAACAACACCCTCACTACACTTGGGAGTTGAAATCCCTCGTTACGCTTGAGATTTATTTCAGGGTATGTGACGTACCTATACCTATTAATCTACTATTACGTAGGTAAGAAGAATGCCGAATAGGTAACTTAGTGGTTACCCAAATATTATAACCATATTACTAACTGACACTGAAAGAAGTGCCACTTTTTCAACCGACAAGTTATCTTTAAGACTAGTGCGCATAGGCGGTTAAATCCCTGTCTAAGGCTAGGCGCACATGGGCAGTTAAATAACCGCCTGGTTAATTAGCCGCCTCCATACATCATACGACAATGTACATATGTAGTTATATTTTCGGTGCACAAGCGACAATACAATTTCAAAGTACTAAATTTTGATTAGTCCATTATTTAGCCGCCCGTGCGCATCTAGCCTTACCGAAGAATATGTTTTGACACTTATTGTATTAAAATTTTGTCGGATTTATTCATCAACTTACCTAATGTATGAAAATCACAAAAAAAATGAATTACAAATAACCAAAAAATTGTCCACTCTACAGATGTTTCTGGCCGTTACGGAACTCTTTTGTATGCATTTATCGGTGAATTACAACGTCGAGCTGCAGTGAAAATACCCGTCGCACATGCCTATTATTTATGCTACTGTATATAATGCTATGTACTAACGAACATTGTAGGCAGAATTTTTTTAACGTCGAGTCTCAGTTGTTTTAATACATATTTTAATAAATATTTTTTCATACAACACTAATGACTTCACAGTGGTTACGTTTTAAATCTATACGTCATTAAATTAAATTAAATGAATTTATAAATGTTTAAAATTTCCGTATCGCGTGGAGACCCTGGGGCCACGACGTCAATGCTAAAAAAAAATTAAGAGACATTTCACCGCGGTTAATAGCCTCATTTGCCACCAGTCTGATTGCAGCCAAGCGCTAGTCTATTAATTATTATGACTTATTTTTGGCCTGGCTGTCCAGCGTGAAAATGCAGCCAGTATTCTTGGCACCACGCGGGTACAGTAATTAGATAAGGCTAGAAAAAATTTATGAAATTATGAAAAAGACCTAAGCGAAGGATAATAAATCGAATCTGAGAAAGGAGAACACCGTGAGTGTACCTAACTGAACTACCACGATTTTCCAGAATCTTTAGGTTCATATGAAACTTAGGGTCGTACCTACATACCTAAAGCATTAAACGTATAAGTATTTTGGTATGGACCTATACCTTGGCAATTTCAGAACAAAGGTTCTTATCCCTATAAAATAAAAATGTCCCCAAAATATCCCTCATTTCAATCAAATTAATTAAGTGTCCCTGTCTATTCATACATTCTAACGTTTGTACTTTGTACCTATGTTCCTCTTCTGAAAAAGATTTAAGCGAAGGTAATAAATGGAATAAAAAGGTAAGAAAGGAGAACACCGCGAGTGTAACTGAATTACCATGAAATTACTAATTATTTAGGTTCATATGGATGTTTACTGTCGTACCTACATATTGGCAATTTTAGAAACAAAAGGCTCTTGTCCCTAAAAAAAAAAACCTAAAATATCCCTCATCTCAATCAAATTAAGTGCCCCTGGCTATTCATATGTTCTAACGTGTGTACCTATGTTCCTCTTCTGAAAAAGACCTAAGCGAAGGTAATAAATAGAATAAAAAGGTAATAAAGGGGAACACCGCGAGTGTAACCGAATTACCGCGCAGGATCTGCCCGGGCGTTCATTAGTCGTGTTTGTACAAAGCTTTTGCAGCCAATTAATAGATTTACACGATGACTATTAAATCAATGAACACGCCTACTGTCTGTATTTGTTCATATTACCCTCTAATACCTACTCGTAGGTGTCATTATAACACCTAGGTTTAATTATCTTGATGATTCCAGCAACTTCGTTCGTGTGGATTTAAGTTTCTTAAAAATCCCGTTTGAAGTTTGAACTCTTTGATTTCCCGGAATAAAAAGTAGCCAATCACTCTTCAAGTCTTTAACTAGCTAGGTATATTCCATGTGAAAATCACGTCAATCTATTTCTCCGTTGCAGCGTGATTGAAGTACAAACTAACAAAAAATCACACTTTCACATTATTATCCAGTGGGGATACCTAAGTATAGTACGCAACAGATCAAGATGGCAGTCGGGGTATGAGGCGTGGGGACGCCCCGCACACCCGCACGTCACCCATGCTATCCTTCACCGGGTTAGCGCGGGGGTTGTGCGGATGTGCGGGGCGTCCCCACCCCGATAGCCATCTCGACCTGTCGCGGTCTATAACCGCTTGAGTGTTGCAACTTTTATATACTTATCATTTTCAGTATGCTCTGAAAGTTCTTTAGGACTATCATCGGTTGCAAAACGGGCAAATTAGGTACTTAGGTATACCTACTGCTTTATTTATAATAATTTCAAACTTTTTACCTACCTACCTATATTTCCGTCACAGAAAATTGAGCTGAGGTCCATGAGAGCCATGACATACCTATTTACCTCTTTTTAAATATACAATGTTGATTCACGAAATGGGAAAACTAGGAAAAGCACGTTCCGCTTCGCTGTTTGTATTTTTGACAGACCACCTCAACTAACTATACAGACGCACCACAAACCCGAAAACCTACATCCGTCCGATTTGCAAAATAAACAAACCGTATCGAATGCAGCCGAACTAAATCGATAGGCGGACGAATCGTCAAACTTTTGCAATATCGCCAGCTTCCTGATACGTAGGTACGTCGAAAACTGCCCCTAGATCTAAAACTAGATACATTCATAGTTGTATAGGTACTGCTACTTTGTATAAAAATACAGCTGGCTTGAATAAAAGTCTTCAAATTACATACAGGCCTATTATTTAACATCGAGCTGAAACTTTATAATGTACCTATCTAGTACGCTACTTTTACACTAATTATTCTGTGATTCTATTGTTATTAAACTAAGACTTTCTCATCTGAAATTAGGCAGTTTGTCTGACCACCTAGTACCCACTTTGTATAAAAATACAGCTGGCTTCAATAAAAGTCTCGAAATTACATACAGGCCTAATATTTAACATCGAGCTGAAACTTTATATGTATCTAGTACCTACGCTATTATTACACTAATTATTCTATGATTCTATTGTTATTAAACTAAGCCTTTTTCACCTGAAGTTAGGCGCAGTTTGTCTGAACACCTAGTGGGGAGTCTGTAGTTGTAAATTGGTAAATATCTTATTAAAACAGTAGTTTCTATATTTTATAGAAATAGGTGCACCAAAAATCTATTTTGCTTTTATTAAACAATGCAATGGGCGCGTAGATTCTGTAAAATTTCTAGGTAGCTATTGATATTTGCAAAACCCTGTGATTTGTTCATTTATTGGCGGGCATTCATTTACTGGAAGCCTTTACCGTACATTTCGAATTTCATCAATGCAACGCAAATATTTATTTCGATGAGCGAAACTAAATATGGCCTACTAATACACCAAGACGGACAAAAGAAATATAACTCGCATTGAGAGCCAAAAAAGCGTGATAACTCGAGGCCTTTTTTTGGTGGAATATATCCCCAAAACTAGGTTAGTAATACGGTTACAAAGGAGTCCGTTGAACAATACTCCTCTGACATACCATTACATGGTGGATATAATTAGTTATGGTGTATGGATTTAGATTTTGTTGTTGCGATAATTTTTAGGGTTCCGTACCCGAAGTGTACAAATGGGACCCTATTACTAAGCCACCGCTGTCCGCCCGTCTGTTTGACAGCAGGCTGTATATCGTGAACCAGAATTTTCACAGAGTACGTGACAAATCAAGATGGCAATCACGGTGGGAACGCCACGCACACCCACACAGCCCCCGTGCAAATCCGGTGCAGGATAGTGCGGGTGAATGACATGCAGATGTGCGGGGCGTCCCTCCGCCGCATACCCCGATGGCCATCTTGACCTGTCGCGTACTACCAAGGTATTCAGTGTTCTGAGTATTTAAATCACATTCTACGAATATTCCGAGTACATCAAAGTTTTAAAATAAGTTATGAAACAATAGACTTTTCCACCAGAGATGTGCAGCTATCGTCCTCACAAGACGATGATAAAAATGTCCCTAAATTTGTTGTGAGGACGTCAAAGCTAAGGTACGAAACTATTGGCGGTTTCTCATTGAATTATAATATCAGTGTTATTTCTGCCTGTCGCGAACTATATTTCTATTGCCGCTAAAACAACAAATACCTACCTAATAAAAATTTCGAAATGGCCACCAAAAAAATTAATAAGTGATCTTTCGTACGTTGGTACGGAACCCTTCGTGTTTAAGTCCGACACGCACATGGCCGATTTTTGCTGAATGCAGAACAAGCATCTGTTCGAGATTTGCGATTTGACAGACGAACAGACTTATTGAAACGTCATGTAAACTGATACGTGCTTTACAATCGTTCCACAATGGTTCCCAAAAAATGGTCAGTCAAGGATATCATGGATAGATATCTCGATAAAATACTTTTTATGCTGTTTTGGATATGTGAACTGGTAATTATGAATGGTTGTATTAGAGTTCTAATCCCTTTTGGATGTGGAAAGAAAACAACAAATAAATAACTACCTACCTAAATAATATACTTTTCGATTAGGTAACGTAATACATACCTACAACAGAATATAGAATTCTATCCGTGCCTCTTAGTAGGTAGGTACTTACTTGTAACCTTGGACGATCGTCCAAGCTTGTAACAGAGGAAGATAGGCACTCGTATCTGAATAACTTCTTTTAAATTAGAAGTAGGATTGTAAGTACCTACCATCTAGTACCATAATATTAATATGTAAGTGTGTGTTTATAGAAACACTTTTATTATGTATTAAGAAGTAGACGGAATGACACACTGTTTAAACCTTCGTGGTATTGTGCTGTCTAAATTGGATTTGTTAAACATTCTTTATGTTGGTAATTAAAAAAAAAAAAAAAGTATTGGTCGTACTTATGGTGTGTTGTATGATATAATGAATTCCGACCAGCCACATTCAAATGAATTGCAGAGAGCCGCTGGATCTAAGCAGTAGGTATACCTACCTATACCGTGGTCTGTGGAAATCCAGTGTAGAGACCAGTGTGTAGATTAAACATTTTTGTGCTCAGCTGCAAACTGATTGGATCGCCTGATGATAGTTTGTGGTGATCCTGGCAGGGTCGCCATGTGGTGATTGGTGTTGGTGATGATGATAGAAATAAAACGTCTGATCATGTTGAGCGTAAAGCGTGTAATAATCGAGAATGCATTAATACAATGTACCTAACGTGCAACGTTAGCAGTTTTGGGGCAAGCTGGTGTTACACCGAGCTTACGGTTGGAGACACACCAAGCCTACACTACAAGTTGCCCATTAGTACCTTGGTTTAGTTGGACCAGCGCGAGCGGCATGTATGATGTATGATACTTCAGCTAGCCCTAACTAAGTAGGTACCTACAGCTGCTACTTACCTACTTGTGTGTTTAGCTGTGCCTATGAATTTTATGATATGTATTTAATATAGACCTTGTGCTACACGACAGCAATGCAGGACTGCGACACGCAACACTTGGGAGGCGACACTTACACACTGCTTTGTAAAGAAATATATGGAGAGCATCTGAGATGAGCTGATCCAGCGATGAGTGAGTGATACTTTACCATAGAAAACACTCAATGGCGTGGCACCAAGTGCTGTCAGCCACTGGGCTACTAGTTGCGGCCATTAAATGCAAAAACTAGTGGTTAAGTTAAGTCACTAGACGCAGCCACCAGTCGAAGCCACTAGTGGCTAGAATCCATCACTCAAGTCCGGACTTATAAGACTGGACGGGCAGTGGGGAGTTGCCGGTGACTATGGTGTGTGGACACAAGTGACACACCAGCAGTTTGTGGCTACGCGACCACTCGCACACACTACGCAAAATGTATGAAAAATCTTGTCCGAAAACTGTGGCGGCCGCAAGTGGTTTTGCTGTGGCCACCGCTAGTGAGCCAGCGGGTGGCAGTACTAATTACTTATTGCGTGTCGCAATCGCGTTGCTCAAAGCCCACCTTAATAAACAACCAACCCGCCGAAGCTGCTACAACAAAAAAAAAATAGGTGGTGAAACATATCAGTAGAGAACAAAAAAATTTAAATGACTTTGTTCCGGCACGCGTCCTGCCATCGCTAGACCTTCGTCAAACTGACAGATTACGCATATCACTGTTATGCAATATGGAGTCAGCGGACCGGACATTTATTAAAAGTACTGACGTCCTCATATGGATATCCGATATACGCATTATTGGTTAATTCAAAGATTCCCTTTTGAAGTGACGCTTTTGATATCGTTATAATTAGAATGGCAGACGTTTCCGGTAGTTTTTTTTAAATCACAGTATTTTTTTTGGATTTTGCTCTAAATATTACGTATACTATTTCAAAAAATAATCAATTTTATGATTCATGAAAGCAAAGTTGAGATTTCAATTGGATCATATTTTGATTTATATTTCTATGGCTTCATAATAATTTTGATTTATAAACAGTGCTAAAGATTTACTGGAACAATTTAAGGGAAACGCTGGTATAGTCGTCAGTGTACCGATTATTGGTTAATTCAAAGATTCCCTTTTGAAGTGACGCTTTTGATATCGTTATAATTAGAATGGCAGACGTTTCCGGTAGTTTTTTTTAAATCACAGTATTTTTTTTGGATTTTGCTCTAAATATTACGTATACTATTTCAAAAAATAATCAATTTTATGATTCATGAAAGCAAAGTTGAGATTTCAATTGGATCGTATTTTGATTTATATTTCTATGGCTTCATAATAATTTTGATTTATAAACAGTGCTAAAGATTTACTGGAACAATTTACTTATACTATTTTTTAATAATTCATAAATTTAGAGTCGGTTGAGTAGAAAACAAAATCATAGCTACCTAATAGATACATATTTACCTAATAGATTCGACGATCCCTGGCGTAGTGATGAGTGCTGAATACAGTGGTCTTATATAAGTGGGAGGTTCTGGGTTCGATTCCCGGTAAGGGCAATTTGGGAATTTACAATTTCTAAATTGTCTCTGGTCTTATCTGGTGGCTTCGGCCGTAATTATTTATGTACCACCTTACCGGCTACTTAAGCCGCACCGCCAAGCGATTTAGCGTAGCGGTATGATGCTGTCTATAGAAACCATGACTCTTCTAAGTTAGCCTGCTTCCATGTTATACTGCATCATCACTTACCACCAGGTGAGATCGCAATCAAGAGCTAAGTTGTAATGGAATAAAAATGATAGTTGAAAGAGAAACTGTATACCTACAAATATTTTTTACGCATGATTCTAAAAGAATATCCAATGTTTCTAAAACAAAAAGCCATAGATTTTGTATCCAGTGAAAAGCCAGTGGCTGCTCTATCGCGACTGTTCGATTGATTCAATAGTTTTTCGTTTCGTTTTTTCAGTAACCGCAGGAAAATCTAGCTCTTTTTATTTAGAACCTATGCTAGCTGCAGCTTTAGCCTCTCCTTTTATTAGTTTGTCGTATATCTGTCTATCAAATTGTTTATTGAGCTTTCTCTGTGCTGGGACTATGTGCCCCGCCCATTGCCACGTCAGCTGGGTGTCATACTTACCACCATACAACACCATAGATGGTGTCAACACCATAGAAAATGGGAAATTATCGGTGTCGATTAAAAGAAAGAAAACATTCTCCAATAAAGCCAACAGCGAATACGTATAGGTCTCTACATGTATCGGTAAAACAACGGATGGTCGGGCTAACGGAGCGTATAATTTCCAAGTTTATGGCGTCATTAGTCGGCAGAAGGACGCCAGACTTTTTCGAAAGCACAATTAACCCGTGAAATGATAATCGATTGTTTCTTGGGCCCAATTTGGCTTGACGTGCATTAATTTGAATTAAAATGAACGGAATTTATCGCTTATAACGTTTGAACAAATAAATTGTTTCATTTGAACGATTGCTTGTTTTTGACACAAGGAAGAAACTTTATGATGACTTTGTTTTTTACCTACCTACTTACTTATGTCTTGGCAATTTTTTATTGAGGTTTAGATCTTTTCTATGTTCTGACTAATCTATGACTGTAAGTTGCCACAGGTTTATATATATAACTAGCTGATGCCCGCGACTTCGTACGCTTGAATTTAGGTTTTCAAAAATCCCGTGGGAACTCTTTGATTTTCCGGGATAAAAAAGTAGCCTTTGTCCCTCTCCAGGTTTTTAACTTTACCCATGCAAAAAATCACGTCGATCCGTTGCTCTGTTGCGACATCATTGAAGGACAAACCACTTTCACATATTTTATAATAGGGTTTCCGGAATTATCGACACTAAGTAAACGCATACCTATACCTCGACCGATCGATATCCGAGCTAAGTCACGGAATTATGTGATGCTATACTTATTGATTGCTTATAAATTACCATCTTTTACATAAAAATATAAGATATGTAGCATGAGATAGTTGGAGCAAACATTTAGAGATACAGATTACAGACGTCACTCGGAAATCGGAAATCAGGGTGTATTTTTGTTTAGATAAAAATCTAGAAGATCACCTCAACCAAATGCTCAAATAATTGACAAAATTATAAGGAAAATGTAAGCTTGTAATAAGCTGTTTTAGTTTAGATAATCTCTACCTTTTTATACCATTACTTATACCTACTTAGTATTTATTTTGTTGAGTTTTCTTTATTCCGTAGAGAAAACAATCTTCAGAATATCATCCAGTTCATCGGAAGCGGTGTCGTGGCACGCCGACACTCACCGCTTTGACTGACACCGTATAGTCTACGAGCTTCCCGCCTGATTTTATGATTTAAAAAGTGGCGAAAAGCTATATTCGGAAATCCAATCTCAATTTCAATTCAATGAATTTTCAATTCGATGTAGGTATACCTGATTTATTTCTTAAGTAATCTTTTCGACATATCTGATCAATACCTAGGGTCAAAGCGCAATGAATGTAAAAATAGCAGGCAGGCCGGGAAAAGGTGTTGCCATACAGATTGTGCGCTTGTGTAGGTATTCAAAAAATGCCAATGACGTTATCTGCAATGTGTTTCTAATACCTACTTTTATTATTTTGCGTTGCTTACAGCTCAGCTTTTAATGAGCGATCAGCTTAGTAAAATCATCAAATTAAATAGCTTGATAAAAATTCTGTTACTAGGTAAGTGACGATTTCACCAACGTCGAGTGACGTTTACCTAATCAAAGTATAAGTTGGACGTAATAACAGTTTTGTACTGAAAACCTGACAAAATATCAAATTTATTCTCGGATAAGACTTATTTTGCGTTGGTGTAATCGGCCCTAAGGCAATTAATTCCGCGGCATATGGATTACTAGCTGATGCCTGCGACTTCGTCCGCGTGGAATTAGGTTTTTAAAAATCCCGTCGGAATTCTTTGATTTTCCGGGATAAAAAGTAGCCTATGTCACTCTCCAGGTCTTTATCTATACCTACCCATGCAAAAAATCACGTCAATCCGTTACACCGTTGTGACGTGATTGAAGCACAAACCAACAAGCCAACAAAGAAACACACTTTCGCATTTATAATAAGGGTACTGATGGAAGTCCCTACAAGAGACCTGTGTCCAGCAGCGTTGACTGCAATGACGAAGACGCTTTTGACGCGATCGACTATTGGCTGAAATTATTACATAATAATAATAAACTTATCTGTAATCTGTCTGTATTTATGAAAAAATACATTTTTTCGATCAACAACAAACAACGTGGCTAAGTAACTATTATGGACAGAAAATAGATAAGCACAAAGAGAGCGCTAGCTCTCTGACTATTTCCCTGCAAACTCAGCGTGCGATCCTATCAGCGGCGTCAATTGCCCGTGCCAAATGCCACTTCCCCTCCCCCGCCGTTACATCCCCCGTCTTATCTGCAACAAGCCCGCGTGATTGAATGCTTCCGCCGATCCTGAACTGATAATCTTCTGTGGAGTCAGCTGGGTCGCGTGGTTGATAACGCGAGTGGACCAAAAAAACACGTTCTGGACCTTTCTGTATATTTTACTAACTAGACAGTTTGGCTAATGAAAGTAGAGACTGGAAAAGTGCGGCAAATTCTAAAAATCAGTAGGTATGGCACATATAGTATGGCAGCTTCAAAATTAGTATGACGGAATAACCTTAGTTTGATAGAACAGATATAAAAATAAGACATTCTAAAATATCAAATTAGGTTATTCCCTGACATTACTAACTGGCATACTGAATTTTTTAAATTTCCCGCGCATTTGCAGTCTACTTTCGTTAGCCACGCGCCAGCTGATGTTGGACACAACATGGGCGTAGAATTTCTGTTTCCCCGTGGGGCTATGAACTTTTGCCGCGGTAAGAATTAAATATAGCCAATGTCCCTTATCAAAATTCAAGCTGCATTCGAAGAAAACGGACACTGGCTACAAATACTGTTCGGATTAGCGAGGTTTACACCAAGAATCAGATGTAAACCCCTGTTTACTTCTTAGTATTTCTACACGTAGGTATAACACTTTCTTCTTGGATTCTTTTTGAAAACCATTATAGCACATTGATGAGCTCAGGTTGTTTCAATGCCAGCGAAATAGAAGGAACTGTCCAGAAAATAATGAATCTAAATTGGTTCAGGTATAGTCATGTAAAAATCACCTGGTTTATATTCAGCTAGTGTATCTTTCATTTAATCTCGCGTCGGCGTTATCATCATAATTATTAGTTTCCGTAGACCTATAGTAAAATGCATTAAATATCTGAAAGCTAGCCTATTTCTAAAAGCTGGATGGTTCTGAAAAATGTGTAATCGAATCTTGCACGTTAACATAATGTCGCAGCAAATGGTGCGGGACCGAACCGGCGCATATTGGAGGCGGCGTCTGTGACAAAGTTGTTTTATCAGCGCCGATAAGGCTCATCCCATTTATACCGAGCGCTCTGGTATATTCCACACTCGTATGCATAAAATAATCTTCTACATAATAAGAATATTAATTCTATTTTCTTTGTTCTAGCATGATTTCATGGTTCACCGGTCTTAAAAGGTGAAGAAAGTGGCAGGAATTGCGTGGATCAAGACTGCAGAAGCAGATTGTGTAGTGGCGCGGTCTAAAGGCCTTCTATCCAGTATGGGACACAAAGAACAATCGTCAAGTTTCCTGCTCGTTCTTTTCGGTAGGAAAGTTATAACGAACGGACTAGCGGATTACAATTGATATAGGAGTGCGGATGCCGATGTTTATCGGAACATGTTGTTACTAAGTATGAAGCGCCGTGTCTAGTGTAACATTTATATCGCTGCTAGTGACTATGCAACTTGTACAAATTGTATTTCTTCTTTCACCGTTGTAACATCAAGATGTTCTTCGAGATGTTTTTGGAGAGCTCAGTAATTTTCACAAAATGTAAGACGTTCGTTGTATTATTTTTATGTAAGTAGGAGCAAAAGCGAAGCTCCAGAGTTAATTTTCAGCCAATTATTAATGGCAATAAAAGTAATAGGCGAGTGTGTAACGAGCCGGGGTTTGCTGGAGATGGAGTCGCCCGCGACGCGACCGCGCTACGCCCGCAGCGCTTTATAGCCCTCCCTGGAGGAACATTGAGGTGTGTGAAATGAGAAAAATCCCTGTGACGTAAGCAGAGTCGAGATGTTGGAAGCTTAGAGAAAAACGATAGAGTCAAATCGGGAATGTTTTTAAATTAGATTAGTATGTACGGTTGCAAATGAGTACAGGGCATACCAATTCATGACAGTCTTTATCATAAAACATTATCTTGTAAAAGGTAACGGTAACTTTTCTTGCTGACTGGGTGTTCAAAAACTATGTCTTGATCTATAATTAAAGCTAATCACATAGTTTATTCATTACTAGCTGATCCCCGCGGCTTCGCCCGCGTAGATTTAGGTTTTTAAAGATCCCGTATAGCCTATGTCACTCAGGAATAATGTAGCTTTCTACTGGTGAAAGAATTTTTAAAATCGGTTCAGTAGTTCTAAAGATTACCCCCTACAAACAAACTTAACGACATTACCTCTTTATATAATACTAGCTGATCCCCGCGGCTTCGCCCGCGTAGATTTAGGTTTTTAAAGATCCCGTATAGCCTATGTCACTCAGGAATAATGTAGCTTTCTACTGGTGAAAGAATTTTTAAAATCGGTTCAGTAGTTCTAAAGATTACCCCCTACAAACAAACTTAACGACATTAATCGTAATATTTTAATTTCGCCATAACTTCAAAACCAAACGTCCAATTTTAATCATTCAAAGACCAAATATTATCTCCATAAACTGTTCTTAGTGATGAAATCATTTATTTTGATAAGGATTAATAGCATGAGTAAAATAAACGCGTTTAAATGTAGTCCAAAAAAATTCAAGATTTTTAAATAAAAAAATGGTTGCTGTGCCTCACTCGACATAGATGGGTATAGTGTGTCGCGGACTTTTTTGTAGATATTTATAAGATCTACAATTAATTAGAACATTTTATGGTCCTATCTTTTATAGTTTAGGCAGCGTACGCAAAATAAGTAACTTTTCTGGTTGATTTTTTACACCTTGTGTCCGAAAAACCCAAATATCTTACGGAACCCTATTTTTTTCCAAAATAAAATATAGCCTATGTTACTCGTGGATAATGTAGCTTTCGAATGGTGAAAGAATTTTTAAAATCGGTCCAGTAGTTTTTGAGCCTATTCAGTACAAACAAACAAACAAACAAACAAACAAACAAACAAACAAAGTTTTCCTCTTTATAATATTAGTGTAGACAACGGGCCGTGCAGCAGAAATCGTAATATTTTAATTTCGCCATAACTTCAAAACCAAACGTCCAATTTTAATCATTCAAAGACCAAATATTATCTCCATAAACTGTTCTTAGTGATGAAATCATTTATTTTGATAAGGATTAAAATAGCATGAGTAAAATAAACGCGTTTAAATGTAGTCCAAAAAAAATTTCAAGATTTTTAAATAAAAAAATGGTTGCTGTGCCTCACTCGACATAGATGGGTATAGTGTGTCGCGGACTGTTTTGTAGATATTTATAAGATCTACAATTAATTAGAACATTTTATGGTTCTATCTTTTATAGTTTAGGCAGCGTACGCAAAATAAGTAACTTTTCTGGTAGATTTTTTACACCTTGTGTCCGAAAAACCCAAATATCTTACGGAACCCTATTTTTTTCCAAAATAAAATATAGCCTATGTTACTCGTGGATAATGTAGCTTTCGAATGGTGAAAGAATTTTTAAAATCGGTCCAGTAGTTTTTGAGCCTATTCAGTACAAACAAACAAACAAACAAACAAACAAACAAACAAAGTTTTCCTCTTTATAATATTATAGTGTAGATACAACGGGCCGTGCAGCAGAAATCGTAATATTTTAATTTCGCCATAACTTCAAAACCAAACGTCCAATTTTAATCATTCAAAGACCAAATATTATCTCCATAAACTGTTCTTAGTGATGATAGCATTTATTTTGATAAGGATTAATAGCATGAGTAAAATAAACGCGTTTAAATGTAGTCCAAAAAAAATTCAAGATTTTTAAATAAAAAAATGGTTGCTGTGCCTCACTCGACATAGATGGGTATAGTGTGTCGCGGACTTTTTTGTAGATATTTATAAGATCTACAATTAATTAGAACATTTTATGGTTCTATCTTTTATAGTTTAGGCAGCGTACGCAAAATAAGTAACTTTTCTGGTTGATTTTTTACACCTTGTGTCCGAAAAACCCAAATATCTTACGGAACCCTATTTTTTTCCAAAATAAAATATAGCCTATGTTACTCGTGGATAATGTAGCTTTCGAATGGTGAAAGAATTTTTAAAATCGGTCCAGTAGTTTTTGAGCCTATTCAGTACAAACAAACAAACAAACAAACAAACAAACAAACAAAGTTTTCCTCTTTATAATATTAGTGTAGATAGTGTAGACAAGATGATGCCCGTGTCTTTATCCGTGAGTTTTAGGTCGTAGTTTTTTTGAAATCCCGTGAGGACTTTGACTTGACTTTCTGGGATAAAAAGTAGCCTATGATCCCAGTCTCTGGGATACTCTAGCTATCGCTATGCCAAATATATGACGCTCGCGACTTCGTCCACGTAGATTTGAGTTTTTAAGAATCCCGTGGGAACTCTTTCATCTTCCGGGACGAAAATTCGCCTGTGTATGCCTGGGATTTAATTATCTCTATTATCTATATCAAACCAAAACTATTAGGTACACAGGACTCAGGAGGGCCATGGAAAGCTAAAGGACACAGACAAAAACTTTTACATTTATATTATTAGTTTGGATTATGTTAAACGCATACGTAACAACGATAAAAAAATCCATTCTTAGGTACCTACCTGCAAGATATAGTTATTATAGATAACATACCTTTGACGCGTTAAGTTTTTTTTTCAAAAACGTATAATATGTAATTAATGAGCTATAACAGCAGGTTGAATAGTAAACGTTGTTAATTGCTCAGGATGCTCAACAGTAACAGATGCGAATGACAAAAAAACCGATAAAATGCGAGTCGGACTCGCACACCGAGGGTTCCGTACTTTGGAAGGATACATGTACTTATTCTGTTGCTTAAATTATCTCCAACTGTAAATAGATAATAAGTTTGTAAATTGAAAATTTAAATGTGATAAAACTACAAAATAGTTTTCTGATTTTCCCTTTACTTGTTCTATAAGATATTGCTTCTTGCCTTTCATTCTAAGTCAACGGGAAGTAGGTACAGGAAGGGGGGAAGGGTACAGATAGGTACGTGGCAGAAAATATTGTACATCGACCTTTAGAAAGAGATAGCAGTTTTGTAGAGCGTTGTCTCTGTCGCTGAGACCGACATAACGTCACATAGGTATGAGTGCACATATGAGTGACAGATACAACACTCTAGAAAGTCGAAATGTCATTCTAAAGGTATATTTCTTGCCAGTTACTGTAGGTACCCAATAGATTTTGTTTTCCTTGTGAGTGTCAAAATATGTGCCATAAACGGCCGTATATTTTTATTGCGTTGATTAAGAAGTTTGATTTCAGTATTGACTTGGTGGGACTTGAGTAGGTATTTCGTCGTTATACTTTCATGCGTTCCTGAGAAAAGGGGTATTGACAGACAGACAGACAATGAAGTGATAAATAAATAAATAAAAATATTTTTATTCAATTAAGCTTTTACAAGTACTTTTGAATCGTCAAATGCATCTACCACTGATCCTATATGGGTTCTTTTTTCCTTTTAAGGTACGGAACCCTAAAAACCGATATTCCACCTGTTATAGTTACATTTCACGGTTTTATTTGTTTAGTATTCTAAGTAAATGATATCATTAGGTCAGCCGCAGGAGGCGGTTTATGTCTTTATTTGGTTTTATTGCGCCCAATAGGTTTAATATTCTGCATCCGATGCTTCTTTACTTTAATACGAATTTTGTTTGACGACCTCCCTGGCGCAATAGTACGCACTTATAGTCTTATTAGTGGGATGTCCCAGGTTCGATTCCTGGCAGGGGGTGGGAATTTTATGATTTCTGGTCTTGTCTGGTGGGAGGCACTTCTAACTTTTAGGAGTTGTATGCGTTTTAAACAATTGAATATCACCTGCAAAGGTCGTGAGGAAACCTGCATGGCTGCCTTTGTTCTCAAAGGTGTGTGAAGTCTGCCAATCCACACAGCGTTGCGGACTGTGGCCTAAACCTACTTCTTTTGAGAGGAGTCCTGTGCTCAGGTGATGAGTCGATCATGATGGATGGTTCCTGAGATATCCTATTGCCGATAGATAATCCCATGGGGCACAGGCTAATTTGATATCTGTATACCTACTAAGTAGGTTATATATTTTTTTATTTTTTTTATTCAGATACAAGTTAGCCCTTGACTGCAATCTCACCTGGTGGTAAGTGATGATGCAGTCTAAGATGATAGCGGGCTAACCTGGAAGGGGTATGTCAGTTTTTACTAAACCCATACCCCTTTGGTTTCTACACGGCATCGTACCGGAACGCTAAATCGCTTGGCGGCACGGCTTTGCCGGTAGGGTGGTAACTAGCCACGGCCGAAGCCTCCCACCAGAGTAGACCAGAAATTTAGAAATTATAAAATTCCAAACCCATTGCCAGGAATCGAACCCGGGACCTCCCACTATTAAGACCACAGCGGTCACCACTGCGCCAGGGAGGTCGTCATATCTATTATAAAGAGGAATATTTAAAATTCTTGTAGGCGGGGGTAAAGTTGTACCTTATTGTCTTTACCTACCTGTATACAAATTGGTATGTAAGCTTGAATCGGGCAAAACAAGCGGAGCGTTACAATATGGTCACGAAACATTACCCCACACGGGCACTCCGGTTAAATATAATTGCAGCAATTGCCGATAATTTCCCCCGTACCAATAAAATGCCCATTAAAAAGAGTTCATGGTTTTTAAGGCTTTAAAGTGGGGGTTGGTAGGATTTTACGTCATATAGGTATGTGCAATAAGTGGCATGCACGTCATAGAAGCATAAAAGCACTGCGTACCCAAGTTGTTGTTGTTGTAGTTAGACTACCGTATCTCCAGAGAAAAAAGGAACCCTTATAACTTCGTTGTGGTTCTGGTCTAAATCCTTCTCATTCTGAAAGGAGATCTGTGCTCAGTGTTGGGCTTAGTACGAATACGAGTACCTACTGTCAAAACTAAGAGCATAAAATTCTGTACAAAAACAGAAATTAATTACATTCAGAGTCGTCAAATTAATTAGGATCTGGAGCAGCGCAAAACAAAATATTAAAAGGTGCCATACCTAAGTATCATACGGTGTGAGCACACTGCCGCAGCGGGGCATCATGACGTGTTTACCCATAGGATAGGGTTGCCACTTGCTATTTAACATCATAACCATAGATAAACCATAATAAACAAAATTCGTAGCAATAAGTACTTCCAGGTTTGGCATGAGTCGGCATGCGATAGGTAAGTATACGTTACCCTATTTCTATGCAATTGCTCTGCCTCTATTTTTTTAATATTATTACATTATTGGTAAAGGCAAAGGCGTGCTTTAGAAACATACAATTTTGCAAAGATATGGATACTTGAAAATGTCAATGTTCCTAGTAAGAATTCGTAAAGTGACTTATCTGCTGTTTGACTTAGGTAGGTCGATGTAGTCGTTTATAATAATATTTAGGTATTACTCGGTGGTAATAAACTAGGTCATTATAATATTATCTGTTATGTTCAATTAAGAAATATTTTATAGCTTTTTGCTGCAGTTTCACCTGAGCCCAATCGTGTAACAGTATGGTTCGTTTCGTTGGTAATCTACCGATTTCCCATCGAGTCACGCCCAGTAAAATGTGACTCGTTGGGAATTCTAATTGATAAAAAAGTTGCAACTGGTAACAGTGTGACTCGATGGGAGATGAATTTCGATGAATTCCCAACGAGTCAGACTGTGACACGTTTGGAATTCACATTCACATATGAGTCGAACCCATCCCTATGGAAGAGCTACTATGAAGACAATTATGTCACCTTTAGGAAGTATTCAGGCCATAATTTCAAAAGTGTCATTAAGATAATTGAGGGCCGTGCAAAACAAAGTATAGAAAGAAGTCATGTCGTAGGCACGGACAATGAAACAGCGGGGCGTCGCGAAACAACGCGTTTTGCTGCATCACAGGGTTGCCACGCACTGAAATGAATCAAAAAAAATTAAAATTGACGTTAGGAATTTAGAATTTCTAAAGTATCTCTGGTCTGGTCTGGAAAGAGGCTTCGGCAGTGGCTATATAGTTAGGTAGGGACGAGCATAGTCGTGTTACCAAACAATTAAGCGTTCCAGTACGATAACCAATTCAAAAAGTTAAAATATAAAACTGTTATATACTTACTTACCTGTATTAATCTAGATGTAGATTGTATATACCTAGTGGTAATATGGGGATGGACATGCACCACTCTGCACAAGCTCTGGCTGGTTGCGCGCGTGTTTTATCTACGATGCAGAAAGTGATAACGCTCGGCCGCGCCTCTCGTGCCAATTATTATCCGCAATATACTACCTTGTCTGATTTATTTTTATCTTACTGATATCATATATATAGATAGGTATAAAGTACAAACCTATCATCATAATCTAGATTATGATCAATGTAGTTAATATAAGGTTAGACAATAGACATGCACTGCTTTGTGCCCACTCACTCTGGTTCCGCGCGGGTTTCATCCGCAGACAGCGATGCGGAAAATACGCACCCATTGTGACAACCCTTGGCCGCGCCTCTCGTGACAATTATTATCCGAGAGCTACTATACACTGCTGATTTAATTTTGTCTTAATGATCTCATATTTAGATACAAAGTACAAACCACAAGTACAAGTAAGGTATACAAACCTTTCATCTTAATCTAGATTCTACAATCTACATCAATGTAAAAAAAAACCTTAAACGTAATGCGTATGCTCGCGTTGGTTGCGCGCGGGTTTTATCCACAGCCAGTGACGCGGAAAGTGTGCGCACATTGTGACAACCCTCAGTCGTGCCTCTCGTGAGAATTATCCACCAATTATTATTATTATACTTTACTGATTTGGGTAATCTCATTGTTTATTTTAATATCCACTAGGTAGGTACCTACATACATTAGTTGAAAAATAGGAAAAGTTGTTAAAATCTTACATTCGGTAAAATATTATGCAAGCTACAAGAATAGCTTTAGGTCATAGACAGAAACTATGCAAAATTCACGAAAAATAACTATTTAAGAAAGGCACTTTTCAATATCTCTTCAATTTCAATATCAATTCAAGTCTTTGTTTATGCAACTTTAGCTTAAATTTTTAGCTCGTAGTTATTATTTGCAATAGCAAGGCATAGGCAACATTCATTATTTAAAAACAAATAATAATAAACCTGTGTAATAAACAGACTAAAGAAATAATAGAGAGAGCAAATTAAAAAAACAAACCTTGTCTTGACATGGTGGGAAGGTGGGATTCTAATAGCCCCCAAACTGAAGATATTTTTTTTTTTTTTTATATATAGTTAGATGAAGATATCAGCTTGTATCTACATGAAACAAAAACGAAAAAAAACAGCTTCTTATCTCCATTAATCCTAGGTGAGATGAGATGCATCTGTAACCTACGACCCGGCACCCGGGCGTGAACAATGCGAGTGGCGACAATGTGAGCACGCAGGCGGAAACATCGCCTCACTTCACTTGCTTCACTGCAGTGAGATGATGAAAGTGCTGGAACTATCGACATGGAGCGCGTTTTAGTTCATCAATACTTTAGATAAGAAACACGGCACCAGGGCTGGTAACTGCTGAGTTTCTTGTTGGCTTGTCTCAGTAGATAGGTACTAGTGCTTTCTGAACCGGTGCTAGAGTCTTGACTTGTCATCCATACTATCCATACTTAATATTATAAATGCGAAAGTGTGACTGTCTGTCTGCTAGTTTTTAAAATGAAATTTGGTACAGAGATAGCTTGCATCCAGGGGAAGGACATAGGCTACTTTTTATCCCGGAAAATCAATGAGTTCCCATGACAAGTTTTAATGAAACCAAAAGAGAAGGTCTTGGAAAAATAATATCAGAGATCTTTGAAGTTGGTTTTGATAATAATTATTACGATTGTACAAACGATTGTTATACCTACCTACCTAAACAAATCAAAAAATCAATTATCTAAAATGTTTAATATTTAAATGAGAGTAGGTCGGTATCTACTAGTAACTAGGTAATCAACAAATTTTGAAATAGATAAATCACCCAAAAAATCCGCTAACAAAAATACATATATATCATAAAAAAGGCGAATATTATCGAATATATCTCGCTTTGGAATTACGCAGCTATCGAAAAAATGTGACGCTGTAAATCAAAATAATCAGAACGCGCGGTGTATGTGTGAAATTCCATACTAACATCAGGGGAGAGCGGGGGCGAACGGCGAATACTCATTACTGGCACGTGACACGAGTCTCACCGCGCCCACTCGACCCCCCTCGACTGTTACATTCGGCAATGAGTTATTGAGTGTTCCGAAAGCTCATGTGTTAAACCGTCACTACTCATGTTGCGTTGCGAGTTGCGATGGGAAGAATGTGGTACGTTATTGCTGGCTAGTTGACAGAAATGTTTACTACATATACATAAGTTGCAGAGAATGTTAGCAAGAAATAAAATGGTTATAACTTTTACTAAAGAAACATTGAATTGCTCTTTAGTGATTTAAAAGTTGAACTAAAAATACAGTTAAGTGCGAGAGACCTAGCGTACTCTAGCTAGTTGAATGAAATGTTTAAGTGCTATATTATTTAGTTGTGGAGAACGTAGGCGAGAAATAAAGTAGATATAATAATTGTCATAACTTTTACTAAGAAAGCATTACAAGACTCTTTAGGGATTCAAACGCTGAACTAAAAATACAGTTTAGTTCGTTTAGAAATCTGGCGTACCAGTAGGGTAGGTACCTCACGAGTATACAATTTAAGCTGGCATGTGAGTGAACTCATATTAAATGGCATGGGTTTATTTTAGGGTCGCTCATGCTTAACAAAAAAATCTGCACATCATCTGCAAAAGCTCCTTCAATAGTAATTACTATGACTTAGACCTACTACTATATTATTACATATTATTGTATTGAATTTAATGCAACTTGACACTTGACATTACTTTTTTGGTTTAATCAGTAAAAAACATTTAATGAAAAAAAGAATAAAACAAACTTCGTCGGCGCGGCCATTGTTAATTGCAGTTGATTGATGACGCAATACGAGCCGTCAAATTACCCCCAAAATGTGACCCGCTTCAGTGGAAAGGCGACAAAATTCAACGGTTTTTCGCCAGAGCGTATTTTTCTAATTGAATCATGTGTGATTTATTATTGGTCTGATGATGTATCATTCTTTCAACAGCAGCCGTGGCTCACCCCATTGCGGCCCGAATTATTGCTACAAATGTTCACATCCGCGCTTTTTAACTGCAGCGCCACTCCGCCCCTACTTCCCCTTCAGTTTTTTATTAAACGGAGTAATCGATTTTTTGGAGACTTTATTGAAGGATCGTAGTCGTGAATTGCGTTAAATAAAAACGATTGCGATTTTAAATGGTTAGGTACCTACATCTCTTATTTTTTATCTTTTGTAGCAGAATTTTAATAAACGATTAGGTAATCATTACAAAAGTTGGTTCTGGTATTAATTTTTAGGTACAAAATAATAGAAGGTGAAACGACTACAAGATTGCAAATCTTAGAGCCTCAATAGCTCAACGGTTAGAGGAGTGGACTGAAATCCGAAAGGTCGCCAGTTCAAACCTCGCCCATTGCAATATTGGAAATTGGAGTTTACTTATGTATTTCGATACTGTACAATTTGATTTTATTAAAAATATAACGAGCTTCATCTAGGGATTTATGATCCCAGATCAAAAATAACAATCAGTACAGAGAATAATAGTAAAGTGAATGTAACGTAAATGCATTTCCTGGGTTCAGTAATGGTCCAACACTCAAAATTACTTCAACATATTAAGACATTCAATGCGCGGGGCCGCGGGCGATTACCGGATTTACTCTATTTATACAATACCCGAGGGAAGAGAGCAATAGAGTTAATAATATTTTGAAAGCGGCGGCAAATTTAATATAACGACTGAACTGGTAACATGACCTATCTCAAATTTTTATGGTTTCTACTTATGCTTTTTCGTATTCTACAATGCTGTCATAGTTCAAGACAGTTATCAGATTCGGAGTAAAAAATTGAAAAATCTCGTAAACTAGCGAGGTTTCAGCTAAACTGGCATACAGTCACTATTTACGAGTAGGTATACCTAGTTGAAAGAAACAAGTTTTTCCTTCCTCCTATAAAGTTGTTAAAATTGAGATAGTAAGTTCCGGTTGCCAGTATAAGTACATAGTTGATATGCCGGACACGCTCGGATTTAATATAGAACCTGAAATCCTTTCTTAGTGGAGAGCTGCGTTATAAGATCAATATGTTTAAGCTGACCTTGATATTGTAAAAGTTTTATATGGCAGTCCAACTATCTCTACATATCAGTAAGTTTATCCTTATATATTTCTCTCATTGGTGCATATGCACCAATGCAAGCTCAGTAACGTCTAGATTTCAAACGGGTCGTTCATTAGTACCCATCTAAGAGGTGACGCTGATTTATTTGGTTTCTAAACCGTGAAAAATTTTATTCGCTTGACCATAATATCTTGTCATTTATATCGAGGAAAACAAATTAAATATTGTGTTTAGCGACATGCCTTTTCTATGAAATTCTTGTGTCTACATCAAAACCGGAAAGGTTTCCCTTAAAATTCAAGTGGCCAATTATGGAGTTACGTTTTGGTCTTTACCTCTTGCCAACATTTCGAGAACACTTCACCTTTTGTATTGGAGCAAAGTTTAAAAACATTGCGCAGTAAGTGTGCTTCGGAACAGTAGAATTTTTCTATAGAACTGTTCATATAAGATGCAATAATGTGATATACCTACTTAGTTTTTTAGTCAGTATAAAGAGTTGATATACTTGAGATTGAAGATTTTTAATGGGAGTGATTATTGAGAAAACGGATATTAAGAAAGGGCGTAAACGGCATCTACATAGGTAGGTACCTAGGTAGGTTATTGTGTGAACAATGAAAATGTTTCATTTTTAAGTTTGCCTTACGACATTTAGGTACTACCTGAAGAGGCGCAGTGTTGGAAGACCCCCCACTAGGTGGACGGAGGACATTAGACGAGTCGCAGGAAGCCGCTGGATTCAGGTGGCGCAAGACCGTAGCGTGTGGAAGTCCCTACAAGAGACCCTATGTCCAGCAGTGGACGTCTATCGGTTGTTGCTGATGATGATGATGATGACTAAGTGCTTCCGTGTAAGTACACTAGGTAGACGAGGTGGGCATTATTGCTTCTTTGAAATAATTTTCATTTGGTGACATTATTATTTTTCTTCACAATGATTTCACATGCGATTTTTCATACAATAGGTACAATAGTTTGCAATAGGTATCTAGGTACTGTTTGCAATCCCTAATGAAGCTTAGTACATAATTTACCACGCCGCCGCGCTGCGCGCTGGCTAAGTGCGGATTGGTAGACTTCACACACCTTTGTGAACATTATCGATAACTCTCAGTTTAAAAAAGCAAATGATAAGTTCCTATTTAATTTCTCAAAAGGTACATAACTCCCAAAAAGGTGGTCGGGATCAAACCCCGGAATCTTCGAATAGGGTTATATTTTTTACGCATTAAAACACTTAAAGTTAAATCCTTTTCCTCAACAGTATAAAATATAAATGCCGTCATTTGGTCGCAATTAAAGTGACGTCTGATTGTTTCAAGTTACTCGAATGTTCTCCACTCGCAACGCCCTTCGTTTCCGCTTGTCTGCTGCACCGTTAAAATGTTGTAGACATAAACTTGTAGACTACGCCATATGCACATTCCGAAGTTTTTAAAATTTATTATTCTACTCAACTATTTTTACCTAATTTGATCTGTCAAATGTATATTATGTCGATGATCAAAGTATAATTAGTTATGACAGCTAGATAAGTACTTAGGTAGGTACACGCACATGCATTCATTGTCGCAATTCATTCTCATAAATAGGTAAGTAAGTAGTAGGTAATAAATGGCTACAATCCATAAAAAATATCAATATCCTAATGTAAGAAGACGTAGGTAGGATAATTTTAGCAAACAGAACTTACGAGTTACGACTGACATGTATTCCCTATTGTGACTCTACGAGAGACTTTTTTGAAATGCCTCTACAGTCTACGTAGATGCATGGTGTCTTAGCCAATTTGCATAAATACTAGATAAGTAGATACCTATTATAGGGTTGGACAATATCTAACAGGTACCACAGTTTTGGCTAAGCGAGTCGGACGCTTGTTATTGAGTGACTATTGTGAGTTGTCGTGTGCTCGAAGCCGGTGCTCGGAGGTGATAACAACTTGGCCCCGGCCTGGGGTAATATGGTGCCTGTGCCGTGGTGTTGTGGTATACTACGTTGCCTGTGCCTGCTGGAGACCTAGTGACACTAAGTGACCTAGGGACTGTGATAAATTAGGTTAAGATAGACTAAAGCTAGGTTAATTAAGCTAGGATAGTTAAGTTAAGCTAGGCTAGGTGTTTATATTTGTAGGCTAGGTTGTATTTGTTCCCTTGATTGCTGACCTGCATGGTTTAGCTAGCAGGTCGCCCCCCCCCTTTAGGTACAGATGAATGACGGAACGAGTATGGAGACGGGTGTAGCTGCTGCTCGCAAATTGCGAAGTCAAGGAGTATTGCCGGTACCAAGAGACGACTCTCGAACCCGGAGTCCGCTCCGATCAGGCCTGGAATCGGATCCAGACTCTGAGAGCTCCAGGGCCTCATCCGTTAGCCGTGGTAGATCGAAAGGCCGAGGGCGAGGCACAGGGATCTCCCGTGCTAGAGTCAGTCTCAGAGAAGCGAAGGAAGAGGCCAAAGAGGAGGCTTTCAACCAATTCCTACGAGATCGAGTGTGTAGCAACAAGGTGTCTGAGCCTGTCTTAGACCCTGAAGAAGTTTCTTTTGAGCTCCGAAAGGAGGACCCCATCCAACTCAGCGCCGAGGAGCTGCGAGCTGCTGCAGGAAAAAGCGTAGCGAACATAGTCCAGGTTGCCTCTAAACCAGGGCACCTCAAGGGCCCATACGCTAGACTCCTTAAGGACTCAGCAGCCGCTCTCCAGGGGATGGTGGATGCTCTGGCATCTAGGACTGAAGCCGAGGAAACCCGACGACTAAGAGCTGACAATGGCCGCTTACGCCAGGAGGTGGAAAACCTCAAAGCGGAGTTAAAGGCCCACCGTAGAGAGTTTAGTGAAATGAAGACGTCCATGGTGGCGGCGAACACCTCGTCCGTCCCCACCTTAAGTGAGAAACTCATTGAGGAGCTAAAGGCGTCCATTGTCACCTCAGTAGGCGTCATGCTGGATGCCCGATTCGCCGGAATCGAAGAACGACTTCTGCCTGAGAAGATGCACCGTCCACCCTTAGCAGGCGACAAACAGTGTCAGGAAGTGGCAGCAACTCAGCCGGCTACTGCTCTTCCAAGTGCTCGGATGGGCCCGATGACTCGGAGTGCCACAGCGGCCTCAAATCCCACGAGTTCCGAAACAATTGCTGGACCAAGTCGAATTGAGGCAAGGGAGGTCACTGACTGGGCAACCGTCGTTAAAAAAGGGAAGAAGAGCAAGAAAGCCTCTTCATCCACTGCCAACGCCGCCACCGCCGCCCCGTCGAATGAAACTGCCGCCAAACCAACTCAGTCGGCTGTAGCAAAACTTAGGTCCCCCAAAACCGCGGCGGTCGTAATCACATTGCAGCCAGCAGCAGTAGAGAAGGGGGTGACCTACGCTAAGATATTGGAACAGGCAGAGCAACAGGTCAACCTGGAAGAATTTGGCATAGGCGACGGAATAAAAATTCGCCGGGCGGCCACAGGCGCAAGACTTCTAGAGCTGCCTAAGGGTCAGACGGCGGAACAGGCTGAATTGCTAGCGAACAGGCTCCGCACGGTATTAGATGGCGTGGCTAGCGTGGTTCGCCCCTCTAAACTAGTGACCCTTAAGGTGACCGGCCTTGACGACTCTGTCACAAAAGAAAAGTTAATCGCTGCCGTCGTGCGAGTCAGCAACTGCTCCACGCAGTCGCTTAAAGTTGGAGATGTGCTATCCGGGCCTAGAGGGGTGGGTATGGCTGTCTTGCACTGCCCCATTGAGGTGGCTAAAGTGATCTCTGATGCCGGGAGGCTGCGAGTTGGCTGGAGCTCTGCTGAAGTTCAGGTGCTAGAGGAACGCCCCCTGCGCTGCTTCAAGTGCCTCGGCATTGGGCACACAAAGCCTGTCTGCCCATCCGCTGCAGACCGAGGTGACCTGTGCTTCCGGTGTGGGGGCAGCGGTCATAAATCGCTGGGATGCACAGCCTCCATGTGCTGCCTAGTGTGCAAAGACGCAGGTCTACCCTCAGATCATGTAATGGGGGGTAGGAGTTGCAACCCTCCCCCAGTAAGGAGTAAGATGGTCCTAATGTCTCAGCCTGCCACCAGCGCTGGTTGCCATCAGGCGCAAGAGGAAGCTGAAATGTCATCATGAATCAGTCGGGTCATTTAAACTTTCTCCAGTCGAACCTCAACCACTGCGCTGGGGCTCAGGATCTCCTGCAGCAGTCTATATTGGAGTGGGGAATAGATCTGGCAGTGGCCTGCGAACCATATTATATTCCTCCCCAATTACACTGGGTTGGTGACTTGGATGGCTCGGTGGCGGTTCTGACCAGAAGTAATACCGACATTCCTCTTACGGTATTAGAAAGAGGCTCCGGGTATGCGGTGGCAAAATGGGGGGAATACGTAGTGGTAGGCATTTATTTCTCGCCCAACCGCAGCCTGGCGGAATTTGAAGTCTATCTCGACTCTGTCAGGGCAGCTATCGATAGACAGTCGGGGGGGTACATCGTTGTTCTTGGTGACTTTAATGCTAAGTCCCAGGCTTGGGGAAATCCTATCACAAATGCAAGGGGTAGGGCGGTACAGATCTGGGCTCTTCTCTCGGGTCTACCCCCCCTGCTGCCGCAGCAGCAGGGGGGGTCTGTGATTGATCTTTCATTTGCAACTCCCACAGTTGCGAACAGGGTGGTTAACTGGAGAGTGGAGGAAGAGGCGGAGACTCTCTCGGATCACAATTACATCCGCTTTGAGATCTCTACCAGTCCGGGGCCGAGGAACAACCCCAGAAACTCAAGTCAGTTTCCACGCTGGTGCCTGAGTCTACTAGATCGCGATCTGGCCAAAGAGGCGGCCATTGTACGGCGGTGGTCTTCTTCCAGCAGCAATGGCAACACAAGCGTGGACGAACTTTCTGGGCAGTTGTGCAACGTCCTGAAGGACATCTGTGATGCATCCATGCCACGTACCCGACGCTGGTCCCCTCGCCGCCGCGTGTATTGGTGGTCCCCTGAAATCGCAAACCTCCGGGCAATCAGTAATAGAGCCCGCAGAGCGTATGTTCGGTACCGTAGGCGAAACGATCAGAACCCGGATCTCGAGGATCAAGTGCGGAGCGTTTATCGACAGGCTAAGAAAGATCTGCAGCTAGCCATAAGTAAAGCTAAGGAGTCCGCCCGTGAAGAGATGCTAGAGACATTGAACAGGGACCCCTGGGGGCGCCCCTATCGTGTTGCGCGAAATAAACTCAGCACACAAGGCGCACCCATCACAGAGACCCTGCAGCCTGATCTCCTGTGGCGTGTAGTTGGAGAACTGTTTCCCGACTCCCAGAACCACGTCCCTCCGGCTATGTCACCCCCATTTGGGAGCCAGAATATGGACGACATCCCTCCTATCACAGAGGGAGAACTGGATTTAGCGCTCGACCGCCTACGGGCTAGAAAGACAGCACCGGGACCCGATTCAGTCACCCGCTGGATTCCCCTTCAGCATATAGACCAATAGTTCTGCTCAGCGAGACTGGCAAGCTCTTAGAAAAGATTCTAGCCACTCGTCTCATGGAGCACCTTGAGACAGTAGGCCCGAATCTATCTGAGACGCAGTATGGATTCCGAGCAGGCCGCTCGACCCTGGATGCCCTGGATGCCTTGAAAAGTATGACCATGGAAGCAACTGATAGAGGGGAAGTGGTCCTTGCAGTCTCGCTTGACGTTGCAAATGCCTTCAATAGTCTCCCTTTCGAGACTTTACTCGAGGCACTTTGCTACCACAGAGTACCGTTGTACCTCCGGCGACTGCTGGAGTCGTACCTGCAGGACAGAGAAATCGTGTGGTGTAAGGGTGGTAAATCGGGCGGAATAGAAATATACCCGGATACGGAATAATCTACCACCTTACAAAGATTAGAGGAAAAAAAAAATAATTTTAATTTACTTTACTTGATCTATCTACCTAGTAAAGAATAGAAGCTAGCCGTCGACTCCCTTGTAATGCATATGAGGTGTTATAAATGAAATTTGCTAGATGTTAGGCAAAATTGTTTTTAATGTAACTTTTACCGGGGTCGCTTAATACAGAATGATGGCTAATAATGCTTAGTTATTCTAGCTTAATGCCAAGACTTAATTTAGATACATTAGAATGACTTAGGTAGATAGTACATAAGATCTATGTTTTAAATTTAAGATGCCATTGGCATGGAATAGACAATGACACAGTAAAATTCATAAAATTGTTTCAAAATAAAAGCTCAGTAGTAAAGACAGGGTTCTTACTGTACACATACACTAAGAAGGTTCACTAAACTGTTGCAGGATACAAACATTTGCTTACTTGTAGGTGCGAAGACTGCAAGGTAGCTGGACGGCATCGGCCAAGATCCAAAACTCAATTTAACTTGATTCTTCACAACCGAAATGTTTCCTTACAAAGATTTTCACCAAGTCTTATCCATAGCAATTAAGTTGTCAACGTGAATGTGCAAAAGAAATAAATACGAAAACCGAAAACGCAAACGGAAAACTAAAACGGAAAACTGAAGCTAAACGTAAAACGTAAACGTAAACGTAAACGTAAACGTAAACCCTATTGAACTCCTGGCCACCAATGGTTTTCAGAAGTCCACCCACAACCCATTATCCTCATTTATTTGGGAAGTTAAAATAACTGGAACTGAAAGAAATCATAAAATTAGGATTTTCTCTAACCAAACCGCCATTTTGTCGAATCCACATTCCTTGATTTTTCACTCACCATAATTGATGAAACATTGAAATACGTTAGGATGACTAAATTTTATACTATTGTATTTTTCCAGGCGAAGCCATGGGCGAAAAAGAATGAGATTTTCCTGGAACGAAAAAAAATTCGTCTTCACATGTTGACTCCAGGAAAATTCTAAATCTCACCTATCGGTGTTGCCAGACGCAACCCGAGTGTGGCCGCTCTCAGTTAGTTTGATCATGAAGCCAATTCATTTTTGAATATTTGCGGAACCTAAGGATATATTATAAGAACCGTTTTGTTAATGACTTAACAATAAACAAATGATATTATGGTTTTATTTAATTATTTTGTTTTATTTTTACGACAATTGACAACGAAGCAAACGCCATCTATTGTGGCTCGAATGAACTCTGAACATCGACCCACGCGTAGTTCTGCACCTTGATGCTAGGTGGCACCAACATACTTTGAACAAAATAAATTTTTATTAAAAGCGAAACGCTAATTAGTAGTTCAAAATTTACAACGTCACAATACTTCCCCTCCTACGAAAAGGTTCAACAGGTTGAACCACGCTGCCCTCAGCGTCATCCAACAACTACTAACAATTTGCCTGAAACAAACAAACAAAAAAAAAACACAGAAGTTACGCGTGAACGCACATCTACTACTAACAAGGAAAATTGTCTAACAAAATAAATATACTGAAAACAGTGTAAGGTTTTATACATTATACTTAACTACACAACCCTAACTTCTAAAAAGAATATATACAAAAAAACTTCATGGTGTCTAAGACACTTGAGTGGAAACATCTTGGCATCATTCTTCAGCTGACTGATAGAATGCGTCTAGGCCTACGGTGGTTCACTCTTTTAAACTACCATCTTAATATTTGTTACTCAACAAATACGGAAAAACTGGTTGTGAACGGGTCCATCTGATATGGCAACCGTTCTCTATCCCATTCGGAAAAATAAAACCGAATCAAAATCGGAATATGAGAAAAAAAAAACGAAATAACTCTCCTAGAAAATAGATCTCGGAACAGAATCGGAAAAATAACAGAAATGATCCATTATCTAGAAGGAAAACGAAAACAAAACACAAAACCCCCCCTTTTCGTTATCCCCAAAGTACGATATTTGCATTTTTACTTTCTCAACCGGTTGGTCTACCACAAGCATTCCAATCATCACATATTCATCCCTACATACATCCACTACATTCCTCCTCAACTGAACCATGGTAATGTAACTGTTAACTCAGAACATCACTACACTCATTCAAATTCCTAATTGAATATTGATAACTTAAATATTCAAACAGTTTAGACCAAACTAAGTAATGGCAAATATCTACTTCTTAATATCCTTAATATGCCAAGTGCCTATTGGGTGGTTGTCAGCTACTCTAACTAGTTCATAAACCAAAGGTGACAAAACCTTGACAACCCTGCACTTTTCATACTTAGGTGCCAGCTTAGCTGCGAAAAAATTTGTAGCGTCGCTTTGTGGATAGGTCTTTTTCCACACTATATCCCCAACAGAATAGCTTGCAGACCTACGCCTTAAGTTGTAATGCGTTGCATACTCTGCATGAGCCTGAAACAAATTTCTCCTAACCTGACCAAATATGTCCTCCAAAGTTCCAAACTTTCCTGCGTATTCCTCCCTTGGAATTCCGGCCTCGTACTCCTTATCCGTGTCCTTATAGAAGGAACCATTTAAAACCGGTTCTCTAGCGTGGACAAGGAAGAACGGGGAGAATCCAGTGGATTCATTAACCGCACTGTTTATGGCGAACTGGACCTTGTACAGGTTTTCGTCCCAGGACCTGTGGTTATCTTTCACAAAAGCGGCTACAGCAGTCATAACAACCTTATTGTACCTCTCAACAAGGTTAACTTGCGGAGTGTACAGTGGTGTGTAGTGTAATTTCGGAATATTATAACGCTTAATGAGATTACGGAATTCAGATCCTGTAAATTGGGACCCATTGTCCACAATCACAGTCTCTGGAACACTATGGTTCAAAAATACAAAATTCTCTAGCGCTTTAACAACAGCGGCACCTGTGGCACGCCGTAACGGAAACAACATTGTATATTTCGAAAAACAACACGTCACCACAAAAAGAAATGTAAATCCTGATTTAGACCTAGGCAAAGGTCCGACTAAATCAGCCGAAATGACCTGAAAAGGTCTCTCGCAGACTTTAGGCTTCCCAAGCAGACCTGGAGTGGCTGATGTCGTGTGTTTATACGCAGAGCAAGTATCACAATTCTTAACGTACTCAACCACGTCCTTATACATACCACGCCAAAAATATCTGAGGGATAATCTGCGATGAGTTTTGAACACACCAAAATGACCTGCAGTTGCATCTGCATGGTTTTGTTGCATAATGCTAAGGATGTCGTTCTTGTGGACTACCTCTTTCCAGTCGAACTCACTGAGAAGCTGGTATTTACATTTACTGTAACGATATAGTTTATCGTTCAAAATACAAAAATTCGGAAAATTTGCTGGATTGATTTTACAGCCATTAAATGTTTTGTCATACCAGTCATCTACCAAAACTTGTTGACTAGAGTTATCATTACGATCACCAACTACATCTACGTGTATGAGTCTCGACAAGGTATCCGGAACTACATTATCACAACCCTTCCTATGTTCGATAACAAAATTATACTGTGATAATCTACAACCCCATCTGGCGAGTCGTCCTGAGGGATTTTCTAAATTTAAGAACCACTTTAGGGATGCATGGTCTGTGATAATTGTGACTGGCTTGGAACCAAAATAAGCCTGAAATTTCTCCACTGCAAAAATCACAGCTAGAGCCTCGCGTTCCGTCGCGCTGTAATTCCTTTCGTTTTTATTTAGGCTCCTACTGACATACGCAATGGGATGATCGCAACCATCGGTTTCTTGCGTCAGCATACCGCCAACACCATATGCAGAAGCATCACAATGTATTTTGAATGGTTTTTCAAAATTCGGTACCGCAAGAACAGGTGCGGTTACCAACGCATTCTTCAATGTATTAAATGCTACCTCTGCCTGTTCGCTCCACTCAAATTTAGGTGCGTTCTTTCCTTTACTCGTTAGTCTATTGAGTGGTGCAGCGATGGTTGAAAAATTCCTAATAAAGCGCCTGTACCAAGAACAAGTGCCTAGGAAAATCTTTACCTCCTGTGCAGTTTTTGGGGTCGGAAAGTTCAAAACTGCGGCAACTTTTCCAGGATCTGTGCGTAAACCAAATTCATCCACTATATACCCTAAATATTTCAAAGAGTTTCTAAAAAAATTACATTTATCAAAATTTATGGATAGTTGAGCCATTTTTAGTTTATCCAGAACTCTGTTTAATAAAATTAAATGGGTTTCAAAATCAGCAGAACAAATAACAATATCATCTATATAACAAAATACTATTCCATTTTCAATATCACTACAAAAATTTTGATTAAATAACTGGTCCATTAACCTCTGCTGTCGTGCTGGTGCACCGCATAGGCCAAACGGCATGACTTTAAATTTGAATAACCCTCTACCAGGAACTGTAAAACTGGTTTTTTCCTGAGAGTCGTTAGCTAACGGAATTTGCCAGAAACTTGAACTTAAATCAATCGATGATAAAAACCTTGCCTCTTTCAAGCTATCTAGAATTTGTGGAATGTACGGTATTGAGTATGAATCCCCCTTTGTCACTGAATTTAATTTCCTGCAATCTAGGCAAAATCTCCAGTCTCCATTTGCCTTTTCACTAAAATTGCTGGGTTATTCCAAGGGCTTTCACTCGGAGTAACTACGTCCATTTCCAGCATCCTATCTAACTCTTTACCTAAAGCTTCCTTCTTTCGGGAGAAAGTGGATATTGTTTTATTTTATTGGCAAGGCATCACCGGTGTCAATAACATGTTCAATTAATTTTGTTCTACCCAATCCAATTTTCTCTGAAGAAATATCTAAAAATTTATTTACTACAGACTGGGCTAATTCTTTCTGTTGAGATGATAAGTTTTCAAAAGAAGTGATGGTATGAATTTGTTTATTATCAATCGCACAAATATTGTAAAATTGAGAAGGTGCCTTAATTAATTCTAAATTATCAAAAATGCCAGGGGCTAACTGAAATGTTTTCCAAAAGTCACAGCCAAAAATAACATCCGCTATTATAGAGGGTACTACAAAAAATTTTATTATGTGAGTTACGGAATTATAAGTAATCGGAATAAACATATAACCCATGCAATGAAGTTTGTCTCCATTTGCCACTGAAAATGTGGTATCAATACTGCTATGCAATTTATAACCGAATCTCAAAAAAACCTTGTGCGCCTGGTTACCCAAAATTGACGCGCAAGCACCGGAATCTAGTAAACCTGTAATCTCAAAACCGTCAACAAAAACCTTTAAATGTGGCCTAAAGTCTCGTTTATCCACTGAATACAGAACTGTGTCAGGTAAAAGGGATGTTTTGTTGTTAATGACCAAGTTCTTTACTTGTGTCTCTGCACAGTTCTTACTAATTAGTTTTTTGAATTTTTGTCCGGAGCGGGTTTACTAGTCGCCTTTTTACTACAACTTGGACATGTCTTTACTGTAAAGTTCTGACGTCCACACGAAAAACATCTAATAAATTTCGGAACTGTCCTGCAAAATTTAAAGGAATGGTTACCCTTGCCGCACTTGTAACATAGTTGTTTATTTGTTTTCGTAAAATCAGTGCCTTTACTTGTATCAACCTTAGGTGCAGGTGTGACTGAAAGTGTGTTTATCTGTTTTGTCACTTGTTTGTAAGCAAACTCTGAACTTAAAGTTGCCTTACTGTTAGTAGGCTCAGAAAATAAGGCGGAACGCTGCCTCGCAGCCTCTAGTTTGCGACACTTTTCCTTCAACATTGCGACAGACTTAATGTCAACAAGAGCTAATTGTTCTGAGTAAAAAGGGCGAATATTATGTAATAAAATTTGTAACTTTTGTTCTTCGGAAAGTGGTGTTGACAACCTTGAAAACATGCCAAACATTACAGCGAAATAGATAGACACAGGTTCTTCAGAGCCTTGTGTTCTTGCTCGAATTTCACCTAGCAACCTGTAGTCATAATCTACTGCATCAAATTCCTCTAAAAATAAAGTTTTCAATTCTGACCAAGACGAAACTTGACATTTGTTGCCTCTGTACCATAACAATGCTCGGCCTGTAAAAAGATGAAATGCAGAAACAAATAATTTTCCATCTGAAACGCCATAAGATCTTTTATATTCCTCAACGCGTTCGATGAAACTGCGCGGATCACCCTGTCCGTTGAAATTTAACTTCCACTTGGCAACATTTTTATCACCAGTGCAGTCAACGGCGGTACTCTCGGAATCCAGTGATTCGTCGTGAGACGACTCATTGTCAGCATCTAATCTGGAAATCAAACTCTGCAACTTTGTATGTAATTCACTCTTCCTACTTATTAAGCTGAGTTCGGAACACTGTATTCTTAAAATTCTAAAGTACAAATGTGAAGCTAAAGCTTTAGACCTACAGAGGGCATGTCTATCTTTAGTGTCAGAACACTTTTTTAATAAATCTTCTAAGTCTTGAAGTTTTTTAGTAATAACCCCTAACTCACTTTCAGAAGTGAAATCCGTCTCTAAGATTGATTCAGAAGGAATTTCCTGAATTAATTGTTTTAACTGTTTCTTTAAACCTAGCACTGTAGGTGCTGGAGTTTCGGAACGAATGGATACCTCATAACACAATTCGTCCTTCAAAAGTGAATGAAACTGGGCAAAAGTCTGTTCCATTGTGTTAAGTCAAAACACATTTAACAAAATATCGAGCTTGTGTAACTGTCTATGTTTAGCCTTATACAAATTGGTTAAACACAAACACAAAAGAAGTTATTTAAACTATTAAATATACACAAGCAAAATACACAACAAAAACAATATTCTTAAGTCTATCCTAACTATTTTATCAATTATGTTCCTATTCCAAAATATTGTTAATAATACAAGCACATATTATTACTATAGTAAACAAAATATAACAAAATAAAACTTCCCAAAATTGAATAAATGATTGTAAGGTGCAGTATCACCTTTATGAGTACACAGTGTGTTACAACCTTTACAATTACAAAAGTAAACAGGCAACAAAGTTGCAATGAACTCTGACTAGCATATTATCTTTCAAAAAAAAACAAAGAGATTGTGCAATGGTTTGATGGCTGTTACTTTACACTTTTAACACATAACCTAAAATACAACAAAATCTGTTTCTAAATGTCACTTTAAACTACCAGCATTCAATTAAACTTAACATGTTTTGTGTGTGAAGTAGCTTTTATCATAACCTTAACACAGCTCTAAACAAAATTTCAACAAAATAATGAAGTATCAAGTCACTGAAAAAAAAAATTGTTCATAACTTCATACTTGAACTTAATGTAATCTCTGAATATAGTTTATATATTTAGTTTCACAAGTTGTAACTCTTAGTATTTATAAATGTATGTGTGTAACTAGTTAACGGCACATAGCGTTTCAAAACTTTAATTATACTAAGTTACCGGAATTTTCAAACATAAGATGTACTTACTATTGAAAGCAATACCCAACAACAACTCAGTTAAGCAATGTTTATTACTAAACTGAAGGCAAACATTCACTTATACACCTCCAAGGTAAGTCAAATAACATAATTGAACGGCATGAACACCATTTATAATGTGTTAATTAAATAAGAAAAAACCACTGTTGGACTATACTCAGAAAATTACTTAACCTATCAGACAAAATTTCTAACTATTAGTTATTATTTAGTTAGTTAACCATAAAAAAACAGCTTAGTGCTCTTTGCAATGTGTCACTACTTAGAAAATTGTACAATCAGCGGAGTACATTTCATAAAATTCACAAAATTTCTCAAAATATACTGAAATAACTATATAAAAAAACGTTCGGGCGCCATTTGTAAGGGTGGTAAATCGGGCGGAATAGAAATATACCCGGATACGGAATAATCTACCACCTTACAAAGATTAGAGGAAAAAAAAAATAATTTTAATTTACTTTACTTGATCTATCTACCTAGTAAAGAATAGAAGCTAGCCGTCGACTCCCTTGTAATGCATATGAGGTGTTATAAATGAAATTTGCTAGATGTTAGGCAAAATTGTTTTTAATGTAACTTTTACCGGGGTCGCTTAATACAGAATGATGGCTAATAATGCTTAGTTATTCTAGCTTAATGCCAAGACTTAATTTAGATACATTAGAATGACTTAGGTAGATAGTACATAAGATCTATGTTTTAAATTTAAGATGCCATTGGCATGGAATAGACAATGACACAGTAAAATTCATAAAATTGTTTCAAAATAAAAGCTCAGTAGTAAAGACAGGGTTCTTACTGTACACATACACTAAGAAGGTTCACTAAACTGTTGCAGGATACAAACATTTGCTTACTTGTAGGTGCGAAGACTGCAAGGTAGCTGGACGGCATCGGCCAAGATCCAAAACTCAATTTAACTTGATTCTTCACAACCGAAATGTTTCCTTACAAAGATTTTCACCAAGTCTTATCCATAGCAATTAAGTTGTCAACGTGAATGTGCAAAAGAAATAAATACGAAAACCGAAAACGCAAACGGAAAACTAAAACGGAAAACTGAAGCTAAACGTAAAACGTAAACGTAAACGTAAACGTAAACGTAAACCCTATTGAACTCCTGGCCACCAATGGTTTTCAGAAGTCCACCCACAACCCATTATCCTCATTTATTTGGGAAGTTAAAATAACTGGAACTGAAAGAAATCATAAAATTAGGATTTTCTCTAACCAAACCGCCATTTTGTCGAATCCACATTCCTTGATTTTTCACTCACCATAATTGATGAAACATTGAAATACGTTAGGATGACTAAATTTTATACTATTGTATTTTTCCAGGCGAAGCCATGGGCGAAAAAGAATGAGATTTTCCTGGAACGAAAAAAAATTCGTCTTCACATGTTGACTCCAGGAAAATTCTAAATCTCACCTATCGGTGTTGCCAGACGCAACCCGAGTGTGGCCGCTCTCAGTTAGTTTGATCATGAAGCCAATTCATTTTTGAATATTTGCGGAACCTAAGGATATATTATAAGAACCGTTTTGTTAATGACTTAACAATAAACAAATGATATTATGGTTTTATTTAATTATTTTGTTTTATTTTTACGACAATTGACAACGAAGCAAACGCCATCTATTGTGGCTCGAATGAACTCTGAACATCGACCCACGCGTAGTTCTGCACCTTGATGCTAGGTGGCACCAACATACTTTGAACAAAATAAATTTTTATTAAAAGCGAAACGCTAATTAGTAGTTCAAAATTTACAACGTCACAGTGGGAGGGAAGAAACGGGCAAATTTTCCGGCGCCGTGTCTGCAGCGGAGTTCCGCAGGGATCGGTCCTTGGCCCTGTGCTTTGGAACATTGGTTTCGACTGGCTCTTGCGGGCCCCGCTGCTTCCAGGGATGAGGCTCTTATGCTATGCGGACGACACCCTCGTCACAGCCCGTGGAAGGACATATGAAGAGGCGGCTCGATTGGCGGGGATTGGCACGTCACTGGTTGTGGATAGGATTCGGCTGCTGGGTTTGAGAGTCTCAATCTCGAAAACTGAGGCCCTCCTTTTCCATGGTCCTCGCAGAGGTCCACCACGTGGTGCACAAATCACAGTACAGGGCACAATAGTGCCAGTAAAGGCCCACATGAAATATCTGGGTCTGACCCTGGACGGACGATGGCGTTTTAAAAAGCACTTCGAGCTTTTAGGCACTAAGCTTGTTAATGCCGCCGCCGCTTTAGGAAGACTGTTGCCTAACATTGGGGGGCCAGAGTCCACCTGTAGGCGACTATACGCAGGAATTGTGAGAAGCATGGCACTGTATGGGGCGCCAATATGGATACATGCCCTGACTCCACAAAACAAGATGCTTCTGCGGAGACCACAAAGAATCATCGCGGTTCGAGCAATTCGTGGGTATCGCACGGTATCTTGGACAGCCGCAACTCTTTTGGCGGGTGACCCACCCTGGGAACTCCAGGCTGAGGTGCTCACCGAGATATACCGCTACCGTGCGGTCACGAGGGCCCGGGGAGAGCGACCAGAGGCGGAGGAGAACCGCTCAATAAGAGCCCTGGCTAGTGCAGCTCTGATCCATAGATGGGAGCAGGACTTAGAGACGCCTGCCGCCGGTACCTGGTCGGTTGAAGCGATTCGGCCATACCTTGAGCGATGGCTTAAAAGGCAACATGGAGTGCTGACGTACCGGCTGGTGCAGGTGCTTACAGGGCATGGCTGTTTTGGTAAGTACCTGCATCAGATTGCGAGACGGGAGGAGACGCCGGCCTGCCACGAGTGTGGTGCACCAGAAGATACGGCACATCACACTTTGGTAGAGTGTGCGGCATGGGGACCCCAGCGGCACATCCTGTCGTCGACCCTCAGAGGAAGCCTCTCACTTTCAAATGCAATAGACGAGATGATCAGTAGTGAGACCAGCTGGGGCGTAATGGCCTCCTTCTGTGAAACTGTCATATCACTGAAGGAGGCCGCGGAGCGGGAACGAGAGCTGGACGCCGACGCCCACCCGCTCCGCAGAAGAAGACAGGGGAGGAGAAGGAGACAGTATGCTCACCTTCTCCTGCCCTAGGCATTGGGAGTAAACTTGTGCCGGCCCAACGCCAGGACGTCTCAGTCGCATCCGATATCCGGGATCCTGAGACGTCTTATACTTGACGCGGACGGCACCGCTGGGTTTTTTAGTGGGTATGCTGATGGCGGTTAAACAAACCGCGAGTGAGTCCCACATACCCGCCCTTGTGCGGCATGCCTAATAGCATTTTTACCAGCGGAAAAAAAAAAAAAAAAAAAAAAAAAAAAAAAAAAAAAAAAAAAGGTACCACAGTTTTGGTACCTAACTACCTACCTACTTGCCTACCTATAGCTTGTCCAATAAATGTATGTGTGTGTACCTACGTAATAGAATAATTTTTAAAATAAAAACTTTGTTAAAATGGGAATGGGTTAAGAAACTAAGTTTCTAGTTTCTTAACCCATTTCAGTTTCTGGTAAGTAGGTACATTAACCCATGCACATCTAGGTAAAAAGGTTGATTATAGAAATCTGTGTACCTGGATATTAGGATTGTATAAAGTTAAAAAAATGCTAAGAAGGCCGATAATACCACACAGACGCGATATAATTACAATAGTATTATATTTAAATATAACCCAATTCCGAATTTAAATAACGTACAAAAATTAAGTCGTCAACTGAACCAGGCCGATGATTCCTTTCACAGAATAGGTCTACTCAGATTGGAAGCCACATTTTTTCAAAAAACGACGGCAGCCCTTCAATGTAACAACCCAAAAGTCGGTAAATAGTTAACAAAGGGTCCACAATGCTCAAATGCCAATGTTTGGGCCAAAATAAAGGAATATCTCTGAAGGCAGAGTCATTGTGCGTACGCGCATTGTTAGCAGTTCACCAAGGGTTGCACAAAACCGATCGGTAGCTGTCGGCTGCGCACTCAAAGGGCTCATGTTTGCCTACAATATTATTTTTATTGCAGTAATTGAGAGAGATTCTTTGACAATTGCCTGTGAACGGCCGACTCATCAGTTTAGGTGCGTTTAGACTTTCTAATTTTATGATCATTGCCCTTTGTGGCTTTATGCGGATTGCTATCGATTCTATTAAATATGCTTTATTATTACAAATAAGTAAAATAAATAGGTATAGTTCCGAAACCCAAGTCCTAGCCCATAAAATTATCCTCGTAGTTTGATTTTTAAGTTGACGTTGAATTAGATAGGTACTTAGGTATACCTAATTCTTAAACTCTAAAAAACTTAAAAATAAAACTTAACTATCACCATTAAGTACCTAGGTAGGTATTACTCGTAAGAGTCATCACCTACAAAGTGAAAAAAAAAGTGTAGATAATATGTTCTTAGGTATCTAGACCTACCTATTTTAGAGTTAGGGTTTTGATAGAATATGTAACCTATCTCTAGGTACCTACTTACCTACTAGGTCAGCGTTTTTTTACTCGTCCAAGATTTTATTTTGTTTTACTTCCTTTTCTAAAAAAGATTAAATAGGTACCTACCTAGGTAGAAATAATTACTTACTTATCTAAAAAATGTTAAAGAATAATTAGGCTTTACTGCTTAGGTACAAATTAACCGCAGTTAAAATGTATCTTACCTAGCTATTTAAATGAAACTTTTTGCTCTAGGTACCTATTTTCAGTAACCCCAAAATCCTTTCATGTAACAGCAGGCCATAGCGAATTTAACCACCATAAACATTTACAATTTGCAAAATTTCTTTATTGTAAACCATCTTGGTTCCTCTATCTTATCAGCTGAGGTCATAAAAAAACCGGTCAATTGCTAGTTGGATTCGCATACGAAGGGTTCCGTACCAAATACCAATACCACCGTTCAAGAAATACTTTTTAATAACACTTTTTAATTTGTTTTGTGAAGTACTTAACCACAAATAGGTAGGTGGGTACCTAACCATTTATTTCATTTTTTATTAATTAATAGGTAGGTAGGTATACCTATTTAATTAAAAGTGAAAATTTTACACCACACTTACAAGACTAAAGCACTGAATAAAAACTGAGACTGGTATTTGCAATTTGCAGTCCAAATAGACCGTAGTCTGTGCTAGGGCTCGCAAAAATCATCCGGTCTTACAAGATTGATTGATTTGTGATTTTAAGATACCTATAGGCTATAGGTACTTACCTACTTATAAAAAAAATACCTATCTACCTAATTAGGTAACCTTTCCATACAAAACATTCATACAAACTAATAGGTACTTTTTAATTTTTATTTAGATTTCATTAATTAAATAGAATTTAATTTGAAATATAGGTAAGGCTACCTATATATGTACCTAGGTGTTGATTCCTTTGATGACAGATAGACAGACAGACAGACGATAGACAGACAGACAGACAGATAGACAGACATACAGATAGACAGACAGACAGACAGACAGACAGACAGACAGACAGACAGACAGACAGACAGACAGACAGACAGACAGACAGACAGACAGACAGACAGACAGACAGACAGACAGACAGACAAACATACAGACAGACAGACAAGCGATCATTATAAGAGTTTATTTTTATTTTGGAGGCACGGAACCCTGAAAATACAGGGATAATGAACAAGATGTTTTCAAAGAGTGCCGATGTAGAACAATGGGCAATGGCTCATAAAAGTTATGGTCTTGTTTAGGGCAATATATCTACCTATACCTAGCTACTACCTATAGGTATAGGTATTGTTTCTTTGATGAGACCGACTTTGGCTTTAGGTAGATCTAGGTACATACACCTATACCTACAGAACATTGACCTGTTGGATGTCACTCTTTATTACCTATACCTAGGTATTACCTAGGTATTTGATTTTTAGGCGATGATAATTAGTAGCTATGATGATAGATAGTAGTAGCTTTAGTTATAACTATTAACAGGCAAGGCATTCCGAACCAATGGTAGGTACTTAGATGCATTTGACGATAGGTAGACTTGAAAAAGTTTAATTGAATAAAAATATTTTAGGTAGGTACCTAATAGGTTTCTATTTTATTTTATTTTTAAACATTTATCGGTGAGGCAAAAACAACAATCAACTTTTTCTAAATTACCTACTTCCTAGTGTATACTTACAACGCTATATTGAGATATTTTATGTCTAAACAAAAAAAAACATTGGCCCTTAACTACCTAATTAAAACACCAAATAAATCCTATTATTCATTTAAATTAATAATTTAAGTGCGTAGCAAACAAATATAAAATAGTAAAATGTATCTAGCAAAAATGAAAAAGTTTGCATGAAAAGTTCGTATTCACACACTACACTATACGTATCGCGTAGAGCTTTCGTAGCGCGCGGGAAACTCCGTCCGAAGTTATGGCCAAGTTTGTCGCCCCGCCCTCGCGCCGCCCCTCGCGCCGTCCCGCTCGCGCTGCCACCTCGCGCGCCGCCACACAACACCAACTCGCAAACTTTGCATTTCTTCGCAATTTTCACGCAGAAACTTTTAAAAGTTCGCAAGTCGCAACTTTTTGTTATAGAGATGTGTGTTTCAGTTTCTACATAAGTTTAATTAAAGATTTTAGATGCATGATTGTATCTTGTAGGTAATTATAAATGAAGTTGATTAGTAGGATAAGCAAAAAAAATGTCGAATGCGTTTTGATGCCTTAAAATTTATGAATACGAATGCCAGTCAATGACCACCGTGATCCGCATTCCACGCGTGTTTCAACCAAATGAAGTGCCACCCCAGGCGGCAAGCTTTCGACTCAGACATGGATATCATAATTTTTCATGAGCTCGTTGATAGGTTTTCGCACCGGTCGCGGTTTCCCGCCGCCCCGTGGCCTAATTACCGTCGCCTCGCGATACGTCACCGCGGTGATTCAAAAAAATCCACCCATCCTTCTCCCGCCCGCCGATGTGTCGCAGCGGCGTCTCGTTTGCGCGGGCATTTTTATAAAAACGCAGAGATCGACCGCGGCCGTCCCGTTCGTTCCCGCTGCGGCTCCACGCCGCCCGCACCCTTCGTCTCCTTCCCACTTTTTACGAGACGTAGGGGCCGCCACCCGGGTGGGGGCGGCGACCGCGCGAACGCAAAATATTGACCATCGGAAAAAGTCGCGTCGTATCGCAGTCATCAGTCGAAACTGAGTCCTCGCGAGCACGTGTCCCTTCGCGACTACGACGCGCGTCGTGCGTCTTCGGCTTGCGGTCTCGCCGAGTCGCCCGTTTATTTTTCCCGAGTCCCCCGCCCGGCGTCTTGCCCGCGCCCAACAAGTGGTGCGGACGGCTCGCGGCTCACACGACGTCTCGCGCCCATACTTTGCACAACTTTCCGGAGTGCGCGCATGTCACCGAGTTCGTATCGCGTGTTCCAAACTTTCGTCGTAGTGTTCGAAGACAGTGGCGTGACGAAGAACTTTAGTGGCGTGTCGAGGGTCGTTCGAGGGTGAACTGGAGTCGATGCACCTTCCGCACGCGAGTCCCCCGGCCCCCACGATGGCGGACGTCTACTCCCACATCCACGAGTACTACCGGCAGAGCCACGGCGACCTGGTGCCGACCGGCTCCCCGGCCGTGCTATGCTCGGTACTGCCCGGCCACTGGCGGTCGAACAAGTCTCTGCCGGTGGCGTTCAAGGTCGTCGCTTTGGATGACGTTCAAGATGGGACCTTGGTGACGATCAAAGCTGGGAACGATGAGAATGTGATGGCTGAAATGAGGAACTATACGGCGGTGATGAAGAACCAGGTCGCGAAGTTTAACGACCTCAGGTTCGTGGGTCGCAGCGGCCGCGGCAAGTCATTCAGCTTGACAATCACTATCAGCACGTTCCCCAGCCAGGTGGCCACTTACACCAAAGCCATCAAAGTAACAGTCGACGGACCAAGAGAACCTAGAACGAAGCAAAGTAAGTTTCAAAACTTTTTTCAAACTATTTTATTTTTATAATTTTCACGCACTTGGCCGGTTTTTTTATTTATTTCCAGATAGGTAGGTATAATTTTCAAAATAATTTTCCTTTCTAAAGATTAAAATATTGAATCGATTTTGTGTCGATGTACCTACATAACTACCTACCTATCTAGTTACCTACAGGCAACTTTTAGAAGTAGGTACCTATAATATGAATATTTTAACCACTATCGAATTAGGTAGATATACTTATAATGTACCTACTTAAAAACTTCTATTTTATTTTATCGTCTTCAGTACTTAAGTACCTACTCGACGTCCAGAATTTTGCAATTAATAGATAGGTACCTACCTACTTAATAGAAATTAAATATTTACCCCTAAGTACTTACTTATTTTAAAAACCAAAAGTCTATGAAACACAATGATTTAGATATGTATGAAGAAAATTCACTGCTGCTCTTATAAAAATACCCATTCACTAAATTCCGGAATTTACTGTTCATAGCGTGAACATAAATTAAAATCAACATTATGCGAATATAATCGCGAAAACGAACGCCAGGAAACTATTACAGGGGAAATATCTCACAGCGATAAAAAATGTACAGATATTCATATGCGCTAGACATCTGGCTGGATGCCCATTTAATTGGCTTCTATCGCCTGGGTGATTGCTTCTTTTGAGGTAGATAGTAGGTAGGTACCTAGTTACTGTATTTTAACAACCGTCTTCAATAGTAGTAGTAGAAGTTCTTCGGGTTTTTATGTAGGTATATAAAAACCCAAGCTGTTAAGTCTCATGTGTGCTCTTCTCAAACCTGGGCGCGTTTGTAACCCTCGTAGTATGGGTAGATATAGTATAGAGTACCTAGGTATAAAAAAGCGATTGAACTGAAGCATTTGAGCAATTCATAGCTGTCGTGAAGAATCTTGAGCTGCTAAAGAAGCTAAATGCCTTCTAAATGCTAAAAGTCAAAGTTAAATAGAACACTTTTTGATTGTCAATTGTTAAAGTAAGCCAATTATTGATATAATGGTTATAATGATTGATTAAAGATACCTATCACCATTTCACAATATACCTATCACATAAAATTTATTAGAACTATCAAAGCTGTTTGTAAGCAACTCATTCCCAAGCTTTCTTTACATTTAAATAATATTTTACATGGCACCTAATAGGATTTTTCAAGCAATAGTAGCCAATGTGCGCCCAGCCATGTATTTTTTATGCGCACGCGCTGGCTTTCCGCCAGCCCACAGTCCAATTTTGCGGCGCCGAACTTTTGACCACATTCAAAATAATTTTATAATCCATTGGCAAGCATTTAATTTCGCCCATTCTGTAAACGACGTGATCATTGTGGATCGTGGATGATCAATTTGAAATTTTACTGTGAGAGCAAACTTGAAATCTCGGACCGTACCTCAAAAGGAAAAATGGAACCCTTATAGGATCACAAACTAAACCACATCATAGATGGCGCTGTCCAGTCATTAACTTGCACGAGGTCACAATTACTTAGTGCACGGTGGGCTATATATTCTGCACTTCCCCTCGAACATACATATCCAAAAGGGAACAGCAGCACCCAGGCACACTGGGAGGTTACCTGGCTGACAACCTAGGAAGGGCATAGGCTACTTTTATCCCGGAAAATCAAAGAGTTGCCACGGGATTCTACAAAACCTAAATTCACGCGTAGGGACCTACGAAGTCGCGAGTGTGTCGCGAGCATCATTAGTACCTTTATAAACAAACTCACCAAATTCGAGCTCCTTTATTTATAATATTAGTGTAGATTATTTATTTAAACATCTTTACTGCTAAATACAACGTTACAAAGAATAAAAATACACTTATACAAAGAAAGAACGATCAGATCATTACAGATTAAGTAGTAGGTAGATTAACGTTCTCTTATCCTAACATAACCCTTCTCATCTCAAAGGAGAGTGGATCCTCTTACTCAGTTATAGTGGGCTAGCGATGGTTTGTAATCAACGCCGTCTTAGGCCATGCCCGGGCCCTTGGGCACTCAAGAATTTGAGGCCCTGTTGGAAAGTAAAAAAAGTGAACGACAGAAACATTTTTCTGCTATCATCTTATAGTTATTATAAGTTATCGTACATTTGGCAACCCTGAACTACATAATATTTCCTACCTGTCAAATCTGGCAATGCCACGTTTACTGTCAAACTCGGCAATGTCATTGGTTTGTCACGGGCTTGTGTTTCCAGAAAGTCGCTAACAACGCCCTTGTTTACTATAAAAACTTTTTTTATATTATTATTAATAGCTATATACTTTTATATCTATCTACCTAAAATATAAGAAAAATGTAAAATGTAGGCGAATTTATCGGCCTTTGGGAGCCCCGTTAGCGATGGGGGCCCCGGGGCATGGGCCACGTGTGCCCCTATGGTAAAGACGGTACCTACTGGTTGTACCTAATGATATAAGCCTTGAAGCAATTTTTTGAATCGACGAACTAAGTAGATACTTAAACCCTATAAGAAGAATGTAGACCGGATAAAAATAATCAAGCGAACATCTGTACAATAGTAGGAACGTGAGAATCATTCAATCACACAGACATTAATTAGATGCTTCGAATAATCTTCGAGGCAGTTGTTGAAACGGAGCGTCCAGAAATAGCCACGATTGTCTGAGTAAACTTCAATGTGTTTTGACGTCGACTTATAAATGGTTATTGGTTTGCTTCTAAATATAATGCTTACGACTTACGAGTGTCTTGTTGGTGGTTATTGAGCCTGCTTTATTGACCTTACCGTTGGCTTGTTATGATTTTTTTTCTGTTTCACTGCTTATTTTACTAATAGCGATTGGTGTAGACTTAGGTATACCTACGTTATTAGGCACATTTCGGTGTTCAAAACTTAAGAAGGCCTCACATGCCTATTCATGTACCTATTTATTTTTCTCTACCTATACTACGTACTTTTCCTCAGTGCTTGAAGACCAAAGTCTTCGAACAGTGAGTGTTGCCTGTGATGACATATGCATAACAGTGGCACTGATTCTGTGCACACCTAAATTTTAGAGTATTCGCATCCTCTTCTTACTAATGCATTTAGAAAAGGACAGATACAGTTTTACACTTTTAAATTTAATTTAGAGCTGTCATACCTCGTGACTTTAGCTGCCAGTCGCGAGCCTATTGTTTAAATGTGTAACCGTGTTCCGTCCCTTTTTAGCAATATTAAAAAGAAAAAGATGCAGATAGTCTAAATTTAGATTAGAGAAAGACAAGAGAATCGGCGCCATTATAACGCTAAGTTTTTGTTAGCTTTCTGGTTAGGTACACCCTGTATATCATGACGATGATTCCGTTAATTAGCGCCGTCACGCCACGAAGCGACGCCATTGATCGTTGTCCCGCCTTTGATGTTTATCGCTGAGGATGTTAGTTTTTCCGCATACTGTCGTTTTTATTATTGACCAAACTTTGGGCGCATCGGTTTGTTTATACAGACCAGTAACGTTCCGACGAAAATAGTCTGCGGTGTCAAAACGTTATGATTCCGGCGTGATTTGTTGATGGGCCGAACTTTTAATTGAGGCGTTTTGTTGTTTCGAGAGAAACGGTTAAGTGGTTCTCCCAAGTTTTCGAAGTGAAAACTTCTTTAGCCGTGTTGGTAGGGTAAACCTTCAAGACTCGGACCTTCGGACTCGCACAGAAAGGATTCCGTATACTTACCATTATCATACAAGAAATAATACTTTTTAATTTTTCGAAATTTTCATGACGGCAATTTTGAAATTTTTACTATTTTTTGTTGTAGCGGCAATAGAAATACACATTATGTGAAAATTTCAGGTCTCTATCTATTATGGTTTACGAGATATAGCCCGCTGAAAGACAGACAGATTAAGTACTAAGACAGACTTTTAGTATTAGGGTCCCGTTTGCACCCTTTGGGTACGCAACCCTAACAATTCTGCCAACGTCACAACAAATTATAACAATAGAATCAAAATGCACTAAGAAAGGATTCAGAAATTCCACCTGCCACCCAGGGTTTACTCGAGTAAACCCTGGACAGGTCAGCTGGTTTAGAAAATAAGAGAATATTTTCCAAATGTAAAGTTAGAGCGACACTTGCTGTACAAGCGGTTACCAAGTTCCACGCAGCGGCCACGGGCAACAGATGTAAACAATCTCGGGTCCCGTCGTAAAGTCCGTTTGATCTCCCGCCCTCGCCTCTAAAATATGGATTTTATGTGTCGCTGCTAAAATACCACATCCAGCGACCCTCGTAACCGACGCATGGTACCACTGATGTTGGCTTTACGAAATTGAGACTCGCGATACTTACATTGGTAACAAAAATTCGATCAATCTATCAATGCAAGCCATCTTTCTGCATAGGTAGGTATATAAATACCAAAAGATATCTAAGGAGAAGGAAGGATATCAAAAGAACTTGCAAAAGATGTTGACAAAAAGTAAATTTTGGTAAGAAGTTCGACTGACTAGCTAGCTTACCTAACTTTCTTTCAGTATGATGTCATAGGTAGGTAAGTAAATATATCATTTAAGTACCTAACGCATTCGTACATTAATACTCGTTCACTCTGCTTATACCCAAAAGCATTACGAAAAACCAGTAATTATGACGGGTTGTTCCCTATTCATCCTATGACGTCTCATCCCAAACATTTTTTTCTTAACTCAACCGATTTGTATTCCTTACTCATTCGACATCAATTATCTGTTATTAAATTGTTCCAAGAGTATTCATCACTCAACCGATGTTTATAATTTGAGCTTAGGTTTAGGTACTCAAATATGTAATAAGTACCTAAGTACCTATTGAGAGTCCGTAGATTTCACAAGCTGAAATGTTTTAGAACTGTATTTATTAGGGTATTGGGAAATAATCCAACAAACGTTTTACTATATCGAAGGCGTAATATTCCCAAATCCCAGAACTTTAATTGAGTTATATAAGTTGCGTGATGCTGAGCAGCAGCTTTCAGTTGAAAAGAACTATTACTGAGTTTTTTAGCGGCTCTATCAGTAAAATCTGCATTTCGAACCGGCGGCGGTGGTAGAGTGGATAACTGGACATGTCCTACACAAAATAAAAATAAATCAAAATAATAAAAAGAAATCAATGCAAAGGCATTGATTTCATAACTTCAAAAACGTTGCAATCGTTTGGTAGATCTCATAACTATTAGGTATTCCATAAAATTTACCAACCCACTTACTAATTTCTCAGAATCACTACACGAAGAACATTTTTTGTCTTCTACGATCACAATATAATATTGTGTCGAGGTGACTCTTAAATCAATAACACCGTCTTACAACAAGACAATCAAAACTGAAAGACAATAATATAAACGTGGTGTTTGTCATAAGACACCGACGCGGACGCCCCAAGTTATGGGCCATAACTCGGATCCATTTATTCATCGCGCCCAACACGTCTTCCACATTAATTTATGAGTAACAAACGTTAGACTCTTAGAGCCAAAACACACGCGATACTTTTGCCATCGGCGATTAGTGTTTGTGCGACTTCGATGCTACAATGCAATTAGGCAGCTTAGTTACTGCGAATGGTTGCGTTATCAAAATCACCCATTTTACCAACAAGACTGTAGTAATAAAATGATGTGATTTTTGTATAGTGGTAGTTTATGTGACTAGAATTCATTATTAAAGAAAAATTCATTATTAAAAAAACTGATGATTTTTATTAATTTTTAACATAATTAATTATTAACTTCACGCTGTATGGAAAGCGATCAATGACGTCACAAGACGTAAACAACAAATATTTTTCCATTTTTTAACATAAAAATATTTTCCAGTAGAAATTACTCTGTTTTTATATGTTAATAAATTGAAAAATATTTGTCATTTATGCCTTGTGACGTAATTAATTACTTTCCGTTAGTAATTAATTATGTTAAAAATAAATAAAAATCATGATTTTTTAAATTATATTCTTTGAATATTAATTCTATCACATAAACTACAGTTATACAAAAAATCACATAATTTTATTGCTACAGTCTAAGACCCTATTGCTCCCTTGCCACATTATTTTTTGCGATTGAATATTGCAGTATCAAAATGACGGATGGTAGAACCACATAATATAATGAGCAGAACTAAACGTACCTACAGTTGCGGCATAGCTTCCAATACCAACAAAACAACTGAATCGGAGTTAGGAGTAAGCAATTAAATCGCCGATCCCTGATGCATCGTGCATGCAAGCATCGTGTGTGTAGTGGCCCTAATTTGAGTTATTTAACGCCTATTTTGACACTTGTGTCTTCATTCCCCATCTTTACTGTCACTGTGCGCACCATATCATCCGATTTGATTATTAATTTTAATGATTATATTATACTGTTTTATATGTTTGCTTATCAGGCAAGATGGTAAGCAGGTACAATAACTTCCATGCGTTTTTCATGATTATCTAGATCAATAATCATGAAATCAAGTCTTCTCTTAAATCATGAATGCATGATCTGTACACACTGTATCAACCTACTAATATTATAAAGAGGTGTAAGTTTGTTATAGGGGTGATCTCTGCAACTACTGGACCCCTTTTTGAAAATTCTTTCACCAGTAGAAAGCTACATTATTCTTGAGTGATATTAATAGGCTATATTTTAGTTTCATACAAATTAGAGATCCCTACGAAAATTTTAATAAGCTTCCCGTGCGAAGTCGAGGCGGGCTGCTAGTGTTAGATAATTACCAAAAAACCTCCACAGACTGCGATAAAAATGTTCTACCATCTTGAAAAATATGTAGAGATGTTCCTGCTTAGAGAAGGTGCCTGACTGATCTATCAACGCAAAGCTCAAACTACAGTACGGATAGGGTTGAAATTTGGCATGCAGATATGAGATAGCTATATGACGTAAGCATTCGCTAAGAAAGAATTTTTGAAAATTCAACCCCTACGGGTGTGAAATAGGGGTTCGAAGTTTTTGTAATCCACGTGAACGAAGTCGTGAGCATAAGCTAGTTGTAAATATGTAGTTAATTTGAGCTAAGTGCCTTAGTACCCACTAGCTCTCTGTCGATAAAACATAATGTCTCCTTTAAATTGTAAAGTATAAAAGTTTGTTGCTAAGTGAAACTAGGTAGGTACATATTTTTCGTTGCCAAATGCCCAACTTTCTTCAAGTGGACCAAAACTCCGCCTACTTATACAGACAAACCTTCAGAAACAATTCACTTCGTCTTCTTCACATTACTCATAATTTAAAACATTTTACGAAAGCTTAAGGCAACGTATCATTTATTAATCGAAAATCTCTCTCACCAGTTAGAACGGCTGTCGTTACGATGTTAATATTCCGAGCCCCGCATGTGCAAAGGGTTGGGGAACCGAATTTAATTGAATACTGGCATTAACAAATGGAGCGGACCATTTCCGAGTTCCACATTTAACTTATTATGTACCATGATGGCGGAGCTTCACCCGGATTGCCACGTGACAGCGCGACGGGCCATCCATCACGATCTTAATTTAAAATACCCACGATTTGGGAAACTCTCTCGGAACACTCGCTAATCTCAGCTTCGAACGGATTGCGTGTACAGAAATAAAGCGATCGGCCTCTGTAAACATTCTTAAGAGGCGCGCAATAAAAGTGTCTACACACCTGATTATTTACGGCATAAAAAAAATATAAACAAAAGACAGGCGCGCGGACGCGAGCAATCTGTTCGCGTCGAATTAGGCCCGGCTAATCAAAAAACTTACGCAACACTAAACTTCAGAGGAGTCACTAAACGTCCAGTAATTCAAAACAAAGTAGACGAAGTGCTCGTAAATAGTTAATCCCGTAATAAAAAAGTCGATACACCTGATCGCGATCGAGATGACTCGCGACCGGATTAAAAACGACCGTAAAACTGAAATAGACGTCGGCAGTGGCGTCTTCAGTAGCCTATCGATTAAACAAATAAAAAAAGTGTTTCGCTAGCTGAAAGGCGAAAGGCAACGTGATGGTGGAGGGTCGTAAAAACGTATGGCACAGAGATGCCGGCTAACTGCAGCAGTAAACCGGCTCGTTTTGTATACAAGCCCCTTGTTATAGTCGGCGAGCGTGGTAAACATTGCACGAGCCGTGTGTCGCCGCCTTTACGGCCGGTCTTTGTGATCGCGACTTCTTGCGGACGTACCCGAGGTTTGACCTCCACATAGCTTAATGCGCATATCATTCCGATACAAGGCAATAAAATCTTCATGTAAACTCTTTGTTTACAGTTTAACTTTTATTGAAATTCTTACTTGTCCCTGAAACTCGATTACGTTGCGCAGTAAGTACAGTCCGTAACAGTAAGTTCCGTAGTACAGTCGTTGGTATTTTATAAATCAAAAACTATTAGGTATGCATAAAAATAAACAAAAATCTGTTTAATAATGTAAAGCCCTTTCAAGCCTTTTCACTTTTAATTACTGTACCTTCAAGTCAAGGGTTAATAGGCATCTTCTAGGCAAGCGCGCTCCATCTTAGGTTGCATCATCTTTTGTCTTTAATTTTTTTAAAGGTCTAAATGTAATTTTCTTTTGTTACAGATTACGGCTATGGACACCCAGGAGCTTTTAACCCGTTCCTGCTTAACCCAGGTTGGTTAGACGCAGCATACTTGAATTACGCCTGGGTGGACTACTTTAGGCCTCCGCAATTAAGGGACCAAGGTGGTATTGTTAAAGGTAATTATCAGCTATTTATCATACCCGTAAACTCATGAATTTATTATCTAAATATGTATATAAAATGAAAAGGTGACTGACTGACAGACTGTCTGAACTATCAATGCACAGCTCAAACTACTAGACAGATCAGTCTAAAATTTTGCATGCTGATAGCTATTATGACGTAGGCATTCGCTAAAAAGGGATTATTGAAAATTCAACCCCTAAGGGAGTAAAAGGGTTGAAATTCATGTGGTCCACGCGGACGAAGTTGCGAGCATAAGCTAGTCAAAAATATGAAACTCTAGACAGGTAAAGCTCATAGAATTGTATTTCGAAAACCGACTTCGATACACAAACACTAAAAATTGAAAAATAATTTAATTTATTACCGAATATATTATGTATACAAGAGTTAATATAGTTCCATAATAATATTTTTTGGTGCCGGTGCCAATTAGCTTTAGCTGCGCGAATCGTCTAGACTTCATATTTTTATGAGACTCCATAATGGCACCTCATTGGCACCGACCCCAAAAATATTATTATGGAACTATATTAACTCTTGTATACATAATATATTCGGTAATAAATTAAATTATTTTTCAATTTTTAGTGTTTGTGTATCGAAGTCGGTTTTTATTTTTTTTGTAAAAATTTTTTATTTCACAATTTTTAGTGGTCCCATGGAATTATGCTATGACTGGTTAAAAATCTACTGTTTACTAAGCTATTACACTGATCGCGAGCAATTTACTCTTATCCGTTGAGGAGTTCCAGTATCTATCTTCGAAGATGTTCATCAGATCTTCACCAAATTTAAATGGGACCAACTTTGAAGTATACCCTTTCAAACAAAAAAAGAATTTTTAAAATCGGTCCAGGCGTCTTCGAGTAATCGGGGAACATACATACAAAAAGATTCCGACGAATTGAGAACCTCCTCCTTATTTTGATGTCGGTTAAAAAGTGAAGGCACATTCGTACGCTTGTGAATGTGATACATACCTACGCGTAGCAACATTGGCTAGGTACATAATAATAATTACAGTACGCGGCCAAAAGTGTTGTACATCAACCTTTAGAAGGAGATAGCAAATTTGTAGAGCAATTTGTAGAATTTGTCTCTGTCGTTGAGACCGACAAAACGTCATATAGGTATGAGTGAGAGAGACAACGCTCTACAAGCCGAAATGTCATTCTTAAAGCCGATTTACATTACTTTCGGCCGCGTACTGTACCTACCTACGTAGATATTGGCGCGAGATTTGTACGCACCTTTTGACACTTTCAACTAGCCTTCGAGCATGCTTCAACAAATGGCGGCCCTTTACCATGGTTGTTTGTATAATTAACGAAGTAACTAGCTGATGCCTGCGACTTTGTCCGCGTGGATTTAGATTTTTGAAAATCCCGTGGGAACTCTTTCATTTTCCGGGATAAAAGTAGCCTATGTCACTCCCCAGATCTTTACCTATGCAAAAAATCACGTCAATCCGTTGCGACGTGATTGAAGGACAAACCTACAAACCAATAAACCAACAAACAAACACACTTTCGCATTTATATTAGGGGGAGTGATGATCAACCCTTTTACAAAGCTTAATTAATGTAGGTATTAAAATTAAACAATAGTTTTTTTCTTTGTGACATAGGTACTCGTACGTAATCACCGTTTTTAAACTACCTAGATTTCTACTCTCCAAACATCCCAGCAGTAATTATGCTTCGGAATTTGTTTGAAGGCCGCTGCAAAAATTAACTTTATTGTTACAGTAAGATAGTTCAGGAACAACCAGAATGTATACCGGAAACATAACCCGAGAGATGATAAAGCTCAGTATCAGATATTCGATTGCCCCCGGCCCCCATTAAACTTCCGATCGACGGATTATTTGGCATTCGTTAATTTAAAAATTCCCGATTTAGCAAACAACACTCGAAAACATGTTCTCGCAACAGAACCACCCCTCAAGGCCGTACAACGCGAAGGCTCAAATAAAAGAAGCGCCTCTTGAGCGCTGCAAAACAACACCGGTTCGACCGAAGCAAAACCACCCGCTGAAGTCCGTCCGCTGGGGGAAGTGGGGGTGTAGAACGGAAAAAGTATAAAAAGCACCGCCTTCACGTTCGAGAGAGTGTGGAGTCAATTTTATTCCAATGTAGGCGACCACGCCACCAGCTACTTTTTGTTTCCGACGCTGAAACGCGAGGACCGTTGTACTCAAACACCTACCCGCTTTTATTAAACCTTACCTGAGTTCGTTTTCACAAAGGACTGACTTAACTTTCTAATTTGCACTCAAACTAACGATATTGCGAAACAATAGAGCCACTATCTCATTTAGCTAAACTTTCAAAGCTGAAATACAAAACTACATTTAAATTAAAACTTGAAAAAATAAATTTGTATTAAACCTTTTAGGAAGGTGCTACTAAAATTATAGCTGGTACCTGGTCATTGCAGTTCGATGTGTAAAAATTAATTAAACATTATAGTTATCGCAAAACAGTTTCAAATCTGAGCATCGGGATCACCTCAATCAGGCGCGACGCCGATATTGGCCCCCACCTCACCAAATTACCCCCTAGTTACGGCCCCACCCATTCCCGTTGCCTTTTAAAGTGGTCTGCGCACCACTGCCACTGCTGCAAATATAAAAAGTGCAAAAGAGATACGAGCGCCGCACCACCTCCGAGCTCTTTGTGGCCCAATCTGCGCCTCCATCGTGTCCTTTTTATGCGCCCGCTTCTCTTACACTTATCGAGAATCAAAGCTCGCAGCTACAAGAACTTTTGAACACGAATGCTAATGAAAATTTCACGTTTCGAGTTCTCTTTGTCCGCCGTGCACGGAGATAGTGAACTTCCTTATCGCGATGGATCCGGCTTTGTACCGCGTGTGTTCGCTGCAACACCTCCCACGTGTCCCGCATCGCTAATGCGCTTTCCACACGACTCTCCACAGAAGAGACGTATCGAGCCGAATTAAGGTGGAATGTCGTGTCTGGATCGTAAAGAACGACATCGCGTTTGGATAAATAAATATTGCACCCTCACCCTCCCGATATCGAAGTAAAAAAACATCCCTTTCTATGAAGCCGCCTTTAAACGCCTACAGATTGTACATTATCCTTAGTACGATTATGCACCCTCGTTGTTCAGGGACTCAGCAGAGTGCCCGCGTGCCTCCGGCTGTCCCCTGAGGCTCGTCTTTCATATTACGTCATGTTGTCAAATCAGACAGCACGAGCTGCACTAAAAAGCATTATTTATGATAATCCAATTACTGAGCCAAATTTTCCTTTGTCTACAGGTGGAGCTGCACCTATCACGACACCCCCGGTAGCGTTGCCCGGGGCAGAGCTATTCCCGTTTCCTCCGGCGATGGCGAGTTTACCAACGGGAGGATTGATTCCTCCGCCTGGAGCATTTTTACCCCCAAATGGACTTCTGGCGTTCCCACCTCATCCTGCAGAGCTAGCGTTAAAATCATTACCGCCAGAATTGACTTTGAAAAATGGTATCAGTCCGTATGATGCTTTGAGACATTTTCAAAGTAATGTTTCGTCAATGGATACTTCGAGTGCTCGCTTATCTCCTACGAGCAGCAGACAAAGTGGAAGCCCGAGAAGTATAGTGAACGCAAGTCCAAGATCAAAAGCGGATTCGAAGTCGGAAGTCAACTCGACACACGAGGCGACAATATCCGATGAATCCGACGAAGAACCAATCGAGGTAGTCAAATCGGCTTTCCATCCGACGCGACCTGCGAACGTTGAACTACAAGAGATGAAGCAAGTTCAAGCAGCAGACTCCACCGTATCGGACAGGCCACGGATGCGCAATGACCTAAAGGCGCATTCACAACGAACTACTCGTGTTCTTTCCACTAGTCCCAAATCGACCAAAATTACAAATGGAAGCATATCGACGCATAAATCCGTGTGGAGACCATATTGACATTTTTAGTGTTAGTGACTTTATATCCGTGCGAATCGGAGTTATTGAAATGTGATAAAACGAGCTTGTACATATTGTAGGTATAAGTAAATTAAATATTGAGATATTTATTTAATACAGATAGTATTTAATAGATTATGACTTCATTATTCGAAGTTGTAGTAATGTAAATTGTAAATTTATAGACGTAGTAATTGTTATGGACGTTGTTAAAGCTTTTTTGAGTATGAATACAGAATAGACGCATTGAAGTTATTTAGATCGTATCAAACTGATAAATTGTAAAGTATGTAAGACGATTTTCGTGTATGTAGATCCTTATTATTTCGTATGTAATTCGAAAATTTTTGCATTGACTGACTACATAATATAGCAGAACAGATGGAAATCTGTGTTTATTGTATAAATTGTAAATGTATATTTATATTGTACATTTAAATTGAACGTAATTATGGCAATCTTTACGAATTGTAAATATGTAGAGTATCTACCGAGATAAAAAATAATAAGTAAGTAATTCTGAAAAATATGACTGTGTTTTACTCAATATTAGCTACCCTCATTTCACTGTTACTAACCTTTATTTCATCTGCTTGTTACACTTACCTTTTGATCAGACCAAGCACTTGAAGAATTATTGCAGCTATTATTTCTATTTTCACCCACTAAGTTGAAAATTATTTCCTAATACACCTAAATGAGTAGGTACTCGTAAATACCGACAAACTCAATTTATTATGATACTAAGCTTTTGCCCTCGACGTCGTCCAAAATACATTTATAATTTACCAGTAAAATAATTTTTGAAATAGGTTGAGTAATTTCAGAGATTACCTCTTACATCCAAACTTACAAACTACCTTTTATATTACAATACATATGAGTATTAGTGTAGGTATGTAGATCAAAGTGTGGATATTAAATAATCATTCTAAGCAATAGTTAAACACTAGACACCCATTCCAAGTTGTTTATGTTGGTTGACTACAACGTGCGATGCACGTGTGTGCCTGTAACTCTTTATAAAAGCCATTCCATTAACTGTTTAATTGTAGTGCGTACATACTTACTACATAAATCATTGGTGTTCATTTGTTTAATGGGTTTAATGGGACCGCTCGAATCAGGGGTAATTGTGTAAGAAAAATTGGTTTTGTTATGCAATCGAATAGGTATAACGGTCGCTGGTATTAATCCAAATCTAAACTAGCATGACTGGACAAACCAAATTTGACGACCTTCCTGGCGCGTGGTAAGCGCTGTGGTCTTAGTTTTTTTTTTAGCAAACCCCCTAATATTTATATTTCAGGGCCCTTGTGCGTCGGTAAATTTAATAAAAATGTGAATTTAATATTTAATGTGGTCTTGGTAGCGGGAGGTCCCGTATTTGGTTACCGTGGGTTGGAATTGTATAATTTCTGGTCGGGTCTGGTGGGAGGCTTTGGCCGTGGTTAGTTACCACCCTACCGGCAAAGCAGTGCCGCCAAGCGATTTAGCGTTCCTATAGCTGTACGATGCCATGTTGTAGAAACCAAAGGAGTACCTATGGGTTTATTAAAAACTGTTGTAGCCCTTCCAGGTTAGCCTGCTTCTATCTTAGACTGCATCATCACTTAACACCAGAAGAGATAGAGGTCAAGGGCTAACTTGTATCTGAATAATAATAATAAACCGGCTAAGTGCGAGTCAGGCTCGCGCACCGAGGGTTCGTCCGCGTGGACTACACAGATTTCAAACCCCTGTTTTACCCCTTTACAGATTGAATTTTCAAAAATCCTTTCTTAGCAGATGTTTACTTACATCATAATAGCTACCTAAGTAGGTATAATTAGACTAGATTTGGCCATTATCTAATGGATTGTCTACATTATACCTAGGTAAGAATATAAGCTCGTAAGCTACAAACTTATTTTCAATATTGTAAGTTACAATATTGAAAATAAGTTCGTAGCTTACAATACTTAGTAACTACTAACTACCTAGGTAAAAAGCTTATTTTCGCTATTATTCAACCACGTAAATTTACGTTTTTCAAAGCTCGAATTTTTTTCAACGCACCTTATTCACTCTTTTCCTAGGTCCATGACCGAGGTCTATGACCTAGTTTTAGTGCGTTGTCCGTCAGTCAGTCAAACTCACAATACCTATCTACTATAAGTAGGTGGTCGATAAATTACTATTTTTTTTTTTTTTTTTTTTATAACAAGCGTAGGTAGGTACACCAAATATTTACATTATTATTTTCTCGCCAAACTGGTGAGCCAGTTTGTTGGCGAGCTGGCGCTCCTTAAAAATAACTATAATCTACGTATTAAATTGTACTTATGTGTGTAAACTTATATTCTAACTTATAAACTTATACTCAGATTAAGGATTGATCGCTGCAGCGAATTGAACGCTTTAGAGATCAATCCTCAATCTGAGGTAACAAACAGAATAAACTAAAATAAAAAACAAATAATGATAATAAATTAAACAGTAAGGGGGCCCTAAGGAAGTGTTCCTTTAACTTTTTCTTAAGCACCCCCTCACTGACCTTATTCTCTTCCCTTAACCACTCTATGCCGTTGTAAATTTTAGGTACCAAATATTCGCACTTCACATCACATTCACCTTTCACCGTAGTAGTTACAGACTTTGGGTAACATGAATCTTGTCTTCCTATTACTTCTAGCGTTATTCCTAAAATGCGTTTAAATGCGTAAACTTTGTAATACTTAATTATTATGAACAAACGTGAGTACCTATAGGTAAAACAGAGGTGTGTGGCGTGACACAACGTGGAAGAGGCGATGGCGCGGCGCTATCAATTGTGTTTGCACCCGAGCTGATCCGGTTAGCTGATTGCACCCTACGCCCCGCGGTCAGCCACCCGCTCCTCAAACAACACCCGCCTGACATAGAGGACATAGCCTGCTTATACTGGATGCGACTGTAATAAAGATACTACCTTCAATGATGTCACGTCATTGATGTCATAGTGTGGCGCTATCAATTGTGTTTGCACCCGAGCTGATCCGGTTAGCTGATTGCACCCTACGCCCCGCGGTCAGCCGCCCGCTCCTCAAACAACACCCGCCTGACATAGAGGACATAGCCTGCTTATACTGGATGCGACTGTAATAAAGATACTACCTTCAATGATGTCACGTCATTGATGTCATATTGTGGCGCTATCAATTGTGTTTGCACCCGAGCTGATCCGGTTAGCTGATTGCACCCTACGCCCCGCGGTCAGCCGCCCGCTCCTCAAACAACACCCGCCTGACATGGACATAGCCTGCTTATACTGGATGCGACTGTAATAAAGATACTACCTTCAATGATGTCACGTCATTGATGTCATAGTGTGGTGCTATCAATTGTGTTTGCACCCGAGCTGATCCGGTTAGCTGACTACGCCCCGCGGTCAGCCGCCCGCTCCTCAAACAACACCCGCCTTACATAGAGGACAAAGCCTGCTTATACTAGATGCGACTGTAGTTATAAAGATGCTACATTAATTGACATGGCGTTATTAGTGTGATGACTGATAGTACAGCGTTATCAACTGTGTTTGCACCCGAGCTGATCCGGTTAGCTGATTGCACCCTACGCCCCGCGGTCAGCCGCCCGCTCCTCAAACAACACCCGCCTTATATAGAGGACATAGCCTGCTTATACTGGATGTGACTGTAATAAAGATGCTACTTACATGTAATGACGTCGCGTCATTGGTGTCATAATGAGGCACTATCCATTGTGTTTGCACCCAAACTGCCTACTGAATGATAACCACCGAGCTCATTTGAAATTTATTTTTAATCCATTGAAGGTTTGCTACAAAAAAATATTTTAATGTCACTCAATGAAGCAGCAATGTAGAACCAACTTATGTCAAATGAGCTCAGTGGCTATCATTCAGAGTTAGATCACCACGCTGATCATGCTAGCTTCACTCTACGCCTCGCACTCTTTTTTAAACAACACCCGCTTCACACAGATACGGTTGTAGCTCGCTTATACTAGGTAGATACATATTTCAAACCGATCTGATGTCCTCGTTACTAATATTCCACAAGTTCACGTCACTTATTCATTACGACCGTTACATATGCAGTAAGTAATTACCTTTTCACATATCGAACGTTGTCTTATCCAGCGCATCGTCACGTACGGCGAGGCCTGAATAGCGCCTCCTCATTATGTCGGCCTTTGATTCCTATCTAAGCCCGACTTTATGATTCACTTTTTGGTGAAAACGACTCTATGCATTACATTTCCCTATTTGGATGTATTAAAAAGCTGTGGCCAGACAGACGGCCTGCGTCAGTGGGTGTATTTTGAATTTGAAAATTTTTTTGAACGCGAAGCTTTTGGTATTAAAAAAGATGTGCTTTTGGCGTAAATGGATTGACTTGCTACTTTAACCTTGACTCTAATCAGTATTACTTACCCTTTTAAAAACGGATTATTAGACTCAAACATTTGAACTACACCTTGATTAATATACAGTATGGACCGTCTGCTTGATAAGTAGGTATCCTACCTACTACTAAATATGCCTTGAGTGCACTTGGAATGGGTGCACCAGCTGGTCTGCTTAAATGAAAAGTAACGAATATTCGTGAGACAAATCACATCCATCCCGAGATGACCACAGCTGTTCTACCAAGAGTGATCTAAAGAAGAAAAATAACCTTAGCAGAGAGCTATTCCGGCGTTCTATCAGAATAAGTAGACTTAAAAGTATAGGTAGGGGATGATCAGAATTAATTCAATTTAGGAACAACTTATACCTATTAAAGTTCGTTCACCTATCAAGTTACTGAAGATTACTATTACCTATAAAAGTACAAAACAATGAGACCACACCACTTCTAAAAGTTTAAATGGCAACTAGAACTTCATTTCATGATTAGCTAAAAAGCTTAAAGCTTTCTCAAAGTTAAGCACACTATTTATCGTCAAAAATGTATCTTCATTTTTGTGGTAGGTACCATCATGTTTCCCGTTTCAGCATTCAATCGTATGAAAAGGTTCAAAAAAATTCAACCATGGTATTTAAAAAGTTCCATTTAGGTTTTATGTACTTCCGCCGGTATGATGGTACGAAAAAAAATACGTAGAAATCTTATCCATATACGGTGTCAGGCGTCCGGCCCGCGGGCGGACTAAGCCGCGATCCCGTATCGGATAAAGTAATTCTGACTGAGTAAAACCTTTTAAAAAATACCGGATATTCGCAGGTTTTTGTGCGATTGTTTTTTTCGTTATATTTTTTGGCCAACTTTATACTGCAAGCTTTAAATACTTTGTCAGTCCTTATAGAACTACCTGACCCTATCTATTCTATTTCTATCTCCAGAATGCCCCTGCCTGTCCCAAATTTCATCAAGATCGTTTGTACGCTTAAGGATTGAAAAGATTTATAAAATTATGCATGTATGAAAATATGGATCTCTACTAACATTAGGTAAGTAGGTACAAAGATAAGAATCAGATTAGAGTCAACCACCACCTTTTTTTATTATGCCTTAGAAAATCAGATCAAAAATCAATCTTTACGTAAGTAGGTAGGTACATTCTTTATGAGGTCGCGCTATTGCTCAATTTTATTGGGCGGGTGGAGGTCTCAATCTGATCTAAAGTTGTATTTATCTTATCAAAACGATTGGGCTCTTGTTATGTTGCTAGACTGCAATAGTTAGAGAACTCTGCAGACTGCATGGAGTATCAAAGAGATATTTGTAAAATCCGCAATGTCCCTGATTGCCTACACCTCCTCGCATTCTATCGTTCCATTTTGAACGTAAAGGTGCCCGGGGCGGGCGGGCCGTCTCTCCTTCTGAAACAATAAAACCACGTGCAACGGCCTTATCGATACCTGATGTTAGCATTTACACCGGCAATATGCCTGGGTATGTGTATAGCCCCTGAGGAAATATCAGTTATTTGCATTCACAGCCAAAGTTAAATAATTCTTTGGAATTTTTCAGTTACCAATGTACCAAAAATTTAAAAGCTATGTAGTATCTATCTGTGTAGAAACAATAATATTTTTGTTAATTGGTTAAAGTTCGTAGGTACAACTTTTTTCTTGATATAACATGGTTTCATACCTTAACCTCTTGGGTGAGGAGTTACCAAAATCCTTTCTTAGTGAGCGCCTACGACATAAAAGGAACATACCTACTGTCAAAATTTCCAGTTTTAACTCCAGTAGTTTTGGATGTGCGTTGATAAATCAGTCGGTCAGTCAGGACCACAGATAAATATTCGAAATAAGTACCTGCTTGAAAAATACATTTTGTTATTTGCTAACATAACGACGTAGACACGCGAAAAATAAAAGCTTCTAATATTATTTACGTCGCCACTCCAAATATGGATAAGGGATGACAGAAACTCGACTGGACAATGGCATAGAAAGAAATCATGCCGATAAAATTTTAATGCCTGTATAAAAAGGCTATAAATTTGATTTACGCGCCCCCGGACCCCGTAAAACGGGGTAATATCGAAAAATAACATGAGATAATGTTGGCTTACACTGTGGGGTGGAGGGGTTGGATTAGGTGATGTTTGCGATCGGGATGCGGGATCGAAGTGTTCCAAGTTGCGTCAACTGGTCACTGTCTGATTTGATATTTACAGTATTCCTGAAAAACAGTGATAAAAATCGCTACACTATAAAATGGAAAAACTCAAAACGTCTGCCTTGTTTAAAACATTTTTATTTTATTTATTAAACTTGTAGAAAGTAAGTACATGACCTAGTCTGCTACTTTCAGTCAGTGTCACAAAAACCACACTAGCAGTTTTAAAACTTAATAAGCACTAATAATAGCAATAAAACTATAATAACTTATACCTAAGCTAAAATATATTATGTAACTTATGTTGTAAATAATTACTTACTAGTCCTACAATAGATTAAAAAAAGAATATTATATCCCCCTTTCCCCTCCAGCTAAGCTTAAAGCTTGTGCTAGGAGTGTGTACGAAAATTGAACGATTTGAACCGCCGACCTTTCGGATTTCAATTCACGCCTTTACCGTTGAGCTATTGAGGCTCTAAGATTAATTTATACTATAACAATCATTTTATTTTTGAAATTATTAATGTTACATTTTTTTTTCGTCTAAATCTCAAATAAATTATTTACTTCAGTAATTAATCACTTATAATACCACAAGAGCTTCTAAATTATCGGGTATTTCCCGATAGGTTCGTTGCAAACAAATGAAGGAGTCAAGTTTTTCAGGTTAAAAAATCACGAGCGCGAAGCGCGAGTGATTTTTCCTGAAAAACTTGACGACTTTATTTGTTTGCAGGGAACCTTGAGGGAAATGCCAGATAATTTTGAAGCTCGTGTGGTATTCGGGGGATTATTTTTCCGTCCCAAATGTCGGCCAATAGAATTGCACCATGAGACGAAATGTACAGTTAACAAATAAGAATTTCATAATGAATAAAACAACATTACACTTCTCCGTATTAATGGGAACATTTCCTTTGACTTTTTTATCGATGGTGGACAGAGAACAAACTCCAAATCGACTCATTTTCATGCAAAATCTCCAATTTTCACAATTGAATTCAACCTGTCAGTTTGACGTGTGGTTAATTTGACTGGATCATGTTTTGTTTTTTATATATAGCAACTACCAGAGAAAATTTTCAAAAAATTATCAGTATAATACCATGTAGGTTGTACCACGTGACGTCGAATGGTGCAATTCTATTGGTCGATATTTGGGTCGGAAAAATAATCAATTTTATTGTATTCTACAGCCTACAGGAACTCTACAAAGTCTCGTAGTAACTCATTGAAAATTGTAGGTAGGTACCTACTATTGATAATTGTCAAAATAATTCAAGGTGCCGTCAATTATACCTGGTAACTTTTTGCAAATGTAAAAATTTTATTTTTAGGAAACCATGAGGAAACCAAACTTTTCAAGAAAGTAAAGCAATAGGTAGGTACCTACCTATATTTTATAATATTCAAAAGAACAATGAAAATGTTTCGTACATCAGGTACCGGTTTCTTTTAACTATACTTACGGTAGCATTTTTTTCTCTATAACCTAGTAAGAGAGCTATTATATAAAACAACAAATTTTGGAGGTCAGTTTATGCTTTTTTATTGGGCCCTTTATGAAGCCGCCTTACAAAGTTTCTTTGTAAACTTTCTTTCGGACATTTTGTTTAAAGTTGTAACTATATAGGCTTTTTGGTTAACTATCTCCACAGATGTGCTTCTATTTTGACAGATAGCGACAGATATTATGAATATATTGTACCTACCTGCCTGTTTATTATTCACTTCATTATTTGATAGAGTTTGCTATAGTAGAGTCAGCAGCATCAACTTGTTTATAATACCTACTAGTTTTCAGCAAGTTTCAGGTAGACACCTAATTAATTCATAATTTTAGAGTTAGTCACGTAGGTACATACCGCAAATAAATTTTTGTTCTACACAATTTTTTCGATGTATCTAGTTCAAGCTACTTAGTACCGCTACCAGCAATGCTCTTTTTAACATCAAACAAAATCTTTTGAGAAAATCTCTTAATTCCGTGTTCAGTCAATTGCACCTCTCCGAGCATTATTTATTCGCTTCATTAAGGGTAGGAAATACTTCAAGTATTTCCTACGGATTTTATATTTTTTCCCTGATTCGGTTCGGACCCAAGAAAGAAATAAATATTAATAATAAAGGAGGGTTTGCCTTCGAAATTACGCAGCGAAGGCACAGCGTGTTGACGACTCCTAATTTGACGTAATTTACATAGATTATGCCGGCTCGCTGAGTGCCAATCTTTTTAAGTGGCTTCTTCCACTCATTTTGCGTTTCTTCCGCGGGCCTATAAGAAATTTATTATTTTCAAGGGCCTTTACAAACATTTCATACATAAATTTCTAGGTTAGTTAGGTTTTTATTGGTGTAATTGATTGTGTGTTGTTGTAATAACATACACGTATGTAATAAAATCGATATATTATTTTAAACAGGTATCACCAGCTGTTGTGATGGTAGGTAAAGACATTTAACAGTTGGTCTCAGAACAACCTTACCCGTAGCACTTTTATTCCCAAATCCTTCCGCATACAACTCGTTTAAGGAAAAGATATGGTCTCGAAGATTTTACAGTTATTATCAAATGCTTGTGATAGTAACCAGAACTAACGGCTAATTACGAGCTCTCCGAGGCACGGAGGACACAAAGAGTCCAAATTTGGACCTCCAAAATCAGTCACCCATCCAGTTACCGAAATGGGTCAGTGCCACTTAACAATCAAGTCATAATTTTATTTTAAGACATACCTACACAATTATCATAAAAGTGTACTTGGTAAGTTCCCTAAAAAAACTGCATGCTATAAGTAATATCTATTGCAAATTACATACCAACTTACATCATAATGTAAATTAATTGATTGTGTACCAAGTGATTAATAAACAAATTCTAATTCTAAATTCTAATAATAAAAATATTTGTGTCTAACGTGTCGTCATATTAAGGCCATTGCATTCGCTAATGACAGTTGCCGTTTCACCTTGAAACTAGCAATTTTTGTTTTGGCGTTTGGTTTTGGCGCAATTTATTGACATTTGATCAGCTGATACTAATTACTAACACGCACTTTTAGTACTTTAACGTACTAGGGTAAAGGACTCCAGTAAATGAACGAATACGAAACCTCGAAAAAATCGGTGTACATACATTTAAAAAAACGGGCCGAATTGAGAACCATCTCCTTTTTGGAAGTTGGTTACTAAATGCGAAAGTGTATCTGTCTGTCTGCTAAGGCTAATTTTTAACCCGTAAAATTAGAGAGTTCCCACGGGATTTTCAAAAAGCCTAAATCCACGCCCACGAAATCGCGGGCATCATTTAGTATTTTTTTATTATTTTGTGTATCTATATTATAGTCATAAATTATTTAATAATCAAAAAGAGCAAAAATAATGCGCGGTATTAATTATTGTTATACTTATATTTTTTTATTTAACAGGAAAACTTACAGCTAATTGGAAAAGTAAATTGATAAGAACAGAAGAAAATTGAAGCTGATGACAAGTTTCACAAATAGAATTTATATAAGACTAGCTTATGCTCGCGACTACGTCCGCGTAGACTACATAAATTTCAAACACCTATATCACCCCCTTAGGAGTTGAATTTTCAAAAAATCCTTTCTTAGCGGATGGCTACGTCGTAGATAGATAGAAATACTTTATTGCACATAAAAAATATTACATAACATGACAAAGAAACTAAAACGAAAAAAAGATTGTATGCAAAGGCGGCCTTATTGCTCACAGCAATCTACCAGGCAACCTTTGGTGAAAGGAGAAACTAGGTGTGTTGGATAGTACTTACACGCAATACAGAAAAATGAAGTAGTATAAAACAATATAATATAATTAATTAATAAGTACCTAACTATTTCAGTAATACATACATAACTATCATACATATACATATCTATTATAAATATCAATATATATACAATCCATAATAGTAATATATATATATATATATTACTCGACTAAGACTAACTCGACTCGACGACGATAGGTATATACCTATCGTCGTCGTAGTCGTAATAGCTATCAGCATGCCAAATTTCAGCCCGATCCGTCCATTAGTTTGAGCTGTGCATTGATAGATCAGTCAGTCAGTCAGTCAGTCACGTTTTCCTTCTATATTAAAGATCAAAAAACAAAAAAAAACTCGACTGAGGGAGAGAGAGAATAGAGGCAAAAGTAGTAAATGTTTGTCGTATACCGTCAATTGTAACACCTACAGTTGACGATTGATTTTTAAAAAACCTAATTCTACGCGGACGAAGTCGCAGGCATCACCTAGTAGTTTATAAGTCACTTAGGACCTTTGTAAACAGCGTCATACTTACTCATAGGCGAGCAAAATCCGACACGATTTTATTCCGAACGTAGAGGGCTGGCAAAACACCCGACATTTCTTGTCGGCGCCAACACAAAATCGGTTTTAGTCAAGCGTGCATCATATAAAATGTTCTGCCACTGGAACATCCAATTAAAATCCGGGCCCGACAACCGACAAGTGGGAACCGACTCTTACGGAAATAATCGACTGTGATAGACAAACAGACGGAAGGATGGAGCAAATCGAACCATAAGGGTTCCATTTTTAGGGTTCCGTAGCCAAATGGCAAAAAACGGAACCCTTATAGATTCGTCATGTCTGTCTGTCCATCCGTCCGTATGTCACAGCCACTTTTTTACGAAACTATAGGAGCTATACTGTTGAAACTTGGTAAGTAGACGTATGCTGTGAACCGCACTAAGATTTTCACACAAAAATAGAAAAAAACAGTAAATTTTGGGGGTTCCCCATGCTTAGAACTGAAACTGAATAATTTTTTTTCATCAAACCCATACGTGTGGGTATCTATGGATAGGTCTTTAAAAATGAAATTGAAGTTTCTAATATAATTTTTTTCCAAACTGAATAGTTTGCGCGACACTTCCAAAGTGGTAAAATGTGTGTGTGTGTGTCCCCCTGTTACTTCTAAAATACTAGAATGATGAAACAAAAAAAAAATATGATGATATTACCATGAAAGTTTGCTTTCACCGAAAATTGGTTTGAACGAGATCTAGTAAGTAGTTTTTGATTTATCGTGCAAAATGTCGATAAAATACGATTGAAGTACGGAACCCTTAGTGCGCGAGTCTGATTCGCACTTGGCTGGTTTTTACGATTATGGTACGGAAACCCTTAAAAACTCTTATTCATAAAAAATTGTATCAGCTGGTTTAATTCCTGGTAGTTTTTATTTATGGTAAAAACCTGTGATTTGTTCATTCACTTGAGTCTTTTACCCTAGAACCTGATTAAACCGACCGCCCCATATCGAAACCCAGTAAATGACATTTTTTGAAAAATCGTTATCTTATGTCATAATTTTTACTTCAATAGTATCTCCCATTATTGTAAGGAAAACAGCATTAAAATCTATACTTCCACAACCATATCTATACTCCATACCTACTTAATATTATAAATGCGAAAGTGTGTCTGTCTGTCCGTCCGTCGGTCTGTCTGTCTGTCCGTCCGTCGGTCTGTCTGTCTGTCTGCTAGCCTTTCAAGGCCCATCCGTTCAACCAATTTTGACGAAATTTGGTACAGCGATAGCGTGCATCCCGGGGAAGGACATAGGCTACTTTTTATTTCGGAAAATCAAAGAGTTCCCACAGGATTTTAAAAACCTAAATCCACGCAGACGAAGTCGCGGGCATCCTCTGGTTTTCCATATAACAGAAATTTTGATACCTCTAAAGTCTAAACCTACAGTACGCGACAGGTTGAAAAAATGGTAATCGGGGAGGGAACGCCTCGTATACCCGCACAGCTCCTGCGCTAACCAGGTGCAGTCGTGCGCCTTATGACGTGCGGGTGTACGGCGCGTTCCCTTGCCATATCCCGATTACCCTCTCAACCTGTCGCAGGCTATATATAGTAAGTGCACCTTATACAATGAGAAAACCAATTCAAAGCCTAGTAAGTCGCTGTGACCATTTTAAAAACATAACCCATGATCTAAAATCCAAATCAAAACAGTAAAGACGTTTAATAATGCATTAAAAGTAAGAATAGGAAAGGCAATAAGCTCTATAGTACGCGAGATGAATGATGAGAAAATGACAGATGGAAATCGGGGTATAAGGCCCGCACACCCGCACAGCCCCCACGCTAACCCGGTGCGTGATAGCGCGGGTGACGTCCCCACCCCGATTGCCATCTCGACCTGTCACGTACTATAGGCACATGTTAAATGTTTGCAAGGAAAATACTTTGCATACAATAATGTTTTTTCTGCATTATTTAACAAAGTCTAACTACTAGAAAATCTACTGAAAATACTTAGTCTTAAAATAAAATAAATTAAATTATCTCCCTGCGATCTCGTCTGATGTCGTTTACAGGGTTTGGATTTTAGGCAGCCGAAACGTCACTGTTGACGCTATCAGAAGACCTAAAGCTTACGCTAGAACACAGAACTGTCATAATTCGTGTTCACTTAACCTAACGTCTCTCAGAGGGCTGAGAGGCAATAAATCTTTTTCTTATAATCCATACTAATAGTATAAATGCGAAAGTGTGTCTGTCTGTCTGTCTGCTAGCTTTTCACGGCCCAACAGTTTAACCGATTTTGATGAAATTTAGTACAGAGTCAGCTTATATCCCAGAGAAGGCTACTTAGGCTACTTTTTATCTCGCAAGAGTTCCCAGGGGATTTTAAAAAACCCAAATCCACGCGGACGAAGTCGCGGGCATCATCTAGTTTTAAATATCAATTTAATTTGAAATAGCCTTAATAATTATTATTAAGGCTTCAAGTTAACAGGTTATGCCAGATGCTTTCAAATTTTTTTTTTCAAAATTGAAGAAGAAGAAGAAAGGCATAATCATCATCATCATCATCATCATCAACCGACAGACGTCCACTGTTGGACATAGGTCTCTAATAAGGTCTTCCTCATGGCACAGTCTTTCACCGCCTGAATCGAGCGGCTCCCTGTGACTCGTTTGATTCGTCTGTCCACCTAGAGGGGGTCTTCTAACGCTGCGCTTTCAGGTGCGAGGTCGCCATTCCAGTACCTTGGGAATTGGGATCGTATTTTGTAAATATATATTGGCTTTTCGAATTACGAGCGCTCATTGCCACTTGAAATGAAATGAAATTAAATGAAATGAAATTCAAATATGGATCTGACACATAGGTATAATACTTACTTAGAAAATATTACTGTCTGTCAACATAATCTATGACAACCTCACAACTAGTACGTAATACTACGATAATTTTAAAATAAATTTGAGTAGTGAGCAGGCTTCATTTTGAGATAAATAAATCCCTATTTTATTATTCAACCATTACCAGTACATATAAACACAATTTTCATTCAAAAATAATAAGTTTATAGCGTAATTTTACGAAGAAATGGATGCGCACAGCTCCGCCCGCCATGACAGCCAAAAGGCTACTGACAGGATTTAGCGCCTGCAAGAAAATGAATAATTTCCGTTCGTTTTAGATTATTTAAGAAATGAAATACATTTAGTTTAAAACCAATAATTTAAAATGATAAGATAACCTAAACATATTGTTTTGTGATGGTTTGAATTTAACACGTTTAGCCGTTAAAGAAAAAAAACAACAAAACAAGTAGATCATAGCAATGTTTTCAACATCAATTCTTCAAAAAACGGGATAATTTGAACAAATGTGATATAGGTCATTATGATCTTCACAAATTGAAGTTTTTTATTACATGTATTTAATAGCTATTAATGCTTTAGGAAAGAAAATCTTTTTCTTCAAATTTACAGCATTTTCGCGATTTGACACTTCCTTTCCCCTTAACACGTAGATAATACATAATATATTATTATCTTGGTACCTCATAGTTATGTCCAAAATCGATACAACACCCTTACACCGCCCAAGAAGTTTGTAGCCCCCATAAATCATAACAAATATCTTGCTAACCCTTCGGTTACCGGCCGCCCAAGTGCAGTTAATTGGCGACCGGCGGGAAATTGGTCTGCTGTACTAGCTTCCGCGAGTTAATGACTACGCCCAGTGGATGGACGGCAAAACCTATTACTGGCAATTTGAAGCTGGGGATTACAAGATTTGGACGTGAGTGGGTAAAGGGTTTTGGATTTGGAACATTTCGTTTTGAGCTACTTCGTCGTTTCCACCGATAGATGTAGTATTATGCTGGACATAGGACAGGATTTCCACAGACAACGGTCTTGTGACAGTTGAGTCCAGCGGCGAAAAGAGTTAGTACTGAATTGCACCCAGTGAACGGATGGCTAAATCTAGTGCTGGCAATTTGTAGGTGGGGATTAGAAGATTTGGCCGTGAGTGGGTAAAGGGGTTTTGGATTTGGAACATTTACTATTGCGCTACTTCGTCGTTTCCACCGATACATGTAGATATTATGCTGGACAAGGGACATAGGTCTTTTACGTTACTCAACCATCACAAGACAACAGTGGTTGAGTCCAGCGGCGAAAAGAGTTAGTTAGAATTGCACCCAGTGAACGGACGGCTAAATCTAGTGCTGGCAATTTGTAGGTGGGGATTAGAAGATTTGGCCGTGAGTGGGTAAAGGGGTTTGGATTTAGAACATGTAGATTGAAGTTATACCTACACGAAGTAACTCAAATCTACATATTTGACTTCCACCGATAGGCCTCCCATTGTCCATTTGTTCGTTTTCTCCCTAGCGTTAAGGTTGTCTGGAAGAGATCGCTATTTAGCGATAAAACTGCCTTTTTGTACCTACTTTTCAAGATTTATTTTTGTAACCTGTCATTTGTGTTTCTGTGGTGCAATAAAGTATATACATACATACATACGTATATCTAATACTGGACATAGGTCTTTTGCTGGATTTCCACAGACAACGGTCTTGTGACAGTTGAGTGTGGTTGACTCCAGCGGCGAAAAGGGTTAGTAGGTAATTGCGCCCAGTTTGTAGGTGGGGATTACAAGATTGAGCTACGTCTTCGTTTCCACCGATAGACTTATACTGCCGGACATAGCATTTCCACAGATCCTGCGACTCGTTTAATTAACTCGTTGTTTTTCCACCTAATGGGAAATCTTCCAATGATGCGCTTTCCGGTGCGAGATCGCCATTCTAGCACCTTGGGACCCCAACCCAACGTCTATCAGTTTTTGGAACTAGGTATGTGCCCTGCCGATTGCCACACAGATAGGCCTATAACACTAGTCAGATTTATAATACCTACATACCTATTAAGACGTAATATAGGTACCTAGATTTATCCCATCCGCAGCTATTAACCCTCTAGCAGTAGTGACCGTGGATTCCTTTTTTTCCATTTCCCATTCCAGTCCGCGCCCGCAACAAATTGAAATTCATTAGCACGCGGCGCCATCGCGCGGCGTTAAGGAGAATTAACGAGGCACATATGAATTAACACCGACGCGACGCGGACGACCGGACGAGACGGTGTGCGATCGATAACAATTTGACATTTTTTTAACTATTTTTTATATTCAACATTAAAATAATATGTAGGTATTTATCTCATTTCCATGACGATTATACTATTAGTTGCATTTTTCTTTTGTTTTTTGTAATATGCACTTAGTAATTGCCTTGTATTTAATAAATGCCAATAGGTATATATTCTATTGTTAATGAATGTCTTGATAAAATAATTAATACTAATTGAAATATCATCGGTCAGACATAGATTACGGTCGATCGTGCTGATCTATGTTAAGTAGGTACTTAGGTATAATGTAGGTAATAGGTATCCATAATGTTATTTATTATACACTAGAGGATGCCCGCGACTTCGTCCGCGTGGATTTAGGTTTTTAAAAAACCCGCGGAAACTTTTTGATTTTCCGGGACAAAAAGTAGCCTATGTCCTTCCCCAGGACGTAAGCTAACTCTGTACCAAATTTCATCAGAATCGGTTAAACTGCTGGGCCGTGAAAAGCTAGCAGACAGACAGACAGACACACTTTCGCATTTATAATATTAGTATGGATTGTACCATGTTCCAAGCAATGAATAAATGAATTGTGAATTAAATATTATGTGTAGGTACTTACCTATTTAATTACGTAATAATTGTCCGGTGGGAGGTTTCGGCCGTACTTAGCTGGTTATCACCCTACCGGCAAAGCCGAGCCGCAAAGCGATTAAGTGTTCCGATATGATTCCATGTTGAAATGGATGCCTGAGAGTTCTCCATAATGTTCTTGTAGGTGTGTGAAGTCTACCAATCCGCACATGGCCAGCGTGGTAGACTATGGCCAAAACCCTTCTCACTCTGTGAGGAGACCCGTGCTCTGTAGTAAGCCGGCGATGGGTTGATCATGATGATGATGATTATTTGTAGTAACACTTACCTAGGTTATGTTCTCCCGATATTATCGTATAGAGAAAATTCACGCCTCAAGTAAAGTTTTAATGAAATGAGACTGTACATTTTATTCCAAGACTGGTAGTCTTGGAATAAAATGTTTGGAAAATAATGTCCATTGAATATAAAAACGGTAAATATTTAATTCCCCCCTCCATTCAGCAGAGGGGAGTAGTTTGACAGCCGCCACATTAGGTATGACCGTATCTCATTACCGGCATCCACAAATAGCGGGATGGAACGCCACTCAGCATTATATTTGAAAAACTATCGAATTGATATCGATCGCGAACTGTCTAGTCCCGACCCTTGTTGTAAATTCATAATTATCGTTTTAAAACTAAAACTAGAAATTTTGTGTAGAGCCATAAAGTCTGCTAGATATTATTTTACCTGCCTGCCGTAACAGACAGACTGACACACTTTCACATTTATAATAATTATTAAGGTTGGATAGGAAACTCAAAGAATCTAAATAACTGTAATCTGTGTATAAGTAAATAATCACCGTTTGAGTAAAACATTAGAACTAAATGTCTCCCCTAAACGTCTGTAATCCTGATCGGAGTGCATAGGACGTCTGGGATTATGGCGATTTGTCTTAAGATCCTCGCATTAGGGGGATGTCAATCTGTTGTTGTTGCCCTTGTAAATGAATAGAGAAATCCTGGATACCTACTTATCAATTCTGTAGTTAAACAAACCTATAGAATTACTTAGTCATTAGGTAGGTACTAGTCGATGCCCGGGACTTCATCCGCGTGGATTTATGTTTTTAAAATCCCGTGGAAACTAGCCTATGTCCTTTCCCAGGATATACCTAAGCTAACTCTGTACCAAATTTCATCCAAATCGGTTGAACGGTTAGGCCGTGAAAACCTAGCAGACAGACAGGCACACTTTCGTATTTATAATATAAGTATGGATGAATCAGTGAAAGACAATGATGAAAATAGATATATTTTCCTTTTAGAAGAGGATATCTTGTGGAAGGCCAGACTCTAGGCTAACGAAAGATGAGACTGGAAAAACGCGTTAAATTTGAAAAATATCAGTATGGCAGCTCTGCAATTAGTATGACAGACGTGGAATAACCTATAGAGATAATTGATAGAGCAGAAATAAAAATAAGTAATTCTAAAGTATTAAATTAGGTTATTCCAGGTCTGTCATACTAATTTCAGAGCTGCCATATTTTTAAATTTGCCGCGCTTTTCCAGTCTTATCTTTCTCTAGTTACTCTATCTGTAATAACACGTGACCACACGTAACCGACTTTTTTTTGGATTTTATCGAATAGATTCTACTGAAAAATTTTGTTACGTGTATCGCAAATTGTAATGTGTGTCAGAATAAGGGGTGAGTGCAGAAAAACTTCCGTAGGTGAAAGTAGATGAGTGAAATCTTTGCCTTTATCAACTAAAAACCTGGTGAACTTGAACTAAATTTCGCATCAACAATATGGGGCTTACCTACTAAATAGCAGACTAACAAAATCCCAACTGAATAACGGTAGGCAGGCTAGTTAATTAACTTAGTAATCGTGTGTACAAAATCACAAGAAACCAGCATAAACAAAAATACAAAACCGAAAATAAATAACTTTCAGGGTTATTCTACGAAAAGTAACTTTTTAGTCGACCAGAATATTAAGTATGGGTATACAAAAAAACCACTCAATTTCAATATTCCCGCAGTAAGAATGCTTCATTCATATTCGCGGGCTCACCTGTTAGCAAATTGAATAATGTCGGAGGCGCGCAAAGTTATGATAATGGAGCAAAGTACCTACGGCGAGTACCGAAACGTTCTATAGAAGTTTTCCCGCATCGTAATACTGTTTATTAACAAAATAGTTTGTGGGGACTTTATGAAATACGAAGTAAGTAGGGTTTTAAGAAAATCAAAATGAAGTGAATAAAAAGAATGTAGGTAAAACTCTTACAAATCTTTGTTAAGCGATCTATGATAATATACCTGTACCTAACATTTAGAGACGATTTAAGAAAAGGGGAAATTTAAAGAACTCTGCGTAAGCTTTTTAAAATTTTAACACTCAAACTTTAACACCTGATAGTTAAATCATGAATTAATTATATTTTACTGATAAAATAACCACCAGATATAATATCTACTCCATGTCTGCCTGCTCTAATAACTGTTCTTGTTGTAAATCTGTGACGTAGTAGGATCTCCGGTTATTTAAATGTTTTATGCAAATTATGGTGAAGAAACTATTTTGTTATAATCGTTTTGGTAATTATTCCTTTTAATGGCCGGTCCCGTTGTTCTATTATTTACGAATTTCTTCGCCTTCAGTTGCACAATATTTACATACCTATAACGGGCTTGCAACGAAAGCTGTTTATTGCTTGTAAAAAACGCTTTACCTTGGGGGCTCTACTTTTTACCAATTGAGAGCAAAGCTTTGAGAGGCCGTCCTACTTTTACCTAAGCAAATAAAGAAATTATTATATTGCTTTCAAAAAAAATTGCACTAAAATTTTACCGTTAGGCATTGTTTCAAACGACCCTAAAAAGTACTAGCAAAATATGTTACATTTTCGCAGAAACAGAGCATGTTTGATATTATTATTATTATTATACCTTACACTAGCGATCCAAACTTTTGTATAATCATTACTTACTGACGAACTTACGATTTGAAAGATCTAAAATGACTTTCTGTCTTTCTGGTAGCTATTTGTTTGTTCGGTACAAATTTGCTGCATTGCCGACTAGTCAGCCGACTGAGCGGTAATTTAAAAAACCGTTTAATCGGCTAGGCGGCAAATACCATAGTCTTACAATCTCTAAAAATAATGTTTGCTACTTTATCACATAAACATTTTACATCAGAATTTCTAAGTAGGTATTCGTGGATCCTAGGGTGAGATCTATAGAGCGCACTCTGACTTTGCTTAGACTGAAGACAAAGTTAAAACGAGACAGAGCTATATCTCTCACATAAATCTGTCTCGTTTTAACTCAATCTTAAGTCTGAGCAAAGTCAAAGTGCGCTCTATAGATCTCAGCCTCAGACATGGATGATGTCACGAGAAAAACTAAGGTAGCACAAGAAGGCATGGAAAAGTTGATTATATGGCAATGTTTACGTATGTTTATTTATGTTTATCCATGTAATTCTGAATGTCGCGTTGTTAAATAACTTAGGTGTATTGCGTGCCAGGCGCGGCTTACCGCAGTTAACTGCAATAATTTACCTAAAGCCATGGAGGTGTACAACAAACACAAAAATTGTTTTTACCGTGGTCATGTTTTAATTGTAGTGTTTTTTTAGGTTTCTAGACCCATTTTATTGTTGTTTTAAAACCAGTCGTATTTTTAAGGCAGAGATGCGTGCCACATTTATGCTTAGCCAGCAATCAACAGATTCATAAGTAGTGATCTAATGTCATCCCAAAAACCCCTAAGGGTATTCTTGGGATCATCATCATCAACCCATCGCCGGCTCACTACTAAGCATAAAGGGTCTCCTCTCAGAATAAGACGGGTTTGGTCTACCACGCTGGCCAAGTGCGGATTGGAACAATGTTGAGAACTTTTAGGCAAGCAGCTTTCCCCGCCGTTAAAACAGGTAATATTTAATTGCTTAATTTCTTGGGATAGTCCATACTAATATTATAAATGCGAAAGTGTGTCTGTCTGTCTGTCTGCTAGCTTTTCACGGCCCAACAGTTTAACCGATTTTGATGTTTGGTACAGAGTTAGCTTACATCCCGAGGAAGAACATGGGCTACTTTTTATCACGGAATATCACCTGTCGGGATAAATTTGGAGTTCAGATCCCCATTTGTATACCTACTAGGCTCTGTCAATATTTGCCTCGATCCTTGCTCGTAATGTCACAAGGCCGACAAGCTGCAAACACCTATAATCTCTACTAATCGCCATCGAACGGTTGACTTGTCAATAAATAACACGTTTCACGTACCCTATGTACCTACCTACGTTTACAATCATAGGCATGTTAGTTACTAGATAATGCCCGTGACTTTAACCGAATGAATTTAGGTTTTTGGAAAACCCCAAAGGAACTTTATAATTTTCCGGGATAAAATACTGATACTCAGCACGCAGGATGCAAGTTATCTTTATACCAAATTTCATCATAATCGGTTAAACAGAAGGGCCGGGAAAAGCTAGTAGACAGATGGACTTTTGCATTTATAAATAACTAGCTTGTGCTCGCGACTTCGTCCGCGTGGATTACTCAAATCCCCAACCCCCTATTTCATCCCCTTAGGGGTTGAATTTTCAAAAATCCTTTCTTAGCGGATGCCTACGTCATAATAGCTATCTGCATGCCAAATGTCAGCCCAATCCGTCCAGTAGTCAGTCAATCGTCAATCAGTCAGTCAGTCAGTCACCTATTCCTTTTATATATTTAGATATTAGTAGGTATGGATTAGATAACACTGGGAAGGGGCTCCACATGTTACCAATATTGAGCAAAATCTTACCGAGCGTTTACCAGAGTAACTCAACCGGGATTCAAACTCCCAATTTCTTGTTTAGAAAGTTAACATTTACACCGCTTAGGAGGCGAAGGTATTCAATTTGTTTACCCTTATCAATATTTGCCGAGATTCTTAGTCAATGCCGTGAGGCCGACAACTTGCAAACAGTCCTAATCTCTGCTAATCGCTACCCAACACCAAACTTATCCTATATGCAATACTATACAACAATAGGCATTACACTGATGGATATCCAAACAAACAAATCGTCACCAATAGCACTGATTCAAATGAGATTAAAATTAAAACAAGCACAAACCAAACACACACCAAGCACAAATTAAAATTATAACAATTAGCAGATAGATTTATAAAGCTTACTGTATTATAATTACTGGTTCCTAATATTTAATTACAGTTTTTTAGTTACCTTTGCTTATATACAATGCTAAGCGACAATATAGGTGCCAACACCTACCAGTTACTTATATCATTTTTAAACACTTGTCAAGTAGGCTTCAAGTAGGTTAATATACCTACCTACTTGACAACAACTTGCTCTACGACAACCATGTCTGGAGGAAATTATGACAAGATTATGGTAGAGAACTTACCTACTTAGAATGTGCCTATGCTATGTTGCTTTGATGATATATCTACTTAACTTACTCGTAGCAAATTTCAAGTTTAGCTTATGTTTCTTCTAAACTCGCACCGTATTTTTCATCCAAGCTAAAAGCGTTGACATTGATACAGGGTGACACAACAATAGATTCGTCACGATCATCAACTAGGAAGTGGACAACTAGACCACGCACCCTTTCGGAGAAAGTTCCATTGTTACTTTCTTCCCTTTCAAGTAACAGCAATCTTTGTATAACTGTTACCAATATTACGGTGCCTTGTGTAATTATTCATAACTGTTCAAAGGGTTGCTTCAATATAGACCATTTGGAGTTTGGACCGTTAGTTTATGATACTAAAAGGGTAACGGGATGTCGCGATATGACGTACCAGCAATGGTACTGTTAGCTACAGTTTTATTTGTTTACAGTTTTGAGCAATAAGAGAAAGAAGAAAGGCGGTATAGAGTTGTCTCCGAGTAATTGTGTCCGTTAACTCTGAAACAAAACAGATCACGTTGTGTTTATAAATTAGAAAGTAGATTGTATTTACAAAAGAATTAACAGTTGTGGTGGCATTTTTTATCTCGACGTTTATCATCTTTACGTACCTACCTACCATTTAAGTACCTACTTACTTGATCAAAAACTCCAAATGCACTGTGTTAAACTGTTTTTAATAAGTCACTACTTGAGCTTAACCATTTATCCCTAAAAGTCATAATAAGAAAACGAATGCCGGCGGAGTCTGTTTTGGGCTTCTTCTTAGACGACATCAAAAACGTTTCTACTCAGCATCATCTTCTTACACTTTATGTTGAAGGTAGCTCCCTGCCTAGATCTTAGGTAGGCCTATATTTGGATAAATCTAGTCTTGTACCTATATCAAATATTTGAAAAGAGCAACCGCCGAGTTTCTTGCTGGTTCTTCTCGGTAGGAAAGGCATTCCGAACCAGTGGTAGATGCATCCGACTATTCGTAAGTACCTACTTGTAAAAGTTTATTCGAATAAAAAAGATTTTTATTTTTTATTTTATTTTATAAATCAATTTAATTTCCAAATAGTAGGTAAAGTAACACAAAAATCTCAAATACAAGTAGGAGTAAAGTTAAAAAACTTAAATACTAATATTCCAGGAATATTTTTTGACAACGTCCTAATAATAATTGTGAGCTCCTGTTGTCATAAACATCATTGTCTCGCCTCGGCCACTGGTGTTACCCTATTGTTTGTTCATTTTGGTATTTGCTAGCAATACAAATACCAACTGATGTTCAATTTCGTACTATATAGCTATATTCATTTTTACGATTATTATCACTGCCATGTCAATTGGAACACAGAATTTTCCCAGGTTACACAAAATCATCAGTCATCGTACGCATGTCTATAGTAAATTATCAAAAAATTGTGGATTAAAATTTTGGACACCAACTGAATTTTCTATCTTTCCTTCTTATCTTTTTATTTTTATTTCACGTTTTTTTGTGGTATCATAATATCAGTAATCACCAGTCTTCGTTTTTGCAGGCTTTCTGGTTAAGTATAGCCTGTATAGTTAGTTATAGGTTATAGGTGCAGATACTATAGTAAAGTCCAGCTCAAATGAAAAATAATAGTTTCAACGTTATGAACAGTAGGTACTTTTATAATTTGTGCTTATAAAACGAAGGTTAGGTAACCTGGATTCTTCAAGGAGGAGGATAGGATTCTAAAAGGATGAGGTCCTTAATTTGGTGCTTATTTTTGCTGTTAGTTTAAACATATAAACTTTTCAGCTTTTAGAACTTCTTCTTCTCTCTCTGGGCTGGTTTCCGCATTTAAACGTTTCCGTCTGTTGTGCGTCTTTTAGAACTTATTAGTCGTGGTAATGAACATGCAACATCAAAAATAGACACGATTACAACCATGAACCATTAACAGTAGACACCGATATACCTCATTCAAGTCTGACAGGTTCCTGCCGTCTTTAATAAACGAACCAATTCTACGCAACTACAACATCCCATCCCACCTATAACAGCGTGAAATCCACCACAAAAGAAACAAAAACGTTCACAATAGAATTAACTACATTTAACTTCCTAACAATCACACAAAGAGTAGAAAATCTTAAAAACAATGTGACAATACACAAGTTTATTTATACGTGACAAAGGGATAGAATTCTTTAACAGTTCAACCATTCCCAGTATCGCAGATACAATGACAGATTCCTTCGGGCTAATGACGTGCAGAGCTGGCCGCATTGTGGGACCTTTATGGCACCCACGCGACACCAGAATGGAAATTAGTTACACTGTTTTGTCAACAGTATGGTATTCCTCGAAGTTTAGAGAAAATGTCTAAATCATATCAGTAAAAAATAAGACGCGTGCCCGAGACACGGAATCCGTCAACTTGCCCGAAGTAGTGTGAGTGAGCATCTTACGCTCATCGCAGAATGTGCTATAACTACTCTGCTGTGGTATAATGGACGAACTTTTTACTTACCTACCTACATTTATTTATAATGATTACGTTTTTACTTGTAGAGCTACCTTTTGGACATGAAATCGTAACATCTTTTTAAAGTGGCCGGCAGAAAATATTGTACATCGGTCTTTAGAAAGAGATTTTCGTAGAGCGTTGTCTCTACCGTTCAGACGGACAAAACGTCACATAGGTATGAGTGATAGAGACAACGCTCTACGAAGTCAAAATCTCACTCTAAAGGTCGATGTACAGTGATGCAATGAATTCTTGCCGGCTACTGTAGAAGTATGTACAGTACGCGGCTGAAAGTAATGTACATCGACATTTAGAAGGAGACAGCAGATTTGTAGAGCCATGCCCCTGTCATTGAGACCGACAAAACGTCATATAGGTATGAGTGACTTCTAAAGGCCGATGTACATCACTTTCTGCCGCGTACTGTATAGACAGTAAAGTAACACGGACAGTAAATTTTGGTAGCGATTGCAATTTGCGAGCTTCTCGTTAACCCCCGAATGTTTGTCGGGTGACGGCGACGCATGTCGAAAATACTTAGTGGGGCCGCGCTCATTATAATCCTGCACAGTGCACACCGCGCCGCCCTCCGCGGCCCGCTTCGACCATAGTCTACGGTTTCGAATATTGAACATGTTGATGTGAATGTAATTTTCTATGGATTTCATTTTGGATTATCCTTCTTAGATATCTGATTACCCATAGTACCATTTAATCTTATAAAGGTACATACGGTGTACTGACAGTACCTACTAACATATAGGTACCGTAGGTATACCTACGTCCTACACTCTACAGTATCTTTTTTTAACTGGTTTTTAACCTGGCTCTAGGTTCTAGCCCTACTTATATTATATGCACTAACTTATTAATAGCACCTGTTTCTTTAGGTCTCATTGCTGTAGCTTAAAATATTATAGTACTGGCTGATGCCCACGACTTCATCTGCGTGGATTTAGGTTTTCAAAAATCCCGTGGGAACTCTTTGATTATCCGGGCTAAAAAGTAGACAATGTCCTTCCCCGGGATGCAAGCTATATCTGTACCAAATTTCGTCAAAATCGGTTGAACGGATCGGCTGTGAAAGGCTAGCAAACAGACAGACACACTTTCGCAATTATAATATTAGTATGGATATGGATTATAAAGAGATGTGTGAGTTTGTTTGTATGTAGGGAATAATGGTCCGATCCTGAAAAACTTTTCACTGATAGATCATTATCATCGACGCTATAACTTATATCACGCGGATGAGTATTTTGTAATTTCACTATTTCAAAGTTGGTAAATATATTTTATTCCACGCAAAGCATATCCACACTGGTGTGCCGAAATCAGTGAGTGTTAAGAGGGCGCAGAGAGCGGTGTGCCATTGTTATAATTTTCAATAAGGGGCGCGATCGAGGGGCATCGATCGAACGCATCTCATGCATCTCCCGGGGACGCAGCGTGTGCAGCCAACTATGAATATCCGACAAACTATAATTCTAAATATATTATTGAGATGTGTGGGATAAAAAACGAGATAAAATAGGATATTTCGTACCTTGCTTTTTTAAATCTATAGGTATATATAAAAGGAAAAGGTGACTGACTGACTGACTGACTGAATGACTGACTGACTGACTGACTGATCTATCAACGCACCGCTCAAACTACTGGACGGATCGGGCTGAAATTTGGCATGCAGATAGCTATTATGACGTAGGCATCCGCTAAGAAAGGATTTTTGAAAATTTAACTCCTAAGGGGGTGAAATAGGGTTTTGAAATTTTGTAGTCCACGCGGACGAAGTCGCGAGCATAAGCTAGTAACCTATAAAATAATAACAATAATTGACAGGTCGATTTGCACCAACCTGTTAAATATTTGTTGCTAAATTTCAGCCCGATCCGTCCAGTAGTTTGAGCTGTGCGTTGATAGATCAGCGTGGTAGTACCACATACTAGGTAATAATAATACTTATTGTAAATGCGGAAATGTGTCTGTCACCTTTTAACGCCCCATTAGCTTAAACGATTTTGACGAAAGGTACAAATAGATGTACAGCTTACATCTTGGAAACAGACATATCTATGTACTTACCTAGGCTTCTTTTTATACTGGAAAATCAACGAGTTCCCAAGGATTACTTACAAAATTAAATCCAAGCAAACGAAGTCACAGGCAATATCTAGTTAGAAGGTTTACAAACTTTTAAAAACAGATATGAATATGTAAAAAGATTTTCAAATTTCAAAATGTGAATTCATGAGCTCTCTTGTAAGCTCTAGTCGCATAATCAGGAGTACCCTTATTATAAATGCGAAAGTATGTTCTTTTGTTGGTTTGTCCTTCAATCTCGTCTGCAATGTTGGCAAACGGATATTGACGTATTTTTTGCATGGTATAGAAAGACCTGGAGATTGACATAGGCTACCTTTTTATCCCACAAAATTAAAGAGTTTCCACGGGATTTTTCAAAAAACCTAATATTCCACGCGGACGAAGTCGCGGGCATCAGCTAGTAAGAAATATAATATAAAGAAAACTTGAGTAATAGTAAATCTTTAAACCATACTTTTGCTGATAAAATAAAACACAAAAGACCCAAAAACAATTTACAGCCCCAGCGTACATATTTTAGCTACGGCGTAGAACAACGCTACGTATAACTAACCACCCGGGGCGTATTCTATCAAACAATGCCTTACCCCAACTAATATGTGGACTAAATCCCTAATAAGTATGCCATTGTGAGAGAGGGACGCGGCCGAAGCGACAAAGAACACGTTATACCGATCTGTCAGATTTATTATTACGTACCAAGCTCACACGAGTGCCGCGTAGCTTGCAATTCTGACTCTTATAATATTGTATTTTAGTGAATATTATTGTGTGTATATTTTTTGTTTGTTAGGATGTTTTATCTGTGAATTGATGGGTGCTGTACACGCCGGAGTGTGGTGAGCGTCTGGCCATGGAGGCTCACCGAACTTGCCGCGCTCCCCTACCAAACTAGATTTGCAGTCCGGTTATAATACTGTGCCATTCATTACATCCGCGCTCCTGTTCTATGTAGATTTAGGTATAATTGCTTTTTGGGATCTCGTTAAGATATTAATAGATTGTATTTTGGAAATTATACAGATTTATGGCGTTTCATAGATTAGTTTTGAAATATGTGTTAAATGCAATGCAAATTTAAAATTACCGGTCAAGTGCGAATCATACTCGCGCACTGATGGTTAGATACCTAATATTTATGTTGTAACATGGAACTATGTACTTAGTTTTTAATTCCACTTAATGTATGAAGAAAATAGCTAATCTGCATTACTTACTTATTAGATTTTTGACTAGTTATTTTAGGTAATTATAATGAGGTATTTAGTAAATAACAGTAAGAAGGTATTGTAGAAAACTAAACTAAATTTTGTCTGGTTTTTGAATCTAACTAACCGAGTTTATAGAGAAATAATGTATAAAACTGAACTTAACTATGAGATTAATTACTATTTAAATAATTACGAAAGTTCGATTTTATTTTAGACTGAACTGAATTGTAGTGTATCTACTGTAGAACTGAAGTGAACCCAAAAAAAACGCAAAATGAAAATAGAATAATTACTTAAATAATATCAATTTTGTCTATTCATGAGTTCTTGTAAAAATTAAGACTTAAAAACTGAACAGCAAAGTGAAAAAGCATTCGCTTTTCATGAATGCTAAAGACTTGCTAATGAAAACTTTTCAGTGCAGTGTAAAAATAACAATTAGCGCGAAAATCGCCCCGTTCGGCGAATCTGAAGTAGAATCAGCGGTAAAGTGTAGTGTCAACAGAGCTAAGTGTTTTCCGTGTTGCGTCTTTGTAGGGGAGTGAGCGGCGCTTCGATGCACGGGCATGAGTGAAAACTGAGTAACTGCATTGAAAATCAGAATTAAAATTAGTCAAAGTCAAATAATTTATTCAAAGTAGACACTATTGTACAATTTTTAATTGTAAATTGTTGGACTTGTAAGTTGACTAGCTTATACTCGCAACTTGGTCCGCGTGGACTACATAAATTACAAATCCCCATTTAACCCACTTAGGGGTAGAATTTTGAAAAATCCTTTCTTAGTGGATACCTACTCTGAACAAAAACCATACTCTCCAAATTTAATGTCTCTAGGACCAGTGGTTTAGGCTGTGCGTTGATATATAAGTCAGTCAGTCAGTCAGTCAGGACTTTGAATTCTAAATGTATATTATACAGATAATAATATAATGGTGATACCTAATGAATTACGTAACCTTAACACTAACGCTACGAGGGTCCCAAACGCGCCCAGGTCTGAGAAGAGCCCACAAAAACTCAGTAATATATTTTGTTCACCAATATCCTCTGAGCAAGGAAGAATATTATTTTTTATTTTAGTTTCGATTTATCTAATTTTTCTCAAAATTCTTTCTATGTAGATAGGTATCTAGTTGTGAAGAAAACTTACATGCTAGTTTTGCTGATTATTATTTGCTTGGGTATGCTATATGCATGAGGTACCTACCTATACTTACATTAAAACGAGATGATCGCTTGAGATTAACTTTTGCAGTTTCTAAGCTTATCCAAGGTCAACTTATATATGTGTACCTACATATCACCTTCTTTCTAACTTAGGTGAGGAATGAGTAAATAAAAAAAACTATTTAAAACAGTAGGTAGGTAGTCTACGCACTCAGAAACGTTCATTACCTCTTGTCAAAAATTAACTTGTTTTTACAAATCAGATAAAATTAACTATATAAAAATGCAACATTGTTTTGTTATTTACGCTATTTCGTCGACAGGCTACCCCAATGTAGCATGCAGGGGCGGTGAGACAATAGCGGCTAACTACCCCTTTCTTGTAACCGGGCAGGGAGGCGCGGGCTTAACCAAGCATACACTGCGTTTTGGGTACCATTGCGGGGACAGTTGGGTGCTAAAGTTGTTTGTTATATGCGTGATTTTTCACTGATTTATTTTATATCTAATTTTGAGCATTGAAATACATATTAAACGTAAGTAACGTAGGTTTTGTAAAAATAAATGTCAAAGCCCAGCATAAACCCTTGGATTGGACCTAAAAAGCTGAAAAACACATACATTTCCTTTGTATTGTAGACAAGGAATAAGGTTCATTATTATAACATAATAAGATTTTTCAATAATTGCACGGAATAAGGAATAAACAAGATTTAAGGGATTGGCGGTCGCTATACTCAAAGAAACCAAGGTGTCGTGAGATACTTACTTCACAAAACTGTGCTCACGCCCAACGTCAATGCGTTGCCCAGCCAAATTGAGTTGTCACGTTTTTTTTTACCTTGGTTAAGAACTTGGCGAGATTTCCATTCGAAAATACAATTTACGATAAATTAAATACATACAATTAAAAAAACATATCTTTTTATTTATTTATGGAAAAGATAGTTATGGAAATTAAAATCCGGCATGATTATAGGTGCCCTCTACAGGAAGGCCTATGTCCAGCAGAGGACGCAAATAGGTTGATTAATAGATTGATGTTAAGGTGAATAAGTAATGAAAAAGACTCGACAAAAATAAAGTCGACGAGAAAGCCTCGGGCTCGGATTATGTTTTTAATTCGTGCACGAGTGTACACCAAACTAGTAGCACACGGGGTCTCGCAGACCCACAATGCAGAATTCGAAACAGGGGCCGTAACCGGATCACCAAATTGAAATGTTTTATTTCGCCCCCCAGCATTATATGCATAATGGCGACTTTTAAATTGATAACCGACAACGCGCGCTTCGTGACAAATCTTTTTTTTTTCACGAATAATATTTGGTTTGAGTTTAACCGTAACGTTTTAAGTTTGTCCTTTTATCATTTACTCGGCTAATTTACATATGGCTTTATGTTTCAGGTCATTAGCATACGTCTGTACTGCTTTGTATTGAAGATTATTTGCATGTTTTCTGGGCTAAGTGTTTGTGCCACCGACTTACCCGAGAGGTGGTTTTACTATGATGGATTGGTGTGACATTTCGCAGTTAATAAAATTTTAAAATAACTTTGTCATGATTCTTCGTCAGATGGGAGGTTTGCGGTGATATTAAGTATAAAAAGATTGTTTTTATTGCATGTCTTTTAAAGCTTTAGTTTTGGCAGGTAACAACCAGGTAAAGTTGTACATTTGCATTTTGCATTCTAATTTATGTGACCACCGTAACCACCACTATAAAGGGCCATCTAAGCTAAGGAGACAAGAAGCTTTAAGCATCAGCGATCGGCAATTTTGCGAATGCATTGATACTGCATCGTGTTTTGACAACTTTCTGCGTTCGATTGCGGTATTGAAAAACATATCCATACTAATATAATAAATCTGAAAGTGCGTCTGTCTGTTTGTCTGTCTATTTGATAGCTTTTCACGACCTATCCATTAAACTGATTTTGTTATATTTTGGCTCATTTTGGTAACAATATTATCACCAGACCAAACATGCATATATACATAATGTATTATAACTACTAGTAGGTAGTATGGGATTGTGAGAAGACAAGTAACCGGACGTAATAGTGTACACGGTCGACTGGCGCGTCCGCCATATTTCGCTTTCCCGCGTGACGGAACCGCGTGTCGATCGCGCTGTCCCTATTATCGCAATGATATCGCGATCAATCGAGGGGGGCCCGGGGGGGGAGGGAGGGCAAATAAATGTATCGCCGGGCGGCGGGCGGATAAATACGCAAATAATACGAAACTACAAAAATCAAAACCCATCCGCCACTGTGGAATAAATGCATTGGCAGGGTGTGTGCTCTACTTCATAATCCATACTAGTCTATATATAGAAAAGTAAAAGCTGACTGACTTACTGACTGACTGATCTATCAACGCACAGCTCAAACTAATAGACGGATCAGGCTGAAATTTGGCATGCAGATAGCTTTTATGAGGAAGGCATCCGCTAAGAAACGATTTTTGAAAATTCAATTCCTATAAGTGGGTGAAATAGGGATTTGAAATTTGTATAGTCCACGCGGACGAAGTCGCGAGTATAAGCTAGTATTGGAGACCTAAATGGTAAAGACTAAAGAGTGACATAAACAAACGAATGAACACTGCACTAATACGCGCCTCATTGCAAATATAAATAGAAAGATTTTTATTCAAACAAGCTATTTGAACTAACAAAAACTCGGTTGTTGCCGTTTTCAAAGATTCGATTTATACGTTGTAATATGGCGTCCAAGCTGTTTGAATGTAGTAAAATTAAGTCATTGGAGTCCCACACATTGCTGGAGCAACCTGGTAGTCAAATCCACAGTCTTCGATGTTTTTTCAGGAGTATACTTTTAATCGATTTAATAAATTGGATGGAAGCTTTGCTTCTGTCCGATGTTCCACGATGCCACACGGCTTTTTGACTTTGTTCTGCCCACTTTTTAAGGTTTCCAATACCATAACAAACAATGAATGTAACAGAAGTTAGTAATGCTGCCTCTCAAAAAATGTGACTTGAAAGCATAAATAAATTATTGGTGTCGCTCCGCTCTACTTGAAAGTAAGGCCGTGTCCCCATTAATGTCCGCTGGCTGACACTGAGAGGCGTATCGGTTGTCGAGTTAGTGGTGATCTAGCGAATTCTTAGGAGGGAACGTGTATGTGCGCGTGTCAGAACTCAGAAGATAAAAATAACAAGTAGAGCATACTTCAGCGTAGTAAGTTCGCCCGCGAGGCCATTATCAAGCCTATAGCTATTTGCCCCGAAAAACAAACTCTCGCGGGATGTGCGGGGTGCGGGGCGCGGCGCGCGGGGGGCACAATGCAGCCAACTGCGCGTTCACAGCCCCCTGCATTTGCATGCGCGCTCCGAGCTGTGCTGCAGCTGCGAACCTGAATCATTACTGATTTTAAATTCCCTATGAGCATTAATCGATTTTACTACTTTCCGTAACACTTTCGGCATTCAAACTGGCCTACTTGAAATTGTCAGGTAACTCTGTACCTACATGGTTTACCGCTTTCCGACTAGCGAAAACAGTCAGTACCTATCGTATGTTCCTTCCTGAGTCTTTAAGTCCTAAGCACGAAAGTTGTGATGCACATTGCTAGAATATAGGAAGACTCTCAGGAAATCTGTGATAGCGATCTTCAGTGTAACTGTCAAAGAACAGTGTAGGCAACCTGGCTATTCTTATTTCTTCGTAAGGTGTAGGGGTGAAATAATTCGAGGGTACCTACTCGCGATTTTCACCCACTTTTGGATGTTGTGTAGCTAGGACATGCTTCTTCTCTCAGCGTCAAGAATATGTTCCCGGCATTACAGTTTTTATTTTTAATCGACTTACCACACTAATATTATAAAGGCGAAAGTTTGTATGTATGTGTGTGTGTTTGTTACTCTTTCACTCAAAAACTATTGGACGGATTTGGCTGGGAATGGAGATAGATAATACCTTAGATTGACATTTAATACACAGGCTCTTTTTTATCAAAATCAAAGAGTTCCCACGTGATTTTTAAAAACCTATATCCACGCGAACGAAGTCGCAGGCATCAGCTAGTAGAAAATAATAAAATGATGGCATAATCATAGACAGATTTATCTACGAGGTCAAGTAGTTAATCATAGATAATATCTAGGAGCATAGCATACCTACCTATTGATGAACGATGTACTAGTAGATATGTCTGTAGTAGGTAGGTACTGTAGAACATGACCTTTATTGGTAGATCCTACCAACAAGGGTCAAAGGACAATTAGGTATTATTTCTCTGCATGCACTGTTCGTTAAAGTAAAAAGTTGTTATTCCATCATAAGCTTATATTGTTTTAGCGTGAAAAATTGGCGTGGCGATAGCCGGATCAATGGACATATTTGTATGGAGGCACGCGGTTGTTATACCAACCAAACAGTCTGCATGTTAGCGATACTATTTTTCATAGTTCACTAAGTTTTTTTAAATCGAACGAGCTAATTCTTTACTGGATAGGATATAGCTTTGTATATTATAATAATACAGTACTTATATATTATACAATACAGTTACTTAAGTAATTAATACACTTCATAAAGAAAAAGTTCAAGAGCTAATAAAAACGCAACAACTAAAAAATTAAACCTCAGAATGGGTTACACTTTTCTCTTACAAGTTACCTGCAATTTATTCACCATTTAAATGCTGTTTAAACAGAGGAAAAATAAACTACATATAAGTACTTACAATAGATATACAACAACAAGAAAAAATAAAAAATGTTTAGTTTTTATTTTACCTACTTCAAAAAGGAGGAGATTCTCAATTTTATGTGTATTTTCTATTACAATAAAAACAGTGTATTTGTTATTACAATAAACTAGATGAGTCCCGCGACTTCATCCGCGTGGATTCAGGTTTTTAAAAATCCCGTGGGAACTTTGATTTTCCGGTAGAAAAAGTAGCCTATGCCCTTCCCCGGGATGTAAGCAATTTGTACTTTATTTATACCGTACCAAGTTTCAGCAAAATCGATTAAACTGTTGGGCCATGAAAAGCTAGCAGACAGACAGACACACTTTCACATCAGTACCTATACCCATATTATAAATGCGAAAGTGTTTTTGTTTGTTGGTTTATTGGTTTGTTGGTTTGTCCTTCAATCACATCGCAACAGTGCAACGAATTTACGTGATTTTTTGCATGGGTATATAGATAAAGACCTGAAAAATGGCATAGGCTACTTTTTATCCCAGAAAATCAAAGAGTTCCCACGGGATTTTTGAAAAACCTAATTCCACGCGGACGAAGTCACGGGCATCAGCTAGTTTATAATATTAGTATGGAATATGGGTTATTATAAAAGCAGTTATGATTTGGACGTCAACGTTACCTATATCACTTGATGGCATAATTCGGGACGAACGTAAAACCAGATTTATGTTTGTTTGCTCCGCGCTTTATTGAATGTGTGGAGAGGGACATTTTATGGGCTCTTTGTGTTTTGCGCTCTGATGTATTGCTGTGAGCGTTCGTCATATCAATTATCTGCCTTAAGCATTATTAATTCTATTAAAAGTATTACCTATTAAAAATAAAAATGCTAATGAAATTAAATGACTTCAATTTTCTACTCTGAAACCTCTTAGGGATGAGAGAAATTTCTTTTGCAATGTTATTACCTAGAGGCTTCAAGCGAATTGAGATGTAAATTATTTTGACCTAAGGTAAATTAAGATGGTTTTTGCACCCACATCTAACAAAACAAAATAGCCCCGACTTAGCATTAGCATTGCTGAATTTTATTTTTTTGTTAGTATTTTAGTGTTCCAATAAAGAGAGAAAATAAACAGTTATCCAATAAAATTGGTTCCCTGTACTTAGAACTAAGAGGGCTTCCAACATCAATGAGGATTTCTGACCACATAAGACTGTTATACATATTATATCACACACGGGCTTACTCACGTGTTTAGTCGACGTTAGCCCGACTATAGCTTCGAACCCATCCATCGAAACTAGTCGGGCTAACGTCGACTAAACACGTGAGAAAAGCCGGTTCAAAAGGTACATATTGGTATGGTATTGCAACTAATAACCACTATGGCTCGCAATACATTGCGGGCCTGAAGTTTTAAAATAACGCAATACGTTTGTTTATCAATTTATAGTGTAAAAAAGTTGTTTGAAAAGCGCGCACTGCTAATAAGCGACCAGGTCGATAGGAACAGCAATAGTTGGCCAATTGTCGCGCATCGATTAATACCTACCCGACATCGGCTTTTAATTTTTTTTAATACAAAAAGCGAGCAAACGAGCAGGCAAGTCATCTGATGTTAAGTGATTACCTAAGTAGATATGTAGGTACCGCAATTTGATGAGCCGAGAGCGATATTATTATGCGGTATTAATTGTCTACCAATCCGCACATTGCCAAAACCCTTCTCACTCTGAGAGGGAGACCCGTGCTCTGTAGTGAGCCGGCGATGGGTTGATCATGATGATGATGATTATTTGTAGTAACACGTACCTAGGTATGTTCTCCCGATATTATCGTAGAGAAAATTCACGCCTCAAGTAAAGTTTTAATATGTACTAAAATATCAATGCAAAACAAACCTAATAAAAATCTTACCTACTGGTTTACAGACGAGAAATACGCCAGACAAGATAAGTACTCAAAATATTGTGTCTAGCCATTTATCATTGTGAATATGCACAAATCACTCACATAGAAGTTTATATCGTTACAGAAGCCATGCACGCACACAACTGAACACCATATTCAATAAAGAGCGGGGGCCAAACAAACATAAATCTGGTTTACGTGCGTCCCAAATTATGCCATCAAATGGCACCGGTAACTGTGACACCCGAATGAGACGTTTTACCAAATTTCCATACAAATCGCTTCGCTACGGTGGCAATACGACGGGCGACCCGTGAACCGAGAGTCACACTTCATAAATTTTGATTTTGATATTTAGACATTACTTGTAAGGCCGGCAAATATTGTCAGTTTTTATCCGACTGCACCAGAATGAGGGTATTGTTTTTCAGGTGTATGTTTGTATGGATCAAAAAAATTGTTTAGTGTTACCTGCAGCCGGTTAATAGATTTTAGTAAATGTCAGTGCACTGGTTAGGAGCGTCCTAAACGCAAAAAAAAAACAATATGAGTCATGAAATGAAACCAAATATTTTTTGGCATAAGTACTAGAGTAGCAGCATTCTACGTGACATTGGCGAAGTGCATTGTGCTCGGTGTGGCACTACTGAAAGTCACAAAGCAAAATAAGAAGAAGAGTAGCAGCAGTAATATAATCTCAACGATCAATAATGAGACGAAAATTTAACAACAAGCAGATAGGTATGTTATAACTTTGATAGAAACACAATTGGTCGACCTAAACCCGAGATACAACTAGACCCGATTCAAGCGGACGAACCCGAAGGCAAAACAGATGCATTTTTATTATCTACGCTTCTCACAAATATTGGTGGTACAAAATTTTGATTACATTGTTCAGATTCCCTTGTGACACGTTGTAGGTATTAGTTACAAGACACCCAGACACTCCCAAGAACAAACACACAACGTCTTTGCTAACCTAACCACAGAGCTTTCACGCTTTCAAACTTCAAAACCAAATAGGTAATCCCTACTTTCTTTTACCATACAATGCCTAGGGAAATATTTTGGTTTCCAACTCCAATGCGATCTATCCGATATGTTTTTACCTTCCGCGGATAAATCAGGCGAGGTTGTTTAAAGACTCTTTATTTCCCTGACACCCCAGTTCATTTTCTCTCCGAGCATAAGCCGCGTGCACACAGGCAATAACAGAGATAACGGCCAAAGAGCTGGTGACTGAAACTGTACTGACACTTGAGAGATCTTTTTACCACTGATTTTACTACTTCTATTTTAATACAAGTAGGTACCTACGCTGAACTTGCTATTGCCGACCTATTATTGTTTTCAATTTTAAATTTGAAAAAAATAATAGGTTGGCAAAAACAATCTACACTAATATTATAATAATTGAAAGTAAAAAAAACTTACTAAAAACAAAGCTTTTATTTCTTTAAATAAAAGCTTTGTTTTTAGTAAGTTTTTAAATAAAGCTAAAAAAAAAGAATAAAATAAAATTTTCCTTTAAAACTCTTACCATCACCTTATAACGTCATTACACAATTCATATGATATAAAAGCTTGTCGCGAGATTTACATTTGCTTCAAATTGTAATTTGAAGCAAATGTAAATCTCGCGACAAGCTTGCATTTGCTTCAAATTGTAATTTGAAGCAAATGTAAATCTCGCGACAAGCTTTTATATCATATGAATTGTGTAATGACGTTATAAGGTGATGGTAAGAGTTTTAAAGGAAAATTTTATTTTATTCTTTTTTTTAGCTTTATTTAAAAACTTACTAAAAACAAAGCTTTTATTTAAAGAAATAAAAGCTTTGTTTTTAGTAAGTTTTTTTTACTTTCAATTATTATAATATTAGTGTAGATTGTTTTTTAACTATTTCATAAAATGAATGCTACATTAATGTGGTCACATTGTAAAACCATAATAGGATATTCACTATTCTCAAAAACAATCTAACCTCTTATTAAATTGATCATGAGCAAAAGCTTACAAGGTTTGGAGTCGCTAGCTCTCCATTTACATAAGCTACCGACGCGACGCGACGCTATCTTCGCCTTATTGCTATGTAAATAACCTCCATTGAGCCACGCAGATCGTCTGATATCCGTCGTGTGGCAGCGCCTTTATGGCCCTCTTATTATTGTCCTTGCGAACACAAACATAAACAATGCCCATTTGCGCAAATTGTATCCAAAAATCGTTGTGAAACTTATCATTGCAATCTCAATGCATCGTAAGTTTTTGGGTAAGCAAACTCATACACCCCTACTCCTCCTTATTTTCTCCTTCCTTGTTTTTTTGTAAATAAAAATAGCGAGCAAACGAGTTCGGGGTAATTTTTGCCTCAATAGCTCAACGGGTAAAGGACTGGACTGAAAACCGAAAGGTCGACGGTTCAAACCGTCTACTACAGTACCTGCTACTGGGTACGCGTAGTATAGGCACACGAGTAGATATAGGTACGCCTAGTAGCCCTTATCTACGTTGTGGACGTGGCGGAAGTAAGCGTCGCTTCTTTACGTAGTATAATAGTTGGTATTCTTTGATAGTGGTAACACTATCAAGCCTTCTTACCCACGCTGTGTAAAATAGACACAATTTAAAAAATATGCCGCAAAAAACTGTCTCATTGATAAATCTCCCTTGCCCGATGCGAAATTGATCCTTATCAGCCAGGTACCGGTTGTATCAATGTACACTAGCATCGATGCAGTAGATAAAATCGTATCATTAGCTTAAAAAGCCCCATGAATTACAAACAACAATAACCCGGAATAGAGAATCAAAAAAAATTTACAATGCACTGTTTTTTCCCTGTCCGCATTACGGGATGATCCGTCATTGTGCCGGCGGCGCGCAGATGATGGTGATAAGCTCATCGCTTTATTAAAATAATACGACCAGAATTGGTTGAACTCTTCGTAAGTAGGTATTAAAATTATTTGGTCTTTTAAAAGTTGACCTCGATAGAGTGCGTTGGTGGTTACGTTGCTCCAAGTTCCAAGATCTACCTACCTCTTCCTGGAACTACCTGTACAAATCATAATAAACCATGATGATTAGCCAACGCCAATATTATATGCCTCGATAGTTCAACGGTTAAAGGAGCGGACAGAAATCCGAAAGGTCGCCGGTTCAAACCCCACCATATAGGCACTATTATCGTACCTACTCCTAGCACAAGCTTTACGCTTACTTGGATGGGAAAGGGGAATATTAGTCAACATAATAAACTTGGCTAAGTACATAGGTAATATTCTTTTATAAAAATAAAAGATTTCTGTGAAGTGTGAAGAGCGGGGACTGTGTGGGTGTGCGGGGCGTCCCCACCCCGATTACCATCTCGACCTGTCACGTACCTACTATAGTTACGACTTACGAATATGTAGATCATAGTTTCTCTCATTTGTGATCATTACTCTCTCTCTCTCTCTCTTTGCCTATCATTACTTACCCGATTATAAATGCGAAAGTGTGTTTGTTAGTCCTTCAATCACGTTGCAACGGAGCAACACAACAACAATTTTTACATGCATATACCTAGCTAAAGACTGGAAAGTGGCATAAGCTACTTTTTATCCCAGAAAATTAATGATTTAAAAACCTAATAATTACCTAATGATAATAAAGTATTTTAAGACAGATCCGTAGTAGAAGTTTATAATTATTATATATTTTATTACAATTATATTATATTATAATAATTATAATATAATTATATATAATTATAATATATTATATACATATATTATAATTTTGTCAATATTAACGAGCTAGTCAAAAATATTTTTAATCCATCAGATTTAAAAAATTGATATATGTACCTACAGAATAATAATAATAATATGGTATTTGCATGCAAAAATAGGGGAGAGCAGGTGAGGTCAATATAAAGTGGTCTGATCTCTTGCACCACTATCGCAGGCAGTGATTGGGGGAGTTTCATGAATCAGGACGCAGTGATGCGCACACGATCGTGATGGGTAGGTACTTAATACCTTCCCATGAGGAGTGGTGCGTTGCCCACGCGCCAGACGTGGGAATACGGAATGTGCTATAGAACTTATTGATCAGCTTACATACAGTTGGTTGGAAAAGGAGCTAATTTGGTACCGGTCACACCAAACTTTGTTATGACAAGCTCTGTGGTGCAGTAGTGTGCGCTGTGGTCTCTTATGTAGGAAGTGCAGAGGTCAAATCCCGGCAGGGGAAATTTGAAAATTCATCTATTTATTTATTTATTACTTGATGCCCGCGACTGCATCCGCGAAGATTTAGGTTTTAAAAATCCCGTGGGAACTCTTTGATTTTCTGCGAACTCACATGATGATGCAGTTTAAGATGGAAGCGAACTAAATTGGAAGGGGTAAAGCAGTTTTTTATTAAACCCCTTATCGATGTCTACATGGCATCGTACCGGAACGCTAAATCGCTTGGTAGCATGGCTTTACCGGTTACCACCCTGGTAACTAGCCACGGCCGTAGCCTTCCAGACCAAATCAGAGACAATTTAAAAATTAAAATTGCCCAAATTTCCCTTGTCAGGAATTGAACCTGGGACCTCCCACTTATAAGACCACAGCACTCACCACTGTACCAGGGAGGTCTTAATGTTTGGGGGACATTTCAGAAGTAACAACCTGAATCTGAAAAATCGTTCAGTGAATAGCTCTTACACTATCTCTGAGCACTGTATAAGCTATAGGTAAGTAAATTATATCACACGGACGAAGTCGCAGGCAAAAGCTAGTCTTTAATGTTTTGCCCTTATCATTGTCTATATTACTCTGCAGATACATTAATCTGTGCTCAGATATATTATATCTAGCGACTCCTATATTATGTACCTATTATTATATGACGTGAACGACGCTCTTCGAACATTTATTAAAAGTTACAGGGGTTGTAGGGAAGCCGCATGAGCCCTAATTAAGCCTTTTTTACAAAAAGGCCGAACCGAGGGACTTTACCCTTCCAACTCCTTAATGAGCTGTTGTTGCCCACCTATAGTGTGGACTACAAGGGGCATCTTTGTTTTATTATTCCGAGATTTTTTGGGTGAAAATCATAGCAGGCGTACACTGAAACAAATGGACACTCAGAAATAACCACATTAGTACTAAGTATGCAAAACCATGTGACTCACGATTCACAGTTACTCTTAGTACAGTCATTTGGTGCTCAAAAAGGGGGTTACCTAAAAGTTTTTCGGGAGTTTTGAAAATTGGTGATTTTATAGATTTCAACGTGCTCTTTCCGAATTTTTTATTTTTCCAACGCGTATCTTTGCCGCTCGCGCCGCCATCTAGGAAAAATGGCACCCAAAAACAGTTTTATGGTGATAACTTCTTTCCGACTCATTCTAATCGGAGGTCGGGAGTTCGATCCCGGGCACGAACCTCAAACTTTTCGAAGTTGTGTGTTTTAAGTAATTAAATATCACTTGCTTTAACGGTGAAGGAAAACATCGTGAGGAAACCTGCATGCCTGAGAAATCTCCATAATGTTCTCAAAGGTGTGTGAAGTCTACCAATCCGCACATGGCCAGCGTGGTAGACTATGGCCAAAACCCTTCTCACTCTGAGAGGAGACCCGTGTTCTGTAGCGCGGCGATGGGTTGATCAAGATTATGATGATGATTTTTGGTCTATGGTTAAATAATATGCGCTGTAAGGAAAGTGTAATTAAACCAACAAGGAAACACGCCAAACAGTCAAATCTGTGTTGGTCATTGGTTCTAATGAGCTTGACCCATAGAATATGCCTCAAGACCCCTTTTAATTCCTCATTCATCCCTAAGACCCTCCCTACACACCAAGTCCAAGAGAACTCTAGTTCAAAACAGTTCAAAAATATCTTTTGATTCACATTGCTGCGTTTGTTGGAAAATTTGAAAGGATTGGCTTAAAATATGACGCAATGTAAATGTTAAAATATGACTGTAAAAATCATCGTGTAATTTTGGTCCTATATGAAATCTTCATAGTAAGAGTTTAAGGAAAACTTCCACGGTCAGAGGATTAACTCTGCAAATGCTTATAATTAGTCGTAAGCTGTTATTAATGCTGGTTAATTCGGTTTATTTTTGTGATCCTGAAATAACTTACCTTATTATGAAATCATGAAAAATTTCAAAGCTCTGAAAACGAAAAGGTTTGATTCTACTAATAGGAAAATTCTGAAGCAGAGTTATCCTTTTCCAATTATTTTGCTGAAACAGTAAGTAGGTACTGTCACCTGTGTAGGTCACCTGCTTGCTGCAGGTGACCTAACTACAATCCGTGATACTTTACAAAAAATATTGGTACCTAATGTGCTAGTCAAAATCAAAATAATTTTTCAAAATGTCAAAAGTAAGTAAATACTATAGATGATGATCATTTTCTAGTTTAGTTCATTGAAGTGTAAATAGTAATTTCTATACAATAGTCAATACAAAACAATCACATCACAGTGTGTGTGCGTGTGTGTGTGTGTGCGTATGTGTATATGTTTGTAGTTGTAGTTGTTGCTATTTCACGCAAAAACTACTGTAAGAATTTGGTTGTCGTTTAGAATGGAGATAGTTTCTCTACTTTTTAATTCGGAAAATCAGAGTTCCCGCGGGATAAAAAAAATTGATAATCACGCGGATGAACTTATCATGCCATAAAAATTGCCATGCCAAAATACATTCTAGATTGTTATGAGATCTTGGGTATTTGAACTCGTAGATCAGTGTGTGGCTCTTAGCCTAAAAAGTTTGGTAACACAATATAATATGGTGGGTAGAAATTAAATATCCATACATCACACCAGGAAAATTTAGAATGTAAACAAAATCTACACACATTTAAATGGGTTGTGGGCTAGCGGTGGTGGGTGAGGGGGAGGGTGTAACGTCTTGCGCGGTGAATGTGGCCAAATTGGAGGAACGGAAGCCAGCGCCGCCCGCGACTTGACCGGAACTGGCCCTGCCTACAGTCTACACGCCTTGGCGCGAAGCTCCATTGAAGCTGCACGTTTTTTATGACGGACGCGGGACGTCTGAGGGTAAAAAGAATCTGTCTCTATCTTTTTTAGAAATTAGAAGTAAGAAGAGGGAAGAATAAATCTTTGTTTTGTTTTCAAAAAAGAGTAAAATACAATTTAGCTTAAAATTACCCTCGACCCCCAAACTAGGTTAACCCGTGTCATGGGGGTCAGTCGTTCCCAGATGTGCAATAACAATGATAGCTTTTTTATATTTATTTATACTTTAGAGTGTAGGTATATGAGCGCGCTTGTTTAGGAGTGTGGGTTTGTGTGTGGGGGGGTTTTCATTTCAACGATTTCATTGTTGGGCATTTCTCAATTTTCATTATCGTTATCAATGTGCAGTAGTTTCCATATCAAGCTAGGTAAATAAAAACTTAAATAATATGCACGCGGACAAAATCACGAGCATCAGGTAGTTTTAATAGAGATACCGAGCAAACGACCAGGTGGGTCACCTGATGTTAAGTGATTACCACCGCCCATGACCATTTGCAGCACCAGAGGAACCGCCGCCGATGCGTTAGTTTATAATAAAATTGTTGTATTGGAACGCCATAACATTTCTTCATGGGTTTGTGCAATCTGATCATAATAAGTCGTGAAACACATCGAAAGTAAATTCATCGTCTGATGTTACAATGGAACCATACCCATTTCTACCAAGTAGCCAGTTATACGAGCTTACATTGGCCCCGCTCGCCTTCATTGAGGTAGCCCGTTATTACATTGCGACCTGATTTGGGCACATTTCGGCCGATTTAGCAAATATTTGACCATCTATTCTATATCAATGATATTCCAAGTAGGTACCCAAATAATTACCTGCTTATTTTAGTTTTGTCACTTGTACAGAAAACTTCTAGGTACCTACTTCCAGCGTGTATACAGGGTGTAACCAGAACACTAGCAAAAACTTAGCGTTATTGTTATACTTACTACCTAAACACAATCCAATACCAATAGGCATTTGCCTCATTTTGTAGTTATAGTGTTTTAGTATTTTTCAAACCCGCAATGTAGGTATAGTGTGCAAAACTCGGACCAATGCCCCGCCTACGACGCGGCATTGACCCGAGTGGCCTACTTATGCAACGTTCATTGATCTCTAACGTCAGTCAGATGTTTTTTTCTAATAACTTTTACAAAATTATAGGACTTGAGTAAGCCAAGCAAAGTCATAAATGTACCTATCTAAGATCTTTCACCTTAGTAAACCTTGGAGAGGTTTCCCGTTTCCAACTGCCCAAATCTCAAGCTTTATGACCATTGATCGGTCACTGGCTCTACAGATATGGTCAGAGCATAATAGCGTTCAGTTGCGCGATGGCCATACATCTGCCCGGAGCGTGTCCCGGGCAATGGGCGCGAGGATTTAGCTCTCCACTCAATGTACTGCGCCTCGGCTTTGTCTAAGCTACGAGTGTCTTTATACCCACTCTCCATTTGATTCGACCATTCATCCGTTACGGTTGATATATTTTGGAACTTTATTGCCTTAGTACAAAAACTTTTAGTTACTCGTGTCGTTGTTAAAAAAAATCATGATCAATATTCATTAACATTAAATGCTTTAAACGTACATAATTACAGGTGTGTACCCGGGATTGAACCCCGTACCTACCCCCCGAATCTGCCGTCTTAACCACTAGACTAGTACTTATGTAGGTAAGTACCTATTAGAAATGGGCCGAATACTCGTATTACTCGGCACTCAGCATACTCAGCAATTTTTTATCTACTCGTACTGGAAGTAAAAGGACAGACAGAAGTTATGAAAGTTTAGTGTGACAAATTGTGCAATATTTTTTCATCAACTATTAAAACAATATATAATACAAAAGTAGTTATTAGTACAATAATAATAATCAAAGATTTACAATTTTAAAGTGCGTCCGTATTACATTAAAAATAAACAAAACCAGCTCGTTACTGCTTGCTGTGCTGATAGAGCCTCGGAAACCCTTTTAACGCCGACGATCGACACAAAAGTGCCTCATCAAACGTCCATCTCCCGGTCTACGCCTTTGCGTCTTCGTTTTGCACCCCGCCGGGCGCTAGTGGCAAAAAGACCGAGAGTATGTGCTGACCCGATCATTAAATAGATTGATGGCACCTGGGCGCAAGGCTCGAGCGATAAATAGTGGCGATTCGGGTAATCCTGCCGGCGGCCGGTGCCTGCCGATGGGCGGCATCCATTCTCTTTATTGCATCGTGCTTTATAGCAGGCCAGCCTTGCCTTGATGCCTACGACGCCGTAGCGCCTAACATATTGGCTGCGTTACTCAATACGACCTCCGGGAGAATCACAGCTCTATTGCTCCACGAATATCCTCCCGACATACTCACGAATCAAACTGACCTATCTCGTTTTTGCGACGATAAATCGAACGTCACTAGCGCGTTAATGATTAATTGCCACGTGATTTTGTAACGTCTTTTCTTGACCGATTCTGAGATGACACACATTTAAGGCGAAGCCTCATGTCGTACAAATTAATTAATTAATTGATGTTAAAAAATAAGTTTTAATCACTTCAACGTACCTTTGTCCCATTCCACCAGCCATAGCGACATAGGCATTTCCAAGAGCGCGCTAACAAACACGGTGCTCCGCCTTCATCCACCCGCTTTCTATAACCCGCTTCCTACCACCCTTTTCAGGTCCATCAATGTATCAACTCATTCTTTTAATTCTTTAATTAGGTAAACTTTCCAATTTTTTAATAAATTCGTTCCAGGTTTGCATGGATAAATACCGCATTCACCTTAATCTTGCGTACGAGTATAATCATTTTGAGGGTGTTACAAAAACCCTTATCTATTTTATGGTTTTCGGTAAAAAGTTGGCGTCAGCGGCCAAAACAATGGCAAATTAGCGATGACGGTTAAAAATGACGTTCGAATTGGTCGGACTGGTAATAAATGCGGGAGCCGAGGCTCGGCGACGCGCCGGCGGCGGTATTCATACAGCCTTTAAAATATGCACCATGACACTTGGATGAATTTTATTAGACCGGCAACGTGAATGCAAACAAGAAGAGTCGTGGTGATCCAGTGGTAGAACTCTTGGAATCCTTATACATTCGCGTAGATACATTCGTGTTTCCAGTTTATAAAGTGTTCATTAGGTTAGTTCTATAAAAAGCTTACGAGCTTATGTACCTATTCTTGTAATGAAATTCGACTTCGCATGTAGGCTGACGATAGATAGAAAGACAAAAAGACCCACAATAGCATTTATAATAATATGCATGGATGAAAATGTGTCCGTGTCCAATTTTCTCAAGAATTGTGCAAGACTACGACTTCCCGAAAAAAATCCCGCCAAGTGCGAGTTAGACTCGCGCACCGAGGGTTCCGTACTACAGTCGTATTTTTCGACATTTTGCATTATCTTAAATCAAAAACTATTATGCATAAAAATAAATAAAAATCTGTTTTAGAATGTACCTACAGGTATCATATAATACGCTTTCATATAATACGCCACTTGGTATATTAAAATTATGTACTTTGAAAGTTGAAAATACTAATTATTTGTTCATGAATACATTTTAGTAACGTGTGCTATAAGACTGCCTATACCTGCCCATATAATTCTAGGTCAACGGGAAGTACCTACCCTGTAGGTTTCTGACAGACACGACAGACAGACACACAACAAAGTGATCCTATAAGGGTTCATTTTTCCATTTTGATGTACGGAACCCTAAAATATTAAAAAGACAGTTTTCATCTTTAGAAATTCAGTTCGCAAAAATATTATTTATTTCCCAGAAAAAAGTAAAACCTCATAATCATAGATAGCTACCTGCAATATTAGGTGACAATATTGATATGGGCCCTAATGTTAAACGTCAGCGTGGCCGCTTAATTAATGACCATGACATAATGGCCTTTTTACTTCCACAGATTAGGAAATGCAGACATCAAGATCGTGGCACCTTATGAATGTGCTGTCAACTCCCGTGTACAAAGAAATAAGTCGGATTTTATCTTGCTTTTGTTTGTATAAATTACACAGAAGAATTACCTTTAGGTACAGCCGAATACTGAAACAATATAAAAGCGCTCGCACCGCTGAGTGACTTATTTATGATATTAATTGTTTTAGGGATAAAAGATATCAAAATCAGGCAGTTATAAAATTTCTGAAAACAAAATAATGTGAGTGCGGATTTCGATAGCTTTTTTACTCGTGCAGTCAGAGCCATCATCATTTTCGTTTTGATTCCATTTATAAGTAACTGTATAAAATAGAACATTTTTAAAACATATTATGTTTTAAGTATTCCACTACTCGTACTCACTACCAACAAAATTTAACCCTAGTCCACAAGAAAGAAACGTTTCTACAAAATAAAATATCACCGGAAACCGATAAAGCCAGAGTGAAATAGGTGGATAGGTACCTACTCCAACAGTGTATAATATACTCGTCCGTACATTTTTGTTCTTTTGCCATGAAAAATCCCGATCGCGGTCAAAATAGTACATGCGAGTGCAAGTTTGAAAAGCCAACAGCGGGATACATATTTTATAAGTTAGCTTCGATTGTTCCGGTATGGTTTTTAGTTTTTTTCGCGTATCAACCAGCGGCGCTCGTCGATGTCCATCGACACATGGTTGGGGTTTTTTTCTTGTTTTGAAAATCCCCGGCAGGATTGTTTGTTAGTAAGTGCTTGTAAAGTGATGCCTTGATACAGGGACGGCTTATATAGACGGGTCAATAGATGACCGATTACGTGTTGCGATAAAACTCTGGAACTCTAGTTTTTAAAAGAATAACTCATGGCTAATTGAATAGAATATTTTGCCAAAACATTATTTTCATTTTAAGAAATGTAAAAGTAGGTAGCCCATGATCATTTCAAAAGAAATATTTTTCTCGAAACATTATTTTGTACCTCAGCGTTCAGTCCAAACCAAATTTACTTAGCTAACGTTTACGGAGTAGGTAATTACGAGAAACTTCATGAAATCAATATGCACCAAATTGAGAACTTTCTCTTTTTTGGAAGTCGATTAATTTATTCCCGAAACATTAAAAAATAAAATAAAATATGAATTTAGTTATACTTATAGATACCTATCTACGATAATATTTTGTTATGTCATCATCATCATCATCATCATCAGCCTGTGGATGTCCACTGTTGGAAGGCCTTCCCTAAAGAGCGCCACCACACCCGATCCTCAGCCTTCCTCATCCAGCCACTGTTATGTACACATTTGTTATGTACACATTCGTAAATAAAAATTGAAGTTCCAATAGCACCATGGCAAATAGATCGACAAGTAATTTTACCAAAAAATTTGATAGAGAATCATAATTTTCTACTTCAACAGATAAGAATCCCGTATAGGTGTACGAAAGAATAGAGTATTTTCTAAACGGTGTAGAAAAAAGTATTGAATATCGGTGGCAAGATATCGCCCGGGGCATCGATCCGGCATCGAACCCGGGCCGGAAGCTCTTCCTTCTCACGCGGCATTCATGCGAACAAAAGCGCACAGATACATGACAAATTCGACGCGCGATTGTGACGATGACAACTGTATGAGAGCAGCTCTTTGTGCTTGCTGCGTTTAATAAAATTTATTAACACGTATATTTTCACGCCGCAACCCATAAAGTGACCTAACTCGAAAATAAGTGGAAAATAACGTTTTTCTGACAGTTTGTTGAGATATCACTTTCGTTTTTATTAATTTTCTAAAACTTAGTGATGTATTGCTAAAAAATTGGTAGGTAGGTATATTAAAATCTAAAACAAGAACATTGTATTCTTAATAACCGACGAATACAATTAGCATGTCCTCTGTGTCTCCTTCAAGCTACTTGAGACTGGCAAAGTGCATTGTGCTGACATGGCACTGGAAAAAGCCATATATTAAGAGAAGAAGAAGAAGAAGACAATTAGCATGCCAATCGTGTCTTTTTCGCACGCAGTAGAAAACACTTTAGTTCATACAACGAACCTGCATAGTTAGTATGATTCGTTCGTTGGATGAACCAAAATGTTTAGATTTTCTTTTCATAAAATGAAATTTTGGATTCTTCAATTTGGTATATTATTTGTGCGTAGAGCATCAATAATAGGTACTAAACCAATCAATACAAATATACCACCTCTACATTTGACAAAAAGGTTTAGTACCCTTGTCATAATATTAATCCTTTGTAAATTATAGTTAATTTCAAAACACAGAATTTCTTTGTACCTAATAAATTAAAACATTAACGAACGAATATAATTGACTGATTTGCAATACAAAAACTGTCAATAAAATTTATTCCTTAGTTAAATATTATCAAACGATTGAAAAATTTGCCCTAAATAGGTATAAATCGAGGTTAGGTCTCTTTCGCGCAAAATCCGCCATATTTCGTATCGCGAACGCATTCGAAGGAAGTTTTTACGAGTATTTCTGTTTACTTTAGGCACAAAGACTAAATCCGGCCATTGCAACAATCGCGATGCGAGCCAGATATTAAAAGCACGTGTGGGCAAACAAAGGTTGCGTTATGCGGGGGATTATTTGCCAATTTATGGCGCTTTTTAGGATCCCACAGTCTAACAAGAAATCCCTGAAGCTACTCATTCTCGAAGCCGTCCAAGAAAGCGCTGTATAAGTGGATGTAAGTAATTGCAGACCTAACAGCCAAATAGACTTAAAAAATCTGATAATAACTGAGCAAGAATGGCAGTCAGCAGGTCTCTCATCTAGATGTAATAATGCATGTCGAACAAAGAGAAGTCAACCACTAAATCCGTACAGTTTCATAATCATGCCCTTATAAATATAGCACCCTTGAATGGTCTTATATAAATATTATTGCCATTAGGATACTTACAGACAGGAGTCCTATTCTCGTTCCCAAGATTATTGTCGGGAGCAAGAAAATTTGTTAGAAAATCTCCGATTGTACGAAGCACTGAACACTGGACAGGGCCTAACCAAAATTGCTTATGTATTTTTGCGAGAGTTTCTATAGGTACATCATATTATTACTTTTCATTATACTAAACTAGCGACCCTCCCCGGCTTCGCCTGTGTGCAATGTAGATACTAATGTGGTGTCATTGAGGTGTATTTGCCTCGAAAACTCTCAAATGAGACGATTTTTTCCGACCTAATTCACATTATTTCAATTTCTCTAGGGATTTCTAATTTTTTGAGAACTAAACTATAGCTATAAACCTTCCTCTTGAATCACTCTATCTATTGGTGAAAACTGCATTAAAATCCGTTGCGTAGTTTAAATGATCTACGCGTTCATACATACAGACAGCGGGAAGCGACTTTATATTATACTATGTAGTGATAAATAGGTAACTTTTTTACCATAATTTCATTGGTTTTTGATTTTCGATAAACTACAAAACCCTACCTTATACAGGACGCGACTTACGCTTGACCGGTTATTTTATTGTAAGCTCCGTTGAAAGCGCGCGCCGGAAATTTGGCTCAATTTCAACAAATGATATTTTAACTATAAATATTATGTAATGTATTCGGGTGACAAATGCCCTGAAATACGAGGCCTCCACCTTACTCCTGGGAATTTCGACGCATTCATGTGACTTTTGTGAAACAGAGCCGATGGACCTTTTGTTTTGGGTTCCGAATTCAGATAGTATATTTTAATATGGAATGGTATAAATCTCTGAGCGCATTATTTACTCGATAAAGAGGAGAATTTTGTCATTAACAGCTTCGCTATTCGTGCCGTAAATATCTTCACAGATCAACTAAATTATCAACAATCAAGTCCTTGGTTTTTACTTACCAAAGGGAAACTGTGATTCCCGATAAACCAAAGTGAACTATTCTGTTCTTGTTGAGAAATAAATGGCGTTAAACCAAAACACTTCAAAGAAATCACAGACCCAACGGTCTGAGGGCTGGAAGTGAAGAATTTATCTATCTGGATAGCAGCCAAGTCAAGCTAGTCTAGTAAATTAAAAAAAATATATTATTTCTGGAGATTAGCCCTTACAGACAAACCCACAAACTAACAAATACATCTTTACAATATTAGTTCAGTTTGAAATGCCACTCATATTTTATTTAAGTTGGTAAACCCTAGTAAAGCAAACCAAACAGAGATAAAGTCAGGTGTACATTACGATGTCACACAAATCAGTGCGGGCACCTATTAGAGGTGATAAAAGTTTACGACTGCTCGCTGCCTTCTGAACTGCCGACGCGTGTGCCCTTTGGTTATTCTTCCTTAGTTCTTGGATATAAATTTTGCAGGGATCACATGCCAATCAAAAATAATCTACTACTTTTTAATTACCTATCATAAAAAAATTAAGGAAAAATACAATAAAGGTTTAAATTGTGCAATCGGATTTAATTTTAATTTTAGAACTTGATTAATTTACGCTACAAATAAAGAAAGGACGCGGAATACCGCGCGTCACATTATTTAGTATTTTAAGTAATTACTTATTGCTACATTTTTATGGTTATTTTAGAATAGCAACGGTTAACATTAGGCAAGTATACAACTAATATCCTTCACAAGCACTACATAGCGCATCTTGTTTTTTGGGCTAGGATTCAAGAGTCTGGCCGCTAACGGATGAGATTTGAACCTAATACCAGTTCACCCCTACAGTTGAGATATTGAGCCTTTAAATTGAAACAGTTTTCATATAGGTGTTGTATTCAACACCTATATACCTAATATGATCATTCCTCGACCATTCATTAATTTCCTTTTTCTGCTCCTTTTAAAATCGATTGAAAACATAAACCCCGTTGCTACATTAGGTGAAACCTTCAGAAAATATTTTCGCAGTTTTTCTAAATCAGTAAACTGAAATTAATTATTCATCGTAGGTGTCTTCATACACAAAAAAATCATAGTATACTGGTATAATTTAATCAAGAGTATAAAACTAGTACATATTACTTACAATCAAGAGTAGTTAAGACTAAAAGTAGTTTTCTAAGAAGTGTTAGGTACTGTTTTGGGATTGGGCCTCCATGTAAACCCACCATTACGAGCCCATTCCGTCACACTAATTTTAGACTGCATTAGGCAACGATTATTTTAGAAATCGTCGTACACTTAATTACCCTTGTTTACGCCATTCATCTAAATAGTCACCATTTAAATGCATTATAATGTAATGAAAATGTATCGAAATAGCTTCAAGGCGGTCCGGGGGCGGAGCCAGATCTATGTCTTCCGTTGATCGTAAAATCAAACGATATTCGTCGATAATGAGTACCGGCCTTTTATAAAGGAAGAAAGTTATTAATGTGGGATTAAAATATATTATTATTTTAAACTGCTGTTAATAATATTTAGATTAAGTAAGTAAACCATTAAAGCAATAATGATATTAAAATACTCTGCAATATGATAGTTTTAGGAATAATTGGCTGCATTACCTCTTCTGGAGGCTTCACTTTATGACTGATCGTATATTAAAGTTGACGACCTCCCTGGCACAGTGCTGAGTGCTGTCTTATCAGTGTGAGGTTCCGGGTTCTATTCCTGGCAGAGGAAATAATGTAAAGTTCTTTAACTGACGTCTCAATCAGGTGACAGTACCTAACTGTGCAGACAGTAGGGACTATGGAGTGTAAATAAATCCCGCACATACCACAGTAGGATCGGTAGGTACCGGTACCTGCTCGGTATACCATTAGAGAGTGTTTTTTCCCCGTTCCTATCCAAGATTGATACATTTGTAACCGCAAAGGTTTTCCAGCGGGGGGCGAAACCGACTGAGAGTTTTTTTAGCCTTTCTCAGTAAGATGTCGATACTCGATTGAAATGTTAGGAAGCTAAGTGTCGTGGACGGTAATAAAGATAATGTGAGTGTCAGCGATGAGAAATTTTCGGGCACAAAGGCCTTCTATTGAAGGTTTTGTATAATGCGGTAGCTGCAGTGTCACAATAGATTAGTCAAAAAAGAATAACCACTTATGATAGGTAGGTACATACTTAAGCTGTCGAAAAATATCTGTATCCGTAAAAAATATAATCATTGCGAGTGCCAAGCACAAGACGTTTCCTTTCATAATGAGCAAAAAAAATTAATAACTTAAGTATAGATATTTATTTATTTTGAAACTTTCATGTAGAATAATGAAAAAAATATAGTAGTCCTTAGCCAACTAATTTATCTATATATAACAGCTTTTAATATTAATTAGGCGTCATTTTAATAAACCTCTATACATAAGTAAGACCTTGGTTTTCTTTTCTATGTTATTGTGTAGGATTATAGTTAGATAGGACTTGTTGTTAGTATGTCCTTAGGAATTTAGTTAGTATCTTTGCAGGATTTGAGTTAGATAAGTATATATGTACATTAATAGCGATGCCTTTCCGTTTTAATATTTTAGTACCTTTTTTAGATTCAAAGGGTAAAATTGTACTTCTACGAAACATCGTAAAATTCGCATTTACTGTAAATTATAAAACAACATAAATTGCGAATTCAATTGTCTTAGCGTAAATGAAGAATTCCAGCTTTTTTACGGGCTATTTGCAAAAATACTTCAAAAGAAACTAACAATGAACTATTACACAAAAATAGCTTTTGCACAACCTTGGCAATTATGAAGGGGTAGAAAATAGTTGGCAATAAAAGTAAACCTTTCGGCGGCAAACGCGCCGCCACCGAAGGGTTAGTTAGGTACTAGGTATATATTTCTATTAGCCGACCATTTTATGTTTGACAATTTCCCCTGTGTTGCTCATAAAATCTGAGTCCCATCTGAACGTGGGCGGTTAATCCTCGAATTTTAACAGTTCCATCTCAGCGCAGTTGTAAACGACGTCGCAAAAAACTACCAACTTTTCATTGAAAGCGCGCTCATAAAGTAATTTGCACAAATTCGCAAAAGGGTGAAATTTCACTCGGACTTTTTATTTTGCGAACCCGTTAACTATTCAGTTACGAGAAAAAAAGCCTATTTACCATTATTGTTACTTTTTAGCTTTCAGTTGTATGAGCTGAGCTTTATAACTAAAAGCTCATAATCAACCCAATGCCGCCGGCTCGCTACAGAGCACGGGTCTCCTCTCAAAGTGAGAAGTTTGGCCATTGTCTACCACGCTGGCTAAGTACGTATTGGTAGACTTCACACACTTTTCAGAACATTACGGAGAACTCTCAGGCATAAGCAAGTGATATTTATTTATGATACACATGACCCCGAAAAGTTAGAGTCGCGTGCCCGGGATCGAACCCCCGACCTCCGGGGAGGATTCGGAGGTGGACGGCCTAACCACTGTGCTATCACAGCTTCAACCTGTCGTGTAGGTATTATACCTCTACTTTTGAAAAATTATAGACTTCAAAATAATCCTACTGTCTACCTACTATGTACCTATGTTCTAGAAAGCATCATACCTAACTAGAATAAAACGTGAAAAAAGGCTGTAAAATTTCTCTCTAGAAAACTTTCTTTATTTAGTCTACATTACCAATAGCCATTATTTTCTTTCTACTGAACTTTGACCGAAATTGTGTGAGCTTTAGATTGGGTATCCCTAATACCAATCAATGCAAACTCGATACGTGTTCCTATTCCGTAGGTTAGTGTTATAGCGGGAAATAAGCGGGTCGGGGACGGCCATCGGGCATCGACGGGTTAAATAAGCCAAGAGATCACTGAAAATATACAATTTAAACAAGTTTCTCTCTTTGAGAGCATCAGATGCATACCTAAGGCATACCTATATCTAAATCTCATCCCTGACGGTCATGAATGATGAGGATTTTCTTGGATGAGCTCACAGATCGTTCTGATTAAGTTGTTTTAAATTCAATTTAGATGATGCCCACGACTTCATCCGCTTAAGTTTGGTTTTTAAACATACTAACTTTCTTCGGGATGCAACCTAGCTCTGTATACCAAATAGAAGATACTGCCTGCGACTTACTTATCGGTGTGAATTTAGGTTTATTAAAAATCTCGTGGGAACTCTTTGATATTCAAGGACAAAAGTATGTACCTACAAGTGAGAAGGTAGGTAAGTAAGTAAGTCTATGTCCTTCTCCGGACTGTAAGCTACCTCTGTGACATTCGTCAAAATTGGTTAAACCGATAAGCAGTGAAAAGCTAGCAGACAGACATATCTCTCTCTTTTTTATATTAATTGTGTAAAGTGATATCGTACATCTGTATGGGAATGCCTTCAAAAGTTATATTTCTCGTTCACATGACTAAGTGAACCTGGCCTGGTAAAACGCACTTTTCACGGCGCATGCTCGGTAGATCACTAAAGAGTTACGTCCACCATCTCTCAGTTTATTCAATGACCCGCCGCCGCCGAACTTCTTTCAAACACCCTTTACACAAATTGATTTTAAACGCCGACTTATTTCCGCCTCATATCGCCGATCCGATCTTACTATGAGTTTTATGGGCGGCCTTATGTGGGGTTAAGGAAGCCGAGGTTATAAAACAGTTTATTTCTTTTCAGGACGGTAGTTAAACACTTCTAATTATGCGGGATCAATTTTCCACAAGAAACTTCTTTTTTATTAGAATAATAGAAGAAGATTTGGAAGTTTTGAATCTCTATTATTATTTTGTAACTGTGTATTATTTTTCGATAATTATCTAAGAAGTACCTCCTGGAATTTGTGAAGTAACAGACTCCATTCGTCAAGAAAGCGCCTCCATCCCCCATAATTACAAAGACATTGAACGATGTGGGCACCTGAATTAAACTTGGAAACCGCAAGAGTTGATTATAATATGATAAAGGTAACGATATTATTATCTACACTAATATTATAAAGAGGAAAACTTTGTTTGTATGTTTGTTTGTTTGTACTGAATAGGCTCAAAACTACTGGACCGATTTTAAAAATTCTTTCACCATTCGAAAGCTACATTATCCACGAGTAACATAGGCTATATTTTATTTTGGAAAAAAAATAGGGTTCCGTAAGATATTTGGGTTTTTCGGACACAAGGTGTAAAAAATCAACCAGAAAAGTTACTTATTTTGCGTACGCTGCCTAAACTATAAAAGATAGAACCATAAAATGTTCTAATTAATTGTAGATCTTATAAATATCTACAAAAAAGTCCGCGACACACTATACCCATCTATGTCGAGTGAGGCACAGCAACCATTTTTTTATTTAAAAATCTTGAATTTTTTTTGGACTACATTTAAACGCGTTTATTTTACTCATGCTATTAATCCTTATCAAAATAAATGATTTCATCACTAAGAACAGTTTATGGAGATAATATTTGGTCTTTGAATGATTAAAATTGGACGTTTGGTTTTGAAGTTATGGCGAAATTAAAATATTACGATTTCTGCTGCACGGCCCGATGTCGTTAAGTTTGTTTGTAGGGGGTAATCTTTAGAACTACTGAACCGATTTTAAAAATTCTTTCACCAGTAGAAAGCTACATTATTCCTGAGTGACATAGGCTATACGGGATCTTTAAAAACCTAAATCTACGCGGGCGAAGCCGCGGGGATCAGCTAGTTGTCAGATAAAATAAAAGTTAACTTGATGTAAGTACCTACATCAATCAGGTTGGGAGTCATTGCATGTGTTAGTACCTATACCTACCTACCTAATTGTTTCTTTAATAATTGTATTGAGTTCATAGTGATACAGACCAATGAAAACATGACATTATAAACGATTCTGTAAACTTAAACTCCTGTAAACGGTCTCATATCAATCAATCAATCAGCCTGTTTGCGTCCATTGCTGGACATAGGCCTTCCCAAGAGCGCGCCACCACACACGATCCTCCGCCTTCCTCATCGTCAGCGGGTTGGAGGTCGTCCCACACTGCGCTTGATACGCGGCGCATAGTCTAAAGTAAATCAAAATCGGGAAAAACCGAAATACCTAGATAGATTGTCCCAAGGTGAAATTGAGGACACGAAGTTTACGACGGTGAAATTGAGGACAAAAGTTTGCATTAAACTTGCGAATATGAAATAATAAATCCGGTACAAACTGAATCAACGTTATGAAATAAATTCACTGCAGTTGATTTATTTTTTTATTTTCTCGGATCAGCGTCGATGGTTTCACAATAATTACGTCATAGTAATTAATACACACGAGAATTGATTAACTGTAAATGTTACACTTTACTATTAATATTAAGTATTTAAGTAAACAACAAACAAAAAATAAGTACAAAGCAATAGTTTTTTACCGGTTTTCGAAAACATTGGAGGTCTTGGGAAACCGGTAAAAAAAAATTACCTAGATAAATATTAGGTAGGTACAGGATTTACAGGATCAGTTGACCTAGATCCGTTAAAAGGTTGTAGGAGAGGTCAAATGCTATCAAATGACTTCTGAATAGCTAGGCAGAAATGACCCATTTTTGAGATATTCATCATTTAGTCTTTTCAGGAAAAACACCTGTAAATATTTAAAAGTGTAGGTAGGTAATTCAAAAAAAACAAATAGGTAAATTAATAAAATAAAGTAATAGGTACATATCTCCAACTTTTTTATGAAGAATGATAAACCAATATGCTGGTTCTTCTCGGTAGGAACGGCATTCCGAACCAGTGGTAAATTAAAACTACCCGACTATTCGAAAGCGCTTGTAAAATTAACATACTGTAACTTAATTTATTATTACTTTGTAACTACAATTTTGGTACATGAAAATAAAAATAAAATAAAATAAAAAGTCTACTTAAATAAAAACATATTCTATTCTATTCTATTCTATAAACGTTGGGGCCCCAAAGTGCTGGATTGACGATCTCGCACCGAAAAGCGCAGCGCGGAAGATCCCACAGACGACATAAAACGATTCCCAAGGTGCCACTGCCTGTGCCCTGGATTCAGGCGACGACGCAAGACCGCGGCGTCCCTACAAGAGATTAATGTCCAGCAGTAGAATTCTAACGGTTGATGATGATTGATGATATAACTAAGTACCTATAGCTCAGCTAAGCTATATGCACTTAGTCTCTACCTATCTAATCACCGATGGTATACCCATATTGTTTTATTGGCAGTTGCGCAGTTTACAAGGCAGTACAATCAAAGAGACAATATAAAAATCCAAATATCCGTTTATTCGGGGATATCGAAGGTGAAGTAAAAGGGGTTACGAGGCTTAGCCGGGCGCCGGCGGCGTATTGGGGCTTACCGTGATTTACTCGTTACGCCGCCTCGCGGGCCGCGCCGTACCGCCTTTTTTGTTTACTTAACGGATCACGGGTTACCCTTTATTGGGTAAAGTCGGAAAAGTGATATCCCGCGGCGCAAAGTTCCGCGGGTTTCTGTATCTTTTTATTTTTATTTGTAACGGAGGCGGTTGAGTTCTTACAGAAGTTACAGAACATACATATTGTTGCCTGTTGGGTACAGCTATGATGCTATATTATACATAAGCCTTCCGTTATTATACAGCATTTTGCGACGTCATGCTTTTTGAACTAAAATCTTTAGGTAGGTAGGAATTGTCGAAAAACCTATTCATGCAAAAAATTAATTATTGTACCATGCGGTCCTATGGCATGCCTATCTACGACGCGAAGGCGCACTGTGTTGCTCTTGCTCTGGCGTAAATGAAGCTTAAGAAGAGTTCTTCAGTACCTATGAATTTCTGACCTACATAAATATTAATTTAATTAGATATATTTAAAAAAAATAAGTTGTTAAAACTAATGCTTTCCTACTCTATCAAACAAAAAAATATTACTTAATACGGCTAATGGGCTAAATATAACTTGCATATTTAGCCGTGCTATTATAATGTATCAACTACTGTCATTAATCATCACCCTCTTCAAAATGGACGATAAATGGCCGCAAATTTAACCTAAACCCATTGATGATCACTCCAAACTTTTGGAAATATTTTACTTAGTTCGCACACTTTTCGATACGTTCGATTCTATTCAACCACGATATCATAAATTTAAAATGTCTTCATACTAGTATGTAGGTACCTACTGCTTTCGAAATAAAGATTATTTTTGTTTAACTTTTCAAGGTATTACCTATCTATTACATTTCTATAACCACGTTATAGCAGCGATAACTTTGAAAAAATAAATGTGGGAGTTGGACTTTACTATAGAAGGTTCCGCGACTAAACATAAAAAGATAAGTAAGTAGTTTAAAAATTTCGCAATATGACTTTAAAAAGACAAGGATATTATAATTGAACAATTATGTAAGTACTTAGGTACAATATTTTAGAAACTTCGGTAAAATGGGTTAATTAATCTTTTAAGTACTTTTTTTGTTACTTAGTCAATTTAAATTGATCTAGTTTCTACACTTTTCCGTGTTTCTTGTTCCGTTATATCTTTTAGATAGACTTGATCATTTCTACCTGATAAAAGTAGAAGGGCGGGCGAGAATGGTAATTAATAGCCTTTTTTCACTATGTAAAACGTTTGGTGTTTCTACTATTTAGCAACCTTAATAAAAAAATACCTAGTGAATGATAAGAAATACCTACTGATTGAATAAGAGCTTTTTTATATTTATTTTATTATTGAGACTCAGACCCCTAAAACTGCTCAGTACGACGATTTTTTGTATCAATTTAAAGTATTCCAACACATAAATCAGTATTGAACAAGATATTAACGTCCAGTCGTAAGCGATGACAAAAACCGTATTGTGCGAGGGTGTGAATGAATTCCGAGATGTGGTCAAATGGCCTTTACTGTTCACGTTGACATTCTATTCATACTAATGTCCTACCCTGGGGATTAGCGAGTGACTCCAATTATAGGCATACTAGCTTCCCGCCACGGCTTCGCTCGGATAAAATTGTTGACAATCCTTCCTTGGTAGAAAACTAAGTAGGTCACAGAGAAAGTTATACACATGCAAAATGTCAAGTTTCTAGTCCCAGCGGTTAAAAATATACTTGTTTGGGAAATAATTGGTCAACCTACCAGGGGTGTTACGGATATTTACATCCGCATCCGCAAATGCGGAACATTCGCATTAATTCAGACATCCGCATCCGCATTCGCATTTGTAAAGCGGAGCTTTTACGGATGCAGATTTCCATTTGCAACAAATAACGACCTGCAAAGAAAGTGGGCGGGGCCAGGGTGACCAGTGCCTCGCGCGTATTTGCTAGTTGATATTTTCGTTCGCTCTGACCACTCAAAAAGTGTACAATGATATCCATACAGCGGTATTACGGATATTCGCATCCGCATCCGCTTTAATTCAGACATCCGCATCCGTAGATGTGAACTTTCAAAATATTGGGATCCTCAACAACTCTGGACTAGGATCATATAATATCTACCTAGTAGATATTATATGATGTAGATTTAGGTTTTTAAAATCTCGTGGAAACTCATTGATTGATTTCCCGTTATAAAAGAACCCTATGTCGTCCTTCTTTTCTTGGTGGCTTTTTGAAGAGCTAGACCAGCACAATCTACTTTGCCAGTGTCAAACTAGTAGCTAGCCTATGTCCTTCCCCAGAATGCAAGCTACTTAAGGGAAATGTCCCAATACTCGTCGGTTTCTCAATTTAGCTGACTTTGAAGCTTTGCCACGTTCCTGTTAGTGAATTTAGAACAAAACAAATTACATGACAAGAAAGCAGATATTATAATGTATTTATTAAATATAATTTTGGAATTAATAAGTTTCATTAATGTTATTAAATAATTAAAAAATACAAAAATGAGTGATTTGTACCAGTATCCGTCAGATTTGTCCTAATTATCGTCAATGCGTCCCAGAACTCGTCAATTTTTAACAATAATTTAAACTCTATTGCCGTAGACATAAGGTTTATTTTAATTTCATTTTCAAGTTGTGATTTTTTTTTACATCGCCACTCGAGCTGAGAAAATGTGTAAAATATAAATTTAACTAGTCGTTTTAAATGAAAAACTATTGGATTCTGGGCTTTCAAGCCATGGCGGGAAATCCGCGCCTCGCGATCCGCGTTTACGTTGTCTATGATATATCATCATCATCAACTGCTGGACATAAGTCTTTTGTAGGGATTTCCACACGCCACGGTCTTGCGCCTCTTGAATCCAGCGGCTCTCTGCGACTCGTTTGATATCGTCCGTCCACGTAGTGGGGGGGGGGGGTCCACCTACGAGTATTAGGTAGCATTACCTACTATATTGTTCAAGTTGTTTTTAGATATTGTTCAAATAGGGATGATGACTACTAGTCAAATAGGCATCTTTTTAAAATTGTTTTTCTGTTGCTTGTTATATTTTAATATTTATATTTATGAACCCCAAATTTTCTCGCTCTCTCATTTGAAACTCCACTCAATTTGATAGCAAAAAATACCGAAAGGGCTTCAGGACCTGGATCACATCCACACGCTGCGGCAGGTTATACAGAAAACTGAAGAATATAATCGGCCACTTTGTTTAGTGTTTTTATGAAAAAGCCTTAGATTCCTTGGAAACATAGGCTGTATTGAGATCGCCATAGAGGTGCCAAATCAACTACTGGCATATTCAAGTGCTGAAGTGCTTGTACGAAAACCGCCACGATGTCAGTCCGCATTGAGGACCAGGCAAGGAGTCGTAATTTGGAGATAGGAGATAAAATAAAGGAGAGTAAAAACCAGGATTGGAACGATCTTGGCATTAACACTAATGGCGAGTACATCACTCACCTTTGATTTGCCCATGACAATGTATAGTTGTTATTGCAGAGACTCTGGAAAACCTTAATGCAATGCTCAATGACAGCAGAGATTCAGAACAGGTGGGCCTAGAAATAGACATGAGTAAGACAAAAATCATGACTAAGGCTCATGTCCTGCCCCACCCAGTAATCATTATCGAGCTCTGCACTCGACATTGTAGACGAGTAGGTATGTATACCTGTTGACATATGGTTCTGAGACATGATTGCTAACTATGAACTTCATAAAAAAGCTCAGAGTCTCTCCATCGCCCAGACCCAATTGCAACGATCGTGCAATTGGGTCGAGATATCGACAAATAAAATTAATAAACTAATCGTGGAATGTAGCCTTTATCTACATAATAATATGTCGTTAAACCACGAAATAAGCTTGAAATCATTAAATCACTTGCTTTGACGATGAAATTCGTGGTCAAAGGCCGGTCAGGCTTCACAGACTGTGGCGAAACCCGGGTTAACTCGCAACAAGGTGATGCTGTGTGTGTGGTGGGATTGGAAGGGCATTATTCATTACGAGCTGTTATCACCAGGCAGGACCATCGATTCTGAACTCTTATGTGAACAACTGATAAGATTAAAGCAAGAAGTTGAGAGAAAGCGGCTGAAATTAATCAACAGAAGGGGTGTGGTTTTTCATCATGATAACGCTAGACCTCACACATCTTTAGCCACTCAGCAAAAGTTAAGAAAGTTTGGCTGGCAGGTGTTAATGCATCCGCCGTATAGTCCTGACCTTGCACCTTCAGATTTCCAGCTGTTTCGGTCTCTTCAGAATTCTTTAGGCAGTGTCAGGTTACAACATCACCAGATGACTGCCAAAACCACTTGTCGCGGTATTTTGATCAGAAGTCCCAAAATTTCTATAGCAATGGGATCATGTCCCTACCTACAAGATGGCAAAAAGTTATCGAACAAAATGGTACCTACATTACTTTAGTTAAATGTAAATAAACAATACTAATTTTTTTTTGAATTTTTTGTAAAAATGCGAAGAAACTTTTTCCCCAACCTAATATTAAGATTATTGTAAAGTTATGTTAAAAATACTGATGCCCATTAAAAATGAAATAATTTCGTTTCTTTATAACATATATCTGATTTTAATTTTTGTTGTTCAAGTACACGATATCATAGATTAATTATTGGTCTCGATGCACGATATAACTGAAATTATACACACGTTTCAATCTCTAATATGTCACCGTTTTTGGCATATAGCGTCGAATTCAATCGCCACTTTAAAACTCCCTATTTCATATGAGAGCCCCGCTGAAATAAAGCTTTTATATTTTTGTATGTATTTTTGTAATATTCGGCTGAAGGCCGTCAGTTTTCATATTATGTTTAAATTTGAAATAATTGCGGTCAGAAGTTATAAGGCTCTGACGGACAGTCGTCACACGGACAAGTGCCATTTCACTCAAGTAGACTCAGAGACCTCACTTCGCTCGGTCAAATATATACGGGAACAGATAAACATTACACAGCATGCTAAAATTATAAAACTTTAACTTCGTCGTAGTCAGGTTAAAAAATAAAAACATTGCATCTTCAATTTAAAGGTCAATTTAAGTACAGATTAACTGTCCAAAACAGTCACTGTCTGTGTACCGCAACTGAAACTCTTATCACGTTGCAATAAGGTTTAAAATTGAACAGTGTCGGTATTACGTTCATTTTTCTAGCGTGTCCCAGTAACCGTCAAAAAAGTATGAATTTTGACGAGTATTGGGTCAAGTAGGGATTTCAAAGTACCAATAGATGTCACATGCGTTAAATCATAAATAATAATAAAATAAACACAGTTTTATAGATTATTTCGTTAGAAAATTAACTTGACTGTTGTATAAAATAATCAGATTTACCAGAGTGGCCAATAGATGTTTCAAAACTTTCTTCGAATACTAGCATGTAGGACTACGATTGAGTGACTAAACCTGGCTAAAAACACAAATTTTGAAAATGCTAACTTTGAATGCGTTTTTCTCCAACGCTATTATAGTTTGGATTAAATGTTTTTATACTTATTTATGGAAAATACTATCACAAATATGTTGCCATAAAAAGTTTTCATTTAGTTTTTGCTAGAAATTAATAACTGACCATTTTTTACAATCTGACGGGTATCGGTACACTGACGACTATACCAGCGTTTCCCTTACCTCTGTACGAAATAAGTATGTAGACAATGCTCGTAACTTCGCCCTCGTTAATTTTTTTTAATCCGTGACAACTGACAACTCTTTGACTTTCCGGGATAAAAGTACCTACCTATCCTATGGGCCTTCCCAGGATGGAGCTATTTCTGTACCTTTCGTCAAAATTAGTTAAACGGATGGGCTGTGAAAAGCTAGCAGACAGACACAAGCTGTTGCATTTATAATATTAGCATGGAAGAACAGATACCAGCTATATCGCTAAACTTCTTCCTATGTACCTACTCAGAGATCCATATAATAGAGAAAATCTTACAGTCTCTTAATTTTACAATTATTACAGGCTTAATCCTTTACAGATAACTAGCTGATCCCCGCGGCTTCGCCCGCGTGCATTTAGGTTTTTAAAGATCCCGTATAGCCTATAGCACTCAGGAATAATGTTGCTTTCTACTGGTGAAAGAATTTTCAAAATCGGTTCAGTAGTTCCAGAGATTACCACCCCCTACAAAAAAACTTAACGATATTACCTCTTTATAATATTAGTATAGATTATATTATATAGGTAGTACTTATAAAAAGTACAGATGAAATATTTGAAGATGGATGGATGGACTCGCTAGCTTATAGATGGTAATATTGCAAGTTAGGTATTAGTATTTATAGATAATCCTAACAAAAAGCTAAACAAAAAAAAATTAAAAGAATCTGAGGGTAGAAAAACAATACACCCAGCTACCGCCATCTGTCGACATTAAACCAAGATATCGCATAAATTCAAAAGACCTTAAAAAAGCCCTCATGAATCTGTTTGAACCAGGTTTGCACACATAAGGTACCCCGCGGCGTTATTTTTTTAAATTCAATGAACCGTGCCCCTGTATTTTGACAAAAAGCGACGACATGCCTCTAAGTGGATTATTTCTTTGCTTGCTCAAGAGATTTCACGTCACATTTATTCCGCCTTTGTCTAATACAGTACAATAAGGCTTGTTACGTAGGTGTTGTTCGCAATGAATATACGCTTTAAACTTTTTATCTGGAGAACTTAGAGAAGTGATATGATTTGGACATCTGTCTTTACGCTTTGTAGACACCGATGCGGATAAAATGTTGTAAAGAGCGATCTACTTGTTTATAATACTTTATTTTTAAGTCTAATAAAATTATCGTTATTTGATAACTTTGGCGTGATTAATTATAATTAGCTATTTCCACACTGTATTTCCACATTAGCTAACCCAACTCGGCATGCATACTTAAGTCGTGCCTATTGACTGCCATACAATAGGGTCTTGGACTGTAGAAATAAATTGTGACGTTTTGTATAAGTAGTGGTAGTTTATGGGGCTAGAATTCATTATTAAAGAGAATAATTTTAAAAAATCATGATTTATATTTATTTTTAACATAATTAATAATATACTAGATATATTAATTTAAAATAACATAGCAATTTTGTAGCGTAAAAAATATATTTCAGCAGAAATTACTATATCCAAAAAAAATCACATCATTTTATTACTACAGCCCAAGACCCTATTTAGGTATACAAAGCGCAATATACTATTGTGCTTCGTATAGGCATTGATCTCTATGTATTAGTAGAGTTTGTTTGCTTTTTCCTATCTCTAGGTATCTAAGTATCTTTGTTTCTTACCTATCTACTTCTTGACACCTCAAAACGATCAATCTCAATCGATTAAAATAAAATTGGTAAGCCTGCTGAAGAACATGCAATATTTTTTAATCCGGGAAAATAAAGAATTCCAATTGACTTTTTCTAAATTCTGCAATAAAAACTGAAAATCGAACCCACGACACTGCCGAAGCGGACAAACGCGATGCATTATAAATAATTATTATTGGTCAATGATTTATAATCTCAGCACCCACCGTCTCAAAATCTGACACGAATGTAGGTATACCTACTATACCTATCTCTGAATACACGTGCAAAATAAAGCTTTTCGCGTCGATCGGCCATAAATCAAAGCATTATTATAAAGAGGCATGTTCGAGTGCCTCATTGTCGCTTTATAGATGTTATTTCATTCATTACAAGCCATTAAATGTATTATGATTCACCAACCACCTCACCCTGACCTTTCCTTCGAGCCCTTCTAAAACATTCAAGCGTCAGGTTAAACTGGTCGGGTATACCTCAGTTTGCTTTGTTTGGGCGCGATGCGACAAGCCATTAATATGCTATAATAAATGGCGAATGTTGATAGAAAATGCTTATCCAACAGTGAGTTATGGTCGTAAAACGTAGGCTGAGTTACATCGCCGCCCTTGCAAGACTCCTTTCAAACTGTTTGTTGATATAATTTATTGATGTTCCTAACTTAACCTAACACACAACAATAAGATAAGAGAACCTATGTCAATAAATCTTACAAATACTTTATTTAATAAATACTTATGCCACCATACACATTTCATGTAAATTTGGTAGCCAAGACTCACAAGTTCATAATACTTTCACTGTTAAAAAGTTACGAGGTCGATTAAGATCTAGTAGAGTCAAGCCCCTAGCTGAGCTCATCCCATCGCCTCATACCCCGATTGTCATCTCGACCTGTCACAGAGTGTACATATCGACATTGTGGGTTCAATTTCGAGAAAGAGGTAAGCCGCCGAATCCAACTCGGCTGGGCAACTTTCGGAAAGCTTCTGAGCATTCGTCCTCTCAGAATGAGAAGGGTTTTGGCCAGCCAGCACCACGCTAGCTACGTGAAGACTGGTATATTTCATACTATACAGAATTCTCTGGCATACATGTTTCCTCACTATTACCGTTAAAGCAAATGACATGTTAATTGCGCGTGTCCAGAATTGAACCCCCGCCCCTCCCGGATAGAAGGCCGACGTCTTAACCACTAGACTATCACCATTTATATTCAGTATCCTTTTTTATGACCCGAAATAGAACCTGCGATCTTTGTTTCCGATTATTTTCCTCCCTGCTTTTGACGGCGAAAGCCTATAATCAAAACTTCAGCTCTATACCCATTGAACTGAGAATTTCCTGGGATCATGGCTAACCGTTCGGGATAACCACGTCGGTAACCCATTGTATAATTTTTATACACCGGCCATTCTTATCACACCCAAAAAAATGTTTATAAAAATCGTAATATCATAAAAGAGACATCACTTTTTGCCACAGAGCAATTCGCTGCATCTGCTTCATTCATAGGCTCAGATTAATGTTTCTAGTAGAGATGGACAATTTCACAGGTAGCATGTTAAAAATCACGTGAAAAACCTATATTAAATAAAATATTTTTTTTCTACACGTGTCATATTTATGTTGTCGAAGTCGCAAGTCGGGCGATCTTCACGCTTTGATTTCTAGTTTATTTTGTTATCTTCATAGGTATCTCTATAGGTACATCTTCATCTCTATAGGTACATCGACATACCTACATACACCTATAAAAAAATATTTTTTACTTTGTAGGTATTGGTTTTGGAAATCGGTTTTTTAAGCTTTTTCAAAAATCAGTCCATATAGTCATTCGATTGTAAAGTGCGAAAATTCACTTTCCGTGAGAAATTACCTGTGTGTGAAATAAGTATGAGTGCTAATGATTTTGATGATAATTTTTAGTAAAATTAATGTAAGTAGCAAACGACTGTAAATGCGAAAATTGAAAAATCACTGCGTGCGACACTGCGATGAAAAAAATATTTACCAAATGAAAATGATTTCAAATTAGCAACAGCGCCCATCTCTAGGTGCTAGTTTCTAACCATTCCGAGCGAACTTTTAGAAAAGTTTATGGTGTGGAAATAACAATTTGCTGTTCGGTGACGTTGCGACCTTCGGTATTGTGTGCGCGGAGGGCGTGATACCGTGTTTCGAAAAAAAGACAATAAAAATATTTTGAGGAACACTATCCAAATATTTACTTTCCCGAAATCTTTTATTTAACTGTATTCGTATGAATAGGTAAAATTTCATTGAAGATCATAAAGAGATGAAGAAATAAATTGCGCGTGTGAATTTTGTCATGTTCTTTGATTTGTACTGAGTATTATTAATACCTATCTTCTATTCGGCTTATTTATATTAACTTGTCTTGTAAACTTTTTAAACAAAAAAAAAAACCTCTGGGCAAAACGTCACATAGGTAGGTATGAGTGACAGAGACAACGCTCTACAAAGCCGAAATCTCATTCTAAAGGTCGATGTACAATAAGTAAGTATTTATTGCCGGCTACTGTACATCATCATGATCAACCCATCGCCGGCTCACTACAGAGCTCGGGTCTCCTCTCAGAGTGAGAAGGGTTTTGGCCATAGTCTACCACGCTGGCCAAGTGCGGATTGGCAGACTTCACACACCTTTGAGAACATTATGGAGAACTCTCAGGCATGCAGGTTTCCTCACGATGTTTTCCTTCACCGTTAAAGCAAGTAATATTTTAATTAGGTACTTAAAAACGCACATAACTCCGAAAAGTTAGAGGTGCATGCCCGGGATCGAACTCCCGACCTCCGATTGGAAGGTGGACGTCCTAACCACTAGGCTACCACGGCTTTTTTTTACTAGTACTACTACTACTGTACATAGCAGAATGCAATTTCCACACACGATTTTTAAATTCAGATAACTTAATAATTTTTATTTTAAAAATAATTATTTAAAATAGTATCCATTGTTTAATTTAAATGTATTATGTAGTAGGTGGGGTAGGTACGTCATATTATTCAAAATCGTGCATAATAAAGGGTTTTTAACGTATCAGTGGATAATAGTGCCATCTACCGATAGACCTAAATAGTGCTAATCTGATTTCATGGTTCAGACTTCAGTTACATACACTATTATTTTACTGACTCGAAACCATAACGTAGTTTTCACGGTTGAGCATAGATGGCGTTACACAAAATCGTTCAGTCATTGTACAATAGATGGCAGTACATTAAAAAATGTAACAATAATATTCTTCTGAATGTCGATCTGATGAAAGAAAGATTTTTAGATTTTGTTTGGGGTGTATAATTAATAAATAACTTTTTTTTGCATTCGGAATAATTGACACAACACATTTCCATTTTTTGTGATTAATTAACCACAAATTTACGGTTTTCGTATTTTTAGGGTTCCGTACCTCAAAAGGAAAAACGGAACCCTTATAGTTAGGATCACTTTATTGTCTGTCTGTCTGTCTGTCGGTCTGGCAAAAAACCTACAGGTTACTACCCGTTGACCTAGAATCATGAAATTTGGCAGGTAGGTGTTAGCTGGCATTAGGGTAAAATCTGGAAACCGTGAATTTGTGGTTACATCACACAAAAAAAATTTAATTGTGGTCATAAACTAATAATTAGCATTTTCAATTTTCGAAGAAGGATAACTATATTAAGTGGGGTATCATATGAAAGGGCTTCACCTGGTGCATTCTAAAACAGATTTTTATTTATTTTTATGCATCATAGTTTTTGAATTATCGTTATATCGTAAAATGTTGAAAAAATACGACTGTAGTACGGAACCCTCGTTGCGCGAGCCTGACTCGCACTTGGCCGGTTTTTATTTTCCCTTACGTGTGCTTAAGACCTGCTAAATTTCATGATTCTTTTTCCTTTTGAGATAGGGAACCCTAAAAATCTAATTATGAACATTACGTAGGTAAGTATACCTACCTACCTACTTTTAGATTTGCCCGAATATTTACCTAATTGGAATAATTAAATAAAATGTAGACTCTTGATTTAAAAAAACATTTTAAAACAGTAAATTATACCTAACTAAACCAATTACTTAAATCTAAATTTCAGGTCATTTGGTGATCAAATAAGCATTTTCCGACCACAACAGTCCTCCATTATTCAGTATGGACCTACCTATAGTACCTACCAACATTGTATTGATACGTATAGGCCTTCCGCCTGTTTGTAAACAATCAAGCTAGTTAGGCGCCGCAGAATTCATAGACGGCAGAGCTGCCTTCGCAATTTCCCATACAATTTCCATAGTTCACGACGTGTTGTTGCTATACAAATTATACTTACAATAGGTACTATATCGGTTCCTTGGTACTCCTCGTATCTACATTATGGAATGGCCATTTTAAGCAATAATTAAGGTTTAGGCTTTAAGTATCTATTATTAGTTACTTCCCGTTAAGTAGGTAGTTATATTAATGCGAATGTTTCGCATTTTCGGATGCGGATGCAAATATCCGTAACCCCCTGTAGGGTACCATTGTAAACTTTTTAACCGACTTCAAAAAAAGGAGGAGGTTCTCAATTCGTCGGAATCTTTTTTTTTTTTTTTTTTTTTTTAATGTATGTTCCCCGATTACTCGAAAACGCCTGGACCGATTTTGAAAATTCTTTTTTTGTTTGAAAGGGTATACTTCAAAGTTGGTCCCATTTCAATTTGGTGAAGATCTGATGAACATCTTCGAAGATAGATACTGGAACTCCTCAACGGATAAGAGTAAATTGCTCGCGATCAGTGTAATAGCTTAGTAAACAATAGATTTTTAACCAGTCATAGCATAATTCCATGGGGCCACTAAAAATTGTGAAATAAAAATTTTTTACAAAAAAATAAAAACCGACTTCGTTACACAAACACTAAAAATTGAAAAATAATTTAATTTATTACCGAATATATTATGTATACAAGAGTTAATATAGTTCCATAATAATATTTTTTGGGGTCGGTGCCAATGAGGTGCCATTGTGGAGTCCCATAAAAATATGAAGTCTAGACGATTCGCGCAGCTAAAGCTAATTGGCACCGGCACCAAAAAATATTATTATGGAACTATATTAACTCTTGTATACATAATATATTCGGTAATAAATTAAATTATTTTTCAATTTTTAGTGTTTGTGTAACGAAGTCGGTTTTTATTTTTTTTGTTGATTCATCAGTTAGGGAAGATATCAACTAAGTAGCAAACACGCGCGAAACATGCGCCACTCTGGCACACTCTGGCCCTCTGGCCCCGCCAAATTTCTTTGCAGGTCGTTACTTGTTCCGAATTTGAATCCGCATCCGTAAAAGCTCCGCATTAATTGATGCGGATGTTCCGCAATTGCGGGTACGTATATCCGTAACACCCCTAGTTTAAACTATCGTGGTGGAAAATAACCACGTGATACAATGACGGACTTTAGCAGCGCAGTCCTGGAGTCAGGGTGGCAGACCGCAAGCGGCCGATTGTGGGAACAAGGTCTACCCTCAATGACATACTTAGTGGCGGTGCTGTATCCTATCTCGTAAATATCTACGTTTTTATGGTTCCGTACCTCAAAAGGAAAAAGGAACCTTATAGGAGCACTAATTTATTGTCTGTCTGTTTGTCAAGAAACCTATAGGGTAAGTACTTCCCGTTGACCCAGAATAATGAAATTTGGCAGGTAGGTAATAAGGTCTCATAGCACACGTAAAGGGAAAAAATCCTAAAACCGTGAATTTGTGGTTACATTGTGATGTAACCACAAATTCACGGTTTTAGGATTTTTTCCAAGGAATTCCTAGGAAAACAAATTAAAACGTGTTCATGAACAAGTACTTATTGCTATTTTCAACTTTCAAGATCAATTAACATACCAACTGTTTATTCTAAAACAGATTTTTTATGCATATCTAGTTTTTGATTTATCGTTCAAAATGTCGAAAAAATACGACTGTAGTACGGAACCCTCGATATGCGAGTCTAACTCCCACTACGGTAAGGTTTTTTTACTATCATGAAGGTAGTCAAAAAAGGCTACTACCAGTACCTTTTTTTCAAGTGAAATTTTTATTCAAGTAAAAGTATACTTACTTACCTACTTGAATAAAAATTTCTCTGACGCTGAAAAAGCATACCTACTTAATGTGACACGATTCCTTTCCTTTTCAACAAACTTCCAAAAAGGAGGAGGTTCTCAATTCGGCTCAGGTTCAAGAAAATAAGAAAAATAAAAATAGGGTATCTATTTCAAAAAGGGTTATCGAGTCGACCGGGGACCCAAGAACAGCTACTTTGGACAAAGAATTAGTTTGGCTATCCAAGGAGGCAATGCTGGCCGCATCTTGGGTAGGTAGGTACTCGCACAATGCCTCGCAGCGGTGGTCTCGATGAGGATAATTTAATTAATTTTAGTTTTATATAAATTTTTGTAGTAGGTAGGTATTAATTTAGATTTAAGTTTATTTTCTAGAATTCATTGGTAGGTAGGTACTTTTGTATAATAGTTGAATAATTTTGGAATAAAAATTAAAACTTTAGATTTTTCAATCGCCAAGTAAACTTTAACTGACGAAAAGGATTGACGTATTAGACAGATTTCTTATGCAAAAACTGTTAAAATCTCATCCCTCGGATAAAAGTTATTTCAAGATTAAAAATCAGTCGTTATAATACAAATCTTTTTTTTTTTCAACCCAAATTTTTCAGTGGTAACCCTATCATAAACCCTAAGTTGGTCTAGTGAAGACGTTCGTCGGGGGTAGACCGTGGATATGCCGTAGTCTGTTCTGTACTACGCAACAAGTGTGTCATTTTTCCCGCTGCGTCTTGCGGGGCGGCGCGCGGGCGACCACGCCCAGCCGCACGCCCACCCGTCTTGAGTACTCCCCGCGGAAAATAATGCTATCTAGTCTACAGTGTACACACTACAACAGACTCTATTAAGGCTTTGTTCAACAGTCTATTTAGGAATCAGTACCTGAAAGGTTACAACGGGACCTATAAGCCTCTGCTATCCGTCCGTCTATACCTAAGTCAGCGGGCTGAACCTACTTATCTTTACATATATAACAACAAGAATAATAAAAAATTCAAACGGGCTGACATGAAAATTAAAAAAAGTGTTATTTATTGTACGATGGTATACGGAACCCTTCATGTGCGAGCCCGTCTCGCAGTTGGCTGATTGTTTTTTTCCATTACAAGTTAGCCCTTGACTGCGATCTCACGTGGTGGACTATGCACTCTAAGATAGAAGTGACAAACATTAATCTCTATTGGGAGTTGGAACAAAATGTACCTACCTACCCAGTGATGGGATGATTTTCCTACTCTAAAATTTCCTCGAGGCTCTACTAGGTAGGTACTTAGTTTCTTGAATTGAGTTCCTAAATACTTAGATATTATATATCTTAAAATTGTAAAGGACCTCAGTTTTAGTCATTTTGTCCATACCCGTGTTTTGTCGTAAAGGCGTCAATAAATGTGTAGATAGATATTATAATGAGGTTAAGTTTGTAAGTTTGTTTATAGGGGGTAATCTCTGGAACTACTGAACCGATTTTGAAAATTGTTTCACCAGTAGAAAGCTACATTAGGTAATCTTGAGTGACATAGGCTATATCTTATTTTCAAAAAAATTAGACATCCCTTCGATAATTGTAATAAGCTACCCATGCGAAGCCGGAGCGAGTAGTTATAGTTACTTATTTTTAAAGGGGTTGTATAAATAATTTAAAATTTACTGACTTCGATATCAATAGGTATGAATGAATTACACTTACACTTACTTACACTTATTATAAACTTCATATTGCCAAAGAATAGCTAGGAAGATATCCAATTGTCTGATGGTATCCAACTGCTCTTCCTCTTTCCAACTTTGTGGTCAAAACAAACGTGGCTCTACTCTATCTAGGCAGGTAGGTAGGCAGGTAGTCTAAAGGCCTAAACTAATGGCCTCAGAGCCAGCGCGTGCCAGACGTTCCTTATTTTATAAAAGCTGAAAGTTTCTCTGCGTATATTGTCCCCAACACTGGGAGGAACGTTTGTTTGGATGTTGAATAAAGGTGTAAAAAATCTTAGGTACGTCAAAGTATAAAGTCAAATATTTTTTTCAGAATAACTTATCTACTTATTAGAAATCACGTCATGCATTGCCAACTTAGTATGGTGGCAATCGCCTGCCAGACAGCTTTAAAGTTTAATAAATTATTAATTAATTAAAATTTATTTAAGTATATTAATTAAAGATATCTCGCGGGGGTTCCACGACACTAGTGTCTGGCAATGCATGACGTGATTTCTAATACTACTCCGAAGAAAATAAAAAAAAAATAGATTTTATACTTTGACGTAAGATTTTTTTATACCTTATTACCTGTTATCTCTCAAAGCCACTATGATCAAAACAAACGTTCTTTCAAACGTTGGGGACAATACGCAGAGAAACTTTCAAGTTTTATAAAATAAGGAAAGTCTGGCATACGCTGGCTCTCTCTCTATAATCTAACTCCTAAATTCAAAATGTTATTTTGTTTTGCAGAAACTTATTATCTAAGATGTAGAATCAAATCCATATCTTTCAGTTCCTATGTTTTTGCAGAAAATATTTTTTTTGTGTATGTAGGTACTTATGTAATTTTTGTTGACCAATTTAAAAAAAGATTTGTGTATTGAATTCCATGTTTTTAATGCAAATAAAATGTTATAAGTAAAACAAAGCTAGGTATTTGCTTCAAAAATAGGTACAGCTAGCGAATTTCTTAATAGCAGTTAGGTAGTAGGTCTTACCTAAAAATTGCAATCTCCTAACTGCTTTATTAATCATGATAAAACATTGAACGTAAATTTGGAATACCTTTTAAGCATGTAGGTAATAAATCAATCAATTAGGCGGAGGTATGTTACTATTTTTCGTAACAAATTCATTAGGCTCCTGTTTCACTAATTCACAAAATCATTACAGTTAATGACTTGTCACAGTTTGCAATTTATTTTGCGTCATTTATATCGCAATTTAAAACTTCGCTCTTTAATAACTAAGATGAAACTTCTTCTGGAAATAGTTCAAGCTACAATCTCGATTATATATACGTCTCTTTCAGAAATAGCGGGGAACAAGCGAGATATGAAACATCGCTTTATAATGAAAAACATCATTATATTTCCCTTTCAACAATGAAACTAAACAAAAATGTTTGATAACGTAAAACTTTCGCGTGTTCCGCTCGCACGTAGGAACTGTTGCATGTGCACGAGTGAGAGACGAGAAGAACATTTTCCCGGCAAATGAAGCGTGGCCAGACCGCAGATTGACCGCAGGCAATGGAGGCAGCGAGTGACAGAATGGCGGCGGTTCAGTAGTAGAGAGGCACGCGAACGGTAAACACGCGCAGCCTCCGATGACCGCCGCGTGACTCATCGTCATCACTCAACACTACGCGCGATCTACGTACGCGGTAAATACCTGTGACCGAGACGCGGGACTTACGCTCGACTTTGTTTGCAAAAAATATAACACTCGATTAGGAAACCGGCGCTGACGCAGCGAGCGGGGAAATATCTCAAATTAAATCCGCTCAGCTGATATTGACAGTACGTCTTCGCACGAGATATTACGCGCGCTTCTTGGAAGTTTTGAACCGTCAGCCGGCAACTCAGATGATAGAAGATATTTTGGTCTATTCCGCTTGAGCCTTACCCAGTGACTCATATAAAATGACGAAAGTTAAGTTGAAGTCGTCAAGGCCCGACCCGATTCCTACTAGTATACGTAAATATTGAGTTAAGGAAAAAGTTATGTAAACGTTCGTGATTGTTTACATCATTGAATCATAGTACCATATGATACTTAGTGAGTGAACTTGTGTTAAATAACAAACTGTCAAAAACTGTGTACGGAGTACCTACTGTTAAAAAGTTAATAAGTAGGTACAATTGCTAAATTCATCAGAAGATCTCTAGAGTTATAGTAGAACAACCAAAAATATTCATGTATCTAAATGTAAATGATACAAAAAAACAAACAATCAATCAATAAGGAACAACACTTCATCGAACAATAACACGGAAAATATTCTTGGATTGGTGCCAAAAGTCGCATTAAGAAGGTAGTTCAAGTGTTCCTAACAATAACTTACTCATCGGTGTAAAGGTCGTACGCAGAGAGCTGTGGCGAAAGTTTAACACTTTGCATACCATAACATATTATTCTTGCCAATTATACGACGTAAACTGTCGTATCTTAATTTAAAATAATATTACAATCAAAAAACCGCCTGCCTTACTTCCCAAATGTGTATTACTTATTAACTTAAGATACATAAATAGACTGAGAAAGAACTGAGAGAAAAATCGCCAAAGAACGCACAATAAAAAACATTATACACGAAGATACAGCCTTCTAGAGATTAACAAAATTAGTACAAGAGTGCGCGGTAGAAGTGTATGATGCTGTACTGAAGGATGCACTTGCCCTATGAGTCGAGGGGCCGTCGGCGCCGAGAGATGGCGGAACTCGAGCCTTGGTGGGTGCATTCCATTATCGAGGAGACGAAGAGCGAGCACCCGGATCTCGGTAAGCATCACAGACACATCTTTAACTTTCTTTCTTCGCTGGCTCAGTGACTCAAAGAGAATCTTGGCCTCCAGAACTAGAAGCTTCCACCCATACCTATCCTAAACCGCTTCATGCCATTCGGCTACAGTTTAAAATAAAGCACCCGGGAACTAGAATAATTAACATTTTCTTATAAGAAAGTAGAATACTATAATATTGTTGCAACTAAAACCATCAATGGCAAATTTTCATAGAATTACTGGAAGTTACTGTATTAATAGTAATAATAATTATTTCTTTAAAGGTAAACACTATAATTATTTAAAATATTGTGCAACAGCTGTTACATTAATCGCACTGATAGAGGAGTTTATAATTTGCATTGAGTAGGTATCTCTACCATTAGATATTAGATTGATTTTGTCAAACTAATCACAAGTAGAGACACATCTTAATAAAACTAGTTTTAATTAATATTTAGTTTCAAACGTTTAATTTTTTTTGAAGTCATCACTCAAATCATCATCAAAATCCTCGATAAATATCAGGGTTTCCATAAAATTTGCCAATGCCGTCAAACTTTTTGAATTAAAATACAGCCTCACGTAAAAACCCACGACGGATTTGGGGCTTCACAACTTCCATACATAGGTAACGATTTGGTTCTATTTTAATCGATATTTTTTAGTAGATAATATACTTAAACGTCCATAAAAATAATACTTTGCAGGATAAAGAGGGGTAAAAAAATCTTATACCTCACCAAAATAAAAAGTTTCCAATAAAGGCCAAAAGTTATTATGTAGGTACATGGGTAATTTTCTGGGGAATTATTTGACAAGTATTCGACCACCACTTGTTAAAATATGTACCAGATCTTAACTTTCTTCTGCGGTGATTCCTACCACACAGTTTTGATTTAGGACTATTCAAGAGACGGATTTATCAATGCCTTGATGCCTACAAAACATAGACGGTTCTTTCGAATTTTGGTGTTACAATTAACTAAATTCAATACACAAGTGCACAGAATTCTAATTAAAGTATTAAGAAGCTAATGGTATTTGCTGTTATTTCATAACAGGATAGCGTGACGCCAGTTTTTAGATACTCACATATTAAGTAATAGATGATGCCCGCGATTTCGACCGCGCGGACTTAAGTTTTTGAAAATCCCGTGGGAACTATTTGATTTTCTGAGATAAAAAGTAGCTTATGTCCTGCCCGGGATGTAAGTTAACTCTGTACCACATTTCATCAAAAATCGGATATACTGTTAGGCAGTGATAAGCTAGCAGGCAGACAGACAAACTTTCGCATTATCAGTATGGATATCATCATCATCGTCCTCAACCGATACTACGGACTACGATGTACGATTCTACATGCCACTGTCTTGATCCCCTGAATCTACAACTTGTTTGATGTCGTCTGTCCACCTAGTGGGAGGTCTGCCAGCTTTCTGATGCGAGGTCGCCGTTCTAGACGCCGCAACGTCTATCGGTTTTTCAAACTATTTGCCCTGCCCATTTTCACTTTAGCTTCGCAATCCTCTAGACATGTCGGTTATTCTGGTGCCGACAAAATTCTACATACCTACTACTTACATCCAATCTATTCCAAACCAACATACATTAATCTGTAACCCTATACCTACGTCTATCTTTACAATAACGTATACTGATGCTTTATTAGTCGTCTGCGCGACAAATTAGCACTGCTTTGCCACTTTAATTACAAATCCTATATTCTGTATCCGGATACTAGTTGCCTAGCAGTTCATAAAAAAGTAAAGATCACAATTTTTCAATAATTATTAGAATTTCCAATAGAGCCTTCTAAAAAAATCAAAGCACTTACGTAAAAACCCGGAAAACTGAACGGAACTGGGGCTTTACATTTTTCTATAAATAAATAACTTGTTCTAATATAATGTTGTCCGGTGCTATAAATAGTTAATCACACTTATGAATATAAAAATATTATACTCTTACTAACAGATGTCCAAACACAAAAACGACTTAGTCATGCTCAGTGGCAATACTTTTGGGTCAACATAATTTGATTAGTTACTTAATACCACTTAACTGAAAATAAATAAATAAGTCACTAAATAAGTAGGTAACTCAATCTTGAATTTGACCTTTTATTTCTTGGCCTTCTTATTTGATTTTTTTAGAAAACCGTTTTAAAAGTAAACAGAAAACTTTTCTAAAATAACAAGTGCGCAAAGTAAGTACCTTAATAGTAATAAAGTGAAATAAATATTACCTAGGAACGATAACGACCAACTCAAAATCAGTTCAGTTAGGTGCTTAAATTAATAGATAGTAGGAATAAGACTAAAAATATTTTGTTTGGTCAAGGACATTTTCTTAAGATACCTTCTCAGAAATCAGACTTAGAAATGATTCAAGTTCTATTCAATTTTGAGTTAGATCCGTTTGACCCGGTTGATGTGACCTCTCAATAATCTCATTCATAAGTTAATTAATATTCACAATTATATTTTTATAACATTATGTTACGCAAATTATATAACGCTTCATAATAATTTGCTTTGGATTAAAGATATTTATTGGACATTAAGTCATCTCTACTTATGTTTATATAATTATAATAATGCTTACCAATATTATAAATGCGAAAGTCACGGCCCATCTCTTTAACTGATTTTAACTAAATTTGGTACGGCAGCTTGCATTCCGAGGAAGAACATAGGCTAGGAATAGGAACATACTTTTGATTCCGGAAAATCATAGAGTTCCCACGGGATTTTTAAAGAACGTGACTACTACACTAAGACTGATCAATTTTTGTTTGGTAGAACCTGAATAACTTTGAGAGCGGAGGGCGAAGCAGAGGGTGAAATCTACTACCAATTTACAGTTGCCTTCAATCTACTATGATTTCACCCATAGCCGATATGAAATGTCCCAGAATCTATCAAAAAAGTAAAAAAAGGTATGAGTTACCTAAATACAATTAGAAAAGCAAAATAGCAAAGGGTGCAAAAGCACTCAAGGTAATGAGATCGTTCAATGCGAGTTAATGCAGTCACATGTAGTTTCAACGTAGAGCCTCCATATAATCGGCGTATAGCTAATGTTTCCTAGTTTTGCTTTTGTTAAGCTGGTATTTCCGATCAAAACTTACAAAAATGGTTAAAAGTTTTCGTTTTTATGTTGATTTTGAAATACTTTCCAGCAAGGAAGTTTATGAAGAAAGCGTAGTGAGTTGAGTGAGGCTACCATCCTTTTTCTACAAAGAGATTAACTGCAAAAAGTATTTTTTGAGTTAACTCCAAAAAACCTGAATTTGAAAGAAAATAAACTGATCTAGGTATATTAAACTTTAAAAAAATTTGTAAAAGTTATGATATTTTAATGTGTTTCTAGAAACGTCAGTTTTTATAAATCTGCTCTTTAGAAATAGAACGACAGAACGAGTAAAACACATAAATATTTGCTTCATTTTATAATAATAAAGATCATTGATTCTAGCTTTGGTAAAAAACTTAAATATAAACTATGAAATAAAGGTTCCATTAATATCCCGTATAAAATTTTGGTATTTTTTTACATAATTTCGGCCTGAGTTAATGACTTAGAATTAAGCTTATCAGCTTGATGAAAATGTGGAAATTAGATATCTTTGTGCTACCAAATGCTTAGTCGTCAAATTAACGAGAATGATTGTAATTAAATCACAAAGGAAGGCGATTCGCTTGAATGGTAACGAGTGAAAAAACCTGCTTACACGGATTAAAATTATCCACTTTTCTGACTAACCAACCTTAACGGTCAAGAACATAGATTTTATACCTAACCTAGCGTCTACACTCTAAACATAATATATTGTAGGTACGATGGCTCCACGTAGACTATCGTATCTGACACAATGCTCTGAGCTAAATTTTTTTAGAATTTTGATAATGTAATCTATTCAAATGCACTTCTTACAGAAAAAAAAAATGACATCATGATCAACCTATCGCCGACCAACTAAATTGAACACAGGTCTCCTCTCAGAATGAGAACGGTTTGCGCCCTAGTTTGCCACGCTCTGGCCTAGTGTGGATCGGCATGTCTACTTCACACACCTTTGAGAACATTATGGAGAAATCTCAGGCATGCAGGCTTCCTCACGATGTTTTCCTTCACCATTTAAGCAAGTGATATTTTATTGCTTAAAACGTTAAAGGTGCCTGCCCAGATCAAGCTCCCAATCCCCCGAATAGGCCGACGCGACGTCTTAACCGCCATCTGTTCGACGACCATCTATTATAACTTACATTAATCTACATCAAAATGCACTTAATTTAAAAAATGTACCTACGCAAATTTGTTTAAATTAAAAAAAAAACAATTTATTCTGAGTAAATCAATTTGATGCGTCGCTTTGATTGGAAGATTGGTGAAATAACAGGAGAGACATCCAACCCTTTACGTCGACCGCATTCACTAACCCGCACTTTGCGGCACATAATTTGTGTATACCTTCGCTTCCGTAAATAGAGAAACCACAGTTACACTATTAATGTTTTTTCACGCCCGAACCGCTACTCGGTGATTTTTTCAACAAATTCAACGGTTGAAACTCTTTAACCACATCCTAAAATTGCTTATGGTTTTAGAATATATACCTTCTACCTCACCTACTATATAAATACACCGTAAATATTACACAACAGTTTTATACAACAGTACACAATATTTGACCGCAGCCGGCAGCGCCACCAAAATATTCCTATTCCTTCAGTTATGTCCTTTACGTTTTTCTTCCGCGTCGATAAATTTTCTATTTTCTAAAGATTTTCTTTGACGCAATCTATAGGTAGGTAATACCCATTTTTTCTGGGTCACCTGGGTAAAAATTTTTGTCTTCAGTATTTTATTTTAAACTAGATGATGCTAGCGACTTCATCCGTGTTGATTAAGGTTTTTAAAAATCCCAGGCGAACTCTTTGATTATCCGGGATAAAAGATAGCCTGTGTCCGTTTTCAGGATGCAAGGCTATCTCTGTACGACAGTTTTACGATGTATGTGTACCTATCAAATAAAAGCAACTTAGTTCTCGTGGATTTAGATTTTTAAAATCCCGTGGGCAGTCTTTGATTTTCCGGGACTTAAAATAGCCTATGTCGGTCCCTGGGGTGCAAGGTATCTCTACAATCAGTTACACGGATTTGCCATAAAAATCGAGCAGACAGATAGACACACTTTCGCATTTATAATATTAATATGGATAGACTTTATCACTTCACAATCTTCAACTTTTTTTCTCTGGAGTTAAAAAGGTCTTCGGTTAGCCTTTACTTACCTAATTAGTTAATTACCATGGTTCGATACATGGCTAATGTGAACCACCGCAGACGTTTCAGTAGGAAGAGGATAAATCAATGAAATAATAATAAGTGTTTGTGGATTTAGGATTTGAAACTGTGGTTTATTTTGTGGCCGACTTGAATAAGTCCTGAGGTTAAACGTTGCGACCGCGCCCGATAATTAGATTGGTGGCCATTGATATTCTGCCATTGAAGCCTCCCTTCACGATATCATTAAGATAAAATTGTGGTGAACTTTTTTTAACCACACTCGTCGTTTTTTTCTGACGGTCTCTTACAAGAATCTCCACAGAGCACGATCGTGTGGTAGCGTTTCCTAGCTTATAGATTGAGGTTGTTGTGTGAGGGACTGTATTTTGCGGTGTGGGGTCACTGTTCAAGCGCGTTGGGAGTTGGGACCCCAACATTTCAATTATAAAGAAATAAAATGAATGTACTGAGTGAAATATACATATACCTACGTCCTATTTTCATGGATGGAACCTTTGCGCCGTGAATTCTATCCTACGTCTCTGAAGTGATAAAGCCCTGGCTAAAAATAAAGATTTAAAAAAAACCTACGTCTCTGGAGATCTTTAATTATTTATCTCTCACAGTATTGTCATTTTAAATACCCTTATAATAAACCTTTGGATTAAAGAAAAAAAAGACCTTTAGAATAAAGAACAATAGAGATTTCATAACCTAAAATATGAAGTTTATTTTCAAAATAACAAACATGTCGATATCGCTCATATCTTTAAAAAAATAATGGAACATTTTTACGTTCCACACAATACAATAATTATAATATTTTATCCTCATTAACCAAAAACTTTTAGTTACCCTTCAAATAATTATTGTAAACGTGACCCCACAATGATAGGGTCTATGTACTTTGCTCGTATTTAACTAAATGTGTACAGTTTTCCTCAATTAATCTCCTTTTTACGGTATTTCCAATTAACCGTATTCCAAGCGTATGATAACTGCAATTTTATTGTTATAAGCTCCCGAGGTAATTAATTTACAAATTTTTGTACGTCAATAATTATACCTATTACGTAAACAACTATTTAGTCATCTTTAGGTATACATAGTTGGACCTAGTTAGTAGTTAGGCCAAAATGTACCAAGCCACATCGCATCGATTCGATCATCGAGAAACTGAAGTTTGACTTGTGATTGTTCGTGTTTCAACAAACTAAATGTTTTACAGCCGCACTCAGAGTCGCTAATCGTTACCTACTTAAGATTGAGTTAAAACGAGACAGATTTATGTGAGAGATATAGCTCTGTCTCGTTTTAACTAAACTTAAGTACTTAACGATTAAGCGACTATGAGTAGGTACGGCTGTTAAAGGTCAATTTGTGATCTTTGCATTAAGTACCTATTAATTTAGGATTAACTATTTTTTTGTATAATTTGTAGGTTGGTTAGATAATTTTGGCATAACTGAATCCAATTAAAAAACGTCCTATTTCAAAGTAGTTTTATGCAGTTTCTATATATCAGACGTATGTACTATGTTTATTGATAAAAAATAAAGGTATGATTCCGAACCACGCTGCACGCAGCAGTGCTGCCGCAACAGTGCTGTCGCCATACAATCTCTATAAGCTTATAAGCTTATAGAGATTGTATGTATGACATGAGTCATTACATTCCGAGCTAGGCAGCAATGTCGCGGCAGCAATTGCTGCCTAGCTCGGAATGTAATGTCATATAAGCTTATACAGATTGAATGGGGACCAGTAGTGCCACACGATTAGATATTCTAGTGCCGCGACAGCACTGTGACAGCTGGTGATAGCACTGTTTCGGCAGCACTGCTGCGTGCAGCGTGGTTCGGAATCATACCTTAAGTATCTATACATTGACAGGGTCAAAACTTTTGAAGAATGAATACGTATTAAAAAAATTAAACAAGTTTCTAGACAACTTTTAATGACTAATAATGAAACGAATGGCTTGTTGCATATATTTCCCTTCACTGCGACCAAAGAGCTACTTTGTTTCGCCTCCCCGAATTCCACACAGATGAAGCCACAACAGTGTTAGTGGCTGCATGTACACATTTTTTTTTGTGATGTAACCACAAATTCACGGTTTTTTTACGTGTGCTATAAGACCTACCTGCCAAATTTCATGATTCTAGGCCTACGGGACGGAACGGGAGGTACCTACCCTACCTATAGGTTTTCTTGACAGACAGACAGATTGGTTCTTTTTTTGTTTTTGAGTTACGGAACTCTAAAAACTGGTCTACATTTTGAAATAGATATAAAAATTCGAACACTAGATTCTTCATAAAAAATCCTTTTTTTAAATACAAACGAATCGAATCAAAAATTTTTTTGTTTTTTTTTTGTATCAACAGTGCGCACCGGCAGCCCTGACTACATGTGCTCGGCGCTGCCACACCACTGGCGCTCGAACAAGACCTTGCCCGGGGGCTTCAAGGTGGTAGCCCTGGGCGAGGTGATGGACGGCACTCAGGTCACCGTGCGCGCCGGAAACGACGAGAACTGCTCCGCGGAACTGAGAAACAACACCGCGGTCATGAAGAACAGGGTCGCCAAGTTTAATGACTTGAGGTTCGTCGGGAGAAGCGGTAGAGGTAAGTTTTTTTCTCATGTTCAGGGTCATGGTTGGTAGACTTGCACCGGAATTCATAGTCAAGATAGGGGCTTCTTTAGAGGACGATTCAGAAGTGTCATACGCAACCTCAATGGTATAGTAGTAATTTATGGTGCATAAAGGTTGAATATGACACATGTAGTTTGAATCGTCCTCTAAAGACTCAGAATAAGGACTGTTAGAAGTAGCTCTATTGTGACACTTACTGTTAGAGCGAGATAGCTAAATGCATTTAAGCTCTTGTTAGAACGTGACAAAATCATTATGCTTTGTCCTTATCACCGTGGCCACTTTTTTTTGTTTGTCAAAATGTATTTGTACGTGAGTATTTGACAAACAACGTGAAGTGTAAAAGGAATGACATTTCACAAGTAAGAAAATCTGCTTGAGCGAGAGGGACTGAGGGGGCCACGCTAGTTGCAAATATGGACATATCTGTGTCTAAAGAAGTCATAGGGACTTGACTTTGAATTCCAGTGTTAATGTTGCTTGATTTTGTCAGCGTACGAGATAAACCTAATGTGAAGAAACTGCATATGATTAACAAATACTACCTATCCTATTCTATTGGAATCGTAAGCAACATTCAATCCAGAATTACAACTAGGAATTCAGTGTCAATTGGACTGCACACAAGTGTATTCGGACAATAAAATCCATAAGCTCGCTATTAGATTGTGGCTGTAAATCATGGCAGCCGCCCGATCCGGATTAACCAATTATTATGCTCTGGCGAGTTAGCTTAACGTCTCTATCTCTATATCTATGAGATTTGCAGAAAATCTAAATATATATATAAAAGGAAATGCTGTCTGACTGACTGACTGACTGATCTATCAACGCACAGCTCAAACTACTGGACGGATCGGGCTGAAATTTGGCATGCAGATACCTGTTATGACGTAAACATCCGCTTAGGGTGTAAAATAGGGGTTTGGAATTTGTGTAGTCCACCTATCTTTGCATCTACTATAAAAACCTGATGTGATAACAATCAAGCGCTAACTTGTCATTATTTAATGGATCATTATTTATTCATTAATTATTTAATGGGGTTATTCAAGGGGCATACCAATAAATTCCTGAAAAGCCGCCGCAATGCATTGGCGGTTCCTCTGGGGCTGCAAATTTTCATGGGCGGCGGTAATCACTTAACATCAGGTGATCCGTCTACTTGTTTGTTCACTTTTTACTTACCTATATAAAAAACTAAATGATTTTCTTTAAATTAAAATAAGTAATGTACCTAATTATAATTGACCTAGCATTTGCTCCTTCTATTTTTGACTTGGAAATTTGAACAGTGTAAAATAGCTAAACTCTATTATCTCAATAAGGTTTAAGATTTTGTAGATAGAAAAATGGTTGTAAGGCTGTTAAACGGTAATACGATTAAAGCTATTAGAGTCTAAACGGCGCAAACAAAATAATCATTTGCGGTTATAGAAATAGGCATTATGTAAATCACGAATGTGAAAACTTGCGTTTGTCGCATCGCGGCCCTCACGATTAGAAATGAGCTTTACAGCACTAAAGCCATAATATCTAATGTTCAGTTTAAACATAATAAGCTTTAGAATTACAAGAATTTGTGTAGAACCTATTGCGACAGTCATGCCGAGAACGAAATAATTTTAACGCAAACATTCTTTGCACTGAGCATCTGTTGCAAAATAAAATATCGTAGGTATCTATCTACTTATTACTGAAACCATATTATTGTAACTCTCCTTTAAAAACTTACTATCGTAAAATTAAGAAAGCTGATGATTTAGGTACATTCCTATTAATAAATTATATCATTGTTTAAAGGGCTTGGTAGTAACCAAAGCCTTTCCGTTTTATATCTCTCTGTGAAGTATATGTCTAATTTGAATGGAAAAAAATTAGAATCATTATCATCATGATCAACCCATCGCCGGATCACTACAGAGCGCGGGTCTCCTTCATAGTAAGAAGCGTTTTAGCCATAGTCTACCACGCTGGCCAAGTGCGGATTGGCAGACTTCACACACCTTTGAGAACATTATGGAAACCTCTCGGGCAGGTTTCCTCACGATATTTTCCTTTACCATTCAAGCAAGTGATATTTATTTTACTTAACTCTTATAAGTTAGAGGTGCATGCCCGTGATCGTACCCCCGACCTCCGATTAGGAGGCGGGCGTCCTAACCACTAGGCTATCACAGCTTTAAAATTAGAATACTTGTCTATAAATACCTACTTAATAGAATCTTTCGGCACTAGAACTTGCCGATTATGCCACTCGCGTAATAGGTAGGTACTTAGTAGTTGCGGTTCCATCATACAAATTGTCTAGAGCATCTCAAATTGCAAAAGACTTAAAAGCAGACAGGAATGTCTAAAAATACTTTTAATATGCAACAGAGAGATGCACTTTCTCCATCATCACAGATCAGGGCGTCGGATTTTAATTTCTAAACCGCAAGCAGTAAACGACGTTCGCTTTAGTGTTCCATTGTTACTGGTACATCGCTATTAAGGCCCACATGACTGTGGAGTTGTAAAATCTCGGACATATTTCCAATGTGCGACTGGCCAATCATCAGTATTTGCTAGCTATATACAAAGTTACTTTTACATATTATTCACTATATATGACGTTACGTTATAACAATTTACAATATCCTCATTTTTAGGATTCGGTAGATTAAAAAAACCGTTATAGTTTCGTCCATGGAGTAGTTCGTCCAATCCATCTACCCGTCTGTACTTATCTATATGAGTGTACTGTGTAACAGTATTTTTCAAAATAAACTATTACAGCTGTAAGGTTGAAATTTAGTAGGTATTCCTAGTTATAGAAACCTATTATTATAACTACCGCTACACTGAGACATGTTTAAGTTTTGAAAAACTTTAGTGTTGGTAGGTACGTGAACATGAAAAACTAGCCTGAAAAAAAAATTGGTTTACCCCGCCCCGAGTCAAATAGGTGCTATTTGAAAATTGCTTAGTATGATTATTCCTCCCAATAGATGTTACTGCATTTGGTAAAATAAACCGCTAAACTAGATGACGAAGAAGTTTCTAGAAACATTATTATAATTTTTTAGCCTTCTTCCAAAAATATAAATATAAGGAAAATGGTGACTGATCTATCAACGCAGAGCTCAATCTACTGGACGGATCGGGCTGAAAGGCATGCGGATAGCTATTATAACGAAGACATCCGCTAAGAAAGGATTCTTGAAAATTCAACCCTAAAGGGGTCAATTAGGGGTTTGAAATTTGTGAAGCCAACACGGATGAAGTCGCTTGCATAAGCTAGCTATTTATAACGAGAGAGAACAATCTCCTAAAGAAACATATCTTAATGGTATAGCAAAGATAACAAATCTCACAGTCACATCAGAATCCACGATTTCATTAATGAGGTTATGACCTGATTCATTGATACTTATTCATTGATTTGTGGCAGCTTCGGGTGCTAAACAAAAGTATTGATATTTCATATTATTATGTTTATATGTAAATTGCATACTGGCCAATCGCTGGTGAGCTCGTAAGCATGTACAAAGTCACTTGGTGTGATTGGATACGCTTACAAGAATGTAGTAATAATACTGTATAAGAAGGATCATATTACTTTCGAGAACATTTTGTCCTTATCCACACGCAGTAGGTAAGTAGGTAATTTGTTGCAATATGCTTCAAGTACAAGCTCTTTTCATGTCTCTACTTATAATGTTCTCAAAGGTGTGTGTAATTTGCCAATCTACACTTGGCTGGTGTAGTAAACAAAGGCCCAATTAAACCCTTCTCACTCTGAAAAGAGACCCTTGCTCATTAGTGGACTAGTGATTTTTTAAAAATAAAAACAGCGAGCAGGTGGCTCACCTGATGTTAAGTGATCACCGCCGCCCATGAACATTTGCAGTATCAGAGGAACCACCAATGCGTTGCCGGGCCTTTCAGGAATTTGTTGGTCCGCCCCTTGAATAACCCCATGTTGTAATCTAATGGGAACACCGCCAAAGGGAGTTGATTCCACAGTTTGCATGTGCGATGGATCGAGATGATGATGACGATGATGAATTACATGCCTATAGTTAGAAAACTGACTTGACTATAAATGAGGAAACTACAAAAGTACCTACAATCGTAAATTTTGTTGCTGTTAGTAACTGAACGCAAACCAATTTTATGCAATATAGGTACCTACATAATTTTCATTGTATAAAACCAGTGGAACCTGCTATTTTATCAATAACAAACATTAGTTTTAATGAAATTATTATTTATCGTGAAATTAACGTAATTTGCATTAATTACTCCATTAGTGTTGATCAATTAATGCCGTTTTGCTGCAATGCTACTTTTGACAAAGTGACCTACAGATAAATACCTGATACCTAATATAAATCGACCAATAAAATTCAAAATACATCTTTCAAAATTAACTCCTTCTTTAACTCAACTGCGCTGTAAAAATGTTTTACGAGAACAGAAACTCGAAGGAAACGATCGAAAGAACCCATACGCTAATCGTAAGACGCCTGACGCACTTTAAGCAATCCCGTATAACCTGGCTGCAGGGTTCCTTAGCAAAGTTTTAGAAGAACTTCTTTAGATGTAAATTCGCACAAAGACTTCTACCTGAATCGCGATAGGTATGGTTTTGCCATACTCCAGCGTTTGATCAACTTTACTCAAAATTGTGTTGAACCATACCCATACCCTCAAATAACCGTATGACCGAAAACAAAAATAAAATCATATTCGGTGCACCATATTAATATGGGTGCATTTTTTCTAAGCATCGGGCCTGTAAGTCGACACCAGTAGTAAGTGCCATTGGCTGTGACACAACATAGCTAACGTGAGCTGATTGGATCGGACGCGCGGACGGCCGGGCAGCGGTGTGCACACGTTTTGGACATCGATATTGTTGTAATGTTTCATAATAAATACTTGTTTTATTTGAAAAGGCTCGATATCTTTTACGTTGAGTTGTTTTTGGGATGAAAATCCTTTGAATATCATCATCATCAAGTCATCGCCGGCTCACTACTGCGCACGCGTCTCCTCTCCGAATGACAAGGATCTGGCTATAGTCTACCCTACCACCCAAACCAAGTGCGGATTGCGTTGCCGGCCTTTTAGGAATTTGTTGGTCCGCCCTTGAATAACCCCATGTTGTAATTTAAACTCTAATGGGAACACCGCGAAGGGAGTTGATTCCACAGAACCTTTGAGAACATTATAGAGAATTCTCAGGCTTACCAGTTTCCTAACGATGTTTTCCTTTACCGTTGAAGCAAGTGATACATAATAGCTTGAAACGCACATTTCTTCGAAAAGTTACAGGTGCGTGCCCAGAATTGTATGTTTGCTCGCACATACTTTAATCTTCTATGCAAAGAGTACTTGAATATAAATTAAACTGCAACGCATTAGTAATGCTCTAGAGTCCACAGAGTTTATCCAGGGTGCTTGGGCGTATACTCACCAAAAGACGTCCAACCTACTTTTACTAATAATTCCATTATCCACCTTACAAGTTACTGCCAGTGCTAAGTAAGGTTAGCCTGGCGATCCTGAAAGAAGAATATCATAACATAAAGCACCTAACTTGTAAAGAGAGAAACAGAAAGCTGCGCATCTTACCAAACTACAAGAAGTTTAAATTACCTAAGAATAATAATAAGTATGGAACTAGAACATGTTCATATATCTTAGCAAATATAATGAATAACTTACCTTTAACTCTGCAAAATACCTACAGTAAAAGAGCGATTTTTATAAGAAATTGTAAGAGGCACTTCCTGGATCTAGGTGCCTCTTTGGATGCCTAGTCTAGGTCTAGGAAGTGCTTCATGTAACGATATTTTATAGTACAAATATGCGCTAATTTACAGCTTTTAATTTTTATAGTATATAAGTTTGTTACCTAGATTTTATTAAATTTGTAAAACGCGAACTCGCCATCCTCACATAAACTTTAACAGTTTCTAGAGGATGGCGAACTGTTTATTTTAAAATGTATTTTTGAAATTTACGTGATCAATTAAAAAAAAAAAAAAAAAAAAAAAAAAAAACCTAAGAAGGTACTTCTAAACTACATACCTAGGTAAGTACCCCACTGCCTGTCACTAAACCAACTCATTATTAGCTATGGTTTTAGAAAGTAAACCATTTTATCACATCAACTCATAAGCGCAACTCATAGTCTATTCGAGAATCCTATTCTAAGTAGGTACCTACTTGTAATTTCTTAAACTAATTCACAAAAAAAGCGACGACATCTCATCAGCCAAGTGAACACATAATTAAGAGCGAATGGCCGAACCGTAAACGCCGTGACCAGAGTGTGACCAAATCATTTTGTATAGCGGTCATCATCATAATACAAGAATAGTCGGCGACAGGTCGGGATAGCAATTGGGGAGGGAACGCCCCGCACACCCACACACCCCCCGCGCTAACTCGGTGCGGGTGAGCGCGGGTGACGTGCGGGTGTGTGGGGCGTCTTCCCGCCTAATACCCCGTTTGCCATCTCTACCTGTAGCGGACTATACCTATACCGACGCTGTTTCTTCACTTTTTGTTCATTCCTCCCCTCCGACTACTTAAAAGAGGCAATCGAGTTGCCAGATTTTAAATAGCCTTTCAAGATACGGTCTATTCATATTTGCTTGTAATTTGATTCTTTACAAAAACTCCTACATAATCTCGTTAGCTTCATAATGATACCCATACTGATGCCTCGCATGTTTTCTTGGTGCTTTAGAACTTTCCAATGCTTTAAAGCTTTTGGTCGTTGCCTTCGCTGACTTCACTAATAAATGTGTAAGTGTGTTTGTTGGTTTGTCATTCAATCACGCCACAACAGAGCAACGAATCGACGTGATTTTTAAATGGATATATCGCATAAGCAACTTTTCATCCCGGGAAATCAAAGAGTTATCACGGGATTTTAAAACCTAAATGCACGTTGAGGAAGTCGCGGGCATCAGCTAGTAAATCAGCTAGAAAAACAATGAATTCGATAATGATTAATGACACGTATCTAAAAGATACGGGTGTACGACTGTTGCCTTAATCGGTTTTCCTGAAAACGTGTCATAGCCGAGTACATAACCAGCATCGCGAGTCGTCTTCACAATTAATGTCACTCAGGATTTACGCTCGATCGTAAATCAAGATGGCTGCCAACCCTCCCGCCCCTCAGTCCCACCTGCGCGCGCGCACAATAATTGAATATTTCATGCATCTCTCTCAACACCTCTGGGATACGACGGTTGAGATACAATGTTATGGTTTATAGCTTCGCGCGCATTGTGTTAGAGCTCCTAAACTGTTGATGAGTGATCATGCAAAATGCATTAAGTTTAATAGCGATTTTAAATGCAATATTTCACATCGTTCACGACACGCCTTTGGAGTTTAGCGGCAATGTTTTATGATGATTTGTTTTGGTATTGAAAGGTGCCGTCGCCTTCTATATAATGTTGCTTTGTGACGAGAAAGCGACACCGATATTGAGATCTCACGCGGGTGGAAACTATCAAATATACAGCACTAAAATGCGACTAACCTAATTTAGGTTGACACAATAGATCGTAACATTGCAGCCTTTTCAGTAATAAAATATATCTATACCTAAATTAAAACTGGTTCAAAAGTTAATAGTTCCAAAATAACATTGTACTTATATTTGCCTCGATCGGTATAAAATTTAAAAGTTTTCCTAAATGAGAGAAACACACCTACTATTGTCTAATGTCTATACTAAAGCTCTGCCATTCTATATCTAAAAAGTAGTCAAATGCAAAATATATCGTCAATAACATGAGCATTTTGAAAAACTGATGTTTCTACGGAAGTTTGCTACGTAGGACCTTCCCATAACAAAAACCTTGGTCCTACATAGTTTTCTTGTTAGAAACATTAGTTTTTGAATATTCCCAGGTTTTTTGGTGATAATTTAAAAATTACTTTTTGAAGTTACTTAACAATTTTATTAATTTTATAGGATGGCAAAGTTTTCGCGAGGACAAGTCTGCGACAAGTCGAGATGGCAATCGGGGAGGGTACGCCCCGCACACCTGCACAGCCTCCGCGCTAACCCGGTGCGGGCGAGCGCGGGAAACGGGCGGGTGACCCGATTTCCACCTCGACCTGTGGCGTAATATGGTTACAAAGGTAACAAACACGTAGAAACTTTTTAACATGGATACAATAAGTTTAAAATAGTTTAGTATAGGTCCATGAGTTTAGTATTAAATCACAGATAGATAGGTCAGAAACTGTGATACGTAGTTATTACAAGTCTTGACAAGCATCGTGTATCAGGAAACGAGTGCCGCGTATAATATCGTCACATATCGTTATCGGTGGGAACCGCAATGAAATTTTACAAATCTGCGTAACGATCGCTTCAGTATTTTGTCACACGATAATTTTTATCATTTTTGATGATAATTAATATAATCAATAATTAACAATTGATTTTATACTGTGAATAAAAGCTTCTTAAGTTTTAAAGAGCTTTTCGTGTCTTTGTAATTATCTAATAAATAATCTTAATCTTTATCTAATCTTTCAAGAGTTTTATCACAGTGACGATATTAAATCCACTTAAGCTGCGTTCTTTTTCATCATCACCACCATTATTTCAGCCTGTGGAAGTCCACTGCTGGACATTGACAGTTTTCAATCCATCATATCCGATAATCAGCCTTCCTCATCTAGCCACTTCCCGCCACTCTCTTTAACCATTACTCCATATCTGGTCAGCGCTCACTCGTATGCGATTTCCACCTTGAACTTTTTGTCTCCAATGGCAATCGCGCCTACGACCAGTCCACTACTGGACATAGGTCTCTTGTAGGGATTTGCACACGCCACGGTCTTGCGCCGCCTGAATCTAGCGGCTCCCTACAACGTGCTTGATTTCGCCTGTCCACCTGTGAGAGAGTCTTCCAACACTGCGAGGTCATCATTCCAGCACTTTGGGACCCCAACGTCTATCGGTTCAAACTATGTATGTGCCCTGCAATTTATTACTTCAGCTTCGCAACCCGCTGAGCTATAACAGTTCTGTTTACCAATCATATTTGGTTAGGTAAGTACCTATTACATTTTCCCAGTTCAGTTTTGCCTCAGTATACGGGTAATTAGGAAAGTGCCTAATATTGTGCATGCGCTATCACAGAATTTACTACTTACTGAAACATAATCCAAAAAATTCTAATTTGCAATAATTAATCGCGAATTTGTGGGTTACTGGTTGCTGGTTACGGGTTGTGGGTAACCTACTTATCTAATTATCAGAATTTAGTGACTCTAAAAACTTATTAAGATGCACTTAATCGTATCAGACTAGTTAAAATGCAGCTATCAGCACTGAAACAATTAAGACAGGTGGGCGTAACCACCAAAATGAAATTTCCATAACTAAGCACTCCGCTAATCTGAAATTACAAAAAAGAATACATAAATAGCAGCTAAAACCGGTCGAGATGAATCAATCATTTATACTAAATCGAGTGCGCTACACGCGAATTATCTGCATTAGACATGTTAATCCACTCATTTTAACTGTAATTTTATTCCGTATTTATCGGTGCATTCATTACTGGCGACCGCAAATCGGGCGCCCAAAAAGCTCGCTATTTTCCATCGCACGCCTATAGGGGTGTCTCGTGGCACTTTCATAATAGTTAAGACACAGTTTTTTCTCTTGTTCAAGCATGATTTTTTGTTTTGATAACGCGTTTATAATATGCATTTTTTAAATAATTATGTATAGGTAATCAATTGGATTACTGGCAACCCTGTATTAATAAACCTTAAATAGAAAGCAATCGACTACTTTCTAAAATGCCTTACTTAGATAAGTTTTCCAGAGGTTGCTAATCAGGATCTACTCTTTATGTATTTTAGTGGACAGGGTGAGTCCTGATGAGAATCTGTGGTCTCTTAATCCTTGATTATTTTAGAAATACTTCACACTCCGATTAATAATAGGTATCTATTTCCGTACAAAATTAGTTTGAAAATGCTGATCGGAATGATATATTTAGAAATTTTTAAATATAAAAATATTTTTGAAGTGACAGCCCTAACCAGTCACAATAATCTGTGATGTGCAGCACACGTGAGTGTGTCATTCAACAAAATTTAACATACGTCAACCTTTTTGGAAATTGTTCCATATACCTACTCTAAATACTGCAATGGTGTAAAGAAGTGCATAAATAAAGAACTTTGTAGTTTGTACAACAAATAATGAAATTGGTGTGACAACCCTATAAAAATAAAAAGTTTGAGATATTGAACATCTATCAACCGATTAGGAAATTGTTCCATACTCTCAATACTCTCAATACCTTTTCTTCCACTTGCTATGTATTTGCTACTTTACTCAAGAGAGGTTAGGACTTCAGAGGACTGTTATCGGGTCTTTACTGGCCGCACGCCAGCAATTTCCAAGAGGACTGTAATGGAAATTGCTGGACAGTTTCATACTGATGACGAGGTTCTTTATGGTGTCGACTAAAATAAATTGAGTTTCTTTAGGTACACGATTTTAATAATATTCTGACTTGTATTAATAAAATCGTATATATTGTACCTATGTATAATTTTTTTAAATCTTTTTTTAAATAATTTTTTAATAGTTTTTATTTTTTTAATTAGGTATTTTTTTTAGTTTTTTTTAATCATTATTGTTTCTTTTTCAATTTGTTTTTTGATCTTTCTAATACATATTTTTTGTCATTAATTTATTGTTTTTTAATTTATTTGGTGATTTTTCCTCTTATTTTTTTATTCCTTATTAAATTTTTCTGATTATTTATTCTATTTTTTTTTTTGAATTTTTTCCTAATGATTTTTCATTTTTTTTAATTTTTTTTTATTTAGTTTTTTTACTGGTACATTATACAATATACATTTTCAAATGAATTAAACCTTTGTTTCTTCTATTATTTTTTATTGTTTCCACGCAATTGGATGTCATTCAAGTGCCAAGAAAGCCTTGTCGCACTGTTCATCAACCTATTTGGTCCATACTTACTCTAAAAACTGCAATTAAATAAAGAACTGAATAAATAAAGAGTTTTGTAGTTTGTACATAAATAAATGAAACTGTCGTGACAACCCTATCTGTGCGCGATAGTCCGGGTTGTGCAACACACGTGAGGGTGTAGTCCAACAGTATTTTAACATACATCAACCTATTTGGAACATGTCCGTGTCTCGTCTAAATATTGCAATTGTTATAGGTCTGTGTCGATCTTACTGCCAAAGGTCTAGAATTCTGACAGACCACTGATTTTCACGTGCACTGTGAATTTCTAGGCACGGAAAATTTGTTTTTTATTCCATTACAAATAACTTAGCCTTTGACTGCGATCTCATTTGGTGATAAGTGATGACGTAGTCTAAGACGGAAGCGAACTAACTTTGAAGGGGTCTGGCAGTTTTTATTAAACCTATTACTCTTTATTGGTAAGTATACCACGGTAACACGGCATCGTAGCGGAAGTCGGAACGCTATTCTTTTACGCTTTGCCGGTAGGGTGGTAACTAGCCAGGAAAGGAAATAGGGAGTGCATCTGGGTTTGTGCACACACACTAATTGTTTTATAATATGGGTACCTTCAAGTCAAGAGTGAATAGGCATCTTCTAGGCAAGCGCGCTCCATCTTAGGCTGCATCAACACTTGCCACCGTCTGATTGTAGTCAATCTCTAGTCTAGAAATTAAAATTTAAAAAAAAACATCCACGTAGATAGCTATTCCACCACCACGTAGATGGATATTCGAAATCAGTCGGGGGGACATTATTTTTATTACTATTATAACTAGGTAGGTATATAAAATGCATTAAACGACTGGGTAAACGCAGTTAGGTACGTTTACCTAAACCGTGTATTATTTTCCCTAAATTAATAAGCCGCGAAAATCCCCGAGTCAAATAAAAATAAATTTATTCATTTTAGTGTTATATTTCCTACAAGGTTTCCCTATAAGAATCATTTTAGTCATTAAAAACCGGCCAAGTGCGAGTCAGGCTCGCGCTCCGAGGGTTCCTTACTACAGTACAGTCGTATTTTTTCGACATTTTGCACGATAATTCAAAAACTACGATGCATAAAAATAAATAAAAATCTGTTTTAGAATGCACAGGTAAAGCCCTTTCATTTAGTTACCTTACTTCGAAAATTGAAAATACTAATTATTAGTTCATGACCACAAATTTTTCTGTGTGATGTAATCCTTAAATTCACGGTTTTCACATTTTACCCCCTATGTCTGCTATAATACCTTCTAACCTGCCAAATTTCATGATTCTAAGTCAACGGGAAGTATCCTGTAGGTTTCTTGACAGACAGACAGAGAGAGAGACAGACAGCAAAGTGATCCTATAATGGGTTCCGTTTTTCCTTTTGAGGTACGAAACCCTAAAAAACCGACCAACTGCGAGTCAGACTCGCCCAGTTAAGGATCCGTTGCTTTGAACGAAACATGAAAACAGGAATCTCAAAAGTAAGTTTGACTGCAATTCGAAAAAACTGTTTTGGTTGTACTGCCTAGGCTGGCTAGAAGGTCCAACAAGTACGTACTTCTAGTACAAGCTCTAAGCTTAGTTGGAAGGGAAAGAGTAAAATTAGTCATCTTTTAAATAGATATATTTCTTTGTTTTGTTTCAGGGAAAAGTTTTTCGTTGACAATCACGATATCGACGTCGCCGCCTCAAGTAGCGACGTATCAGAAGGCTATCAAGGTGACCGTCGACGGACCAAGGGAACCACGCTCCAAAACTAGTAAGCAAAACCTTTCTTACTTCTACCTCTTTAAAACATTTAAAATAAATCGGTCAAGTGCGAGTCGGATTCGCACACGAAGGGTTATTTATTTATTTTATACTTTATTGCACACAACACAAGTAAACATAATAAAAACATACAAGGATCTTAATCTTATAGCTGTAGCATGCAATGGCGGCCTTATCGCTAAAGGGTTCAAGTTCAAGTGATAATTTCATCTGACAAAACTCTGATTGGTCAACTATACACATCTCCGCTTCACTCTGATTCAATGGACAGGCACCCTTAATCGCATGGCGGCACGGCTATGCCGGTAGGGTGGTGACTAGCCACGGCCGAAGCCTCGCGCCAGACCAAATCTACCATGAGATTTACCACAAGTGAACGTTAGCTTGAATAGTTACAAGTTACACTCAGTGGTTATATTGGAGCTTTGGAAATCGAACACGAAATCGTGTGACAGATAGCTTTACAACGCAGACTTTCCGAAATAGAGCTCACTCATAACACTGCGTCAACAAGCTCGAACACATTTTTCAATAAAACCACGCTACTAACAGCATTACCAACTTTCGCTGTCGATACATTATGTGAATTTTATGTTAAACTAAATAAAACAAATTGATTGGCCATGTCATTGTCCGGGGCGATATTTTGTTATTATTCGCCGCCTGTAACAAAAACCGCACGAGAGACGCAAACAATTAAAATATATTATGGCCGATTCTATTATTATCAATATAATTTTCATACGTTTGCGGCCGCGCTACTCGTATCTGCCAGATAACAGTTTTCTTCCCACGGGACTTGGTAAGTACGGCGATATGTCATCGGGTCAACGATTGCGAAGGACGTTCGGTGACAGAAATAATACTGACATTGATTTACATTTTTGGTCACGTTTTATCTTTGCCTACCAACCTGCCTACGTAATTTTGATGATAACGCGTTTACATTTGACCGTGATCACACCTTAATATGGTGTGACTTAAAGCCGTGGTCAGACAAAACGCGTGGCGTAGCATCCGGGCGTCAAAATGAGAGCGCATCACATTACTGAGCGCGACAGCTGCAACCGCGTGGCTCCTTAGTGTGAGGACTTATTTTAATAAAGTTTCTTACATTTCAAGTTGTGTGTGCCGCTTTGTAGTTACCAACTGATGTTTTCAAGAGATCCAACATTAAGTAACTTTCTTCAAATGCCTATAAGTAGTGTTATGAAACACTCGTATAAAAGTGAACATAATATTAATAAGCATAATACTTGTCTTCCGTTTCCATCAAAGTCACGCGAAAGTAAGGAAGAAGAGAAGAACTAAGGAATAATTTAAAGCTGCATACACACCTGCGATTCGCAAGCAGGACGAAACGTGCGGTGTGAGTTTTTGAAGTGGGTAAAATATGACGTTGGAAATCATTTGATCCATTAATATTATGTTCGATAAAGGAGGATCCACAAATCAAGTTTTGTTTAGTTAATGCAGTCACATTGGTTTTATAGTGTCGGTTGGACAAAAGCATAAACGTCCATTTTAAAATTGAGTGTAGAATAGGTACAGTCGCGGTAGACCGGTCGCGCACGACGCGTCACGTCGCTTTAAAAAACTAGCCGCTACAGTTGCGGTCGCTCGTGACTAGTCGCATAGTGGAAAATAGCTCTTAAACTACTTACTAGTACTAACTACTAGTCATTTCTGCACCATTTAGCATTTCATCATTGTTTTTGTTCTGTACTTATAGGTATCTATTACAAAATCTTCATAAAACTTAATATATTAAGCAATAGCGACCTCCAGAAAAAAAATGCACATTGGCCTGAAAAGCGAATTATTTTCGCTCAAGCTCCGATGGACGTTGTGATCGCGCAGATGTGGTAGGCCTAAAAGGAGTCCTATCGAAATTGGTTGCCAATGCCGGGTGAAAAGCACGTTACGCCATATGGGACGGCGGCCCGGCGGCAAACAATGGCGGAATTATACCAATAATAAGTCGCACTCACGCAACGCAACTGCTACTGCATCGGGATCACCTTTGTGCCGACAGACTAAAAAGACAACTTGAGAAAATACTAAATAGTATTCATTTTTATCCTCTACCATTGTGCACGAAACATGTAGGTATGTTCGTTCCTATAACACGATTTCTACTTGAGATCAAATAAGTTATTTTGAAATTAACCTACAAATAATTACTTAAATCGATACATGTGGGAAGAGGAACTTAATCTTTTTTTCGTTCAGTTTCAGCTAGCATTGATACATAAGTTCTTTTTTGATCAGAATAAAAATAGACCATGTGTTTGTAACCTCACAAAAAGTACTTGTTTACAAAATCTTTTTATTGTTTGTTAGTAAAAAAACCGCAGAAAACCCACCATTATCACAAAATCCAAAACATAGATGGATAGATAGATAGATAGAAATACTTTATTGCACACAAAATATTTGATAAACATGACAAATAAACAAAGAAACTAAAAAACAATTGTAAGCAAAGGCGTAGTCATATAACATTACTAGTGTAACATAGTCGTACTAGTAATGTTATAAATGAAGGATTTAAGCTAACAAATACACCAATATTTTTACCATAATACGCAAACAAAATCAACCCTTGCAGACTAATCATCGCTTGAATAAACAGCAAAAGCTAAAATCCTGCTTACATCGCGATATCCCAAAACAAAGAGTTGAGTACAAAAGAGGTACTTAGCGTATAAGCCCCAAAGTCTGCAGGACAAGAAAGGAAGATCTCGTGCACAATGGACTTAAAAGTTTGAGTTAATAGACTTAATTTGTAGGTCCAATGTAAGCGGCTTCGCAGTGACCCTCTTTAATTGTGATGTGCTTTTGTCTAGTCCACATATCGAATATCGATAGTATTAGAATATTATTTAAAGTGCGGACAAGGAAGGGAGAAATAAGAACCGTTTAGACTTTAGAACATTATTACATACTCTACATGGACTTTAATTTTACAAAAGGAATTAGTACACACTAAACTTTTTTCCGCTTAAAGATTTGTGAGCACACAAATACAATTTGACAAAAAATGAAAAGTAGATATGTATAGGTATTATTATGTCTACTGTGTATGTTTTGGGTCATCATTCCTTATACGCATGGCTAAGGTTTGGAATACTCTTCCTTATCTATGTTTCCTACCACCCGGGTATCTTTAAAACAAGACTGAATGGGCATCTTCTAGGTAAACGCATCCCATCGACACTTTCCACTAGGCGTGACTGTAGTCAACCTTTAATGAATTAAAAACAAAAACACTGTAAATTTATTATTGAGTTCCTAAAATAAATATGCAATAACAACAAGTTCTACAATATCGATTAAGACAAAGTAGGTACATCACTAATTCCTAATAATTAACTCCCTGCATTTGTTTGCTTCGATTTCACAACATAATTGCGGTATATTTCGTAACATTGTAGGTATAAACTTATAAACTAATTATGTGGACTTTTTTCAAACTACGGGATCAATATAATTGCGTCGGTCTTGGTCGGTCCCTTTTCGAATAGAGGCGCTAGCGATTTCGGCATGCAACCTGTCAATTTTGAATCAAAAAAAATATTCTTTTGTCCCTAATAAGGTGATTGACACATGGCTATTTATTATAAACTCAGGAAATGCAATTTTGAGCGTTTTTTTTCTCGGAAATTAAAATCAATTTTGTGTGCAATGAACAGGCAAACGTTAAAATATGTAAGGGGTGGTCAGCACCATTTTACAAACAATTGTTTGAGTAGGTAGGTATAGTAACTACTCTATTATGCAATGTTGACTGTACTAGCTGACGTAGATCGCTAAATTTTTTCGCGGTCTACGTCAAACACTGCTTACCCTATCAGTTAGCTCAATACTCGTTTCGTTTTGCATTATGACTGGCCAGTGAAGAGGAATAGAATGCTTACTTGGCTTCAAACCCTGCACTCGCCACTAAGTATGTCAGTCATATTTTTTTTATTTTATAACTCGCTAATGCCCGCGGCTTCGCTTGTGTGGATTTAACGTTTTAAGAATCCCGTGGAACTAGCCCGTCCCCGGGATGCAAGATATCTCAGTACCAGTTGTAAAAACATTTAAACGTATAATTCTTTGAAAATCCCGTGGAATCACCACGATTTAAGAATGCACTTCCTTACAGCATCAGGCCTGAGGAATTTGGTTGCCGAATAGAATAGAATAGAATGTTTTTTTATTCATGTAAACTTTTTACAAGTAGGTACTTATGAATAGTCAGGTCGAGTTCAAAAAGTCTTTACTTACTTGGTACAATTCATAACGGACAGTTTCTAAATCCCATGAATTTTGTGGTCAGGTCCCGTACAGCATCAGGATTGAGGAGTTGGAATCCAATTTTTTTATGGGACAATATCGCAAAGCTTCTCCATCGATTAAAAAAATTACTCCAATCGGTTCAGAAATCTCGGAGATTTCGGTGTAGATATAAATGATAAATATTTAGGTAGAAAAACACAACTCATAAGAATAAAATCTATATGGATATGGACTTTTTATTAAATTAATATCGTATGTTTCTAGGTACAAATGTCTCACCCCACCAAATCAGAGCGATAGGCTTCCAGCGGTCTTTCATCCCGAACCCCTCCATGGCACTGCGGGAGATGGAGTACAAGTCCTCGTCCAGGAGTCTGCGCTCCCTGTCCCACGAAGAACGGGAGTACAAGACCAACGCCAACTTACCCACTGAAGGTAAGTTCGTGTGTTTGACACTTTATGCCACTTTTAAAGGTAACTTATAATTCCCCTTACGTTAGGTCGCCTTTATTTTCGCAATAGACGATTAGTTTTCAATAAGCGGGATCGTTCTTAGTGAGTTGGATTATATTAATGGTAGGTAGGTACCTACTTGAAGATTCTGATATGCATTTTTTTTTAATAGTTACTTATAGCGAGCAAACGAGCAGGCGGGTCGGGTCACCTGATATTATTAAGTGTCATATAGTCCGCGACAGGTCGATTGACAGTCGGGGTATGAGGGGAAGTACGGGTGTGCGGGGCCCCCCGCACACCCGTACTTCACCCGCGCTCGCCTTCACCGGGTTAACGCGGGGACTGTGCTGTGTGCGGGCGTTCCCTCCCAGTTTGCCATTTCAACCTGTCGCGTACTATAGGTACCATTAAAAAAAATTAAGCATTCAAATATACATATAACAGTCGCGTATGCCCGCGACTTCGTCTGTGTGGATTACCCATTTTACCCAGTTAGGAGTTGAATTTTCAAAAATCCTAACTTAGTGAATGTCTACGTCATATAATAGCTATATGCATGCCAAATTTCAGCTCGATCCGTCCAGTAGTTTGAGCTGTGCGTTAATAGATCAGTCAGTCAGTCTGTCAATCAGTCAGTTTGTCAGTTTTTCCTTTAATTGACATAGATTTTAAGCAAAAGAAAGTGGCTCTTGATTCGCAGCGTTTTTTTTTTCAAAAACAGTTGAATAAAAAGAACTACGAAGTCCAACGCAACCCAGCAAAGCGTGACTTAGAATAAATGTTGCAAATTATAAAAGCAGTTTTATAACTCTACAAAATAAGTATCTAATTTTTAAAGCTATCCTAGACTCGAGCCTGGCTGGAATAACTAATTTCTGAAGTAATTACGTTTTAAATAACTGCGAGTGTCCCGACCCGCTAAATGTATTAACATCACCGCTTATTGCGCTCAAAATCACAGCCCTAACTGACTGGCTTATTTGCCGAGCGACGAGCTCTATAGCGAACATTGAATCTATTAGAAGTGGCTGTGTATTTATGAGGACTCTACCTTTTTATAAGAAACGTTAAGTCGAAACCAAATGAACGAAAGTCCCGCAAATTGACCAAAAAAAATTAACATCGAAATGACGTCATTTGACGTATATTTAAGTAAAAATATACCATCAGCTCGAAACTTCAGTCTAGTGCTGACGTCACTAAAATGGGGGCCACGCGCGTTAGCTATTTGAGTGACTTATACACCTACCTAAATTAAAAAATCACAAATTGATCAGAGTTTTTCCATAAACTATAGCGATTAATTTAAGTGTCAAAACAAAAAGTATATACACAGCTTTGTAGCTTTCTGTATGTTTTTCTACGTTCTTAGCATCTATGACCTGAACATCTATGGCCGTTCTAATTAAATAATAATAAATAAAATAGACCTGTTCCTTCGAAAAATAAAGAACTACAATAACACTTCAAGTAACTTAAGGTTATAGCTTAATAGCCACCATATTAATTTTTTTTAATTATAGCCAGTGTCACTCGGGATGATGTAAAAATTCCAACGATACTCCATCCCATACACCCAAATCTGTTCTAATCTGGCATTTAAAAGTTATGGTGGAATAAAGAAACTCGCTTACATACAGTTACACCCTGAAAACACTACATTCCTTTTTCTGGGCAATCGTGTAAAAATATAAAATAAAAAAGAATTTGCACAGAAGAAAGGAAAATATACCTATGTCATGTCTAAATCTTGTCGCCTCTACCCCAGAGCGTTTACAAGGCAATCCCAACAGCAGCTTTCATCAGCACGCGGCGATTGCGCGCGCGCAGCTAATGACGCCCATTACGCACATTATTAGCCTCTCCACTCCACTCCTCAGATCATGTCAACTGTTGTTCTTTGATTAGACAATTAGTTTAAGAAGAAAAGTTTTAAAGCACTTATTTTAAACTTGTCTAGTCCGTTTATTACCAACGCTTCGTGCTTTGCTCGCAACACCGAAGGAAGTAGGTACATCAATATCTAGAAATGCCAACAGTGATTGAAGAAATCAATAAATATAAAAATAAACATCGGAAGCACAGAATATATTATAGTACTACTCGGAAGTCACCTGCAAACAAAAATCCTTTTCAAATCTACCTCACAGATGTCAACTAAAAATAGAAATAGCCTTGAAACGAATTTTTACAAAAGCTTTTGAATCTTCAACCGAATCTACCACTGGTTCGGAATGCCTTTCCTACCGAGAAGAAACAGCAAGAAACTAGCCTGTTAGAAGCTTTTGTTATTTGATAAGTACGTTCAACTATATTTCTGTAAGAAGAAGTTAGACAAAGTTTTTGCAAAATTCTCGCGGATTTGTTTATGCGAACGCTTGACGCTTGCTCCTAATTTTTTTAATAATGATAGATCTAGGTAAGCTTGCTCCAACCACACAAAATTAGTACAATAACTACAACGCATTTTTCATCAACCAATGCGTATCTACCACTGGCTATATTAGGATAAGCAATAATGATAGTCCATCCCTAATCATCTGTTTCCTACCGAAAAAATAGATTAAACTAATACGTTCAGCCATTCTATTTTAGGAGTTCTTACAAAATAAAGCTATTAGATAGAAAACATCTGCAAGGCCTTGTTCTCAACTCAAAATATTTGGGAATAAAGTTAGAACTATTTTTAAGATTTTCTTGTTGGTTGATTTTACCTACAGGTGTAGGTTATTAACTAAGGAAAAAGTTTTCTGTTGTTATTAATTGAACATTATTATCAAAACTTTAAACACTAGCAGAGACCAATAATTAATCTATGATTTATACCTCGCCAGCTGTCTGATGACCTTAAAAAGGACAGGCTAACTGATTTGATAACTAACTAACTCAGCCCGGCTTCACAAGAAATGGGAGTATCTATATTATAAGCCCACTCAAGCTTCGAGAACTAAGCCTGTAGAATAACAACAAAATGAGGTCTAGGTTGGAGATTGGATCTTTAACCTAGACCTCATCATTGCTTTTAATTAAGCAATAAAAGATTAAAAAAGATTTAAGTAAATCTTCCTTGGGCTTATGAAACCCGATTAAGAAAACAAGCATGATTTAGGTACAAATATTTTCAGAAGAAGGACAAAATTGTTTAATAATCTCATCATTTAAACTACAATAAAACAGAGCTATTCCCAGTAGAGCGAAAAAAATATATCAAAATCATTATTACTGGTCAAAACAGTAGTCGGGGCAATTTGATCAGTACGTGCATATTACATGCCGATGGCGAGGCGTGGACGGGGCCATCGGAACGGGCCAATTACAGCCTGATGGAACACCTTGCACGGCGATCGGGAATATGACCAGATAAACAATGGTAATATTAGTTCAATCATTACTACTGGGTTGTAAAATTGTTTTGTTATTTCTGGCGACTATGAAAACCAAAATAAGCGGTGATAGCTAGTCGTTAAGACGTCGGTTTCATATTCGAGGGCACGGCGTTCGATCCCGGGCACGCATCTCTAACTTTCTGGAGTTATGTGTTTTAAGCAATTAAATATCATTTGCTTTAACGGTGAAGAAAAAACACCGTGAGGAAACTTACACACCTGAGAATTCTTTATAATGTTCTCAAAGGTGAGTGAAGTCTGAAAATCCACACTTGGCCAGCGCGGTAGACTATGGCCAAACCCTTCTCAATCTGAGAAAAAAGGACTTTTAATTACTTACAGTTCAAAATGATATAAAATATTCAAAATTGTATGCATTGCTTAAATCAGCATCCTTATTTAAACTAACTACTTAGGTAGGTACTCTACCACTGGCTTTCAAAGGTCATCCTCATAACGCATCATACTCTTCTCTGGTTAGCTGGGACATAATTATCAAGGACACAGACAATCAAAAAAGTAACTCGTATAATCAAGAAGGTTTTTCAATAAGGAAATTTAAGCTAATCTCTTGGTTCGTCTGATGCTGACAAAGGCAAAGCCAATGACCTCCGGATGGCCAACGAGAGAAAATAATAACAATAACTTCAAATGCGATCTACAGAGAAAAAACGACGCCGACACAATGTCATTATGGCAGCGTAACATCGTGCACAGAACTAGAAACGATTAGAGGTGAATAGGCTTTATAATTTAGAGGGTATTACTTCCTAATTGTGCCAACGGAGCTAGCTACTGCCTACTGGTATCAACAATTAAGACTAGGTAAATTTTAGACCATATCAACTTCATTCAAGGACTAGCTGTATTGCCTTGATGAACTTGGGGTTAGGACTTGATAGAGGTTGATGCTTGGGGAACAGTGGAGCCTTGTGACTATGCCCAAGCAGTCTTAATAATATCTAAAAGAAAAAAACTGCGATGAATTATAATTCTGGCTTGAGTAACGGTAAATAAAGAAGTTGATACTTGGGAATCTTTGGAGCTTCGTAGCAATATCGTCGTAGATATATTTTGATATCGGTTAAAAAAGATAGTAAGCACTTTTAAAGCACTGAGTCCACAGGTTTATGGCCTTAATGCGGTCTTAAACAGTTTAAAGATTGGGGCCTAAAGATTGCACTTGATGAGTTAGTCCCGGTTTTTAGGACTCCAGTTGGTGGATTTTCTATAGTTGAAGAGACGAGCTATAAGTAGCTGATGCGTTCTTTATGTTATGTTTTTGATTTGATGAAAATCCATAATATAGGAACCAGATATAATTAGATTTTTTTTTTATGTAAGCGTTACAAACCACTCCATTTAGGTAATTCATCATTATCATTTCCGAAAATACATAGTAGATTGATAAATAAATAATGTATTAGAAGAAAGTGATTTTTAAAATCATTCAATTCAACGTAATATTACATCGCACCTCATTTCCGGTACAATATTTTCGATTTGATTGATCAATTTCGATGATCAATATCTCGGGTGCTATGATTGGCTACCGAGCGGCTACGTAACAAAGTTCGCTACGTAGACGGCTATTTCCTTTATTTTACGATACAATACTCAATAGGCATAGATAGTCAGGTCGTTTTGTTGGAAAAAAGCTTTGTATTACAAAACGTAGGATTGTCGGTGGAAGCGTCGCCGACGCGTATCTTTGCGGTTACACTTACACAAATAAAGTCAATCTTGGTGCGAGAGAGGGTCCGTGTGAAAATTTGATAACGAAACTATAGATCGATGGGGCTGCAGAAATCGAGGCAATAGCTGCGGTTTCAATCCGTGTGCTACTGTGATGTAGCGGCGGACACGAATTAGCCGATTGTAAGGCAACCGCTCTATCGCACGCGCCCTATCTCTGTATGGCAGGATAACGGTGTTTGACCAAACGTTGGAATGTATTTGTTAGCAAAAAGACTCATAATCAAAATATTATTACAAGCAATTGAAGAAAATATATTTTTTTATTTGATAGCCCTCCTTCAGCGCGCTCACCAGCATAAGATTTGTTTACAAATCTTTAAGCCCCTGTAACTTCAAAACTACACAACTTTACTGAAGTCTGGAAACCATAGAACGTGTCTACTTTCATTGAGATTGATTTGTTTGATAATATGTATTCAAATGTAAATCGAACTAAGTAGGTGCGGTGCATATTATGTTTGGAATGCGCTATCGATTAGAACCGTAAATACCTATATCATTCTACTGCTTTATTTTTTGTTCTAAAATTGTCTCCTACAATTATTTTGACTCAACTCAAAAGATCCAATAAGGCAGGCATAGTAAAATGTGTTGATGGATTTTATTACGTACATCATCCCAGAGGCATTAAAACTATTAAAACGTATGGTAGGCGGGGCAGTGCGGGCAAGTGCAACATTAACTTCTTTAGCCACAAACCACAGCTCCTGGATCCAACGAACAGACGGACACGCTTTATCTTCTGTAGTACCACTTTTACATAATTGCCCATTATCCTAGATCGAACTATTGATGTGACCATTGACGTGACACAAGCATACCGGCTTACTGATAAAAAAACACGATATTATGTTACTACATCATGCCTGCGACTTCATCATCGTGGATTTAGGTTTTTAAAAATCCCGTGGAAATTGTTCAATTTTCTGGGTTAAAAGTAGGCTATAATCAGATCCAAGATGCAAGTTACCTACTGACCAAATAAATGATGCCCGCGACTTCTAACCGCGCTAAACGTGGATTTAGGTTTTTGAAAATCCCGTGAGAACTCTTTGATTTTCCGGGATTGAAAGCAGTCGTTAAAATTAGTTACTACCATGGCCGAAATTCGGTCAGGAGTCATGCGTCATGCGAACTAACTTATTAGTTGCAAAATAGTGTGGTTACGTTACAGGTGGACTATACTATAATAAGAAAGCCTCGGCTTCTTCGATGCACCTATATTTTATCAAAAAGCGGTTTGATGAAATAACATGCAGACCGAAGTCAAAGCATAAATAAAATCAACACTGCCAAACAATATAACAATTTGCATACATAATCGCCTCCTCACAAGCTAAGAGGCTAACCTTTTTTTATTTGCTATTTTAATGAACTCAGTGATTCGGTGCGGAAATTGTGGCATTCTTATACATTCTTAGATAATATTCTTATAATTAAATACATAATATGTGGAACGATACTGTTTTAATCAGTACCTACCCGTATTATAAATGCAAAATTGTGTTTGTTTTTTGGTTTGTTGGTTTGTCCTTCAATCACGTCGCAACGGAGCAGCCGATTGACGTGATTTTTTGCATTGGTATACTTTAAAACCTGGAGAGTGACATAAGCTACTTTTTATCCCGTAAAACCAAAGAATTACAACGGTATTTTTAAAAACCTAAATCCACGCGAACGATTTCCATCTCAACCTGTCGCGTACTTATAGATCGATTTAATTTCGTTATTTATAATAAATACATACTATGGTAAATACCGCATCGCATTTAGCAGGTAGGTACTTCAGAAATTATAAGCGAATACAAAGAGAAACACGGACTGCGATTTTGATTATACTTAGCTGCTTAGCTAAGTATGTATACCTATAATGATTTTCGGGCCTACTTTAAAACCGTCGCGCCGTGGTAATGTCAGTAGATTATTCATGATATTTAGCTTATTTTCGCCTTTCCCCTCACTCGTTACAATCGGCCACTATTTTCCGCCGCCATCTTCCCGCGTCCGCAATAAATTCGTAAACGCGCTGTCAAATGAGCCGACCACAAAACTACGGGATGTAAACCGTCTTTTGACTTTAGACTTTCTATACTCCCTGTTAGTAGGTAAGTTGCTCTTTATTGACATGTTAGTAAACTACGATCGTGACTCGTTGTAGCTTTAAGTCTCTCGTCCGTGGCTTCAACATAACAGTTTTTTGGAAATCTGAAACGATAAAGATACCTATAGACCTGAATTACATGGCATAATATTGTGGCTAATTCCATTGTACACAATCTCTAAACTAAACTAAAACGACACGTCTAAATCTATTGCTATCCCTTTGATAATGTTGCTTGCGGAAAAGGATAGCACTAGATTTAGACCTGTTAATTTAGTTTAGTTTAGAGATTGTGTACAAGAGAATCGGCCCCAAATGTATCTATTTCTAATATTTAAAAAGAACAACCGCCGGGTTTCTTACTGGTTCTTCTCGGTAGGAAAGGCATTCCGAACCAGTTTTAGATGAATTTGACGATTCAAAAGTAGGTAGGTATACTTGCAAAAGTTTAATTGAATATAATATTTTTATTTATTTAAAAAAATCTTTTCCTAAATAATTGACTTAACCACAAATCTGGGATATCAGCGTGAAGCTCTAGGAATGTACTGAATTCGAAATACAAAAACAATCCGTAGGTAAAGGTAATAGTAAAAGTACCTACTAAGTATGCTACACCCTTTTCTCCACGTTTCACGATTATTCTCTTGTCGGTACACTTCACTTCTATAAATGTCTAACTGCCGTACTCAGAGTCGCTAATCGTTACTTAAGATTGAGTTAAAACGAGACAGATTTATGTGAGAGATATAGATCTGTCTCGTTTTAACTAAACTTAAGTAACGATTAAGCGACTCTGAGTACGGCAGTAAGATATCGTAAGGAAAGAAAAGAAATATAAACATATAAGTACTTATTTCTACATAAATACAAGGCAGAACCTTTTTTACTTATATATTCCTTCAATTTAAATTCGTATTTCATCCATTAAATTTTCATCTATTTCCCAGGTGGAATTTTTCTTGACTATTAAAAGTTTTCCATAACAGCCCGTGTCGTCATGGTATGTGGAAGTCGGTCTGCGGTTGCGGACGAAGTCGATTTGCACTAAGCATATCAATTCACAATCTAGCTTTACATATTCAACCTTATCTAGGCAAATTCTATTAATAGTATTATACGCATATTATACCTTTTAATTAAAGGAGGGACTTGAGGGACGTTTGTTGATATTCTCATATTCTGATTTGTTTGTGTGATATTTAGGTAGGTGGTACTCAATACTCAATACTCAGAAACTATGTTTAGCTGCCCAGATACAGATACCAGAAATGTATTTTTTTACCCATTTACGTACAGTAGGTAACTACTGTTCTTAGACTAAACAGCAACTTAATCATAATAATAAAATAAAAAAACACGGTTGCCCTATATTGCCCAATTTATACTTAGGTATTCAAAAAAATTATAGCCAAGTGTCACTATTTTAACAATACCATCCAAATCTGTTCATACATTTAAAAGTTATGGTAGAATAAAGGAATACAACACACATACCTACATAAGTACATGAACCCTGAAAACATTAGGTACTTACACTCCTTTATTAGGCAATCGTGTAAAAAGTTAATAACGCACTGAATTGAAAATCTCCTTTTTGAAAGTCGCTTAAAAACAAATGCATATTTCAAAATTGTCTTTTCTTTTATTTGTTTATTTTTGACTTACTTTTACTCGCGACTTTGTCCCCGTGGACTACACAAACAAACCACTATTTTTGAAAACTCTTTCTTAGCGGATGCCTACGTCATAATAGCTATATGCATGCCAAATTTCCGCTCGATCCATCCAGTAGTTTGGCTGTGCGTTGATAGATCAGTCTGTCAGTCAGTCAGTCACCTTTTCGTTTTATATATTTCAGCGTATTTGTCGTTGAGCGTTTGACTTATTTTAACAGGTAGCTTTTATCTAATTACTAAAGTTTATCTAGGAAATTGTTAACCATCAATCGTTAGGTATCCACGTCCAATAACTTTCACGTGCGTTATGAATCGTTAAGTAGAGGCTCCATATCTCAAGGTCAGGCCCAAGCTCGTCGGGCCACGCATTTGCGGTCGCGGCAGGATACGAGCGTGTACCGTAATGAGCAACACATAACGAAACCTTACAAATAATTCAACCCACGAAAAAAACACACCGAATCACGTACAATCCTTCGAAGGAAAAACCATATCGGATAGCACCGTGTAAACTCTTTTCTCTTTCCATCCCTTTACGTTAGAAAGAGAGCCTGTAATAATAATCTTTCAAATATTGTTTGGTACAATTTCAGGTACGTAGTCAATACATTCTACATTCAATTATTGTAGTACGTGTACACGGCTACCTTCTGTTGGTACTTTTAAGTTTATACAAAAAATTACATAAGTTAAAAGAAATCGTAACTGGTTATAAATTCGGAATCAACTTACTTAACTAGAGACTTTTTGTAACATTATAGGTACCTACTCTCAAAATAATTCTATATTCGTAAATATACTTCTTATTAAATTATACTTACGTATCGATTTGCCGGATTTGTACCTACTTTGTGATGTTGGTGTGTGATTTGTACCTAAAAAAAATTTTTACAAAAAAAAAAACCGACTTCGTTACACAAACACTAAAAATTGAAAAATAATTTAATTTATTGCCGAATATATTATGTATACAAGAGTTAATATAGTTCCATAATAATACTTTTTGGTGCCGGTGCCAATTAGCTTTAGCTGCGCGAATCGTCTAGACTTCATATTTTTATGGGACTCCACAATGGCACCTCATTGGCACCGACCCCAAAAAATATTATTATGGAACTATATTAACTCTTGTATACATAATATATTCGGTAATAAATTAAATTATTTTTCAATTTTTAGTGTTTGTGTAACGAAGTCGGTTTTTATTTTTTTTGTAAAAAAAATTTATTTCACAATTTTTAGTGGCCCCATGGAATTATGCTATGACTGGTTAAAAATCTATTGTTTACTAAGCTATTACACTGATCGCGAGCAATTTACTCTTCTCCGTTGAGGAGTTCCAGTATCTATCTTCGAAGATGTTCATCAGATCTTCACCAAATTGAAATGGGACCAACTTTGAAGTATACCCTTTCAAACAAAAAAGAATTTTCAAAATCGGTCCAGGCGTTTTCGAGTAATCGGGGAACATACATTAAAAAAAAAAAAAAATTATTATTAAAATTAAATTTTTTGCTAATCTTTGTAATGATCATGTTCGTATTCAGGAATGTAGAAGTATCGGTCTCGGTGGTAAAAAGGCACTCGACGTTAGTCCTAAATAGTTGCGCTTGCGTTCTACCAGGCGACACTAATTTGATTATCCTTCTGAAAGAGCATGAGCGCTGGTTTGAGCAGAAATGTGGATGAGTTGCTTGTTCGTGGTGTACAGTGACCGTATACGAGTATATTTTCTACCGGTATTTCGCCAACCTTGTTAGATGTTTGAAATTTTTCTTACATAAGTAGCTAACCGCGCGCTGGCGCCAAAAAAGACAAAAAAAATATTATTGTGACAAGAAATTAAGTATGAATTTGTCAGTGATTCTTTCAAATTGTTATAGTTTTAGATTTAACTATAGTTTGTTTTTAATTTAGTTTGTAATAATGGGGCTGGCATATAAAAGCCCCTTAAGAATCTGATTAAAATTATGGATAATTTCTTGTACAAGTTAAAACTTATAATTACTTGAATCTTAACTCAGGAGCTACCTGCCTTGAAATATATTTATTGAAATTTAAATAAAGTGTAGCGGTACCTAGGTAACAGCTTTCTATAATTGCACTAAACAATCATACATGATTTATTTAGTATTATCTAAATATTATATAAAAGAAAAGGGTGGCTGACTGACTGACTGACTGATCTATCAACGCACAGCTCAAATTACTAGACGGATCGAGCTAAAATTTGGCATTCAGATAATATTATGACGTAGTCACCCGCTAAGAAAGAGTTTTTGAAAACTCAGGGGTTTGAAATTTGTGTAGTAGCTAGTTTTAACATTACAATGAAATAGTTTTGTTGTTCTTTTGGAAATTGTAATTTTCTGTGCCCGAGTAGACGATGTAGGCTATGGGCAATATGGCTTTTCAATTAAAAAATATCTACATGAAGTACAACAGACTTTATCGCTATATATAGTGTGTATGGTGATATAGTTTGTAAATCGAACAGAGTAATCAGTAGATGGGTATGTGCGGGAGATGTGATAGGTAACGCTAGCCCGCGGATCGCGTGTTCGGAGTATAGTGTTACGCGCGGCCGGCTGTATCAACGATCGTCAATCGGCCGGATCCATTCCCTGTAACAATACCTCCGGTAGAGCCACGATGGCAGCGAGTTCAAACGCGAGAGCGGGTTCATACGCGGGGGCGAATTAGCTTATGCGTGTGTGATTGCTTATCAACTGGGGCTGTTTCGTTTTTAGAAGTCTTTATTAAGTAAGTAGATACGGTAATTCTGAGCTCCAAAAGTTTTTGGCTGATTTTTGACACTGTGACACTTGGTTGTACACAAAACCCTAATTTAATAATAATTAATATATTGATAGGCATATTATGTCTATCAACCAACTAAAAGTATTTCCAAGTAGGTATATGGTTTTTAGTCTATCAATAAAATTCGCATTTTTGTTATAATGCATTTTTAACATATTTTTCTAATACATCTTAGTGTTTACATTTGAAGCATTTTTATTAATTTATTATTGACATTACGAGCACATTTATGAAGAGGGACGGACATAAAGTAATTAAAACAAAACGAAATCAGATATGTTTTACCTACGCAAAAATTAATAAGGTGTGCAATTTCTCATTCAATAACAATATAATTCACTGCTGTATTGTATGCATAAATTGTATTATTGTTAAAAAGTATACGGAAACGCGCAGGTTGTTAACACAGGACACTATCACCATTTTGCTTTGTGTAACAAATTCTGTATCTCTATCTTTCATTGTGGAGGATGACGAAGTTGTTTTATGATGAAAATCGCGTATTTTGTAGCCCAATATAATCTAAACAACTTACATTACAGTGGACGTGTCTTGACTGGCCGGTGCACTGAACCAGACAATATCGCCGTTTGTGCTTTGTGTAACAAATTATGTATTTCTTTCATTCGCTGTGGACATCTGTCAATCGGAGCTAATTAATTCAACTTGACACTCGATAATGTTATACGAAAACCAATAGAATATATAGCCAATAGAATAGATAGATACCACAGCGTAAAAACCACACAATATCCCTACACCTTCGATATTTTGTGGACGAGACACCGGGCGTAGCACATAGAACTGTCATCCTATTTTTCCAACTACTACCTACTTAGGTACTGAAGAGTGGTGTACACAGCTGGCCCAGTGTGGATTGGGATTTGGGAACCTAGGCGCCTACCGCATAATTATCCCAAGAAAAATCTTTCTATCATTTGATTATCTTATGGAAATGGGTCACCACCCTCAGTAATGAGGAGAAATTAGAAAATACAATGCACAGAAAAATGCAGTTGGGGTGGGCGGTCCCTACAGCTCCCCTCACCACTCCCGCCCTCGCGAATGCTCTATCTACACGTCTTCTTTGTTTGTCTATGACAAGTCTATACTCTATAACAAGTCTATGACGCGTCGGTGTGTGATCTATCTACTTATACTTAATATGTTTATTTATGGTTTATTTCTATTATGGTCCACGACTTGCTCTAGTTGTTAAAATACTAAATAAGTAGATGAAAATTAAGAAAACAGGAAAAAATTGTCAATTATTAAGCTGTATTTTTAACCTATTTAGGTAGGTTTTACCAAAATAGAATCGAGACAAATAAGTCTTGCCATTAATTTTCACGAGCCCACTAATCATTTCATAAGTGGGGCATATAAAAAAAACGCAAGAAGCCCCAAGGGAGCGCTAGTTGCAAAAAATATATTTCGGTTTACAATTTTCTTCTGACATAATCTTTGTACTACACTTTAAAATAAGTATTTTAAAGTATTGTTGCTTTTAAAGGCTTAGTCACGCAATAAGCGTAAGCAGCGCCACGTCAGAAATTCGTGTCAAACTAACTCCTAGAAATTTTAATGTGTACCTACAGTGATCGCATGAAATACAGTCCAATCTAAAGTTGCAACATGGTGGTGATGGTACAGCTAAGGACATAACTTCCACTGAGATCTGTTTTCGTACACTGCACATTTGTACGCCTCATGTTCAGATTAGACTTCTTGTTTTGCAATTAAATTTCGTCCCGTGTCGCGTCGTCGCTCGGGAGGACTTATTATACAATACATATTAATTTTTACTTTTTAGAGGTTTTGTGTCGGGGGTTTTTTAAACTCTTATTTAAATTTTTATTTCATGCTTTACCTAAACTAATTTCATGAAATTTTGTATTCTAAGTGTTCAAAAACGTTTTATTAGATAAGCAAAATTGTATGTGTTTAGCCATAGGTCCAACTCGTGTTTAGGTTCAATAGTTTCTACGTTATCAGCGTGTCGAAAATAGCTTCGTGTAATATATAACGTGTAATATGATATATATATATATATATATATATATACATTACGCACTACCATACCAATGCGTCGGCTTATTAGAATTTGGCCCTAGTAGAATTTGGCCTTATTAGGGTTTGGCCATATTCTAATATTATGTACCTATTGGTACTGCTTATAATCTTCAAACGGTTGAACAGATTTTCTTGAATTATAGCTAAGAACACTCTCGATCAAGTCACCTTTCATACAAAAAAAAAACTAAATCAAAATCGGTTCATTAGAGTGATGATAATTTTGGTGTAAACTGTATCGAGTAAGTATTTAGTGCCGCGCATCGCTGCCGTCGCGCTTTTTGAGTGACCAAGCCCTTAGTTCAAGCCCTTTAAAACAAAAGCCGAAGCTCCGTCGGGCCGTCAAGCGCAGGATGTATCGAATTACGCCGAGTTACGATGTAAATGATCAGTTACAAAAACTTCACAAAACAACCAGCAAGATGCAAGGGGTGAGAATATTCTTATGGGAGTTTCATGTGATTTATAAAGCTTCAGGGAAGTATGCGAGGTTGATGACATCGTACTTTTATTGTTTATTTTTAACAGTATCAATATCGATGTGACTACTTGTTCGTGATGTAAACTGATTCGAAACCCATTAAATAAAACCGGCCAAGTGCGAGTCAGGCTCGCGCAATGAGGGTTCCGTACTACAGTCGTATTTTTCGACATTTTGCACGATAATTCAAAAACTATGATGCATAAAAATAAATAAAAAGCTGTTTTAGAATGTACAGGTGAAGACCTTTCATATGATACCCCACTTGATATAGTCACTCACTTCGAAAGTTGAAAATACTAATTATTAGTTCATGACCACAATTTAATTTTTTTTGATCTAACCCTAAATTCACGGTTTTCAGATTTTTCCCCAAATGTCAGCTATAATATCTAACTACCTGCCAAATTTCATGATACTCGGTCAACGGGAGTACCCTCTAGGTTTCTTGACAGACAGACAGACAACAAAGTGATCCTATAAGGGTTCCGTTTTTCCTTTTGAGGTACGGAACTCTAAAAAATGTTAAGGCCAAATATCTGCTGGTCAGTTTTGTTGCAGAAGTTATCGGACATTGTCTGGTCAGTAGGTATCAATTTCTGCAAGTTTTCCCATGAAATGTAACTTTTGCAATTTCTTGCGAGCGTGTTTACACGTGCCTGTCAATCCGCACTTGGCCAGCGTGGTAGACTATGACCAAAACCCTTCTCATTCTGAGAGGAGACCCGTGCTCTGTAGTGAGACGGTAATGGGTTCATCATGATGATGTGTTTACACAGTGCAAGTTATTTGCCAGAGCTAACTTATGCAAGAAAACTTACCACTGAACATTTATGAAAAGATTAATTTTCACACTTCAAAAGAAAGCTGTTCATCCCTGAGCCGTGGTTGGAATTGAAACAGACTCTCATAAGTTGCACCTATTATGACATTCAATATGTAATTAAATTTTTAGAAGCCTCATTAGCTCAACCATCGGGGATCGGTAGTTTAACGGACTAAATAGGAATACCTACTTCCCTAGGTCAAATAACTAGACCAACGGATAAGAACGAATTTGTTCTTTCAATCGTTGAGATTTGAGGCGCACTTAATGCATTTTTGTTCTCATTCATACATAGGTATGCTTCCAGGCTTCATCGGGACAGTTAAGTTGCTTACATACCTCTATGTATACATTTATTATAATGTTGTCATAGGTGCCTATACGTGCGATAATGGTTCTACACCGCAAAGTTTGCATGAAATGTGTGTAACAAGAAGGCCGTGATCAAAGGAAGCTAATTACGCGCCCTAATCAATGCCCTTGATTGCTTCATGTATTTGCGATCGAAGCGAACGCGCGACGCGACTCTACTCCTATTGTTGCTCGCGCTTTGTTACCCATTGCGAATTACTATTGGTGACTAGCTTTACGATCACGGTTTTACCTACACGTAGGAATAGAATAGAGGATCGAAATTTTATTCATTAAACTTTTACAAGTGCTTTTGAATCGTCAACTAGTTTATTTTACCACAGATTCGGAATATCGTTTCTACCGAGAAGAACCAGCAGGAAACTCGGTGGTTGTTCTTTTCAAGTGATCAATTTACAATATTATTATAACGTACAAGCAATCGCAACCACGTGCATTGCAGGAGCGAGTTAAATTCAAGCTTTTTTATCATTTATATAGTCTTCGGCTGTATAATGTGATTTTTTTAGGAGCATACTTTTAATAGATTTTAGACTTGTGTTAAAAGGCAAGTCTAAAATCCATTATATTATAAATTATTACACTCATTCCCACAAATGAGTTTTCCACTTTCCCGAGGCGGAGCGTATAGTGAAGAAGCAGGTGTAGGAAGGGATTCTGTGGACAAAGATCTCAATTTTGTTCGACAATCGTAACTGTACGAACTGTACTTAATGCAAAAAATATTGTTATAAAAAATAAAAACCGGCCAAGTGCGAGTCAGGCCCGCAACGAGGGTTCCGTACAACAGTCGCATTTTTTTCGACATTTTGCATGATAATTCAAAAACTATGATGCATAAAAATAAATATAAATCTGTTTCAGAATGCACAAGTGAAGCCCTTTCATGTGATACCCCACTTGATATAGTTATCTTACTTCGAAAATTGAAAATATTCATTATTAGTTCATGACCACAATTTAATGTTTTTTGTGTAATGTAACCACAAATTCACGGTTTTCAGATTTTTCCCCGAATGTCTGCTATAAGACCTACCTATCTGCCAAATTTCATGATTCTAGATCAACGGGAAGTACCCTGTAGGTTTCTTGACAGACAGACAACAAAGTGATCCTATATAGGGTTCCGTTTTTCTTTTTGTGGTACGGAGCCCTAAAAACGTCAGCGTTGTCTGGTAGATGGCTTCAGTCGTGGCTAGTTACCACCCTACCGGTCAAGTCGTGCCGCAAAGCGATTTAGCGTTCCGGTACGATGCCGTGTAGAAACAAAGGTGTATAGGTTTAATAAAAAACTGCCATATCCCTTCCAGATTAGGCCCCTTCCATCTGACCAGGTGAGATTGTAGTCAAGGGCAAACTTGCATCTGAATAAAATAAAGTAAAAGCGTGAATGTGGCCCACTTGTACCACCCAAAGAAAATAGAGAGAACAGGGCAAACAATATTTTCATTTTTCAACATTGATTTTAATTCTTAGATCAGCTGTTCTTCTACGAGTAGGTGGATATTAACTTTGCTACTATGTGGACTAATTTTTTTAAAGGTCCCTTCTTAGTACCTAAGGGTGTACGTCATAATGAAAAATCACAAGTTTCTAGACCTAGATAGTGATTAGGGTTTTCCCTTGATAAGTTAGTCTGTCAGTTTCCTTTTATATACTTACACATTACATTAGATATCCTCTCGAGCTTGAAGTCGCAACAAATGCTTTCAACTACCTACCTAAAATGATTCAAACCCGAAAATATTATTGTTCAATTCAATGCGCTTTAACCGTTGTTTTCGTTCAATGCAATTTCGTTAAAGCGATGTTTTGACAGTTCCACGCGCTGAGGGTGTTAATGTGACATTACCTAAAGAGGGTGAGGCGAAGGGAGAAGGGGGTGGTAATTATCCCACGTCAACGGCAGGCCTAGGCTCCCTGTCCGTGCCTATGACTGTATGTACAGCTAGCCGCCTTCATAACTACGCAGTACTATAACTGAAGTACTTAATTATCGGCTAAGATTCGATTTCAGTACAGATAAATGTCTGGAGTCTGGACAAAGTGCTTGAAAAATTCCCGCCTAGCCAGTTTTGTGTGTCTACCTTGGGCCTATTATATATTCTGTGTCTTAGGTGCCTATGCTTGAACTTCATTTTCTATGTTGCACGTCCAAAACCAAGAGTCGAAGGAGTCTGCTGTGACCAATAGGAGTTTGGCGAGGCATAAACTAAAATGTATTTTTTGTGCATAATATAATAAATAAATAAAAAGATACTAATTTTAAAGCATTTTAGAACAATCACAGTAGGTATATTATCTTTTTTTAGCGTTAAGTTTCAAATACATTGGACATACAGTACAAACACCAAAGAGCTTGATTCAGACACAAAGAAAATTAGGCCAGTGATATAGATTATAGACACAGAAAAATTAATTAGTACTTAGCTACATTTTCACATGGTACGTATGTACGTATATAATGAATTTGTACCTATTGGTGAAATCAAAAGATAGAAAACTACCATACCAACAGGAACAGAAATATATCGGGATCAACTTTGTGTGTTAAATCCATATTATTATATCCAACAATACCATTAAATATTGCATTGAACAAATTTCCTGGTAAAGAGTAATTATTATTTATTTTGGGAATACGGGCATACAAATAAATTAGCTATCTACAAAATACAATTCACCGATATCGGTAGCTATAGTACTGTACCTGTAGTAGACTGTAGTAGTACTAGTAGTACTAGTACTGTAGAGCCGCGGTTTTTCCTATCACGAACTACATTATTTTACATGACGTTTTATCGGCAACCGCAGCGCAATGCACCGAACGCTTTTATTTAGACACCTAATTAAATATTAATTAAGTATATATCTCATTTATGCATTAACCCGATTTTAATTTCATGTCCGAGCGCACAAAATTAGGAACAGTGGGTAGGGTTGCCATGTGGATGTATGAAAGCAGGACATACCTGCAATTTCTACCTTGTAGCAGGCCGAGCTCACTCACTCACGTGACCCGAGAAATATACCTGCAATGGTGCGCCACGCCCTTTCGACTGCTCTCGCGTATCACCTTTCGAGACGGAGAGATTAGAGTTACACGGTAGAAAGAGAGGCGCTTATTAAATTTTAGGCCGTAGGGTTGTGTGAGCTGAATTGCACTTTATTGCATCGTAACAAGAGTCGCTGTTTATTTAAATATTTTTGCGAAGTGATCCTTCTGTATCTTGAAAATATTAGGTACTGTGCCTGTGAACTAAATCTGTACTGCTTTTTGAATAAAAATATCAAACTCAGATTACTTGGAATAATATTTGGAATCAAGGGGATCTTTCTCAAGCAAATGCGTCTTTCTATAAAATTTCATCGTCACGCTTACTTGGTGTAGCTTCTAAGATTGTTTTACGTCGGAGCAACAACGTGACAATGCGGTATGCTACGAATGGAAACGGTAATTTTGCAGCCTTACGGCTTTGCACGGGTAGCTTATTACAATTTTTTGAAAATAAAATAGGTATAGACTTTATTTTTCAGGATAATTTAGCTTTCGACTGATGGAAGAATTTTCAAAATTGGTATTGTATCAGTATTTCCAGAGATTACCCCCTGCAAACAAACTTACAAACTTTACCCCTTTATAATATTAGTATAGATTGTAACATTATGGTACGACCATAAGTGACGATTCTTATTACATTTTAAATACAGCCCTGTCGCATTCTTCGACATCGCACTTTGTTGCCATGGCGTAAATGAATAAGGATAGTCTTATGTTTTTATTATAAAAAAATTAATGACGCTAACGAAAATACGTCATCTGATTCGAAGTCTAGGATAACATCCCAACATTTGACGCACTTACTAAAACCCTGAAATAATTAAATCACTGCTATGCAAATAATGTGGTTTTAATCGGTTTTAAGTTGATACATAGTAGGTATTGATTTATTTCAAGTCTGTGAAATGGAAAAAAATATTTATAGGCAGTTTAAAAACTCCACACTTAAATCTTTTCTATAATCTGCACCCGCTTAAAATGGGACGATCCCGGAAAATCGCGAATGGGTGGCAATCCTACCAGTGGATAGTTGGACCGCAAAATGAAGTGGGCACGGCTTCGATTCGAATACGAGTGTACCTATTCGACTCGTGAAAATCATTATCGGATACTTTTCATAAGCACTAATGCATTTCCAATTAAAGCTCAATCTAAACTGCATTCCAGTTTCTCTCCGTCATTAATTTACTCGTACGTTTTAATTTTCGTTGATTGTTTCGTTTCATTTAAATAATACCTATATTGGTTCAATTTTGAAGCTATCAAGAACTTTTATTTTGGAAAGTTACCAACAGTTTATGGCGTGATGTTATTTCAACGTTAACTTTTAATAGGTTATATTGTTTATACAATACAAAATTTCCAAGTAAAAAGTTAACCAAGTAATTACTTAAGTATTTATTTTTAATTTTATGATCATCTACTTAGTTGTATTTTGTGAAGTTCAATGCCTTTTCATTACATGATACACCACTTGATATAAGTAAGTGGTGTATAACATTATGAAAGGGCTTTACCTGTACATTCTAAAACAGATTTTTATTTATTTTTATGCATAATAGTTTTTCATTTATCGTGCAAAATGTCGAAAAAAATACCGTTACTCCCCCTTATCTCCGATGTTTACGAGTCGAAAAATCTGAAATAATTATGGTCAATAGAAATTTATGTATATTTTACAGAAAAAATAAAATTAATGCTTTTACTATCATAGTACTTTTGATATCAACAATTTATTGTTGTTGTTTTTGTTAACGAACCCCAAAACTAAATTTGTTTGTGGACGTTTACGTCTAAAAACAAAGTTAGTTTTGCGGTTCGTTAACAAAAATGATTCTTACCGTTTTACTTCTTCTGTAGAACTTTCGGTGCGTAAGTCCGACTCGCACTTGGTCGGTTTTTTCGCAGAATTCTGCGACATGGCAATTCTAAGCCGTTCGCGCGTATTTTTCGCGACTGCGACGTGTGGCTCCAGAGCCTCCAAACAATGTCCATGTCATACCATGTCATAGGGGTATAGTTTTAATTAAACTAGTACTATTACCATACCCCTTCCAAGCCGCTTCCATCTTAGACTGCATCGTCACAGGAGACTTCAAAAACTTGTCAACGATAAAAAAAATAACTAGGTACATTGGAACATCTTCATTTCGACTGGCGTTTAGTTGTAAAACTGGACATTAATTTAATATTAAATTAACAATAAAATCTTGTGCGTAACAATACCTACTATTGCTGTAAATATGATTCATTATAGCCGTTTAATATTATTATGGAGATATTTGACGACTAATTATATTATTAGTCATAATAGGACGTCAAGATATTTTGAAATATTAAAATGGTGGTTTACAGCAGTTTGGTGGCAAAACGTAACATTTATTCCCGTACAAGATTTATTTGAAAGACGAATTAAAAATTGGCTACTTTGACAAACTAACTTATCTACCATCTACGTATTAAAGAAGGTTGAGTCATATCTTCCTAGGTAGTAATTAGGTAGGTACTAACTACTAATTGCCAGTTTTTCATTTAGAAGGTATAGGTAGTAGGTAAGAAGTACCTACAAACGTGTGAATTGATAACCTAATTATCTATAGTCCACGATAGGTTGAGGGCAATTGGAGCATGAGGCGAGGGGGCACCCCGCACACCCGTACGTCACCCGCGCTCGCCTGCACCGGGTTAGCGCTAGGCCTGTGCGGGGCGTTCCCTCCCCGATTGGCATCTCGATTCTCGACCTGTCGCGTACCTACTATAAATTTAAGTACGCAATTGCCACGTTACATATTTATTTACTTGAAAAGCCTATCTCTCTAATGCTCTAATCTAATAATTCTTTCAAACTTTATACCTAGTGAGTTTTTAAAAGTCAATAAGAATTTACTTACCTATTCCTTTTTTGCGTAAATCCTATTTTGCTGTAAATAATTTTTCCATGGATATGGTGCATACGATAAACGTCATAAAAATGGCCCATAACTCATAATTAATACGTTTAATTGTATCTAAGTGTTATTAAGTACAACCCAAACACGTAGCTTTACTAGAATGGAAGATTCATTGAAACTCGGGAAATACCAAACCTTTTATTTGCGTCATGCGGCAAGCACTTACCTACAGGTAAAGACAACTTTATTGTAATTACCATTTAAATAAATCAAGCTATTCGTCACGTGAATAAGAGCCGTGATCTCCTAAACGGGAGGTCGGGGGGTTCGATCCCGGGCACGTATCTCTAACTTTTCTAAGTTATGTGCGTATAAGAAATTAGGTATCACTTGCTTTAACGGTGAAGGAAAACATCGTAACGAAACCTGCATACATGGAGAGACCTCCATAATGTTCTCAAAGGTGTGTGAAGTCTGCCAATCCGCACACCGTGGTGGACTATGGCCAAACCATTACCCGTGCTTAGTAGTGAGCCGACTATGGGTTGATCATGATTATGATGACGTGAATACTACGCTTTTTTATTTTTAAACTTTTCTAAACAATTTTGAATGGGTAGGTTATGTAGGTAACCTACATATCAAAAGTTACGGAATCGTCAGTATTCGATCCTGCATCTCCATGGGTATGGACCGGGGGGCTAAGCTTTAAAGAGATGATAATATTACATAGAGGTTTGACGAAGCCGTTTAGAAAAACCAATCGTGCGGTAAGTGCAGGACGAAGGAGCGACCAAAACTGGCAAATACAAAAAAGTACACGACAAGTCGAGATAGCAATCGGGGATGGCTATCCCGGTACGGGCGAGCGCGGGTGACGTGCGGGTGTGCGCGGCCTTCCCCCGCCTCACGCCCCGATTACCATCTCAACCCACAGTCTCTACCTGTCGGCTGTCGCGGACTATAGTTGGAGCCCTATCATGAAGGGTCGTCGTTGGCGTCATGAGATCAAAGGCTTCGGACTACTGTGTCTCTCTTTATACTGTGATACTGAGGTACCACGATCCGAATGATCGCGCATCTTTGGCGGGAAGGCAGACAAGCTGTCGTCATGCGCGTCATTTCTTTCAGTGTCATCTGCTCTATCTTTACCTTTATTTTATGGCTTTTGATGTGTCCATTAGTCCGCAGTCACATCTATTGTGTGCGAAGAGTGCCTACGTGTAACACCTCGCGTGGTCCTCAAATATACATACAAAGCTGACGGGACAAAAGTATAGGAATTAGCATAATTGTTTTGTTTTATCAGCTATGAGTCAATGGCTTGATGCACTAACGTAAACGGTTCACGTACTAATACGTACACTGTTTTGTGGTGTGTCAATTGAATGATAATATTGAAAGCTTATAAGCTCCGTCTTTATAATTTTAATCCCTTGAAATAAAATAAAAAAATGTTGACAGAACTGAGTAGTCGCATTGCCTAATGTGGATAAGTAATAAAAATTAGGAAAACGAAATACCTATCTACTGGCTAATATGATGCCAGAGGGATGCTGGATATGTCTAGGTAAAATTTTGGTTTCCTAGGTTTTGTAGAAATGCCGTCACATAGCGGCTGTATAGACATTGTGACGGCACTGATGGAGTATTTTTGAGACTTGTTTTGTTGACTTTTGTTTCTCGACATTTTACAGGATAATTCAAAAATTATGATACGTAAAAATAAATAAAAATCTGTTTTAGAATCCACAGATGAAGCCCTTTCATATGATACCCCTCTTGATATAGTTATCTTACTTAAAAAATTGAAAAACTAATTATTAGTTCATGACCACAAATTTTTTTTGTGTGATGTAACCACAAATTCACGGTTTTCAGATTTTTCCCCGAATGTCAGCCATAAGATCTACCTACCTGCCAAATTTCATGATTCTAGGTCAACGGGAAGTACCCTGTAGGTTTCTTGATAGACCGACAGACAGACTGACAGACAGACAACAAAGTGATTCTATAAGGGTTCCGTTTTCCTTTTGAGGTACGGAACCCTAAAAATAGGAACAGGTTCTAGGAAACTACGCCGCCATCTTGTTCCAAAAATCAATATTTCAGCACTGATTCAGTGACCTTTTCTATCCTATCCTAGAATAGCGTCAGAGCTCTATTCTTCACCTTAAGACTAATAAAGCTTCAAGAATACCTGGAAAAATTATTGCCAAAGCTTAGAATAACAACCCGTGCCAAAGGTTATACAGATATCATTGTGCTCTTAATAACTACATATTACCATACAGAGCCCCTATTCTATGTCCTAGGTATCCTGAAGAATACTTACCAATACCTGATAGTAGTTACGTATAGTACGCGACAGGTCGAGATGGCAATCGGGGAGGGAAAGCCCCGTACACCCGGCACAGCCCCCGTGCTAAACCGGTGCGGGCAAACGCGGGTGACGTGTGGGTGTGCGGGGTGTCTCCCCACCTTATACACCGATTGCCATCTCGACCTGTCACGAACTACACATGATTTTATCTGGTGAAGTCAGTGAGGCAAAAGAATAAGTTGAGTAGCAAAATTGCAAAGGAACGCCACTAGGGTCTAACGTAAGAAGAGTGAGTGACTTTAAAGAACCTTGAACAAAGTGTCTTCCAATAAGGTATCTTAACTATAAACTAAGTCAATGGACCGATTCTTAGGTATAAGTATTTTTATAACTTTAGGTTAATATAATATTGCTTATTAGCCTCTCTCATAAGCTAGATTGTAATGGTAGTAAAGTACTGGTGTCAGTACTTTACGCCAAAAAAAAAAAGAAGAGTGAGTAGAAGCCTAATCTTATTCAAGATTTTATATAACCTTTTAGAACTTGCGGTTTAACGATTATACATAATATGTAGGACAATATAAATATGGAGATCTTAATAAAGGTGTCAATGATAGCTAGTTAGCCAAGTGGCTAAGGTCGGTTGATATTATATTTTATTAGATCTATCGCCCATTGTCAATGACAGGTGTTAATCATGGAGGCATGGAGGTCACACGGAACTTGCGTACGCTTTGGGATTGCCGACTTGTGTATGATTCACGCCTAATAGTGTGTAAACGAAAGTGGACGCGTGACGAAAATATTAATACAAGGATACAAAGACATATTTTGAGAAATATGATTTATAAATGTATGTTTCTTGTCTAAGTAGGTACTAACGCTAAGAATTATTTATTGCATGGCTTTTTTGTGTTTTTAAGTTTTTCTATTTGAATCCAGGTGGCAGCTATCTATACTAATATTATAAATGCGAAAGTGTGTCTGTCTGTCCGTCTGTCTGTCTGCTAGCCTTTCACAGCCCATCCGTTCGACCGATTTTGACGAATATTGGTACAGAGATAGCTTGCATCCCGGGGAAGGACATAGGCTACTTTTTATCCCGGGAAAGCAAAGAGTTCCCACGGGATTTCTAAAAACCTAAATCTACGCGTATGAAGTCGCGGGAATCAGCTAGTAGGTACCTAATAAATGTAAAACTGAACAAAATTGCGTGTTTGCTACCATAACAAAAATATTGTCTACATGTGTCATGTGTAGTCTAGGTAGGTACCTACTATACGTGTATAACCCATGCTTATCTAAAGAGGTTTTTAAGTCTATATGTACGAGTAGGTATCTATAATACGCGACAGGTCAATATGGCAATCGGTGAGATAACGCCCCGCACACCCGCACAGCCTCCGCGCTAACCCGGTGCGGCAGAGCGCGGGCGACGTGCGGGCGTGCAGAGCGTATAACTACCACCTATTCTAGTCTACCAACGTTCTGCGCTTTCCGGTACCAGGTACAGCCATTGCACTTTGCAGCACCTTGGAACCCCAGCGCCTATCAGAACTTTAAAGTGAAACTTATACCTATTCATTATTTAATATAAACTCTAATATTTTCAGAAAACACCGGCAACATATTGGGCGCCAGTGAGTGGAACACGGGGTACCCGTCCACGGCCACCGTGTATCCGAGCTATGGCCCCTTACAACCTCCCTACTACAAGCCAGACCCCACAATACACATACCCGCAGGTAATTTATTATGAGGATAGGTATATGAAAATGGGAGTACTTACTCCTATTACTCGTTCAAAAATATGCTGAACAATTTCTTTTTCTGTTTATCTATGACACCTATCTATCTATGGTTTACCCGCGGGGTGTTTACGTATCTCGCGACAGGCTTGCGATAGGCGTTAATCTCGCGATCATTGCTGTCAAACGTCCGGCTAGAGAGAGACAGCAATAGCCAAAAAGCAAAATAACAAGAAGAAGAAGAGAGACAGCAATTATGAACTGTCGGATTGCTACCGCTGTCGCTACTGCAACGTTTTACGTAACCGGTGTGCCTAATCATCTTCAAATTTCAAACCTGAACCGTCTTATATTGAGTCTATTGTTGTTCCATACCTTTTTCCTATTTCAATCAACCTATCTGATAAAACATGTACTTATCAATAAAATAGGCTCTACCATCTTCTTTTTCGGCTTAGCGTTTTCTCACATAGGTGGGGTCCGCTTTCCTACATTTTACCGCCCACTTCGCCCTTTCTTGAGCATCTGATTTACTGAGTCTATTGGCTCTTAAGTCTCAGGTCTGCGTTCACAACGTCCAGCCAGCACTTTCTCGAGCGGCTTCGGGATTTAGCTCCAGGAACGGCAATGTAGAGACATCTATTACCGACGTAGCTTTTTAGTTTCCGTGCTACATGACCGTACCATCTGAGACGGGCTTCTTGCAACTTGTCACCGATGTCATGGGCACTGAGCCTATCGCGGATGTGATCATTGCGTTGTAGGTCGCAACATGTGATATTGCACATCCACCGCAGCATTTTCATCTCCGTGATTCTGAATTCTAGCACATGCATGTCTCTACCATTTATTTATAACTTCATTATTTTTGCTTCTGATTATTTATTATTTAAAAAGAAAATCTATCTAAGGCTGAGATCTATAGAGCGCACTTTGACTTTGCTCAGACTAAGATTGAGTTAAAACGAAATAGATTTATGTGAGAGATATACCTCTCTCTCGTTTTAACTCTGTCTTAAGTCTAACCAAAGTCAGAGTACGCTCTATAGATCTCACCCTAAGCTTAGCTCCTCCTAAGCTAACTCCTGCTGCAATAATGTTTCTGTCCTTTCTGTATTTCTTTCAACAAACAACAAGAGTATCTACAGTGCAGGGTACCTATGATTGCATTTATCACTGTCGCAATCGTTAGTTAGGTAGGTATACCTATCAAAAACCCAACACTTTATTCAATGTATTATTCGGGTCACGTCTGCAAATGACTGGAATCAATCATCATGATCAAGCGCCAATATAATAGGGTTTTACCACCTTGACAAATAGGATGACAGTTCCAAGCAGTCTTTGATAGAATACCTAAGCCAAACTAGAAAAATTACCATCGATAGAGACCTTTGGTTATTAAGATTTAGGTTATTAAGATTTGCATTTCCACATAGAATCATAAAATTTGACAGGTAAGCAAAAAAATTAAAAAAAAATGTAAGATGCTACGGGACCCTTCATGTGCGAGTCCAACTCGCTCTTGACCGGTTATTTTTTATTTGACGACCTAGGCCCTTGACTGCAAACTCAAGAGGTGGTATGATGCAGTCTAAGATGAAAGCGGACTAACTTAGAAGGGGTATAGCAGTTTAATTGATCTCATGGCCCCTCATTGATTTCTATGCGAAGTAAATTTCTTAGTGGAACGGTGGTACACAGCCACGGAGCGCTTCCCAGCTGATCACGTTACTATGTCAGTCAAAATCTTCTAGATCTCTCTTAATATTGCAGAATAACGTAATTTTAAGCTTCAATCTTTTTGTTTTACAGTCCTCCCGGAAATACAGCTGGGCCACACCGATTACAGTAGCTTCCAGGCAAGTTCAACAGGCTTCAAGGGGAGTCCGAGCGCCGCCACCGGCACGCTCACAGACCTCAACCCCGCCGCCATGCCGGCACAGAGATACGACCCCAACTACTACAACACCTGGCCCACTAACTCATACAACTATCAATATAACAACATCAACAACAACCCCGCCTGCCTACAGTCCCACACGCCTTACATTAACCCTAACACCCAAATGATAGTACCAAATCTATACTCCACAGTCAACCAAAACGAAATCCACGTCCATCTCCATAGTTCTGACAAATATAATATCTCCGAACAGTATTTACCGCGTGAAATAAAAATAAGCGATATAGATGGCGCGATTTCCATAACAACAGATTTACCAGGTGTAAACGAAGCGAGCGGTCTAGTGCAAACTTGTGAAACTGTTGATGATGTGAAACACGGACTCTACGGTGCGGGTAACCAAGAAGTTTGGAGACCCTATTGACAAATCGTACAACCTCATTATGATAATCAACATTCCATTGTACATATTGTGATATAGTTATTGTTTTTTAATAAAATTGTAGATTTATTGTATAGTAGGTATCAATTAATGTTAAACATTAATTAGATGATAAGTGTTAATAAATGTATTCGATTATTGAGATAAATTAACATTACCTACATGTTATTTTGTGTTTTATTTTTCTTGATTTTTTACTACCTACCTATTCAAATTTTTTATGAAACCCATGTAAGTATCATAAGAAATTTCAAAGAAGTCACTCAACAGAGAGAGCTGTGCTTGGAGTTTCTCTACATGATCAAATCGCTACCTACCTCCGCGTAAAATTTAACTCCTCGTGCGCCATTTTGACTTTTCATGTACGATTTTAGTCCTTATTTTAAAGGTAGGTATACCCAAGAAATTTTGAGTATACTGATTCCAAAGAATTTGGATGTACTACTAGGTACTGATTCTAACTATTAGGTACCCATCGACATAGGAATACACCAGCAGGACCTACACTAGAATATAGCGCCACCTATCGGCATAGGATCTAAAGTAGGATCTTGCAACTTTCTTCTGTTTTAAAATCCGTTTTGAATCGGCTAGTGCACACCACAGTAAGTTTCCGTGCTTTTTTCCGCAAAAGCTGTGAACTATAGAATTATACAGAAGCGCGTGCAATGCGGAAATAATTATTTCCGCATTGCACCAGATCTTAATCGATTTTAATTCAAATTTTGGGGGGCGCTGTTGGAAGACATATATTCAATGTACTCTGTGGTTGGAGAACAAAGGCTAATCTATGACAAAGGCTTAGAATAGATCTCAGACTAAGTATAAGGAGACTTGTCAAACGCGTATACCCGAAAGAGACAAAACAGCAAAAGAAATAATACTTACGTATGAAAGGTTATGTTTCATCATTTGCGTTCGCTACAACTTTTACACAGCAATGCAAAATAAATGGCTTCTACACACCTTCAATACTAAATTTAAAACAGAAAACTAAATAAAAACTCGTAATATTCGCAATAAATTACTATCACAGAGGTTTGTTGGGCACAAACTACAACGTGCCCAACAAAAAAAAGCTAAACTTTGACAAAGACAAAAAACTGTGTTTACGGCTCTATTACTCTTCAGAGCTTTTCTATAGGTACACCTAGCTTGTTCTAACAAGGTATTATTATTTTAATGCCACATATAGGTCCTACACATATAGATGAGGAAGGCGGAGGACCACAGAACACATTTACTCCAGGAGGCGGAGGACCGTGTTTGGTGGCGCGCTCTTGGAAAGGCCTATGTCCAGCAGTGGACGCAAACAGGCTGATGGATGGATGGATGGATGGATATAGGTACCTTGATTCTTAATCTGAGGAATAGATACTGTATTCAAACAAGAACAAAGGGGACACGTCTTGACGGCAACGTTAGTTGCGATTTTCGCCACGCACCTCAGAATAAGGACTATTAGAAGTAGCCCTATTGTGACACTTACTGTTAGAGCGAGATAGCTAAATGCATTTAAGCTCTTATTAGAACGTGACAAAATGATTATGTTTTGTCCTTATCACCGTGGCCACTTTTTTTGTTTGTCAAAATGTATTTGTACGTGAGTATTTGACAAACAACGTGAAGTGTAGAAGGAATAACATTTCACAAGTAAGAAAATCTGCTTGAGCGAGAGGGACTGAGGGGGCCACGCTAGTTGCAAATCTGACATATATCTGTGCCACGCACCAAGTTAACCTTGTCGCACTGTACTCAGCTCTGAATTCTAGCATTCCGTTTCACAGAATAGATTAGAATTAGAGCTCATAAAGACGGAAATTGGACGATTGGATCATTTTTAACCTAGATTTTTAACGTAACGTTTACGGTTGGCTCTCTTGTGATCTCTTTGCTTTCTTGGTATTTTTGATTTAATATTCTGTGATTATTTGTCAATTATATGTCTATAACATTTTTGTCTAATGGTCTATATTTATTTATATTGTCTATGCTCGGGCTACGTGATAAGATGGCGTCTTGAAAAGAAATTAAAGCTTGCATTCCTAAAATAAATCTTTGTTATTGTTCAAAGTGTGTAAATAGACCTGAATAAAATAGTTTTACATTTAAATATTTTACAGTAATAAATTAAACATGTGAGTAAATCATAGTTATTGTTGAATTCCATAAAGCTGCGTCATTGTTGCAGGTTTCTGATAACGGCGGCAGATAACAGAAAAACAACATTTCTAGATTTAACTTGAACCATTTACTTACAGTCGAGAGAGCCTCTTATCATATTAGTGGGAAGGCAATGTCCGAGGAGTCGGAACGCCACGGGGAGTCAGCGAGTGACGCCTCGGGCGGCGGCGCTACGAACGTGGCGCGGGTGGTACTGACCTCTCACCAGCTCGACGCGGCGACCGCGGAGTCGCTTCGCGCCTCATGGAAAACCCAGGACTCTTACATTGACCACCTCGAAACTTTGAACAAACAGTTGGAAGGTATTTACGAAAACGTTACATCGGCTTGGTAGTGACGGTCGGTGACCGACCCGCGTGCTGATTACGTGCAAAGTTACTTTTTAGTTACTCTATATCGACAATGCTTTAACTAAATTTAGTGATACTATTATAATAATGACGACAAACGTGATGTTGAAATGTTAGTTGTAAAGAATTGTGGTACGGGTGTATTTAGGTGTTTAGTTTACTATGAATAAGAAAGAAATGTGTAAAGCTGTGTAAGAACGGTGCAAGTGGAGTGAAGTGAATACGTCATGTGGCGTTGCTACGAGCCCAGTGAATCTCCAAGTAATCTTGGAGTTGTGTTCAGTGCCATTACAAAGCTTTCAATGATAGTGCAGGAAAAGAAAGCTGATTCTTGGATCATTTGTCTACAACAAAAAGTAAATATCTTGCTTGCTTTCATATTATAATGTAAGTTATGTATTGTATTTTGTACATCCTTTCTATTATAAAATATCACAATATTATAATGTTATAACATCTAATAATTGAAAGAATGAATGAAACTAGTTTATAGAACTTTTAGCATAAATTTGGAACTTCTCTGAAAGAAATGCTTTATCAATATTTATTTAACTGAGGTATGCGGTCCGCCACTCTTGTAAATATTCTTCAAACTTTTTATTTCGTTTTAACAACAACATTGATATAAAATGTGTTTCTATATGATTGATAAATATTTTAGTAATTGACGCACAAGAAATAATATTAAGTAATTAAACTAGCTATTTTTTTTTTTCATTTTTTTGTAATTTGAACAGTTCATATAATTATGTTGACGTAATTGCCAACAACAACTGCACAAGATGAACGATGCATAAACCCATAGGTAATAAATGGACAGACATCAATGTTTATGTAATTATTGTGTAACAAGTAAATCACTGATTCATGTTTGGTTTAGTTAAATTATAATAAGAAATCAGTAAGCTATTTAGATGTATCATGTACTGTATATTATGAATTATTATCAGATGCTAAAAAAAAGTTTTGTTTACAACAAATCAAAGTAAGCACAACTATACAGTTGGTGTTGATTCAGTTGTACATAAAACAAAAAAATTGGCAAGACTAACAAAACGTAAAAATAATGGCATATTTTATTGTATATCTAAAGTGACTTGTTGTTTTTTAAGAAGGTTTGTAAAAACAAGTTTACTGGTTTAGCAATTAATCAGTAGATCATCTACTTGCACTAAAATGAACAATTATGCAAAATGTAACCTAAACACACTAATTGTTAAGTGCTTAACTGTTACGTGTTAAGAATACATCCGTCCTTTCCTTAAAACCATGAATTAACTTTTCAGAAAGTGACACCATTTCAAAATTTTAATCCAGAATAAGTAGTTAGATGCAAGTGGAGCTTTTAATTGACTATATTTTATATCAATGTTATTGTTAATATTAGAACTATATTTATAAAAATGCATGTCTTTATCACTAACATACAATATAGCCTAAACACATGAATCACAACCTTATTGTATTTATAAAGTGGGACTCATCTATATTAATATTATACTAATTATTGTCAGTAAAAGTCCTATCCTTTATAGTATCCATATCTGCCCCCTCGATTGTGTTAGAATAACCATTTCATCGCTATCGCAATCGTCAAGAAATTCTGCCCTTTGATTGGTTGATTCGCTGTTTACATTTTTTCACAGCCAATCAAAGGGCAGAATTTCTTGATGATTACGAAATGAAATGGTTGTTCTTACACAATTGGGGGGCTGATCAATAGCAGGGATATACTGGCCAAGTGCAAGTCAAACTTGCAGACAGAGGGTTCCGTACTACAGTTATGTTTTTTCAACATTTTGCATGATAAATCAAAAACTATTATGCATAAGAATAAATAAAAATCTGTTTTTGAATGTACAGGTAAAACCCTTTCATATTATGATACTTTACTTGGTATAGTAATCATGCTTTGAAAGTTGAAAATAATAATTGTTTGTACATGAACACATTTTAAGTTTTTTTTTGGTGATGATGTAACCACAAATTCACAGTTTTCAAACTTTTCCCTTTACATGTGCTATAAGACTGACCTACTTGCCAAATTTCATAATTCTATGTCAACAGGAAGTACCGTATAGGTTTCTTGACGAACAACAAAGTGACCCTATAAGGGTCCCTTTTTTTCTTTTGAGATACGGAACCCTAAAAATCCCAATTTGTACACATTGTTGCATTATTGTATATGGGACCAGTTTGCAACAATTTTTGGGGGTTTTGGACACTTAGTCATTTGTTTTAAATAATTAAGTAATTGAATTCAAAAGAATAAGTAACAATAGAAGAATTTGATACTGTATACTCTGAATTCTTAATCTAAAATAATACTCCATAAATGTTTCTTATTTTTTGGGTTCTGTACCCAAAGTGTGCTCCGCTGTCTGTCTGTTAGCGGGCTTAATCTCTGGTAGAGAGTTAAAATTTTCAGTATTTCTTGTACAATGGTATAGAACCCTGTGTGTGCAAGTCAGACTCACACTTCTCTGGTTCTTTTTAATTATATAAATAATTATATTTTGTTACTAGGTTTAAGTAGTAAGATTCTAATTCATGTGTTTAGTTGGTGATTATTAGAAACATAATTTTAAGTTGCTCATCATAAAATATTATACTCATCTACTTACTAATATAAATTGATGATCATTATCATCATCATGATCAACCTATCATCGGCTCACTACAGAGCGCGGGTCTCCTCTCAGAGTGAGAAGGGTTTTAGCCATAGTCTACCATGCTGGCCATGTGCGGATTGGTAGACTTCACACACCTTTGAGAACATTATGGAGAACTCTCAGGCATTCAGGTTTCCTCACGATGTTTTCCTTCACCGTTAAAGCAAGTGATAGTTAATTAATTAAAACGCACATAACTCCGAAAAGTTAGAGGTGCGTGCCCGGGATCGAACCCCCGACCTCCGATTAGAAGGCGGACGTCCTAACCACTAGGCTATCACAGCTTATTTTTAAATTGATGATGTCACAATATGGAAAAAATAATATAAATTGAAGTCAAAAATTTTAGTGGTTAAAACACCCAAAATAAGTAGATACAATCTATTATTTTTGATAAAGTATTCTATAAGCAAGTCAGCAATTTAATATTTAAATATACTTGAGAGATCAAGTACTGAGAGAGATCTCCAGTGTTCCTTCACATTACTGAAGATTGAAATCTCAGCTCGCAGTGTGGGCTGTAAACATACTTTATAGCTATTATAAAACTTATAATACCTTATTATCTTAAAGTACGAAAACATTCTAGAAAATAATATAATGTAGTGGAAATAAAACCAGTTGAATAAATTATTATCTATGCTCATATAAGAAAGAGGTAAAGTTTATAAGTTTGAATGAAGGAGCTACTCCCCAGAACTGCCCATTAAATTTCACTTAAATTATTATATGCATTGCAGATAAAAGAAAGCTAGTTAAATACTATAATATTATGTTTTAGTTTGTTAACAGTAAAATGCTTTGCCCATGACATAGTCCAGTCCAGTTTGCATGTTAAACAAGTTTGTCAATGTACAAGCTGGGTTCTTTACATAAATAAATTGACTTAATCAGAAGAAAATGTTTCGAAATATGCTTTGTTAACATTATATTATATATCCACACTCATGTTATTATAAATTTGAATTGGATGTATGAAGCCATATTTTAATTGGAAAAATATTATTAATGAAAAATATGCTTGTTGAAAAATTGTTTTTTGTTTCCACTTCACTTGAACTTGTTATAACTGTCCTATTAACTGTGTGAATTTATCTGATTGCTAGGTATGTGAATTTAAAAGGTTTCAACTTAACATTACCCAATTATAATTTAAGGTATGTATATTCATTACTTGTTTTTCATTTAAGTAAGATAAATATTGTAATTGTTTAGTTAAGGTATTGTCGATTTTAAATATTGTATATTAGAATTAAAATATTATGTATTGTATTCACAGGGCAATATTTTAAAACACAAAGAAAAGTCAAATCAATGAAGAAGGTAATAAGGCCCACATATTGTGGACTGTATCATATTATTAGAATTAATCAAGTCCTAATATAATAACTTTACATATGCAAGAGAAAGCTATTTGTTATTATTAAGTATTAGTTTATGTAAACTAAATTTTTACTGCTACTATGTTTTTGAATTCTATTTTGATCACTTATTCTATAAAAAATGTTAATCTTAAACCTTTCTTGTGAAATGTTCTAAATGATAAATAACTTAGAAAAACTGAAAAATTGAAGGATTAAATGTGATTGCATAGACAAATGTGGACTGCAACGATGTTTTACAAAATTTAGAGATTCTACATTTAGGTTCACTCTCCAGATAAACTTTATCTAATTTATAAATTTGACATTTTGACATATTCCCAATACAAAATCTGTCATAACGTCTTTATACCAGCTCAACCTAATATTATATTATATTATATTTATTCTTATTTATTCTTTACTAGATTGACTCTTACTTGATTGATTTACTTGATAGAACTCATTGGTTTTCCGGGATAAAAAGTAGCCTATGTCCGTCCCTGGGATGCAAGCTATCGCTGTACCAAATTTCGTCAAAATCGGTTGAATGGTTAAGTCGTGAAAAGCTGGCAGACAGACAGACACACTTTCGCATTTATAATATTAGTATGGATGATAATAATTGATACAGTCCTTCAAAGTATGAACCTTTTTACTTCTTTTTTTTATTGACAAAAACACTTAACTAAAAGGTATTTCAATAAAATACTCTAACAAGTTTGAATATTTATCTGTTTAGGAAGCTTGGAAAAGGCGAAAGAAATAGAGGACAGGATAAAACAGCAGTACACAGAATCACAACACAGAGAGAAAATCCTCGTTCGACGGCTGGCAGCTAAGGAACAGGAGATTCAAGATTATGTGGTATGTTCTTTACATATTTAGCTCATATTTTAGTAATCTACATTTATATTCTATATTATGACTGTATAGTACGCGACAGGTCGAGATGTCAATCGGGGCGGGGACGCCCCGCACACTCGCACAATCCCCGCGCTAACCCGGTGCGGGATAGCTGTGTGATAGTTAGGGCAATCTAGTCTATGTATATTATGTCTAATTCAAAAGACTAAAATAAATCAAAACCAGTGAAAAAGGGTGACACGTTCCTTGTACATATTTATAGTAACGGAAATAGAACTAGAAAAAGCACAAATATTATATATTTTTTTATAATTCACTGACTTGATCCATGAGAGATGTCACGCGTTTAAATCAAATTATCACTAATATTAACCAATTTTATGTTTCAGAGTCAAATAACAGAATTAAAATCATCACACGCGAGTCTCAACGGCAGACCGTCTCTATTGGACCCTGCGGTGAATATGTTAATACTCAGGTTGAAGCAGGAACTAACTTCAACTAAAGCTAGGTTAGAAGAAACACAAAACGAACTCGCGGCGTGGAAGTTCACGCCCGATTCTAATACAGGGAAGAAGCTGATGGCAAAGTGCAGGCTCCTGCATCAGGAGAATGAGGAGTTGGGCCGGATGACGTCGAGCGGCCGGATAGCGAAGCTCGAAGGCGATCTGGCGTTACAAAAGAGTTTTAGCGAAGAAGTAAAAAAGTCACAATCAGGTGTGTATGTTTATATTACTTGTTTATACTCTATCCATGGAAAGAAGTTAGTATAGGGCTCTGTCTGTTTTTTTTTTAATTCGTTATAGGCGCACGCTTGACCACGATCACACCTGATGGGAAGTGATGTGGCCTAAGATGGGATGCGTTTGCCTAGAAGGTGCCTATTCACTCTTGTTTTAAAGATGCCCGGATTATAATTGACAGGAAACACTGATCTAGGAAGAGTATTCCAGACCCTAGCCATGCGTATAAGGAATGATGACGCAAAGCGTTTCGTACGCGAAGATGGAATGTTGACGACATTGGGGTGGAAACTCGCCCGGTGTCTTGCGGTACGGTGGTAGAAAGGTGAGGGAGGGACAAGATCGAACAGCTCCTTACGTAACAGAACAGCTGTTACGTAATCCCAAACAAATGACAAACTCAGTGGGGCGTTTACCATATTGAATTTTCAAAAACATTCGAAATTCGATTCGAAAAATGTTTTCAAAAAACATTCGAAATTCAATTTGAAAACAATTTCGTTTGTCATTAGTTGTTGACTCATTTGCCCACTGAGCCACTGAGTTTTTTGGCTCTATTATTTGTATTACGAGGATTACGTAACAGGGAGAGCCCTATACTAACTTATTTCCGTGTACAGTGCGACAAGGCTTTTTGGCACTTAAATGACATTGACAGGGGGGCGCTGTTCTAACAAAGGCTTTATTCAAACGAGAACAAAGGGGACACTTGACGGCAACGTTAGTTCCGATTTTCGCCACGCGCCAAAATAGCCAGTATACTGCCAAATGACTAGTAAACTGGCCACAGATGTAAAGCTGACGAGTTCTCTTCTCTCTCTGGGCTGGTTTCCGCACTTAAACGTTTCCGTCTGTTGTGCGTAAGCTGACGAATTTTGACGAGGGGTTGTCTCAACTTAGCCGTTCATGGAATGAGCATCGAGGTCGTACTTCCTCGCAAGGGTGCGTCCTCATATGCAGTTTCTCGCGGCCTACATGGGCCAAGGCTGTGCTAATGTGCGCGGGCATTGGAGTTTTATGTTAACCGTAAAACCTTAGTTTTCGTTCTGCTCTCTAGATATATTTAATACAAGTAATATTTATTAAAAGCTCATTGGAAAATAATTCTCATTCAACTAGTTAGACTGATTCTAGTGACTAGGCAGTACAAAAGATGAAACATGAAGCTCTTCGAAACATCTTTGTTACATTATAATATTGTTTATAAAATATACATTCAAAAATGCATTATTTTAAACGAAAATAAACAAACCCATTTATAACATTCCAGAACTGGACGAGTTCCTCCAGGAACTAGACGAAGATGTGGAGGGAATGCAGAGTACAGTGTTATTCCTACAGCAGGAATTGCGAGCTTCAACCGCTACAGTGAACGGCAACCGGGTGTCCTCACCCGCAGACAAACGGACTTATTCAGGCAGTGAGTGTAGCGATACACCCGTGGGCAAAAGAAGAAGGGGCTCCGTGCTTTCGTTGGACTATAACGAAGAGGAGGAACCCCTCACTGTCACGAACGGTGAGGCTGACTAGCCTTGGATTTGCAGTGCACTCTTATCGCACACATTACGTTATGAACTAGTGAAAATTGTGAACTAATGTTTTCCATTCTACCCCCCTGCGGTTATTTCGTTGACTTGAAATTTTTCCATGAATTCTTTGTGAGTGATCATCGTTTATGTAAAAAAAACGCTCCCTTGGTGTCACTCGATTACAAAATGTGAAATGCTTCTGTATTACGACATGTTGAAGTGTATTTCTATGTATGTACTCTGTTAAAGAAAAATATAAATATAGACAAGTATGTGTCATTTCCATTGACAATGAAATGGTGATGATTGTGTGGATTGTGATGATATGATGAAACAATGAGTTGGAAATAGTTTGCGTTCTATGCACAAGGTGGACCATGTGATCAGATTTATTAGTGAATTGTTTGTAATTGTTTATATTGATTGAAATATTAAGACAAACACTTAAGTTGACAATTTTATAATTTATTTATGTAAAGTGCATTATAACTTGTGATACATTAGATCCAATACGTATATATGAGCAATGAGAATGTTTTTATTGGCTTGTGACATTGTTTTAGGGCCTTTTTTATGCCGCAGTTAAAGATGTAGAGTCCATGATACATTATAGCAATAATGTTGACACCATATTATATTTAATGAATGCCACGTTTTTATTGAATTTGTGATTTTCTACAAAAATGTTTCTATTTTCAAATTACAATTCATGTATATATAGAGCTATGTTAATAAACATATTACTGTCAGTAGGTTTTGAGTATCATTTTTAAAATAATTAGATTTGTTTGAAGCATTATAACCCTGGAGTTTCACATAATGGAAGGCAGGGAGGCAAATTAAAAAGTTAATTCAATTGAAGCAGATCACATTGCTCTTATGCAGGCAACATTATTCTTATTTGTACATTCTCACGAGTAACCTGTGTACTTTATTTGATTTTTTTAAATTCTAATACAGTTTTTAAATTCTAGTACACCCTTGAGTGTGATCTCACGTGGTAAGTGATATGCAGTCTAAGATGGAAGAAGGCTAAATTGGAAGGGGTATTGTAGTTTCATTAAACCTATAATATACCCCTGATTGGTTTCTACGCGGCATCGTACCGGAACGCTAAATCGCTTGGCGGCAAGGCTTAGCTGGTAGGTCGGTAACTAGCCACTGACAAACCAGGCCAGACCAGAGACAATTTAAAAATCACTGTCAAGGTGGCAGGTGGCGATCTTGCGCGCGTCGCCTGTGTCCCGCCCTTAGGCGACGGAGAGGGTCTGCGGTTGCGTCATCCTTCCGCCGCCTCCTTCTGGGTCATCACCTCCTCGCTGAAGGAAGCGACGGCGTTCCTAGACCCTTCGCTACTCACCATGGCATGAACGACGGCGGGCAGCGAAAGGTCGGGCTCCACTTCAGTCACGAGTGCGGCGTGCTGGGTCGACCACTCCACGCATGATTCTAGAGTGTGCTGTGCCGAGTCTTCCGCGTGGCCACACTCGTGTCACATCTCGGTGTGACATTATTGTGTTTCGAATTTCGGTCAGCGATGTTTTGATGCTGATTCATTTCTTCGACTTCATCTATCAACTTTAGTAAAGTCTCATAGTAAGCACACTAGACATCAGCTGTCGAGGTGGCGCGGGTGACGTGCGGGGCGTCCCCCCACCTCATACCCCGATTGCCATCTCAACCTGTCGCGTACTGAACTACGATGGTTGTAAAATTAGTTACTTCATGACATTCCAAACCAAGCATTCGCATTTTTGTACGCTCCTTTGGTTTAAACTTAATTTTTTTTAATTCATTATAGGTATACGCTAGACCACAATCACACCTGATGGTAAGTGATGACGTGGCCTAAGATGGGACGCGTTTACCTAGAAGATGCCTATTCACTCTTGTTTTAAAGATACCAGGGTTGTAATTGGTAGGAAACACATATCCGCGATATTACAATAATTTGTACCTACCTACTGGATTAGGAAGTATGAGCTTTCCATCGTCATCCCATCGCGGGCCCACTGTTGAGCACGGGTCTCCTCTCAAAAGAGAAGGGTTTATGCCAAAGTCTTGGCCAAATACGGATTGGGAGACTTCACAGACATTTGAGAACATTGGAAAACTCGAGCATGCAGGTTTCTTCCACGTTTCCTTCACTGGTAAAGTATCCAATATGCAACCTTAGTACTTTTTATTGGTACACTAGATGTCGCTAGTAAATTCTGATCATAGTTCTGTAATTTTTTGAGCACGAAAAATTGAGTTTAGAAATTCGGAAATGAATCTGAGAATAGGTAGGTAGGTACCCTAGAATAATAAATACTATAGAACGCTGATGAAGTTACTTTTGTATGAAAACCGCGCGAGCCACCTCGCACACTATCTTAAAGAATAGCGTATTCAGCAACACAGCCATCGCGACTCTACTATTGGTCAAAAAATTACAAGCAAAAATCGTCTGTATCTTCTTAACGGTAGGGTTGATTTTCAAGTACCATTCAAGTATTGTATTGCCAGCTATGATAAAAATTTGCACAATAAATATTTTCAGTTCCTAATATCATGTTCCAAGCGTTGATAATTATTGTGCTTATTGTGCAAACATCTGAAAAACATGTTTCACTATATAAAGTACATGTCGCTCGAAGTAATCACTTCACATTAAATTATTGTGAAAATTTTTGTACGTCACTGGCAATACACAAGCCACTGACAAATAGTGATGTGTAACAATTGGAAGTCGATATCGATAATAATTATCAATACGTCATAATTATTGGCTATCTTAAAGGGCAGTTAAAGATGGTATGGCATTGTTTAAATTTATTTACATACATGACGATTTCTAACAGACTTTCGAAAAAAAGGTTCTCAACTCGACTTATATGTATGTTAAATATCAGTATGTACCTACCTAAGTTACCAATCTTCTCACTTCAGCCGAGATCCTGTTCTTACGATTTCAAAATCAATAATGGTACCGGAAATGTCTATAGTTAATTCAGTCATTCTTTAGAATACCTAGTCAATCCATGATATACCCGTCTTGTTTTGGCAAAGTATAAAATATGCAATCTATTGTTGTCCATCATCATCATGATCAATCCATCGCCGGCTCACTGCAGAGCACGGGTCTCTTCTCAGAGTGAGAAGGGTTTGGTCGTAGTCTACCACGCTGGCCATGTGCGGAATGATAGAATTTATATAAGTATATTGATAGACTAGATAGTAAATAGATCAGTCTGTCAGTCAGGCCGGAGGAAGTCTTATTATATAAATAGATCTACTATTGTTGTATTACTACCTACTATAAATTATGCTATAGTACTTAAACTTTTTATAACAATAGGTACCACAAGAAGATTAACAAAATACACTATCGATAAAATTATCGACACACGCAAGCCCAAAATTAAGAGCGTTGACGCGTGGGACCACTTCGCAAGTTCTTTGTTTGTTTGAAAATGAAGAAAATTTTTGTATGAATTTGTTTTGTTTGCTGGCCATCTTTTTTCCCCGACCGCAGCGATAATCCTTGAAGATACTTAGTGTATATACCCCTTATAGCAATAGCTTCTAATCTGCCTACAAGAATAGGAACAGAGACGGTATTAAAAGCCTTGGTGAGATCAATAATCACGCCTACTACTTTGTTCTTAGCTTCTATACGATTAACAATTTGATCAGTCAGAAGGTTGATGGCATCTTCTGTATACTTTCCCTTCCGTAAACCAAACTGATTCTCAGATAATAATATGTTATGTCTATTCAAGAAGCTGGCTGGCTGGTTGTTCAGAATTTTCTAGATGACATTTGAAAGCATTGTTAGCACTGAGATAGGTCTATAATTTGTAATTAAGGTACTCCAATAAATTTTGTACAATTGTGACTTTAAGGATTTTTTTTCTGAAAGAAAACCTTCAAGCTCTGTGCACATGTGCTTTCGGTGGCTTTAGTGCCCACAAGACAGTTCTTATATTCTTCTAAGTGACACTGTAAGACTATTCGTATGGACGTATTCGTATGGATAGCTTGGCCTTATGTTTCTTAGCATTGCTATGTCTATCTTCTCTTATTGTAGGCATTACGAGATACTCGTGTGTTTCCGATGTTTTAGTAAACCACTAAAACAAACGGGGCTTTGAGTATTTACCGTGTGAAAGACTGAGTTTTGATATCACTGTAGTTTTTGTATGTTAGAAATAAATGTCTGTTAGAAATAACCAGAGAATGTGTTTATTATATGTGTTTTTCGTGGTTATATGTTAACTAAAGACGCACTCAAAATCGTATAATTTAGTAAACGTCTTCCGCAAGAATAAGGATTTGATAGGATTATTATTTTTCAATAAAATTAATAATTCATTAGCAATAGATCTTTAAAAAAGGCTTGTTCTTAAATATTTCAACCTTTTTATTATTGATAGGTGTACTTGGAGGATTCTTGTAGCCAGTAAAACTTCAGCCTTCTATATTAAAGACACTTTAATTTCTATTTCTATTAATAATTAGGATACACGACAAAAGCATGGTTGCACTTAGTGCAGACCACAGACAACGACTGACTTAGAAATTCTGAGTTGCCATAATACAGTTCAACACTCCTCCTCAACCCTGAATTTCTTCAATCTCATACTTCTACACACTATCTTAGTTTTCTGACATTTTTTACCTAACTTTACTTTTACAACTTTCATAATCTATGACTTTTTATATCCTTCTGTTATTCTATACTTTTTAATCTTTGACAAAAATATTCTTTGACAATTAAGTTTTGACAATTTAATCTAAAAAACAACCAATAATGTAAACAAATAAAACGATATTTATTCTTTAAATTGAGTAATACTAATAACTATTAATATTTACTAACACTCTTCTATTCCCATACAGGTTCTAAAATAATTAAAAAGATTTTTGTGCAGCGGTTTAGTCAACACATCTGCAACTTGTTCTGAAGTGTTAATATACACCAATACAATAACATTCTGTTCTATTAAGTTTCTAATAAAATGATGCTTTATATCAATGTGTTTTACTCTTTTGCTATTTTCTCTATTTTTAGCTATGTGGAATACTTTATTCCAACACCTTGGGCTTTGCTTCAAGCCATAAATTGACTTGTTAAGTTTGCACACTTTTTCACTATTATGCTGACCTGGTAGACTCATGTATATCTCCTCCTTAAGTATGCCATGGAGAAAAGCAGTTTTCACATCCAACTGTTCTATCTTTAGTGTGAGTCTTCCAACAGGAGCATATGTTTCTTCATATTGTGAAGTCTGGAAACCTTTTGCCACTAACCTGGCTTTGTAGTTATTATCTGATTTCTTTCGAAATACCCATCGACTTTCTATGACTTCCTTATCCTTTGGTCTTTCTACCATAGTCCATGTTTGATGTTTCTCATGTGACTGCAATTCGCTATCCATTGCTTCTTTCCATCTGTCACTTTCTACGCTTTCCACTGCTTCTTGTAATGTCCTTGGTTCATCATTTATAAATTCTTGAGAAATGTATGCAGCATGGAATGTCTCATAGTCTTCTAACCATACTGGTCTTTTTCTTTGTCTCTGTTCCCTTTCTGTATCATTTATTTCTTGATAAGGTTCGGTAGATGTCTTTCCTGTACTTTTTTTCTCAGTACTACTTATTGATTGATCTTTCTGGCTCTTTTCTCTACAAGGCAATGGCAAGTTTGATGGTAAGTCATCTTCTTCTATGTATGTAAAAGTTTCCATGTTACTTCTTGGTTTTTCATTAAATATTACATCTCTACTTCTAATAATTTTCTTCAGCTCGGAATCCCAGAGTCTATATCCATTATCACAGTAGCCAACCATGTAATACTTCTTTGATTTCACATCAAACTTTCCATTTCTGTGCTCCTTGCCAATATGTACATATGCCTCAGTACCAAAGGCTTTTATTTTAGAATAATCTGGACTTCTACCATACCAAATCTCAGCAGGTATGACACCTCTGCTGGTTGGAATTCTGTTAATTATGTAGGTAGCACTGTATACCGCTTCTCCCCATAATTGTTTTTCCAAACTTGTGTCGGCTAATAAAGTTCTTGCCTTTTCTACAACAGTTCTGTTGAATCTTTCTGACTTCCCGTTTTGCTGGGGTGTGTAGCTTATTGTAAATTCAATTTTTATTCCCTTTTCTTCGCAATAGCTTTTAAATTCTATGTTGTCATATTCCTTCCCATTATCGCACCGAAATCTAGATATTTTCTTATCAAATTGGGTTTCTACCAAATTTACATATTTCTTGAAACACTGTAGCACCTCCGTTTTGCTTTCTAACAAATAGACTGTTGTAAAATGGCTGTAATCATCAACAAAACTTAAAATATATTTCTTGTTACCATATGTCGCTGGATTAATTGGACCGCACAAATCCGAATGAATAACTTCTAAAATTCTCTTACTTTTGTAATTATATTCTGCAAATGGCAATCTAGTCTGTCTTCCCTTTAAACAAGGTTCACATAATATTTCTTTATTTGAGTTTTCAAAAGATATTAGTTTTCTAGACTTCAATTTTTCTAACTTTCCTTTTGAAGCATGTCCAAGTTTTCTATGCCAATCATTCTGAGTTTCTGAAATGCTATAAGCTTTCTGTGCACATAATTCTTCATCTTTCAAATTTAGGGTTAATCTGTATAACTTATTTATTTTATTACCTTTTAGTATTGTTTTGTTATTCTTGTGAATAGTCAACCTATTATTTTCAAAGGTTATCCCAAATCCGGAGTTTTCAATTTTATTTACTGACAGCAGATTACACCGCAGGTCTGGCACAAACAGCACATTTTTCAATTTAACCTCCTTTGTATAAATAACACCTGACTCATATGCATTTAACACCTCACCGTCCTTGGCAATATTAATTTTAATAGGGGTCTCTAACTTCTCGATCCTACTAAAATATTCTCTTTTGTTAACCAGATGATCCGTAGCCCCAGAATCAACTATAAACTCTATTTTTCTGGAACTTTCCTGTGTTACTAATGCTTCTGAAGATGTCATAAAGGAAACCTCATCTTCTCTTTCCTTCTGAACAATATTAGCTGAGCCTTGTGCTTTTCTAAAACGGCACTGAGCCTTCCGGTGGCCCCGCTTCCCGCAATTATAACAGTTAAATGGGAAACTGCTGGTGCTGCTGCTTGGCGAATTATTAAATTTCTTATTATTCTGTTTCTTTCTTTGATTCAATATAAATGCATCACTCTCCTCTTGAGTTCCAAAACCTATTCTTTTAATTTCTTCATCTAATAATCTTTTCTTAATAAATTCTAACGTAATATCTGAACTATTTAAGGTTTCTATCGCCGTAACTACATATTGGAATGCCGGAGGCATAGCCAATAACATGTAGCAACAGACTTCACTCTCACTAGGTTGAGCGCCCGATTCTTTTAATTCTCTTACCAGTTTTTCAAAAACAATGAAATAGTTTTCAAGACCTTCCACTCCATCATATTTCTGGGTTAACAATCTTTTTCTTGTAATTAACTGTGACGCTATACCTTTCCTTGCAAAAGTATCATCAAGTTTCTTCAATAATTCTTTTGACGTTTTACACTCCTTGATTATTTCCAAATGAGTATCACTAATGCATTGGACCAGAATGTCCATGCATTTTCCTTCCTTCGTAGAATCCGGCTTTTCTTCTGATTCTGACGAAAATACGTAACTGTATAGATTTTGCGCTTGCAATACAATCTTTATTCTAAACAACCAGTTACTATAATTTGAGCCGGCAAATGGCGTGACGCCATACTTGTTCTTTTTGTCGTGTTCCTCCATTTCGCGGCGTGGCGTTCTTTTCTTTTCTTTTTTTTTAAATTTCTTCTGGCGTGACCTGGGTCCATAACCATGATAGGTGTACTTGGAGGATTCTTGTAGCCAGTAAAACTTCAGCCTTCTATATTAAAGACACTTTAATTTCTATTTCTATTAATAATTAGGATACACGACAAAAGCATGGTTGCACTTAGTGCAGACCACAGACAACGACTGACTTAGAAATTCTGAGTTGCCATAATACAGTTCAACAGTTATTACTCCTAATATCTGTAGCACTTCGCACATGAATAATTCCAAAAAAATCGGTAATTGTGTTGAACGCTCTTAACATTGTCAACCGATATAATTTTTCGAGATTATGCCTCGATCTACAAATATTTTAGTAGATTTTTATCTTATGGACGAAAGAAATTCCTTTATTTACCCGGACTCACATTTTTATTTCGCATACGACTCATAATTACAGTAAAACTCGGCATCTTTTCGAGTTTTGTACGGCAGCTCTAATCACGGTGACAATTGGGCAAAAATGGCCCATAGTAATGTGCTCAAAAGACTTTGATATGAGCGTTTGCTCATATCCGCGGCTCGCCTGCCCCGCCCACATGCTTCATCAAGTAGAGGGGGATTCCAACATCAATGGTAGGTACTTACCTATGTACCGATATGTAACGATTTAAATAAGTCATAAAGATTAAAAAGAAAAAATACAAGTAATGAGTTAAGTTATGCATTTATAACGGGTTTATTCAATAAAGACCGGTCGAAGCAACCAGCTCCGGCTGATGACCCTTTGGAAATCTAACCTGCGCAACTGGTCTGTCGTTTATCGATACAGGAAATTCTCTGCCTGATGATATTCCGCGACAACAGGATAATGGACTTTCGGACCTACCTATTGCCACGTGCCAACTGCCTGCCCCATTTGCCGTTACAGTAATCGGCAAGAAATAATGTACATCGACCTTTAGAATGAGATTTTGACTTTGTAAAGCGCTGTCTCTGTCACTCATGCCTATGTGACGTTTCCGAAAATTGTTCGGCCAAGTGCGAGTCAGACTCGCGCACCGAGGGTTCCATACTCGGGTATTTTTTCCGCCATTTTGTACAATAAATCAAAAACTTTTATGCATAAAAATCTGTTTTAGAATGTACAGGCAAAGCCCTTTCCTATGATATCCCACTAGGTATAGTTATCTTACTTTGAAAATTGAAAATACTATTATAGTGAATTACATAATATGCACAAAACCCGCTTTTCTTCATACATTCGATTATCCGAATCCATAATGACAACAATTAGTCCGGTTAATCGAGTTTCCACTGTATTAAATTCTAGTTGTAGGAAAGTGGCAAGGTAAATAAAAAGCTGGTTATAGCAAAACCAATCTATATATTTTATAAGGCGTTGAAGGCACCAGTTATTTCACGTCATGGGTGGAGTTACGACTAGGAATAAATCTCACCAAAATACATTGACTAGATGTCTTATAATACAACAGTACATAACTACATTTAAAACTAATAATAAAATGTACCTACCCACATTAAACACAAGAAAGGTACCAAAATACAGATATTTCCTCATTTTATTATTTAAACATGTTTTTAAACCACAGTTCATTCAACTCAAAGATCGCATAAATAGTAAAGCTCATTTCACACTACGGGATATGATTATTATAGTGCGGTCAATATTGGTGTTCCCAACATTCGTACCAATATTTAGCTCTATGTAAATTAATGTAACCTTGAATGTCTATTTTGACCGGACTATAATTACCGGATATAATAGTATATCCCGTAGTGTGAAATAAGCTTTACTTGTAGGTAGGTAAATAACTACATACAGTTTACTAACTAAATACCCAAAACCGTATACCACAAAATGTAAAGCCATAATTTTAGTGCTCATTAAGTATTTGTAAAATCTTAGCAACAAACTTATATTATACTATTGTGTAACTGTAATATACCTATATCCAATAGGTCTGTAAAAATTTATCAAATTATAATTTACAGATAGGTAAATATACCTAGATGCAATTCGACTAAAATTCCTATTTTATCATCATTCATTCTTAATTTAGATCTTAAGACATTTTTGTTTATCTTCAGCATTTTCATGAATTAGAATATTATTATGAAATGCATTTTTGTGCAAACATACCTGGCACCGATTCCGTTGTCTTTCTCTAAACTAAATTTAGAGTATCTGCATCCTTTTCTTTTTAACAATGCTAAAAAGGGACAGAACATGAACTTTACATTTAAGGCCTCTAAATTTTAGTGCACGCTACAAATTTAAACAGTAGGTTCGCGACTGTGCGCTAAAATCACGGGTTTTACCATCTAAAAATTAAATTTAAAACTGTCAAACTACGTCTGTCCTTTTTATATTTACATTAATAAGAAGAGGATGCGAACACGCTAAAATTAGGTTGTGCTCAGATTCAGTACCGATATCTATATAAAATTAATATGTGTCTAAAATGCACAACCAAAAGTCATAAATAAGCTTGCATGTAGATGTCAATCGTCAACTGTTTCGCCTTATAATAGGATACCAACTCAATTATTATACACAATACAGTACGCGGCAGAAAGTAATGTACATAAGCCTTTAGAATGACATTTCGGCTTTGTAGAGCGTTGTCTCCATATATGAAGTTTTGTCGGTCTCAATGACAGGGACAACGCTCTACAAATCTGCTATTCCTTCTAAATGTCGATGTACATTACTTTCTGCTGCGTACTATACACAGAATTGGGATGGTGTCAAAATAAATTATTTTTAAGGAATTATTAAATAGAGGGTCTTCCAAAATCCACGTCCATTGTTAGTATTATGGGAGCTAGTATAAAATACATAGATGTGACGTGATTACGTCATGACGATCATAAACATTTGACGTAGGTACTATAATTTAAAATACAATTTAGCAAACTTAAAACTAACGAGCGTTTTTACATTTGATAAAAAGTCGCTGATTTGACTAGTAGTGATTATCCCTATTTAGAATAAACCTAAATAAGAATAATAGTGTATTAAACGAATTAATCGAACTGATTCAATGAATAAATTACGATTAGGTAGATACTTAGTTCACCACATTCTTCTTCGACTTTATATTAAGGGTTAAGAAAAACATTATTTAATATAAGTAGAATAATCTAGTCTAATATAGAAACAAAATTCATCCCACAAGAAATATTCTAGGACCAACATTATATAGGTACTTGTTGACGACAACAAGTAAAGGATACCTACTGTCAATTTTGTTCAAATAATATAATCTGTTAAATTTTTAAAAATAAATCAATTTCATTTCTAAAAATCTGTATAGCATACCTATCCTATTATTTAAAAATATACACAGCTACACTCTATTATTATAAGCTGCGTAGTATTATAACACAAAAATCCAAGAATTACCTTTAAAGTGCGAGTCGGACTCGTACACGAAGAGTTCCGTACCATCGTACAAGAAATAACACTTTAATTTTGATTTAATTTTTGCAGCGGCCATTTTGAAATTTTTATTACTTGTTATTAGAGCGGCAATACAAATATATATATATTCTATTAAAATTTCAACTCTCTACTTATTAAGGTTCACGAGATAAGTACAGCCCACTGACAGACGGACGGACAGCGGAGTCTTAGTAATAGGGTCCCGTTGGCATCCTTCGGGTACGGATAACGGAACCCTAAAAACCGTGTGGTAAACGGGAAACCCGATAGAAGCGAAGCTTCTTACGAAATCCATACTAATATTATAAATGCGAAAGTGTGTCTGTCTGTCTGTCTGCTAGCTTTTCATGGCTCAACCGTTCAACCGATTTTGACGAAATTTGGTACAGAGGTAGCTTGCAACCCGGGGAAGGACATAGGCTACTTTTTATCCCGGAAAATTTAAGAGTTCCCCCAGGATTTCTAAAAACCTAAATCCACGCGTACGAAGTCTAGCATCAGCTAGTTTATATATAAATAAAACTTGTACTCTATCTCGCTCACTCTTATGGCAACATAGGTGGCTTCAAAGTCGCCATCGTTAGTTTCACTTTTTGCAAGGTAGGTTATCCAAACGTCCGTTATGAAGCCTCGCTTCAAAAACTTTAATATCTTACCTAGTGCGACATCGATGTATACCTAAAGAATAAAGATTGGCCAATCATAATATGCTAAACAAATCAGAAACAAATAGGACTCTTGAAATATGATTCAGTCTAAATAATAAAAAATTCAAAATGGCCACCATGAAAATTAAAAATATAAAGAGTATGTTATTTCTTGTACGATGGTATGGAGGGAGCTCTTTTTAAAAATCTACAATAAGGCCCTATCTATAAACATCGACGGATTCGAAGGACCAAAAAATTATCATTTAATCTTCGACACAGGATTATCCCCGCCCGCATGTATATCAGCTTTACAGCCCGCCTGGTGCTTCAGCAACTTATCGTCTGCGGCTCGAACCCTCTCCTGCAGGATTTCCACCGTCCTGTTCAGCAGTTTGATCTCCTCGTGTAGAGGGTAAAGCTGCATGTTCATCTGCATCAATTCCTTCTCGTGCGCCAGTTGAAGTGTGTGCAGCTGAAAAACGTAGAAGCATAGAAGAAACCTTTAGAAGAGCTATTTACAGTATGCGGCAGAAAATAATGTACATCAATCTTTAGAAGGATATACCGGATTTGAAGAGCATTGTCTCTGTCGTTGACCGACAAAACGTCATATAGCTATGAGTGACAGAGGCCGAAATCTCATTCTAAAGGCCGATGTACATTACTTTCTGCCGCGTACTGCACAAAAATTGTGTTCTATGAAGCTGTCAAAATTAGTATGACACTGGTCATGGACGTTGCTTGTAGGTAATAGAGAGAGAGACAGCTCGTGCCAGACCTTCGTTATTTTATAAAAGCTGAAAATTTCAATGCATATTGTCCCAAATACTGGGAGGAACGTTTGTTTGTATCATGGTGACTTTGGGAGATAACAGGTAATTGTGGGTACATCACAAAAAAATGTGTTCATGAACAAATAATTAGTATTTTGAAATACGATAACTATACCAAGTAGAGTATCATATGAAAGGGCTTTACCTGTATATTCTAAAACAGATTTTTATTTATTTTTATGCATAAAATAGTTTTTGATTTATCGTGCAAAATGCCAAAAAAATTACCCAATTACGGAACCCTTGCTGCGCGAGTCCGACTCGCACTTGGCCGGTTTTAATAGAAAGTTGACGGGACTTACATCTTGTATGCGTTTCTTCTTCAATAGTATCAAATCTTCATTTGTGCGTTTCAACGAAGCCAGCAAGCCTATCCTGTCTTCCATGAGCGTTTCCTTTTGCTTTCTCGCCTCGCTCAGTTCCGCATCCATTTCTGTGTTTAAGCGAGACATTATGTTCTCTGTAGATTTCGCTTGCTTGCTGATGGTTTTCTTTTGAGGATTCAAATTGAGTAAAACTGAAACATAGATAGACATCTTATTTATTATCATTATGCACTAGTCTAGAAAGTATATAACTATGAAATAAATTTTATCATTAATTATCTCAAAAAAAAAATGAATTTTATCACTATCTATTCACACAAAATATTTTATTTGATTTTTATTAAATATTTTTAATATTTTTAATTATTTTATTTTATTTGAGTAAAACTGAAACAAAGATAGACATCTTATTTATTATCATTATGCACTAGTCTAGAAAGTAGGTAACTATGAAATAAATTTTATCATTAAGTAGGTATCTATTCACAAAAAAAAATTGAATTAAATCACTATCTATTAAAAAAAATTAATATTACAAACTGGGACGAAAAAAAATAAAAATGTATTTTTGTTTCAAACTTAGTCGTTTGTTTTACTAAATCATCGTGTAAATCGACAACACACACACACACACACAAACATATTATAATAGCTAAATCAAGCTTTATTGAAACTAAAAATGATCTAGTTCACCTTCTTTTTCTTTTTGTAGGTTACGCAAGTTTTTCCTCAACTCTTCAGTCTCTCTATTAATCTTGGATATGGTGCGTTGTTTCACCGTAAGCTCGGCTTGCAATCCTTTAATAGTGGCCACCAAATAACTGTCTTCCTTCAACTTGTTAAATATTAGCGCAGAGTTTTGTGTTAACCTGCTGACAGCTGACGATGCCCTATCAGATTTGTGTAATGTTTGAGTTCCTATGGTATGAAGATTTTTAGATGTTGTTTGAACTGCTGCGTCTATCAGATTGAGTTTACTTATTTTACTCTTCAAATTGTTATTGACTTTCCGATCCTCCATAAGTTGTCGTTCCACGTCTATTATATGATTCTCATACTTCTGTTTCATATCGCCAAACTTTTCTTGAAGCGTTACTAATATGCTTTGGAAATGATTTTCTTTATCTTTCAGTTCCCGTTCTAATCGGGCAATGCGTTCTTCTAGCAATTTCTTTTTGTTATCTTCTACTGTTGACGACTTTGAGGCTACTAGAAAGGAAGTAAATATGTTATTATTGAGTAAAATGCAAGATATGATAAAATGAAAGAGAGCCAGCCCGTACCAGACCTTCGTTATTTTATAAAAGCTGAAAGTTTATCTGCGTATTTTCCCCGACACTGGGAGGAACGTTTGTTTGGATCATGGTTACTTTGATAACAGGTAATAAAAGTGTAAAAAAATTACGTCAAAGTATAAAGTCTAATTTTTTTATATTTTGTTCAGTATAGTATTAGAAATCACACCATGCATTGCCATACTCCCTTAAACTTTTTAAACTTTAACGGTGTCTAGCAGGGGGCACGCGCTGGCTCCCCATAACACAAGTTTTACGGTTGTTATACTTCAGTTCAATATTACTAAAAATAATAATTCCGAATGTTTGCTGCTTGAAAAAAAAGCTCTAAATATTTATATGCTCATAAATTAGCAATTACGCTTTAAGTATTTAATCGTTAATTTACAACTAAAGTCGTGGGCAGTGAAAACCGCACCTACCTATTAGTGCTGATACGGAATCCGGATGTTTTCTTTTAAGTATCAGTTCCATTTCTTTGACCTGCCGTTGGAGATCTTGTATAACTACAGCATCTTTATCTCGTTGTATAGCTAAATTCTTCCTCTCATTTCTTTCCTTACTCAATTCTGCCGTTAGACTCGTTTCATTTTGCTTAGCACTTTTGAATTCTGAATTCCTGTTTTCATATTCTTTTGATAGTCGATTGACGAATTTTTCACACTCCGCTACTTTTAATTCCGCAACGTATTTCTCTTCGTTGATCTGATCCAATTTTTTGCGAAGTATTTTATTGTCATCTGTTAATTGTACATTCAATAACTCCAAGCTTTTTACTCTTTCATTAGTGTCCTTTAACTCTTCTAATATAGATTCATGTTTACATGTTGTGATTTTTCTCGGTGAATTCGTTACGAACCTAGCTACTTTCGCGGCCTCTTTTTTCTTAGAATCGATGACGCCAGCAGAGAAAGGCCTTAGCTTTGGTTTTCTTCGAACTTCGTTGCTTTCCTTAGCATTTTGTTTTGTATTTGCATTTTGGTTCGTCTGCAAAAATACAAAGTATTTATATAAACAAAATATAAAATCATTAATGAGGTAGGTAACCCTTCATTGATTGAAGAGCAAGAGACTCAAGTCACAAAACTCAAAACAAGAGTCAAGTGACAAAACTTGATTTTAATGGAAAAAAATATAAAGATGGAAAAAAAATATAAAAAATCAAAAATGCGGCAACTGTAAAAAAATTATGCTATCAGGAACACACCTAATCAAATAGCTATAAAGTCGAGTAGGTAGGTAATAAGCGAAAAAGACAGTTTACAGTAAACACGGTTTAGCGTTATTATAAGATAACTGCAACTTAGAGGCAATGACCGGGCATGGCACCTCTGCTTACGAGAAGGTTGTCATTCTGGTTCCAAAATAAATACAACTGTCTGAGCAAATCAATACCTATTCAGATTTTTACCTAGTGTATAAGATTTTGTTGCTGCAAATACCTGCCAAGTTTGAAACAGAGCTGAGGGCCAATAAGCTTCGTCCTTTGATGCAATTTTAATAGCCATCGGAAAAACTAGTGTATGTTTTATAGAATTTACTGGTACTTATTAAGTAAATTGGACAGGAAACATATTATAATTTTGTGGTATTGATTAGTAAAAATATCCGAAAATTAGATGTATCATAGAGGTAAAAACTTACATAGGTAAATATCTTATTGTGCAATGAATCAGCGCTGTGAGAACGTAGCTACAAACTAACGCGAAATAACTTTTTTGCTCCTAAATTCCTAGGGTAGGCACACATTGACGAATTCATCTTATAGTTCCTCCTTAAATATAAGCGGAATATAGTCGCTAAGACTGCTAAGAGCTACCGATGCTACCAGAGGTACAAAATGAAAAGATAATGGCAGGTTTTCAGACCCTAATACCCCTTATCAACCTACACAGAGTAATGCGTCTCAGGCAGCCCAAGATTTTGAGAGGCGCTACCGATGCTACCAGCGCGCGGTACAAAATGAAAAGATAGAGTGCAGGATTTCAGACCCCACAACCCTTATCTACTAGCAGAGGGTAATCCGTCTCGACGAAGATTTTGAGAGAAATGACAAGCCAATCCAATACACGTGAACCGTTTGCCAGTCAGTGCCCAATTTTCACCTCCTGCTGATAATTCTACAAAAAAATTATGGGTAAGTAGGTATATTAAAGCATGAGATTTTCTGCGCGCTTTTTCCATACCTATGTGCGTGCCGCCTATAAAGTTAAGTACGGGCCAAGCGCAAGTGCATAGATGCGGTTTATGTGTAAGTGAGAGCCACCATCAGTAACCATGGGGTCGTGGACGCGGACAGTCGTGCTCTCGGTGGCCGTGCTCAGCACAGCGACACTTTCTTCGGCTCTCATCAATGAACTTGAACCGGGAAAAGGTGTGTTGCTATTCATTATATTATATATATTATTAATTGCACCTGTCTGTAAGATTGGTGTTTTTAGGGTTCCGTACCTCAAAAGGAAAAAGAACCCTTATAGCATCACTTTGTTGTCTATCTGTCTGTTCGTCGTGTCTGTCAAAAAAACCTACAAGGTACTTCCCGTTGAGCTAGAATCATGAAATTTCGCAGGTAGGTAGATCTTATAGCACAAGTAAAGGAAAAAATCCGAAAACCGTGTTCATGAACAAATAATTAGTATTTTCAACTTTCAAAGTAAGTTTAATATACCAAGCGGGGTAACCTTAGTCTAGTGCCACTTTGAATAGTTCTAAATTCTAATACGTAGGTACAGGTATAATTATTATTCCCAGCCTACCCGGTTGGTTATACCGCACATTCTCCCACGAAAACTCCTGGCATTAAGTATCTATGGGACTAATGGAGAGAGATCACCACCCTCAGCAATGAGGAATACGACATTGTCTCTTCAAATAAATCTGTTTATATATATCTAACCATTTCTACCTTTATAGTGTTAACTTATATTCCCCTTACTCTTGTAAGATTAGGTCGTATCAAAATATTATAGCTCAAAAGGCTTAAGAAATTACGACTTGACCTCTTGGATTTCTGCCCGTCTTTTCTCTACCGTTGATCTATACATAAGAATTTTCATTATTTATATATTACATTGACAAGTACAAACTATTGTACCTACCTAATTTACAATATTCCACTATTCATTACCGAATTGCCTTAGATTCCCATTCATATTATTAATATGCTTTTGGTATCACGGATGATCGCCTAGTAGGTATTTAACGCACACGGATATTTACAAAAAAGCGAAAGAATCTGAAAAGACTGGAAAAGACAATGGGAGTTCATCCATTACCATCAGAGAAATTTTGATACTTTTGAAAGGATTTTTCAGATTTACTTGTTTATGTTGACGCTTTACTGATTTTAAAACGTAAATAAAATACGTAAGTGATTTTTTAAATCTTTTAAAATGAGAAGTTAATATTAAATAATATACTGAAGTGAATCTGAAAAAAAAACTTCCAAAAGCATCATAATTTTTCTGACGCTAATGGATAAACTCTAGTTTTGAGATCAGATATGAATCCTCAAACAAACGGCAAATGGTCTGGATATATGCTCTGACTAATGACTATGTATTTTAAATACCCTATACATAAATCTATTGTAAAATCTTAAATCGATACCGGAAATAAGATGTTAAAAATAGACACAGATCCGGATATATCCTCACCTTCATGATACGTGATCAAAATAAAAGTAACTAACGGAAAAGCACCGACTAAATCAAGATCGGAGAAGATTTACCTACTACTTATTACTATAGTATGCGACAGGTCGAGACAGCAATCGGAATTTGAATAACATTAAATCAAACAGCTTTTTACAAAACAAATTCATACTTTCGATGCGCACCGTCAGACATAGCGGCATTTGATAATACCAGCTAAGTACAGGCTACAGCTATAGGTAACTGAAATTTTTCTAAACCATTACATATTACTCTCGGTAAGTAACTACATTATGTCATGGAAATGGACATAAATTCCAAACTACATGTGGGCCAAATTACTTTTGTAGAACTTCATTATTGTTTTAGTCATTAAATTTTAAAGGCATCCGTTATACCTGCATCGTCAAGTAAGAGCTTACATACTCGTTTCAGATAATCCCAACTCACGTTTCTTGCGTTATTACAACTCATCAATTTCTGATTAAGAGAAGTAACCCTAGCGCGCTTTCCATTCAAACGTAGTTTGGCGCTCACCAGTTTACACGGATTCAAATATTTACATACAAATCTTTGAGCCGGTGTAACTTTGTAACGAAATCTGATAAACCACAGATACAGATATTTGTGTCTAAAACATGTCCACAAAATTCCATTGCGTTTGATTGATTAATATTAAAATGAGCACCAAACTAAGTCTTTATGGAAAGCGCTGGAGAGCGAGCTACGGTTAATTTCCTTAATACATTCTGTCTTTGATATCAATTTAATTATTCTTTACGTATGTTTTCCGCATCATTGATTTTCCTATATTTTAGTTTCGATGTAGTTAAAACTGTTAACGAAATCGTTCGATATATATGACTAAGATTAGGGCAAACTCTATTAGCAAATGAAATTAAGTCTCGGCCAGAGAAAGCCATTTAACATGTCACGCAACTCACGCGACAACTTGCACCGCATTTTAAGTTAGGTAGGTACGTGTTAGGTACCAGTCTATTATCGATGCGTTAAGTGTTCACACTTCACTTTGATAGCTGCTCGTTAACAATGCTCTTCATCCAGTATGAATAAAGCAATAAATCAACCTAGAAATGAGGCTTCGTTTAAATAAATAATTTGTCACAAAAAACTTTCAGACTTGTGTTCGTAAGATATCAAAATACCATTTCTTGTTTCTTAAGTAATAATAATAAAGATAAATAATATCGCTCAAACCGTCATATTTCTACAAAAAAGTCCCGGCTAAATTCAGGTTTAGAGATATTTTGACCCAATTATTATTATAACGTTCTTCATTATTTAAATAAACTTGTAGGGTAAACATCGCCCAGTGAATTTGGATTTAGGAATTCTTAGTGTTTTCCAAATAAACGGGTTTTTAATTTATACGAATAGGTAAATACGTATACTTAAAAACAATTACTCATCTAAGATAATTTAGTTAAACACAAAAGCGGTTAGATGATATCGCTTCGATATTATTTTTCGCATCCTCATTTGCAATAAACACAAAAGGATATCCATGGTCTGATTCCCCTTTACAATTATCATGGCACACCACAATAAGAATAATTGCAAACGCGTAATTACTCACGTTTATACGAAGGTTACACGTCCTACAAATTGGGTTAAATTAATAATTTACCATCATAAATATAGTATTTTGTGCCCAAGAATAGTATGCTAGCATTAGATTTACCTTAACTGTTTTGTCAATGAACTAGCATATTTTTATCTCACATTAACATAATTTAATCGCGTGGCCCCGCTCGGTGGAAATCCTCTCATGCCCCCTTTGGTCCGGCAACGAGACCGCATTTGTTCAAGTTGTTGTCCGCTAGCTGTACCAATCGTTAAGATCTACACATTACGAAAAGTGTTAGTAAAAAGTGTGAGCAGATTGAGCAAAGTAAATGGACTGGACAGTATTGAAACTATTGAACCTAGAGTTCTAAAAGTGTTTCGAACTTCGAATGTGCCGACTAATATAACATTAGCGCTAAAACATTAGTATTAATAAAGGTTCTCCGTCAGCCAACGTGCACTGATGTCGGTGTAAGCATTGCATTTTGTTAGAGCAATTACGTTAGTGTATTAAGAATTAACTTTGTTGTATAGCGACCCAATTTTTGACGTATTATTTTTTTCAGATTGGCCTCCACGTGGATCAGTACAACAACCAGAAAACCAGACAGAGGCTGCGATTATCCCAACCGAAGCTTATAAGACCACAAGCGAATTTGTAGAAGAAACTCCCTCGGATGTTAAAGATAACGTGGAAGAAGAAATTACTATCCTTGCCCGAACCGCTGCTGAAAAAAGCAATTCTAAAGTAGACTACTCCGGAGCACAACTATGGAAAGTTTCTACAGAGAGAAATGGCGTTCGTGTGATCCTAGGAAGACTGCGACGCAGAAATCGTAAGTATAAGTTCATGCAAATAATCAAATTTTTATAAATACCCAGTTCTCAAAACAGTTTAACACAAATTAGTAATTACTGCTTAAAATTATCTAATAAAATGTTACCTTTTTAATTTATTTCACAGTTATATCTACGTGGGCTGGAAATCAGACTTATGTGGACGTACTGGTCAAGCCAAATGCTGTGGCGAACGTTACAAGAATTTTCGCACGAGAAAATATTTCGTACGAGGTTATTATTGATGATTTACAAAGAAGGATTAACGACGAGAATCCACCGTTAGACGAGAATGAAGTAGAACTTCAGGATAGACGAGGTTTGTTATATATTATATTCGTTGTCCGTTGAACATATATAATAAATCCCGCTTGTGAAATAAACCCGAAATCAATATTCCAAGGGTCGATGTGATTTTGTTACAGCAAGAGCTTACAATTTTTGGCGTTACAGGGCCCTCCGTCGCCGATTAGGTTTGGCCTACATGGGCTACAAATCTCTCAAACTACCCATGGAGTATTGGCCAAATGCAAATTGGGGTTTGTTGCTGAATAAGCTACAAAGATTCATCTTTGTGTCTAAACCCTTGGTCGTGTTGATTAATCGATGTTTCTTGGTAATAGGGTTGTAGCATGTTTGTTTTGTTTTGATTTTAAAATTACGTTAAATCGTGACTAACAATCGGGATATAATATTTAATCGTAGGTACATGTAGGTTTATTTCAGGTTTCACATAAGAAAGTTAATTCACACACAATTCAAGCACATGATCGAATTTTTCCAATATTTTTTTTTTATTTTTGTTTTTAATAAGATTGTGTTAATATAAAACTTTATCATACGAACTGATAATACTTATTTATAATTTTCGATATGTTTTTAAAATTATTAACGAACTGATACGAAGGCTATTCAAGTATTTACTTTATTTTTATAAAACGGTACGCTATTTATTCACTGTTCAAGTCAAGTTGGAACAAAAACTCACGATATTATCTTTATATAGGGGAAAAGCTGACTGACTGACCTATCAACGTACAGCTCAAACTAATGGACGGATCGAGCTGAAATTTGGCATACAGATAGCTATTATGACGTAGACATCCGCTAAGAAAGGATTTTTGAAAATTCAACCCAAAATAAAAATATAAAATGGTAAAATAGGGATCTGAAATTTGTATAGTCCAAGTGAACGAAGTCGCGGGAATAAGCTAGCTATAGCATATAAAGTTATTCTTTATCATTTTGTGCAGGTCACCGTATGACGTGGAAACAGTATCACAGATTAGAAGACATTCATGGATTTATGGATTATCTAGCCAAGACATATCCAAAAATTGTTAGCGTCAATAGTATTGGAAAATCATTCGAAGGAAGGGATCTGAAGGTTCGTAAACCTAATCGTAAACGTAGTCATTTACATCAGTCTGTAATTGTCAGCCATTATCCGTAGTTAAACATTTAAGTCATTCGAGTCACTTGGTCGACGTGATTTGTAAATTATCATCATTTCAGGTACTACGTATTTCCAATGGCGGACCAGATAACAAAGCAATACTTATTGATGGAGGAATACACGCGCGAGAATGGATCAGTCCAGCAACGGTCACTTACTTCATCAACCAAATCGCTGAGAACTTCGATGAAGAGTCTGATGACATTAAGAACATTGATTGGTTAGTGATAGCCCACATTATAACATCTAAATTGATCTCGAGGATCTAAATGTAACGGATTGATCTAAAATGTTGAATTTCCACTTTTTACGTGAGTTACATCTGTCTATTTGTCTGACTACTTTTTAACATTAGTATATTACATTTCATATCCTGACCTGTAGGTACCTATCATACGAATTAGTTGCCTCATCGTGAGCAATATTTTATTGTTATTAGTTTTTGTATAACTTCCACTCCAAAGTAATTAAGCTGTAGTATACTCAAGATTATGTAGGACCTTATCACTTGATGAATTGAGTCGGTTGTCATTGTTATGGCCAACTTTTGTTTATACGTGGTTTGCCAGACTTAAAAATCCTTTGCATTCTAAATTACTCAGTCTATTATCAGGTACTTCCTGCCAGTAGCCAATCCTGACGGGTATGAATACACACATGTAGTGGATCGCTTATGGCGTAAGAACAGGAAACCAGCCTTCGTTGCAGGTAGAACTTGCATTGGTGCGGATCTCAACAGGAACTTTGGGTAAGAGATCCATAAGAAGAAATCCATACCTATTAAGTAATATTATAAATGCCAAATTCGGTCACCCGTCTAATTAAGTACCTACCTACCAAGTACCAACTTGTGTCAACGTTGCTTAATCGCGATCGATTGATATGCGTTGTTACTACTAGTCTACACATCCCTTTGAAAAGCTATTCAATCCAACCTTTACTCAATAATTGACTGAACGAAGCGAGGTCTCTGAGTCTACTTCTCTCTCTAAATTGCACTTGTCCGTCCGTCTGTCAGAGCCTTATGATTTCTGCATTACTGAACGTAATTACTTCAATTTAATCATAATATGTAAACTGATGGCCTTCAGCCGAATACTGCATATGAAAATATGAAAAGCTTAAAGCGCATAATTCGACGCTATAAATTATGGTTTCATTTATCTATTGACCTTCTTGGTACATGAACAACTATTACATATTTTCAGTTACCGATGGGGTGGTAAAGGAGCATCTAACAATCCCTGTAGCGAAATTTATCGAGGTGCCAGGGCTTTCTCAGAACCCGAATCCCGCGCAATGTCCGTAAGTGAATCAAATCATAAATTCACTAAAAATAAAATTAGCTGAAGGTTGTTAAACAGGAATACAATTGTTTTTATCTATAAAATTTCAGCTATGCTATATAGGTATTAGGTAGGTACTTAAATATATTAATTCTGTTATCTCCACACCGAGCGAAGCCAGGTGGATCCGCTAGAGTAAAATATGAAAGAAGAAACTGACTAACTGATATATCAATGTGCATAGCTAGAACCGAAATATAATACACTTTGCATAAATGACTCTCTTTATAACTTAGACTTACACTAAAAAAAAAATAAAAAAAATCTACAGTTTAGTTAAGTACCTACCATATTCGTTATTTTAATGTTTATTCAGGCACAATGTTGACATTTGAGGAATTATTGAGGATCAAACTTAAGTACAAAATGGACTTAGAGAAAAAACAACAACTTGATATTGAACATTTTTACATTCACAGGAATTCATCAAGAATAGTGCAACTCCTTTCTCAGCCTATTTAACATACCACAGCTATGGACAGTATCTACTTTATCCATGGGGTTATGACAATGCAGTAACTCCAGATCATAAAGACTTGGACGCAGTTGGCAAAAGCATAGCAGAAGTAAGTACATAATAATATGATTAATAAAATGGTATTCTATATAAAATTATGTAGGTATACCTATTCATTCATATAGTGATAATGGTCATCAATTTGCATCCTGTGGCAACAAAGATATGGTTAAACTGATGAACATAAACAGAAGGACATAATTAGTGTCTCAGTTATTTAAGAAAAGCTTAATAAAATCAAAGGTTTAGCTTCCATTTCTATAGATTAGTAATTTTGACCCGACTATGGATAGGTATAATGCTAGGGTAGAGTTTTTTTATTATTATTTATTGTACACTGTGCACTGTCAGCCATCTTATATCAACTATATTGTAGCTGTTACAATAGTGAAGTAGGTACCTATGGCAACTGTTCCTTCACCTGAAACTGTCAATATTTATGGAGCTAGCAAAATGAGTGCAAACTACAAAAGTGGCATTATACTGAGCTGCAATTTTAGAATTATTATTGATTTCAGGCTATTGCAAACACAGGAGGATCGAAATACTCAGTTGGTTCATCTAGTGGACTTTTATACCCTGCTTCAGGTGGTTCGGATGACTGGGCCAAAGCTCAAGGAATCAAATATACATACACAGTTGAACTGAGTGACACTGGACGTTATGGATTTGTATTACCCACTTCTTATATTGAACCAGTTGCCAGAGAGTCATTTTCAGGTTTAAGAGTACTTGCGAGATATGTAGGTGACCTCTAAGGGCCAGCGCAAACAAACAGAGTGGACGAGTTTTTTTGATAACTACCTACCTAAATTCAACTTTATGTACTTCAACATACTGTTAAAATTGTTATGCTGAAAACAAAACATGATATGCACTGTGTTTAGGCATGGCTGGGTATGTAGTCTGCCGCCACTGCTAAATCTAAGTAAATAATAAAGCTCAGTTTTTGTAGTAGTTAAGATTTAAGAAAGACAAGTGCATCTTGATTCTTGACTTTGCTGGTGTCTCTTTGCATCTAAATTTTAGATGTAAATCTTTTTATAAGCTATTTAATTTTGCCTATTTTTAACCGACTTCAAAAAAAGGAGGAGGTTCTCAATTCGTCGGAATCTTTTTTATGTGATATCAAGATTGATACAAATGTTAAAAATACTGTAACTTATTTATTTAAATTATTAAGAACTAACTTATGCTCGCGACTTTGTCCGCGTGGATTACACAAATTTCAAACCACTATTTCACCCCCTTAGGGGTTGAATTTTCAAAAATCCTTTCTTAGCGGATGCCTACGTCATCTATCTGCAAGCCAAATTTCAGCTTTATCCGTCCAGTTGTTTGAGCTGTACGTTGATAGATCAGTCAGTCAGTCAGTCAGTCACCTTTTCCTTTTATATATTTAGATTAAATTAAATGCTTTGTTGTATACAAAATGTAGTTTTTTTTTATTTTCCCATTTATCATTTCCCGACAGGTGCTAGTAAATAATGATCATCATCAACATCACTGGCTCACTACTGAGCATGGGTCTCCTCTCAGAATGTGAAGGATTTGGCTATAATCTACCATGCTGACAAGTGTGAATTTTTTTAATAACCTTTGTAGTAAAAAATATTACCTTACCTTACTGGGAGTTTTGTGATCACTATGAACATTTTCAGTCGGCTTAGTTACTTTTATTTGTGGTACATTTCCTTTATCCGTGTAAGAGCGAATGCCATTAACGGCAGCTGCTACAGGGCTACTCTTCAATAAATTTTCAGTTTCTAGAGCGATATTTTCAGCCCTTTTCAAAATTAACTCTACATCATCATTATCTTCATCAATTTCGTGTCCTAAATACTTAGCATCAGAGAGCTTCTTGATTTCATTAAATATCATTTTTATCTCTTCGTCATTATCTTTGAATGCCTCACAAGTCTTCTCATGTAGCAAAAACTCTTTCGTGCAGTTATCATCCGAAACAATTTCAAGATAACTAGCCACCGACTGAGCCATTTTCAATCTATGAAATACAGTTTAGTATCTACTAATTTATTGATGCCAATCGACAGAAACCTTTAAAATAAATCTTTATAAATATTTACCAATTTATTTTTGTTTCCATTTTCCGATCAATCAATCACAACAAACCAACTGTACTGTCCGTTGCTAGGCAACCATCAAAAGTACTGGCAAGCAAAGAGTATATAATCACTACTGGCAAGTGACTGGTCTTCACCTTATATTATTGATATAAGCTATACCGTTATTATACCAATCTCTATGATATGATACCAATGTACTCTGTGGTCAGTGGTGACTGGCTCAGGCTCAGATAAGAATAAGGAGACTTGTCAAACGCGTATACCCGAAAGGGACAAAACAACAAAAGAAATAATACTTACGTATGAAAGGTTATGTTTCATAATTTGCGTTCGCTACAACTTTTACACAGCAAACATAAATGGCTTCTACACACCTTCAATACTAAATTTAAAACAGAAAACTAATTAAAAACTCGTAATATTTGCAATGAATTACTATCACAGAGGTTTGTTGGGCACAAACTACAACGTGCCCAATAAAAAAAAAGCAAAACTATGACAAAGACAAAAACTGTGTTTATGTCTCTATCACTCTTCAGAGCTTTTCTATACACCTAGCTTGCTCTAACTAGGTATTATTATTTTAATGCCAAATCTACCTTGATTCAAGATCTGAGGGCTCAGGTGACTGGCGACCACACGCAACCACAGATCTGGCAACCATGTTCATCTGTCACAACAAAGAATGAAGAATATGTATCTCTATGGTTTTAAACGGCCCTGGATGCCAGTTCTTAAAGTCTCTATGGCATGTAACAAATACACCACAAACCAGTAATCCATATAGTAGATAATCTATGAGTAATCCTTTCCACACTTCGACTTCTGTAGAGTTATCTCTCCCAAGCATTTCATCCAAGCTCCCAAGCTTCCCAAGTGTTCAAAAGTCACTCCCACACATCGATTCTCCCACAATAGGTACCTATACCTACCTATTCTAGAGATATGGAAACCAGTGCCCCTGGTGGTTAGTTCCTTAACTAATTTTCTAGTGTATAGAAGGAACTATAGATATATGTATATGGATTTGTAGGTAGGTAGCTTACCCTTTATGTGAATTTTATTTTTTTATATAATTTCTGAGGATATTACACTAGAGTCTAGACACACGTTTTAGCTCTTTCTGGTATATTTTTAATAAATATTTTATATATTTATCTAGATGACGTCAATCCGCAGCTCTGTTGCGGCGTTATTAATTAACGACAAATGCGTAAAAATAAATTCATGGACATATTATCTATTTGGTACAGAGACAGCTTCTGGTCGGTGGCTTGCAGCCCAGACACGGATAGATATTATAGGCTATTTTTTATCGAGGAAAATTAAGGAGTCCCCACAGGATCTTTAAAAACATAAATCCACGCGGACGAACTTGCGGGCCTAATCTAGTATTTTATAAACAAGGAAATATTCTGTATCTGTATAGCTTTTACCTTTTTCTTTATGCTGGATAAAGAAAGCTAAGTTATTTACGACAACGACTCAGTAATCGGGCGGAGTCTAAGCTTGTAACATGGCTCGCCACCTTTCACGTCTTCAAACCGTGTTAACATTACTCATAATAGGTAGCCTATAATTTACTAAGAGTTAAGACCAAAAATTATTAGGCAGGTAGCCTACCTGCTTATTAAAAATTTTCTGGCAAAAATGATTTAACAACAATTTTTCAAAGTTTAATACTTACCAAAATATAATCAGTGAGAAGAATTGTGTTGTGATTAAATTTTAAAATAGTGTGTAAATGTGTAAACTTTCTATTGTTTTAGGGACACAAGCCAAACATGTTAGCAAACGAAGTGTTGACGAAATAAAGTGCTATGAAAATGGACGATTTTATCGGTTTGTATTTATATAAGAACTTTTTAAAATATATAAGTAAGTCTATTAGCTTTTCTTTACGACGTAGTTCGCGTCAATTTATAGCCTGTAACATTTGGGGATAATGTAACACGGGGATCAGTGACAGAATTTCAGGATTGGTCATTAGTTTCGGACTACCTACTCCCTACAACTTTACCTCTTTATAATATTAGTGAAAGTGAAGACAAAACCTATTTAAGAATATATTATTAGTCTGCTCAGTCTACCTGTGATACCTACTAAACTAACTACAGCAGTTACCTATATACATCGATGCCTATAGGCCCATTACGCACAGTCGACTAGTCGCCCGGCAACTCAGTCGACGTCGACCGTTACAATCTGAAATTTATTGGAAGTAGCGCACGGAGTCCCCGCAACTCCGTGCGCAATAGATACGGAAACTTCCATATTATATTTATTACAGATTCTATATTTATATTATAGATTCTGTTGACTGAGTTAATAACTCTGCGGCTCTTATTATACCTATATGGCTTTTAATAACTACAGCGTTAGAACCAGAACTTTGAAAATCGGCATGAAACAGACGAACCACATACCTACCGATAAGTTTTGCCGATCAGCTGACTAGCCGAAAGCACAGCCAAATCGATAAGTTCTTCCAAATTCAAAATTAGATGGTTTCCTTTTTTTTAAAAAGGAGGCGGTCCTTAATTCGAAGATCGAAAAGATTTAGGTACCGTGGTACCTACCTACTGAATTGCCTACTTATTTTTTGGTAACTTTATATCTATTTACTAGTTTACCTAGGTATATACCTACGTAATTTTAGGAAACTTAGTAACTAGGTATTTTATTTATATTAGAGAAAAATTACAAAAACCTGAAAATCCTAAACTATCTCTTGTTACCAATCGACGTAGCGACGTGATTGAAGGACAAACCAACAAACAAACACACTTTCGCATTTATAATAAGGGTACTGATATGCCGTAGTGTGATATGAGCGTTACAAAGAAACTCCTTGTAGTTTTGGATTAGGAAAGTTGGCTAACAGGCTATAGCGAAACTAGTCAAATTGTATAATGTTGCAACTTACGAGTGACAACTGTTACCTAACAAGTGGAAAATAAAAAACGTGTGAGATGATTTCTATGAAGATATCGCAAAAACTAACGTCTGATGAAACAAATAAAATGGGTTATACCTGGTACGTATAGGTACATTATTTTTTAGCCTAATTAACGTAACTAAAGTACGCGACAGGTCGAGATGGCAATCGGGGAATAACATGAGGCGGGGGGACGCCCCGTACACCCACACGTCACCCGTGCTCGCCCACACTGGGTTAACGCGGGGGCTGTGCGGGGCATTTCCTCCCCGATTGCCATCTCGATCTGTCGCGTACTAAAGTTATCTCCGTACCTACCTAAATTTTTAATTAGATTAGTTTGTTGATTAAAGGGTGAGAAATTAAGGGGAGGTAACTTTAAGGACCATACTGTACCTAAATATTGATCACTATAATATTGATTTAGGTTCTTTTAAGAATCCCCTGGGAACTTGCATTGCTTCGTATGGACAGGGCTATTGAACAAACAAAAAAACGGGCCGATTAGAGAACCGCCTCCTTTTTGGAAATCGGTTAAAAAGGGCACGGACTCAGTGGTGCTTTAGCACCAATGCAACCTCAGTGACGTCTGGATTTCAAACGGGTCGTTCAAGGTGGCGCTGATTTATTTGGTTCCACAAATCCAAAACCGTGAAAAATGTTGTCGCTGGACCATATCTTGTCATTATATCGATGCTCGTATTATGAAAATAATAAACTATCGCAAAACTCTTACTACAAAAGTAGATTTATAATGAGTTCCGCTAAACGCAGTCACGCAAACAATTAACGCACGAGTACAAACGGGGGGGACTTAATTTCCCCCATTCAACTGTAAGCACATTGACCCCACTTTCGCCGCAACCTTGACAACGGCTGCCGTGCCGTATTTCACATTATTATCATTTCCTGCTGCGTCTTGAGAAATCCACTTTCGCTGTTATTGAATCGGATACAAATAGGGTTGCCACTCCATCCGCAATCACATTTCTCCAGGATATAGAATATCTAATAACTATGTCAACTTATCAAACCATACAAATAAGTATCTTCTTTGTGACACATCGTTTATTGAATTTGACAATCCTTAAATTATTAGTATATAGTAGTAGGTAATAATAATTAATAATTATTTCTAGCAGTAGAAATAATTATTAGCCTTGAAATAGTAGTTAGGTATTATTAGTAGTCGGTAATTATCTACATAATATACCTACGCTTAATATTAGGATACATCCATAATCTTACACCATAACTCAACAGTTAAATCATTGGTCTCAAGTCTCAACTTGTTCAAAAATGTCTTTCTACACGCCTGAAGCTCAAAATTAAGAATTATTATTAGTAATTTACTTAGTAAGAATATAAATTTTGGCCTATTTCTTCATCTGATGAATTAATTTCATTCTATGTTAAATATTTGGTGTAAGTAGTACAATAAAGAATACTTTCATTTCCCGTCCCTTCGGCGGTGTACCTATTAGATGACATTAGACAACATGCGGTTATACAAGGGGCGGACCAACAAATTCCTGAAAGGCCGGCAACGCATTGGTGGTTCTTCTCGAATATTCATAACTTAACATCAGGTCACCCGCCTGCTCGTTTGCTCGCCATTTTAATTTAAAAAAATCTAATAATTTGACAACCCTAAATTACATCAAGATCATGTTTCCGATAACAACTGCTTAGTACCGGACATAATAAACATGCAAAGAACACATAAACATGTATTTCAAACAATTATTATTTATAGACCGACAAGACTATTAGGTACATTACAGTTTTGATAGGAAAACAGGATTTATTAACTTTTGTCTTATCCGGCTCGAAGGACCAGAAACGAACATACTTTAGGAATATTACTTGCCGTCTTCCCTGGTACATTGTGTACCTATGCGCTCTAGTTTTTTAAGTAGGGATCCCGGATTCGATTATTTCGATACACTGCTGGGTCAATTAAGGCGGTTTTATTCTCGACTATCGGGTCTGGTGGACGTTTTCGGCCGCGGCTAGTTACCGGTAAAGTGATTAAGCGTTCCGGCACATTATTATGCATTCAGGCGCGTTGCTCCTAAGAGAGTTTAGGAAATAGATTTACTGAACTGTCATACTCTTCCGCGTTTCCATTTTAATTTATAAGTAGACTACTGTGCATTGACTTGTGAGTTGTGACATCATCTCGATCTCACCGGATAGAAAGATGAGAATGTAGTCAAGCACTGTCAACTTGTCGTCCCATAAAAATACGTATAAAAAATTGTAAGGAACCAAAGTTTAAAGATTTTGACAACTTCCCTGGTGCAGTGGTGGGCGCTGTGGCGGGTGTGGAAGACCCCGGGTTCGATTCCCCACACGGGCAATTTGGGAATTTTTATTTTATAAATTGTCTCTGGTATGATCTGGTGGGAGGCTTGGGCCGTAGGTAGTTACCACCTTATAAACAAAGTCGTGCCACTGCCAAGTGATTTAGCGTCCCGGTACGATGCCGTGTAGAAACCGATCAAGGGTATGTGCTTATATGAAACTGCCATACCCCTTCCAAGTTAGCTCGCCTCTATCTTAGACAGCATCATCACTTACCATCAGGTGAGATTGCAATCAAGGGCTAACTTGTATCAGAATAAAAAAAAACGTATTAACTAACTATTATATTTCTTGCTTAGAAATCCTGACCGTGCAGACGATGTGATATGGACAAGCGACGAGTGTTCTCGATATTACCTTTGCCTGGACGGCGATGTATTCGACTTCCAATGCACCAAGGGTCTGCTGTTCGACGTCGATCGGCAACTGTGCGACAAGCCGCAAAATGTGCATAACTGTGAAGTAACAACTGGTAGGTAACGGACATCTTAAAGACCATCTTAAGCCCTTCTCCCTCTGAGATGAGACCCGTGCTCTGCAGTGAGCCAGCGATGGATTGATAATGATGATGATGATTCATCTTTCCTTTTTTTTAACGATGCTGAAAAGTGACACTACCTTCCTACTCTTAAAAGGTGCAAATACACTTAATTTAGTTAAGAGCAAAATAACAGTTTAAACATCAATAGGTCAACACCACATAACGTCTACTTACCTACCTAAAAGGTTAAAAGGGGTCGACTGAAATCCGAAAGGTTACAGATACCAATCTCAGCTGCCACAGTTTGCTAGCTCGATTGCAATATATTATGTACTTGCCATTAATTCAGTAGGTAGGACAGGTACCATGGTACATTTACACTATAAGCCTTAACCAAATAGGTAGCACAGAATTTTAATAATTTCGGGATCCTAAATTCCTAATCCTAACTGACTGTAATTAGCGTCAGTCTAAGGGGAGAGGAAGACAAAAAGGTAGAGTGTGTGAAAGAGGATATGCGTATAAAAGGGATGGATAATGCATAGAGGCCGACCCGACCCCACATAGCGTGGGATAATAACAGAAAGAAGAAGAACATAGAACTTTAAATTCTTCTTCTGAATTACCTGATTATTGGGGTTATAAATAATTCTGATTATTATTTTAGAGACAGTGATACCAAAGCCACAGCTAGAGAGCGCTTTCTGCGCAAATGAGACCCATCTCGGATGCGCTGATGACGTTTGCATTCCGGCGGAGTACTTTTGCGATGGAGCTATGGATTGCGACGATGCATCAGATGAGGTAAAATTCGAAAATTCTTTTCTAGAGCTAAGTTTTTAGAGTCAAGCTTTGGGTCAAACTCAGACGAAACCATTGCGGGAAAATGAATTGTTTGATAAAATGAACTGTTTGATAAATACTTTAAGAATTCACCAAATCATTTATATGTCGACCGGGCCGACGGAAGAGACCGCTTACTATAATGGGGGGTCTCTTTCCTCCCCCCCCGCCCCCACCATCAAGAGCGAGCGAAGCGAGCTCGGGAGAACTCCGACTCGGAACGGTTAGGTTAGAAGGGGATGGCGGGGTCTTACAGACCCCGCCATCCCCTTCGTGGGTTATTTCTTTTTTTACCACCCAGAAAAAAGGAGCCCCATGATATTATTGCTACGTAATGCGTTGCATAGTGGTTTGCATCATTAGTGAACCGGCAAATGTATGTTCATCATCTACTACAAGTACAACTACCAGCGTTTTAAGCACGGACGATACAAGTACATACATAAAAACAAATGTACAAATGGTGATGCAAACAATTGCTTCCCGCATCCCGCATTCTTTATTTAGAACTTTTCTGGACATTTGCAGAATTCTATCATAGCATAATCTAGAGGAAAAATACTAAGTTAAAAAAAGGTTAATTCTCGAGATAAAAGTACAATTATTGGTCTGATTTAAAATCGACAGCTTACATAACCATGAGTCCATAAGGTAAAATTTTTAACTGAATGCTGCACTTTACAGTTACCACATCGTATTAACGTCATCGTAACTTGCAATTTGACCAAGCTACTTATAATAAATCGGCGAATGTCTTCGTTTACTTTCACTGTCTGCAAACTTTTCATATTTCTAAGCAAATTGTTACTTGGTTACAGTAATTTGAGCACCGCATATTATTGCCACACTTTGCTTAACCAGGAAACAGGAAGAGATTTTCGACAGTTGCGTTTGTTTGTTTGAATTAGTAATAGGTAAGTAAGTAGACTAATAACGTGCAAACACATTACCGTGTTGTTTTCGAGATGTAGCAGGCGGCGAGCGGAGTCATAACTCATATATACTGTTTACATACATTTTGATTTTATTAAAGACGTGTAGATGTGTTTGCAAAACAAGACAACACAGCTAAACTAATGATTTTAAACTTATTTCGTAATTTAACGACATGTATCGTACAAAACGGGTAAATACATAGCACGATTAATCACGCGATTTTTAACTACCTACCGATATTTCGACTCAGTTGCAGAAGTCGTACTTCACATCTCGCAGCACTGCAGTCCCGTCACACGAGTAGATATTTTCTACTCATGTGGTCCCGTCGTACTCATCAACTGAGGCGAAATATCGGCAGTTAAAAATCGCCTAATTAATCGTGGTATGTACACCCGTTTTATACAATACAATATAACACTGGTAAAGTATTCTATAGATTTTGTTAGTTGTTATTTTATAAGACAGACAACTTAATTTTCAGGGTTGGTGCGATGTCAGGTCCGATCCTAATGCTGCGGCACCATGTGATCCTGGACTATGTCATTTGCCAGAATGTTTTTGCACAAAAGATGGAAAACAAACACCCAACAACCTCGTTTCAAGTCAGGTAAATAGTTCATTTACCTTATTAGTTGTACCACAGAGTACTCGTATTTTTAGTATTGACAATCAGTTTCGGAATCTAGGTAAGTACCTATACAAAATATGTTCGAAAATCGAATAAAATGGTATGGTAACAAAAAGAGACTAGAAGAGTAAATGGGCTTCCGAGACAGTACAAGCGGCTTGGCTTCAAGCATGTAGATTTTTGCTTGAGCGAAGCATTTTGACCGTTTACAATGTTTGCTTGATGTCAAGCATTTACGTGCTTGACGGTGATTGAGGCGATTTTATATTTATATTTATTATTGCTTGACGGGCCGTTCGGACTGTGTTCGAGATATGAGAAAAATGCGGTCATGAAAATTAAAATGTGTTTTTCTTGTTCAATGGTACGGAACTCTTCGTGTGCGAGTCTGACTCAAACTCGACCGATTTTTTGTATTGACATTATTTCTAGACACCACAAATGATCACCCTCACATTCGACGGCGCCGTGAACCATGAGAACTGGGACATCTACTCGCGGAACCTGTTCACGGCGGAGCGCGTGAATCCCAACGGCTGTCCCATCCGGGCCACGTTCTTTGTGTCTCACCCCTACACCAACTATCGGCATGTGCAGAGATTGTGGAACAACGGCCACGAAATTGCTGTACATTCCATCACGTAAGGCTCCTTGCAACTTTGGATCATAGCATTTTTCACATTTCTTCCTGGTCTTTTAGGTACTCCCTTCTAGCCCATTCGCTTTGCTTACTGTTACAACTTCATCTGTCTGTGACTTTAAAAACGCAGACCGAGGTTTTATTTCGATTTGGTATCAGCTTTAGCTATTTTTGAGTACGTATACACCTAACTTGGACGGACGACATCAGACGAGTCGCAGGGAGCCGCTGGATCCAGGCGGCGCAAGACCGTGGCGTGTGGAAGTCCCTACAAGAGACCTATTTCCAGCAGTGGACGTCTATTGGTTGATGATGATGATACACCTAGGTACTTTATGTTCTGCATTCTGATGAACCTACTAATTTTACCTAGGTACGTTACAAAAACTTAGGAAAGGTTTAAAACCCAAAGAAATCCTTCGCATTTGGCTCGATTGAATTATCTATTTATCAAATTATGTTTGATTTTCGTCATGAATCATGACTGTCATCATAGGATTTTAAATTATTTATTTCATATCCAACAGGCACCGAGGCCCAGAAGAATGGTGGTCCAAAAATGCAACAGTTGAGGACTGGTTTGACGAAATGGTAGGCCAGGCGAACATAATTAACCGATTTGGTCGAGTTTGGATGGAAGATTTCAGGTAATACACCATTTAATTATTAATTAATCCGCCTAGAGTCAATCAACAATTTTTTTGTCATTCTCCTTCTTCGTTCTTCCATTTTGGTATCGTCTACTCTGGTGCTAATTATTAACTCAATTCGTGACAGGTATAATAATTTTCGGGACCGAGGACCTTATCTAAGGAAATATCCGTTACCAACTTAGATCAACGTTACTTAACCAGCAATATGCGTTGTTGCAACTTAAGTTAAAATTTGCCTTTTTCTTTTAAATGTATTTGCTTACATGAACCTGGCTCGAAGGACCAAAAAAATCTTTTTGCAGAGGATTGCGAGTCCCGTATTTATCAGTGGGCTGGAATAGACAGTTCCTTATGATGCAAGAGTTTGGATTCGTGTATGATGCCACAGTGGTGGCGCCGTTAGCTGATCCTCCATTCTGGCCTTACACGATGGATTACAAAATGCCCCATACTTGTTCTGGTAAGAAATTATTTCTATAAAATTTATTTTATTAGGTATGCTAAACGTTATTCATAATTTTTTTGATTTTCCCCTCTAGCAAGCTTAGATAATTATGTTAGGAGTGTATGACAATTTTATCCAACCTATTGTTGCCCTGTTGGATTCTGTAAACATTTATCCCGCCGCGCCGCCCATTCCGTAGTCATCAGCATCATCATCTGACTGCACTGCTGAACATAGTATAGCAAGAAAACTGTATGACACAAGTTGTGCTGAGTCATGACAGTAAAGGGCACTAATGAGCTTTTTATGTTGAACATAAATGCCAGTTTTCACTGTCCATAGTTATAGGTATTAACATAATAAGATACTTTATATTTTAACGTTATATCACAACATAATTAACGATCTGTAATCTTATTAAGTTGTGGATTTAAGGTAATATCACAGTATAAAGAGAGACACAGTAGTCCGACACCTTTGATCTCGTGGCAATTGACGACCACAACTACCCTTCAACATAGGGCCCCAGCTAGTAACTAACTAACTACGCAGGCGTTCGAGTCACTCCTTCGTCCCACACTTACCGCACGATTTATCTGTCTAGACGGCTTTCTTGAACCTCTGTATGTACCTAATATCAAATCCTTACTGTGGTAATATGTACTTAGCTAGAGATTTCTTTAATTTAAAACAAAGCCGGCCCGAATGTACTATGTATTGACATATCGCTTTCCCGCAAGTACTAGGTACATAGCTGTTAGTAACTTTCTAATAAGCATGCGATATACGAGTGTGCATAGGTAAGTACCAAATACCAAAGCACTTTTTTTTATTGGTATAATAGATGAACGTACTCTGATAGACAACAAATGGGTCGTGTGAACAGCAAAATGATAATTCTTTAGTTTTTGTTACAAAAGATTCCACGCTAACAGCTAACACAAACATTGATGGCCGATCACCTTTTAGCCACAGTTTATTTCTTGCTTAATGTAACTACACAATAATTATGTAGATACACACTGAATTATACTCATAGATAAATCTGTATATATAAAATTCAAAGTTTTTACTGACTGACTGACTGACTGACTGACTTATAAATCAACGCACAGTCTAAACCGCTGGTCCTAGAGACATGAAATTTGGAGGGTGTATTTTTTGTAAAGAGTAGGTATCCACTAAGAAAGGATTTTGCGAAATTTCACCCCTAAGTGGGTTAAATGGGGTTTTGAAATTTATGTAGTCCAGGCGGACGAAGCCGCGAGCATAAGCTAGTACTTGCATAGAATATTTTAATATATATATAATATTTAATATATTTATTTATTTAAACAACTCAGTACAGTAATCAACTCTCTGGAATCCTGACCCCTAAACTAGGAAATCCCGTGTCTTAGGGGCCAGTGCCTTCCCAAACATAAGATATGAATAGTTAATAATTTACAGCTAGGTATTACAACTATATAAAATAAATAAATAAACAAAACACAAGGTTAAAGCGTGAAACAAACTATGGGACGCGTCCGTAAGCTATGGCTAAGAACCGCGATTGATAGGCGTCCACAGTCGTCTTGCGAGATATTACGACTCGGACGCATCCGCGACTTTTCTAATAGATATCTTTTTAAGATTTTAGAAAAATATTTAATTTAATATCTTTGGTTTTTACTGTATTCATTATTTGCTGTGCCATTCAAGTAAGTCGGAAAAGTAAACAGTTATATCCCTACTTTTCTAAACAGGAAACAACCAATACTGCCCAACTAGAAGCTACGCTGGTCTATGGGAGATGGTGATCAACCCCCTCGTCAACGGTGACCACATCTGCGCTACCTTAGAGTACTGTCCATCGAACCTCAGCGGAGACGACGTGTATAACGTGCTCATAGAAAACTTCAAGCGGCATTACTTGAAGAATAGAGCGCCGTTCGGGATTCACCTCAACTCGACGTGGTTGAAAAATAGCGACTACTTAAATGCTTTAAAGGTTGGTTGCCTTTGGTACATTTAAAATTCAGTTAAAAATAAAATGATAGATGGGACCCTGGATTCATCCTACGGCTTTTCCAGTAGGAACTATGTAGTCATAAAATGAGAAAAATTTATTAGTCAGAAGACAGATCGCATATTGCACACAGAAATACGAAAAATGTATGGGAACATAATATATTAGGGTTAACTTAGATTTGTCCCAAACAGGTTCACAATCGCAGTGCGTTATTGTAATATTTTAAATACATTGTATACTTAGCAGCTATGAAATCTATACCTAGACATTCAAGGATAAATTGACCTGACTTACTCGTATATAATCAACCAGTTCAACTACTGAATTTAGAAATTCCAGATTAAACATGTAGACCATTCTCTCAATAACGTGACCGTGACTCTCACTAGGAAAGGATTTTTAGAAATTCCACCCTCAAAATAGGACCGGCTTACTTGGCTGAATTAATGATATTCTTGTTGCAACAATGCATTGAAACCAATAATAATAAAAAAATTGAGCGTCAGAGGCGATTGCGTCACCAAGTCAGCATTAAAAATATATCAAGATTGCTCTCGTATTCAATATTACACATATTGATATTACACTTATCTGAAGGCCGAAATTGATGATCTTTGAGTACTGATCTGTTTTCTGTCAGATCATTAATTAAAGCACCGTGTTGGCGCGGGGGCTGTGCGGGTGTGCGGGGTGTCCCCACCCCGATTGCCATCTCGTATATTTTACTTTTATGTTACAGAGATTCACAGACGAGCTACTAAAGCTGCCGGACGTATATTTCGTAACATACAGCGAAGTTATCGACTGGATAAAGCGACCGACGCCGGTCTTGCAACTCAAGAAGTTCCAACCCTGGCAGTGCAACAAACGACAATTCGCGGAATCCGAAATCGCTTGCAGCAAACCAAATACTTGCAAACTACCCTCCAAAGTGTTAGAACATGACAAATACATGATAACCTGCATGGATTGCCCTAAGAGTTATCCGTGGATACGAAACGAATTTGGGTTCGAATAGCATCTTCTTTCGAATAGCACTTAACTTCTCATAGACAAAGATTTAATAGACAAATGTAAAGTTACCAATATTTTATAAGTTTTGTAAATGTTATATATTTTAAGCAAGTCGGGATCCATTAACATAATAAAAACCTTTTGGATTGGTTAAATCTACATTCAATTTAAATCGGATGTCAGTAACATTGAAATATTAGAAACTTTATTGAAAAAGATAAATAATAATCGATGAAATATGAATCAAAGGAATGAATTGCTAACTTAAAATAAACCAAAGTGTTAACTTAAAAACGTGTAAATGGATCCAGATATAATATTAAGATCTTAATTTATTCCCTTCTATTATAAGTGTAATTTTGTTGTATGGACTGTGATGCTTCGAAATTCATTATATTTTTGTATGATGAATATGGGTGGGTACTCTTTAGTTTAAAAGTTTTGTATACACTGTGTAAACAGGCGCCATTATTGTTTATTAATTTATTTATTTTTTGTAATAAAAAAATTAAAAATTATACCTACATTTGCTTTATTAGTTTGCCACCATTCTATGAACAGGCCATGACCGGTATAAGATAAAAGCCATAAAATATTAAATAACATAAGCCAGATTAGCATAATATGTATCCCAAATTCAAAAATAGTTATTTCATTTGTAAGATAATATTACATAATAGGTATATTATCTTACAGCATATTTTCATATGTAATTCAATAATTAGATGACCACATATAATAATATTTTATCTTAAGATACTAAAATATCAGAAATATAATATTGCAAGACATCTTATAATATAATAATTATGATTTATTTTAGGCATTTTTTAAATACTTACTAGGCTTTTGAAGCATATCTTGTGCTATTGAAATAATATTAAATAACTAGTGTGCAATATCATTTTAAGATAAAATACAGAATATTAGTCATACTTTTTCTAAGTTTGATTCAATCTGGCATGTCTACACTAATATTATAAAGAGGAAAACTTTGTTTGTTTGTTTGTACTGAATAGGCTCAAAAACTACTGGACCGATTTTAAAAATTCTTTCACCATTCGAAAGCTACATTATCCACGAGTAACATAGGCTATATTTTATTATGGAAAAAAATAGGGTTCCGTAAGATATTTGGGTTTTTCGGACACAAGGTGTAAAAAATCAACCAGAAAAGTTACTTATTTTGCGTACGCTGCCTAAACTATAAAAGATAGAACCATAAAATGTTCTAATTAATTGTAGATCTTATAAATATCTACAAAAAAGTCCGCGACACACTATACCCATCTATGTCGAGTGAGGCACAGCAACCATTTTTTTATTTAAAAATCTTGAATTTTTTTTGGACTACATTTAAACGCGTTTATTTTACTCATGCTATTAATCCTTATCAAAATAAATGATTTCATCACTAAGAACAGTTTATGGAGATAATATTTGGTCTTTGAATGATTAAAATTGGACGTTTGGTTTTGAAGTTATGGCGAAATTAAAATATTACGATTTCTGCTGCACGGCCCGTTGTCTACACTAATATTATAAAGAGGAAAACTTTGTTTGTTTGTTTGTTTGTTTGTTTGTACTGAATAGGCTCAAAAACTACTGGACCGATTTTAAAAATTCTTTCACCATTCGAAAGCTACATTATCCACGAGTAACATAGGCTATATTTTATTTTGGAAAAAAATAGGGTTCCGTAAGATATTTGGGTTTTTCGGACACAAGGTGTAAAAATCAACCAGAAAAGTTACTTATTTTGCGTACGCTGCCTAAACTATAAAAGATAGAACCATAAAATGTTCTAATTAATTGTAGATCTTATAAATATCTACAAAAAAGTCCGCGACACACTATACCCATCTATGTCGAGTGAGGCACAGCAACCATTTTTTATTTAAAAATCTTGAATTTTTTTGGACTACATTTAAACGCGTTTATTTTACTCATGCTATTAATCCTTATCAAAATAAATGATTTCATCACTAAGAACAGTTTATGGAGATAATATTTGGTCTTTGAATTATTAAAATTGGACGTTTGGTTTTGAAGTTATGGCGAAATTAAAATATTACGATTTCTGCTGCACGGCCCGTTGTATTATATTATATAAAGAGGTAATGTCGTTAAGTTTGTTTGTAGGGGGTAATCTTTAGAACTACTGAACCGATTTTAAAAATTCTTTCACCAGTAGAAAGCTACATTATTCCTGAGTGACATAGGCTATACGGGATCTTTAAAAACCTAAATCTACGCGGGCGAAGCCGCGGGGATCAGCTAGTATTATATAAAGAGGTAATGTCGTTAAGTTTGTTTGTAGGGGGTAATCTTTAGAACTACTGAACCGATTTTAAAAATTCTTTCACCAGTAGAAAGCTACATTATTCCTGAGTGACATAGACTATATATATATATCTTTAAAAACCTAAATCTACGCGGGCGAAGCCGCGGGGATCAGCTAGTCATTTATAAATTAAAGAGAAATTAGGGTTGTGGCAACACAAGCAGCACATTCTTGAATAATACCTATTTCTTGAATCGTTCATGTTTTTTTTTATTACTTGACAACAATCACACTTTAAAAAAAGCATAGTTGAGATCTAGGTTGTAGTGTGCTTGCCTAGAAGATGCCTACTCACTCTTGCTTTCAAGGTATTTAGGTTATATGTGGCAGGAAACATGGACGCTTTTAAGTATTAACTAATGTTAAAAATCTACTATCGATAAATAAAAAGTGCATTATGGGCCTTAATGTTTACTTATTCTCTATCTTAAATACTAAGACATAAAAAAATAGTAAAGTTATACACAGCTATCCCTCCTGGGTGATGAAAGGGTTTGGAATTGCCTCCATTCCATCCATGGGGCAAATGAGCACAACAGATGTACCTCGGCATACAACTAGGCCTAGTGCTCTAGTATTATCTAGTAATTTATAGGGATCATCTGGATCTGAAATGAAGAAAACACACTTTTAGTTACAAGTAGATGATGCCATGACTTTGTCTGTGTAGATTTAGGTTTTGAAATTCCAGTGGGATCTCTTTGATTTTCCAGGATAAAAGGTTTCCATGTCCTTCCCCAGGATGAAAGCTATCTCTGTACCCGTCAAAATTGTGAGAGAGAGAGAATGTTTCAGTTTCTTAGCTCCATGTCCTTCAGTCTAATAAGAGATGAGGGCTATGCCCTACATTGGGATTTCACATAAGTAGGTAGGTACAGCCAAATTTTTTTAGTTATATTAAAAATCATGATAAACGTAAACTTTTACAAACCTCTTAGATATTCTGTAGTATTATCCAGTACCAAATTTAAAAGTGGATCATATCCCTTCAGTATACCGGCTGCTTCTCGACCGCCGGCGAATTTTACGCGTATACTCTTTTCTAGATATTTACTAAGGTCTAAGATGGATTCTTTTCTGCGTTTTTCTTTATTATCTCCGCCGCCCTGAGATGTCTAAAACAGTTTACAACAATTAATACTGTAAAAAACTATGGTGAAAAACATTGAAAACATGGTAAGTTGTGAAAAGTTGTATATAAATTTTGAACTTACTTTATTCTTGTCACCTTCTTTAGAAGCCATTTCTGGATTTCCTATAATCTAGTTACTTTTAGATTATTTTATAAATGATTTACAGAAATCCAATATTATTTAGTTTAGTACAAACTTACTGAACAATAACACCAATCTGAATTATTTTAGGTTATGTTTTTGGTTTTGACCACAGATTAATCATTAACAAATAACAATTAATATAGGTTTTTTTAAACTGGTTTTACATCTCTGGGTTCTAGCCTTTATGAGCCTATTAATACTGTCGATGTCAACGAAAGTCATTTCTAGGTTTACATATTATTTTACCGACCGCGACAACACGGTTTGTAACATGAGTCACTAAAGTACCACTAGACACTAGTGCACTAGTGGTGAGTACCTATAATAAAGACTGTGTAGTGTGTACGTTAGCAGAAAACCAGTAACAGCGTACCTACCTGGTCTACTGGAATTTTAGTCTATGTACTAGAACCTAGAAACCATAGATTAATATCTAGAAACCACTGTTATGTCAATGTCAATTTGTTGAAGAAAAAGTTATATTACAAAAATAAAAATATTTACTTATTTTCTCTTCAATGCAATTTTGAATTTCAATTTATTTTTACAACTTGAAAAAGAATAGAATACTAAAATACTATCTCTCAAGTTCTTAAAGTGCTATATATAGAACTTTCCATATTTTCAACCAGGAACGTGTAGTAATTGAATGTTAAATGGCTGGCACACTTGCGAGTTTCACGTAGCAAATCATCTAATGTGATATCAATGCGCTCTTCAGTGAGCTACATACTGTCTCACGCGCCCGGAGAGTCTGTGATGTCGCACCCGGACTACGCGCAGCACGCCCAGCACCACGCTTGCTTGTTGGTGCTCGTCAAAGGGATTGGGGGCGTGCTGAAAAATTTCAACAAGCTCTGGGAGCGGATACAGCGTATCAATAATGTTAAGGTCACTGGTTAGTATTCTGATTAGTTGTTAATTAATTATTTAATGTAGGTACTTATTCTACAAACGTTATTAAATGCATCTAGGAAGTGGAGGGTGTTGTTTGTACTCTGTAAGAATAGTAATTGCCTGCAAATGCACATTTCTCTGGGAGAGAAAAGAAGTTTCTATTTAAAGCTAATTGTTCCTCCTTTTATAACACAAAAGGTGCCCTTATGGTACGTTTTTGGAAGCAATGTTACAATGCTTATGGAGCTCTGATGGGGCTTTCCAGTTCAGCTGACAACTCAAGGCTCATTTGTTGATTTATGAGCCGTTGCTGCAAGGTTTCAGCTGCAGATTTTGATTTGGTTTATTTGACACAACATCGTTTTTAGGGTTCCGTACCTCAAAAGAAGGAATGAACCCTTATAGGATCACTTTATGCCTGTCTGTCTGTTCATCGTGTCTGTCAAGAAAACCTATAAGGTACTTCCCGTTGACTTAGAATCATGAAATTTGGTAGGTAGGTGGGTTTTATAGCACTAGTAAAGGAATAAATCCGAAAACCGTAAATTTGTGGTTACATCACATAAAAAAGTTAAAATGTGTTTATGAACAAATAATTTATATTTTCAATTTTCAAAGTAAGATAACTAGTATACTAAGTGGGGTATCATATAAAATAGCTTTATCTATACATTCTAAAACAGTTTTTTCTGCACATAGTTTTTGATTTATCGTTCAAAATGTTGAAAATATACAACAGTAGTACAGAACCCTCGGTGGGGCGAGTCTGACTTGCACTTTACCGGTTTTTTATTTATTTTGCTTATAATATTTAGTAAAGTGTCGTAGCTTTATAAATTTTTGTTGCATGAAATAAAAAGCAAATCTCAATAAATCACAACTGCTTCAATACTATCTTAATGCAATTATGGACTAGCTTATCTCTCTCTACTTTTAGATTCATCAGGTCAAGTAAGGGACATCTGGGTTAGATATGTCAGAGAGTACCCTGTTGAAAATAATGACTGGGGAGACTTTCAAACTCATAGGTAAGTTCAACAAAAACTAAATATAATAGTATAAAAATCTGGTTTATTTTTATTCTATATTTGTAACTAGTTGTGATATCTTAAACTTATATTCCTGTGAGAACTCTTTGATTTTCCGAAATAAAAATATGCCTAAATCAATCTCCAGGTATCTATGCAAAAAATCACGCTGATCTGTTACTCCATTGCAGCGTGATTGAAGGATAAACCAAAAACCAACAAACAAACACGCTTTTGTACTTATAATATGGGTAGTGATGTCTTGATATTAATTTCTAGTGTCAATACAAAATGTATACTATGTTCATACTACATTTTCTTTTGACTAATCGAGATATTGTGATAATGCTAATGTTATGCTACTACTACTTACCACCAACAGCTTCACTATCGTGGGAATGCTCCAAAATATGGCATTATTCCTTGTCTATATTATACAGAGAAATCTCATTTCAAATTAATAAGAATGATACAGTCTACACACAGTCTACAGTTCTATAAATTCTTAAGTATGTGTTACCTGGAAGAGGTTGCCCTTTGTTTTTAAGCATATCCTGTATTTTTTATTATTTTGTCATAGTATTAAGCAATAAAGATGTTTTAAATTAATTAAATTAAATGATGCATGAATATAAGCTGTTTGTTAATACCTAAGTAATATTTTATTTTTATTTTTTCATTATAATATTTGTCAGGATCACATTTTTAAACTAAAAGCATAATAATACGTAAGGAGTAATAAAAATTGTATACATTTTTTTATATATAAATAAATAGAAATAAAAATAATTGAATATGAATGTAAACTGTTTGACTTGCAAATTATTTTTTTACATTTTCAGGAGACTACTTGGTCTAATAACAGTGAGTAAATTCTCAAATCAAGTAGAACTGAATGAAGTATGCCGGGTGCATGAATCACTCAAAGTGAAGTACTCCAACACTCTATATGACTCGCGAGCATTTATGTTTGGTCCCGGCAGTAATCTTAAGAAGCCGGAGCAAGAGCCTGAAGGCTATAGTGTATTTGAAGATGATAAGGCGAAAGAAAAAACTAGTTTGAGTGACAAGTAAGATATACATACAGTATTTATTATTTTAGCGTTTAAACTATCGTGAGTGATTTCCGTTATAAATATAGAAGAATCTGGCTGTACTCACGTGTTTAGTCTACGTAAGCCCGACTAGTTTCTAATCCATCCATCCAAACAGCGGTCTGTGCGGGCCGCAACGCGAACGGCTCGCAGTCTCAACCGCGACGCGTGGCGAGCTGAGTCCCTATGAAAAAGTACCCCAGATGGATTCGAAACTAGTCAGGCTTATGTTGACTAAACATGTGAGTACAGTTGGATACTTCTATATTTAAATCTGAATTTCATATTTTCTTATCATAATCTGACTTTAAAAAAAATCTGAAGCACTAGATTTAGACCTGGCAATTCAGTTTAGAAATTTGTGTTGGAAGACCCTCTATTCCTCATTCTAATCTCTTTTTTTCTCAGGATATCTCTACCCAGTGAGCAAGCAGACAGCCTTTCATCATGTGAAAGTTTTCCAAGATCTTTGTCATCTAATGCATCATATTCAGTTCAAGAGGAAAACTTCACCACTCCTTCCAACTTCAAAACCCATGCACTGTTCTATGGGGAGAATGACCCAGTGCCAGATTTGGAGCAGCATATTGCAGAACTTATCAATTCTTTGTTTTGGGTTGTAGAGTCCAAAAGATTAGAGAGGTCGAAGGAAAAATTAGAAAAAGTATCTTTGCTGGTTGCACCATTTGAGAAAAGAGATTTTGTTGGTAAGTATTTCTTCTTCTTCTAGACACTTTTGCGTCTATTTTGTGTGCAGTGCGCCTCTACGCCAGAGTTGATACTATTTATTTGAACAGATAAAATTACTAGAAAAAATGTATGCTCTAATTTTAGATTTTTAGCCACTTTTTATTCACAAATTCTAATGTCTCATTGTTTTGTGTCTAGTACCTATTGATTTCACTTGCAGCACTATTCATATCTGTCAACTGTCATTCAGGGTTCATCTTAATTTTTTTTGCTATGTATTTTACATTATTCATTTAAAAAGTTGGCGTTTTCTAAAATTTTTACTAAACTGGCTTACATTTTTATATTTTTGCTCTTTCACAATAAGGTTTTAAGTGCTAGCTAATTATTATTATTACTCTATCTCTAGGATCTAAAAGATAGGCAATTAATAAATTTGTCATTTTCAGGCCTCGACATGGAATCTCGCAACAATAAAAAGCGCTGCATGGGCCGCGTCACCAAAAACCTAGCCGATTTGACATTGCAGGCTGGTCTTGTAGCAGAAGCCCTCAGTTTATACCATTCTTCTGCAGAAATACTTAAGTCCGTTACTGATTGGCTATGGCTAGCTGCTGCTAAAGAAGGTTCGACAATTTCAATTAATAGGCTACTTGACAATTTTTTTAAGTTGGTCTTAAATGGTTAATATTTGTCCTATTATATCAAAAAAATTAACACTATATTTTTTTGCGCCCTAAAAACCGTAAAACTTTAATTTAAAAAAATATTTTTCTTAGACAGGTGAAAACACTGTCGGCCATGTTTGGCCGATAGATTATCTGTGCTCTGACGTCATGCATTTGTAAACAACAGTATAACCACAGGGTTATACTGTTGTTTACAAATGCATGACGTCAGAGCACAGATAATCTATCGGCCAAACATGGCCGACAGTGTTTTCACCTGTCTAAGAAAAATATTTTTTTAAATTAAAGTTTAACGGTTTTTAGGGCGCAAAAAAATATAGTGTTAATTTTTTTGATATAATAGGACAAATATTAACCATTTAAGACCAACTTAAAAAAATTGTCAAGTAGCCTATTGTATTGTGTTTAAACAAACTGACTTATTTTAATATATTTTATTTACTTGTTACTAACGCTTGTTATAGCCTACTGGTTAAGACGTCCGCCTCCTAATCGGAGGTCGGGGGCTCGACCAAGGCACCTCTAACTTGAAATGCACATACATTTTAAGTAATTAAATATCACATGCTTTAACGGTTAAGGAAAACATCGTGAGGATACCTGCATGCCTGAGAGTTCTCCATAATGTTCTCAAAGGTGTGTGAAGCCTGCCAATCGGCACCTGGCCAGCGTGGTAGACTATGGCCAAAACCCTTTTAATTCTGAGAGAAGACAAGACATGGGTTGATCATGATGATCATTTGATTTATTGATTGATGATGACTGATGATGATGAATGCTTGTTAACCACCCAATGCGCCTAGCAGCGCAGTTGACAATGCCACAGGCGATTCGTCGATTTAAGATAAGACATGATAGTAGATTGAATAGCTGAGATACATGGAGTTCTTCCCGCCGTGGGGAAGTTGCCTCTTAACACCAATCTATCTTTCAACTAATCTGCTCATAGTGCACCGACAGAACGATCTGTCTCTGTGATAAGACACGACAAAAAACTTACTATCGCGAGTGATATTGCTATTGGCTGAGCCGTTCTAATTTGACAGTTCACCCGTACCAAAATATTGAATTATCGAAGTTTGAGTACAATATTATATTTAACTAGCTTATGCTCGCGACTTCGTCCGCGTAGACTACACAAAATGCAAACCCCTATTGAAATAGGTGTTGCATTTCAACCCCTTAGGGGTTGCATTTTCAAAAATCCTTTCTTAGCGGATGCCTACGTCATAATAGCTATCAGCATGCCAAATTTCAACCCGATCCGTCCAGTAGTTCGAACTGTGCGTTGATAGATCAGTCAATCAGTCATTCACCTTTTCCTTTTAGAAAAACTCCTTTTAGACTTAAACGTCAAAGTAAAGTTACGTATTTTTTTCAGGGCATTGCGCAACGTCTGCGATCCTCTTGTATCCAAATCTCAGAAATCCAATGCCTTTGCAACGCAATGCTAGTTTACAGGAAAGTTCTCCCAACAAAACAAAACCTCTATCCCTCTACCAACCGTGCACCGATCCTTTCCGAAGGTTTAAACTCCATTCATCCCCATTACGAGCATCAAAACCTTCCAGCCCAATAAATCCACCGAGCGAATTAACCCCTTCGTCATCCGAAAGTGTTGAAACATCTTCAAGACAATCCGAAACTGATAATGCCGATTCTGAATCGCTAGCATCCTCAAGTGATATTGACTATCACAGTCAAAAATCCTATTTAAGTCCCGATCTCCCATCCATACCAAGACAACCATCCCAAATCAATAACCAATACCTTCTAAACGGCGAAGAAATAGCCGAAAAGTATCGGAAAGCAATCATACATTACAGCAAATACCAGAATGCGGGTATTATTGAAACGGAGGCTTGTTTCAAGGCCGCCAGGATCGCGGTCGAACAAAACAATAGTCTGCACGCATCCGGTTTCTTACAGAATGTTATATTTATTAACTTGACTTTGAGTGAACAAGAGAAGATTCAGAGGTTTGATACTCTCGCTGAACTCTATAAAGAAATAGGTAAGATTTCGTCTAGTAGTGAACAATTCAAGTAATTGAAATGTTTTTCTTGTTACAAATATAGTATACTGAAAATAGGTTTTAATCGGGAATTAATTCTAATTTATATTGTACAATTTTATCCGTTTTGCCCTGAACATAAAAAGTCAAAGTAAGCTCTATAGATCTCAAACTTACAGTAAGGATTAATTATTACCTCTAAGATCCGTATTTTTTATTGTAGGTTTCCTCCGTAAAGCCGCATTTTGTCAGCGGCTTGCGGCGACGCGACACGTGAGCGCCAACAACCCGAACCCTGACTGGCAAAGATGCTACTATCTCATGTTGCACAGCTTCCCGGGACACAAGCTTAGCCTCGACCCTAACTACGTCATACAGCACCAAGTTGGTGAGATTGTCTTAAGTGTTTTCTTTCTGTTGTTTCCTAACTTTATTTAACCTTGGAAAAATTATAGCTTAGTGCAGATAAAGAGAGACCTTATGGGTGTCTGGCAATACATGACGTGATTTCTAATAATATTCTGAAGAAAATATGAACAAATTAGACTTTATACTTTGACGTAAGATTTTATACGTCTATTTTGATGATTTTATCTGCCAATCCAAAGCCATATGATCCAAACTTTACAGTCGCTGATCGTTTCTCACTGTGTTAGGGACAATACGCAGAGAAACTTTCAGCTTTTATAAAATAACGACGGTCTGACCCTCGCGGGCTCTTAGTCCAAGATAATAATAATTAATCAGTCTGAATAAAAAATACATGCAACAGCGGGCTGCCTAAGCCACCTGGCTCAAACAAGCGATGACGAGTTGCTAGTTTCGATAGTTAGTCTCCTTTAGGAGGCATGCGTTCTTGTGACGTGAACATCCCTGCAAAATTACAGCTAATGATTATTATGACTCGCATACCCGATTTGTCTGCTGTCGAATAACATTCTTTGCAATCATTCAAGTTTTTCACAAGAGTTCACAAACCAGCATTTGAGTATCTTAGGGAATTTAAGATGTTATTAAAATTATAAAGAGTGGTAAAATTATTGATCTTTTTAACCCTCAAGGTTGGCCACAACTACAAATTCAGCTATTGCACGAGCTGGTCGTAGCGGCTCGCAGGATGGGCCACCCCGCGCTCGCGACTAGACACAAGACCTTCCTCCTGCAGACCATGTGGCCGCATCTGTCGCGGAAGGACCAAAAAGATATGGCCATACAATTACAGGTAAACGTGGAAATCTCAGGTTTGTCAAATTGTCAGGTTTCATTACTAATAACTAAAGTAAGGTATCCAGTTTATATAAAAATGAATTCTTTGGAAATTAAACTGCATAGTTAATAATAAAGTCCCAATAATAATAATCATAATCTAATCTAAATTCTATCAATATTCTCTATCAAGGATCTAACGGGACAAACCGGCTTTCTAAAATCCCAGGACATATTCGTGACAAATCTAGCGGAAATTCAGCACGCATTTTAGGCCTCGTAAAATTCTGTTTTTCTTTGTCCCTTGTCTATAGAAAAAAAAATCAATACATTTACCTTTCCTAAACAATCTGGATAAGGATAAGGATTCATTTTTCGCAGACAACCCTATACCACAGTGTTCGTTATGAATTAATCTTTATTTTAACGTAATTTCAATTAATTAACTAGACCAGTGCAAATTAATAGTATCGATTTACCGTTTTTTACCTGCCTACCCAAGAGTTTTGACGGGAAAAAAATAGTCAACCTAACGTTTGAATATTCTATAGGCTTCATAATTTCGATTGGTATGGAATTTGTCTATTAACCAAACCAGTAAAATGTTTAAAAAAAAATTTTTTTTATTGTTAATTAATCATATTCTGGACTGAAATTATTTAGTCCACCCATTTGTAGTATATTTATTGACATATTTAATTTGATATAAAATACTTGTCATCCATTAACCAGCTCGGTTGTTAATCCATTAACAAGGTCGTTTTATACTGGGATGCTATACTATAAAATCTACTATCACTTTTTGGCAAGAACATAGTGTTTGGCAAAACAATTCTAAAGGTGAGATATTGTTTCAAAAATTTTGCAGGCTCTCTCAGCTCAATGCGAAGGTGGCCCAGTCCCTCTAGTTCTCGAAACTGGCGAAGTGATCCCACCAGCCAACCTCACTCACGTACCAAGCTGCTCCTACTTCAGCCCGCGCCCCTTACCGCCCGCCAGAACGCCGCATCTCATCAAGTGCAAGTCTAATCAAGGGCCCTTTATATTCACCCCCATACACTTTGGTAGCCTGGAGAGGAAAACTAAAAAAGACGAAGGGAAAATGGGTAAGGATTTCAATAATTGTAAAAAGGCTTATTATCCAAAAAATATCCTCACATACATATTTTTTGATATTAGTAAACTTCGATAAGCATCCTGTGTAAGCGGCATGGATCTCGAAGCATGAGCTTGAATACTTGTATACGTGTACATTCGCCCATTTACTCTGTAATTGATTACTGTGTGTGCAGTAGACTATATGAAGAAGACACGTAGTAATGCGGGAGACAGATGAAAGAGATTTTGACGTGATATAAAAAGAATACCCGGCTGAGTTTGTTATGGGCTCTTATCAGACTTGAGCGCGTTTGTAACCCTCGTAGCTTTAGTCATAACTTAAAACTTAATTAATTATCACGACTATACCTACCATCTTACAAATCTAAAAATTTTTGACTATCAAGAAATTGCGGGCATCATCTATTTTTTCAAATAAATGATTTGCCTGTAAATGCATATTCTTTTTAATACCATTTATTTTTTCCAGAATATCTTTGGGTTGAGGACGACATATGCGAAGTCCAAATGAAATTGACGAATCCGTTGCCATTCGAGCTGAAAGTGTCTAACATGCGTCTTTTAACTTCTGGCGTTGTGTTCGAATCCATCCCCGAAACAATAATCCTCCCTCCAGATTCCCCCACCACTGTCAACCTCCACGGTACACCCAAAGAAATTGGTGAACTTCAAATATTGGGTTATTCCACCCATACTTTAGGTGTCAAATCTAATTGTAGACTCAAAAATATGCCGATGCCTCATAAATTCCCTGCCTCTTTCTCGATCGAAGTCATTCCCAGCCTGCCAACTATCACTATAGAAACTACTTTATCCCTTGCTGGTAACATAAACCTGTCTAATCCGGAAATATCTGGAAGTATTGCTAACATTTCCCTTTATAATGGGGAAAGCACAGAGTGTACGATAAAGATCACCAATACAAGTAGCGTTCCTATTGAATATCTAGATTTATCTATTCAGGTAAGCATTACTTTAGACGTGTTTTTTATTAGGATTTCTTCCACTTAGTTTCTATCACTTTCCACTTCTCAGGGAAAGTATTCAAGAAATATGTATCTAAATTTAAAATAGACCAAGTTATTGTTAGGACTTCTTTCATATAGAGAGAGCCTAGAGTTAACATCGCTTAAAATTGCTTCAGCAATACTGTAACAAATATTTTGAAACATTAAAAATGTTTAGTATCTCTTGCACATCGGACTTAAGAAAAAGATAACGGTTTCGTAGCGCGTCGTCTCTGTCGTTGAGACTGACAAAACGTAACAAGTATATATAAGTCACGGCGACGACGCTCTACGAAGCCGAAATCTTTTTCTAAAGTTCGATGTGCTATCTTTCCTGCCGGGCACTATGTATTTGTTAAGAGTAACGAAGTTCAGTAGTCGACAATAACATTTATTTTCTCTACAGTCAAACATGGACAGTCAACTGCAATCTAAAGTATTCCAATGGTCAAATGAGGAAATCCAATCCCAATTACCGATCAAACCAAATGAAGTCGCGACTATAGTGATGAAGTTATACGGTGAAGCCGATTTCTTAGACTTGGGCGGTGTTGGGGAGAACATATTCCCTAATAGTCTGACGTCAAATTATCCTTCGCGAGTGGGATCGCCGGTACCGAATGCGCAAACATCTCTGCCAACTCAAAGTTCTAACCCGCAAAATTCTTTGAGCAGTGGACTTATGGTAAACAGGACTTCTGGGAGTTTTAGGTAGGTATATTCATGTTTTGTCCTACCCAAGTTTTAGTTTAAATCATTTAAAGTTGTCAGTTGCCAATCAACCCTAACAAGGTTGCTATAATAGAGTAATGAAGTTATATGGTGCAGATAGTGAAGTTATGGTGAAGTTATATGGTGAGGTTTCTTAGACTTGACAGGTCTTCTTGACTTAAATGACAAGTCTAAATATATTGCTATCCTTTTCATAATTTTATGTTTTTAGACCAATAAAAACCGTTTATAAACCTGCTCGTCTGTAAACCTTGGTTTTAGACCAATAAAAACCGTTTATACCGTGTAGGTAAACCGTTGTTTTAGACCATAAAAAATGAACACGCCGGGTATCCGTTAGTATTCGTAATTATAATAAATAATAATCAATGTTTATATTTGTTTTAGATCTACAAATTCGCAAGCTACTAGTTGGTCAGCGCCTATCTCAATAATGCCACCATCTCGAGGCAGGCAAATTGAAGCTCAGGTACAATTTATTTAGCGTTTTCAACTAAAGTGTCGAAGTATAATAGAAACTAAACTAAGGGAAATCGCAGAAACTTTGGAAGACTTTTTTTGCAATCTATCCGGCGTTTTATTTATAGGGCTTCTTTCTAAAATGAAGATAAATTGACAATCCCTTAATAAACTATCAATAATTTAGCTTAATTTTGTGAACACACTGATTAGAAGCATTGTCATATGATTTTGATACACATATCAATATTTATCTTGAGCCAATATTAACTTTACATAATTTTCAGCTTCTAATAAGGTACTCAGGCGGCGTGGATAAGGACATGCACTGCCGACAGTCCACCCTTCAAATGAATCTCGAGCTTCTACCGAGTGTATCCATCACGCACTGGGATGTTTTACCGGCGGAAATGTGAGGATAAATTAAATTCTATGTTCGATCCTATACTCTGTCCATGGAAATAAATTAGTATAGGGCCCCTTTCTGTTACGTAATCCCATACCATACAAATCACAGAGACAAAAATCTCAGTAGGCGTTAACCATTTTGAGGCACCAACGAATGCTGTGGCTGTGCGGGCGTGCGGGGCGTTCCCTCCCCGATTTCCATCTCGACCTGTCGCGTACTATCCTAATCCATACTAATATTATAAATGTGAAAGTGTGAATGTTTGGATGTTTGTTACTCAATCACGCAAAAACATCTGAACGGATTTGTATAAAATTTGAAATGGAGATAGATTATACCCTGGATTAAAAATAAAAATAAAAAAAATAAAAAAAAAATTTATTCGTATAAACTTTTACAAGTACTTACGAATAGTCAGATGCATCTACCACTGGTTCGGAATGCCTTTCACATAACACATAGGGTACTTTTTAACCCGGAAAATCAAAGAGTTCCTGCGGGATTTTGAAAAATGTAAATCCACGCGGACGAAGTCGCGGGCATCAGCTTCTAGCTAGTATGTTATATAATAAATTTAAGGTAAGATGTCCCATACCAAGCATACAGTCAGTTACGTTTTCTTTCTTACAGTCCAAGTCAACTATACCTAGTGTTAGATATAACTAATCTCACGAACGAAGAAATGGATTTCCACTACGCGTCGAGCAAACACGTCCTCATCGAGAGTAAAGAGTCGCGCCGAATACCCGTGCCACTCGACCGATGCCCGTTTACTGCCGCGCACACTAAAATAGAGGATGGTAAGTGCTTGTCATCATCAACATGGGGTTATTCAAGGGGCGGACCAACAAATTCCTTAAAGGCCGGCAACGCATCGGCGGTTCCTCTGGTGCTGCAAATGTTCATGAGCGGCGGTAATCACTTAACATCAGGTGACCCGCCTGCTCGTTTGCTCGCTATCTCTATTAAAAAAAATCATCATCAACATCATCAACCGATAGACGTCCATTACTGGACATAGGTCTCTGGATACAGCGGCTCCCTGCGACTCGCCAGTGCTTGTCTTATCACGAACGAATTATTGTTGTTTTTTGTTTGTAAATCTCAATAACGTTGTTATTAAGGCTTAAAAGGTTAGCACTTAGAGCCAAAAGGTGCAAACAAAGAATCTCACACTTGCTCGTCGACAGTAAAGAGTCGCACCGAGTGCCCCGCGCTCCCAATCACTCCATTTTCTGATACGAAAACTCCATTTTAACAATTCTTCTTCTTCTTCTTTTTTATAGTCGTAATCCTCATTGCTGAGGGTCGTTACTCCTTTCCATTAATCACATAATGGCAGTTCTCTTGGGATAATAATGTGGTAGGTTCCTATACATACTTCTTCATACAAACTTACTAAGAGAACGAGATTTCAATTCTTAGCTTTTTCTGTTATTATCAGAAATTTGGACCTCCAAATTTGGTCATCCATCCAGTTACCGACTTGGAACAACGTTGCTTAACAATCGCAATCGATTGATATGCGTTGCCATAACTAGGCCCCTCTTTATTTTAACATTAAACCATTCTACTTTATGTATTTAATTTCAACAGAAACGTTAGAGCCTAAATCCATTAGCACAGGCAGTTCTACCAATAGTCTGGAACTGATGTGCTCGGAGCATTTGACGAAGAACGTAGACCTGCGATGGCATCTGCTGCAGTCCAACATAACGGGGAAGGCTTCGGTCAAAGGCATCACACTGTCGCAGACCATGATGGATATTGTTAGAATGTCGCCCTTGAACTGGGGTAAGTACTGCAGTTGTAAACGGAATGAACTGTTACAAAATAGTATGAGCATAATACAAGAAATCCATACTAATATTATAGAAGGGATAATGACTAATAGTCAAATCAGAGACGTTTTATCAAACTTCACAATGCTTACGTATGGGAGCTTGTATGAAATACGTAGATGCAACATCAAGACTTTAATTGATGTATGAACTTTTTTAGTTAGAATTAGTAGCAGTATTTAATAGTTAATATGGTTAGCAAACTTAAAACTAACAGCGGACGTGGATTTTACGAATTTTGGAATACCCTCTATTTAATCATTCCTCAGAAATAATTTATTTTTGACAGAAACTCTCAGAATGAAAAGGGTACAGTAGCCAGCAGGATATATTGTACATCGATCGTTAGGAAGAGGAAGGCTTTGTTCCTGTCACTCATACCTATGTGACGTTTTTTCGGTCTCAAAGACAGTCAAAACCGCTATCTCTTTCTAAAGGTCGATGTACAACATTTCTTGCTGCTTGCTTGGTACTGTACACCACGCTGGCTAAGTGCGAATTGGCAGACTTCACACACTTTTGAGAACATTATAAAGAACTCTCAGACATGCAGGTGTCCTCGCGATATTTTCCTTCGACGCTGTCAAACCAATAATATTTATAATTTGTTTATAATTCCGTAGAAGTAAGCGTGAACAAGCAATGCATCAAGCCTCAAGAAGAGTACAGCTGTATGGCGGGCGAATGTCTCTCTCTCGGCGTGGCCGTGAGGAACCATCTAGACCGGCCCTTACACAAGCTGTGCCTCTCTGTGCAGTTCTACCAGGACTACAACAACGGCGTGCTCAACTACAAGCTCGACAACCGCGTCGCCACAGCGGGGAATAACAAGTAAGAACTTCCCATATGTTATGAACATAACCAAGAAATTTTTCAATTACTTCCCAAATACTAGTACAGTACGCGGCCGAAAGTGATGAACATCGGCCTTTAGTGACATTTCTTCTTTGTAGATTGTTGTCTCTGTCACTCATACCCATATGACGCTTCGTCGGTCTCAAGGCCCGCGACAGTGCTCTAGAAATCTGCTGTATCTTTCTAAAGATCGATGTACATCACTTTTGGCCGCGTACTGTACACAACGGATACACTCGATCATTTTTAATTTTATCCAATGTTTGACATGATAACTACTCTGAATAAGTACCATATTATATAAGTCAAGCCAATAAAAATTAAGTTCATCTCATGTATGTTTTGCAGAGTTGTGCTATCATTCAGTTCATCTCATGTATGTTTTGCAGAGTTGTGCTATCAACTCTACTGGAATCGGCAAAAGCGTTCCACGAGTGCACCGTCGTATTCCTGACTCCCGGGGATTACAAAATAGACATTCAGTGCTCGACCACAGAACCTATACTGGACGAGGCACCGCTGGTCAGGGATAGCCAACCCAGTGCACAGTCGTGCGCGGGCGAAGTCAGCCATATCTGGAGATTCATTCCACCTGTAGCAATAAGCGTCACAGATTAAAAAGAAAAGTTGATTGCAGATTGTCAAAATTGGTAACATTAGCTCTAATGTTAACATAGTTGAGATTGTGTCATTATGTTGTTAAAATAATAACTTAATAAAGTTATTAATTAATAAAGCGATAACAGATGGGTCACACTGATCCTGAATCATTTTTTAGCTGATCAGTTGCGCTATTATCAGTTGTCCTATCCGCGGAAAGAAGTAAGTGTAGCGTTCTCTCTGTTACGTAATATAAAAATGATACCGGCTAAAATTTCAGTGGGCGTCAACTATTTTGAGTGACCAACCAATCACACACATGTTTTCAAAGACTCAAAATGGTAAGCCCACTGAGATTTGCCTCTATCATTTGTATGGGATTACATAACAGAGAACGCTATACTAACTTCTTTCCGCGAATAGACTATATTATATTATAGTCTTTTCCTTTTATTTCACTAATGTTACACGCGGCTCTAATGTTACCCACCGCGACTTCAGACTAAATTGTTTTATTTATTCAACCTAGATTATTATTAAAATTTTATGAATGAAACATTTTATTAATTTACGGTAAGTTATGCAGAAAAATAAAAATTATGTTTTAAAGTGAAATGATGTTTTCATTCTTTTATGGCACATAACCTAGATGTACTCTGTAAGAAACTAAAGGCATGACCTTGACATGAATGCGCAGATTTATTTTGGGGCTCAACTCTCAGCCCTGCAAGATATTATACCAATGTACTCTGTGCCCGCAAGCCCATGCCCTGAAATCACTAACATATACACTCTGCGTCAAAAAAATCGCACCTTTCAAAAAATCTACTTCAAACAATTTTAAACCTTATTTGACATCAATAATGAGGGTCATGTTGGGTATCATTTGAAAGGGGATGAAATGGAGAGCACAAAAACAATTCAATTAATTATTTTTCTTTTATTGGAACAGCACAAAAAAAGAAGTTTATGAAACAGTAAAAATCCTTAATTAAGCCTTAATTTAAAACAGATTAATTATACAAAAAAGAATACAAAAAATGATCTTAAAAATAATCTAAAATCTAGTGTTACCCCCCCTTGCCCTGATGACGGCTTCCATACGATCCCTCATGGATCTTATCAATTTTAAAATGTCTTCTTGAGGGATAGTGTTCCATTCCTCAATAACAGTATCTTTGAGTTCCTGGAGAGTCGTAGGAGCGGGATCACGAGACCGAACCTTGCGTTTTAAATGGTCCCATAGGTGCTCAATCGGGTTCAGGTCTGGACTTCTTGCTGGCCAGTGCATGACAGAGATCCCAACCTCTTGAAGGTACTCGCGCACAATAATTGCAGTGTGAGCGCGAGCGTTGTCGTGCATCAACATGAACCCCTCGCCAACAAAACTGGCATAGGGGACCACATGTTCTTCCAGGATCTCTGTGATGTACCGGTGAGCAGTCAGTGACCCTTGCCCGCGAGCACCTCGAGCCCGGGAGACACAAACAAGGTCGGTTTTGCCGTCGGCAGACATGCCGCCCCAGAACATACAAGAACCGCCTCCATATTCCACCGTCTCCTGGATGCAGGCTTGGGCGAATCGTTCACCCTGTCTTCTGTACACTCTTTTGCGTCTGTCGTTGCAGAAAAGGCACACTCTCGTCTCGTCTGAGAAGAGAACAGCTTTCCATTGTTCGAGGGTCCAATTGACGTGTTCGCGAGCGAATTGCAAGCGGGCTCGCCGATGCTCTGCGGTCAATTTGGGACCCGTAGCAGCTTTTCGCGCCGCTATTTTCTTCTCCCTCAGTCTTCGTCTAACCGTAGACACACTCACAGTTCTTCTGTTAGTTGTCTGGAGCTGCTGTCGCAACTCAACAGCATTTAAGAACCGATTTCTCATAGCGTATTAGCGAGTCACGACTATGACGCCACGCCGTGGCGGCCACGGGCACAGTCACAGATTAATAGGGATACGGCACAGTGTCCGTGATTGCACAAAGTACACGTGATTGGTTGGCTGTCATATCACGTCATACTCTGCATCCCGCCACACAAGAAATAAATAAATATAACACGTGAATAATAATTTTCGCCCCTGTTTCCAAATCGAGAAAGAATAATATAATATAAACCATTGATAAGCCATGGACTTGCAACTTATCATGTGTTATGTGTATGGAATGCATAATGGAATGGCTCTAAAAGGGCCTAATATTTTAAAAACAGTGAATTTCAGATTTTTTTACCTAGCAACACCGCATATAAGGGGACAGCGTGACACTTCACAAGATGTTGGTAGTAGTTCCGATTTTGGCCACGCGCCGAAAGAGCCTTGTCGCACTGTAGATTAAGTTTTGATTAGGCTCAAAAGGGCCCAGAGCTGTTAAACCAGTTTTTAAAAAAATTTACATGAGAGTGATTTCTAGTATATGGTATAGTTGATCTGTGGTGGTGATATCCTATATGTATATACTCTTTGCTATATGTTATTGGTCTGTACTCTGTGGTGGTGATTTTCATTGTGTTGATCATAGATTATCTACTATATACTAGAGATAGATGTGCGACTCTAGATTTCTTTTTGTTGATTTTTTGTTGATCATATGCACAGAGTAGGTACTTTTTACATATGGAAGAGATATATATATATCATATATATATGGAATATATCATATGTTATTGGTCTATGGTGTTGATCGTGTTGATCACCGACCAGAAAATATAAATAAAAGGTGTTGATTATATTTTTATGTTTGCGAATAATTATTTCTATTGGGACATCAAATATATAGATATTTTTAGTTTCTAAGCCAATAAACACAATGTCAAACACGCATTGTGCAGTACAAGGATGTAAAATAAGTGTTTATAATAAACCGATTGGCGTCTATTTTCATCCGTAAGTAGGTCCTAGTCTGTTTATTATCATAATTATATTTTGGAAACATAACCTCGCGTTTTATGCATCATTATGACTAAAGTTGATTACTTAATGCACAATTTACTTTTATTTAATATACATGGGAACCCCATTACATTAACTTTGAATAATAACCTCATTTTAACTCAACATTGTTCTTATCCGACTATTTGACATTTTATTCTTATTCTTATTTGACATATTTCACTACCAGACACATTTTTACCTTATTTTTAAAATATGTACGAGTAATATTATCAGAACTCGATGCTAGGTATAACATAACATATTGCATGCTAATAGGCAGAATTTGGCTGTACCTTTTTGTTTTTGTAACATCTCAACTGTTTACCCATATTCGCAATAAAGAAATTTGTATTTGTATATTTGTATTTGTATTTAGTTTCAGTTATCTGTCTTCCGAATTTCCTATAAAAGTTATAAAATAAGGTAAATAACTATAGTTATAGGTTATAATAGTTTAGACTGGCGCCAATTTTGAGAATGGGATATGCACTATGAAGTTATAGAACTAATCAATCATTCTCTCCTTTTATATTATAGTTAAAGGATATTTCTTTGAAAGTTGCTCAATCTAATAGTGAAATTAATAAAATCTGTAATCAGTGAAGATGCTTCAAGACAGTGGAAATAATAAATATAACTTTTTACCTTGTAGTAACTATTATTTTACTATATTTCAGATGTCCTGCATCAAAGGATATGAGAAATAAATGGCTGCATGCATTGAAAAATAAATGTGCTGTACTTGACTGGAGAAAAAGTCGCATTTGCTCTAAGCACTTTGAGAACAAATATTTTGATGCTCAAAGAAAACTTAGAGATACTGCTGTACCTACACTGTTTCCAAACATTGGTCAGGTTCATAAAGTAGGTATTATTACTTACAAGACAACATTTGCACTTTTCTTTTATAATAAGACTAGATTATGCCTGTGACTTCATCCCCATGGATTTAGATTCTTAAAAATCCCATGGTGACTGATTTTCTGGGATAAATAACTATTTCCATCTTCAGGATGCAATCTATCTCTGTTACAAATAGATGATACCCACAACTTCATCTTGTAGATTTTGGCTTTTAAAAATCCTGTGTGTTTGATTTTCCCAGACTAAAAGTAGCCTGTGTCTTTCCCCGGGATGCAAGCTGATCTTTACTCTGTGTTTTTCCAAGGCTAAAAGTAGCCTAAGTCTTTCCGGGATGCAAGCTTTCTGTTCACCAAATTCTATCCAAACACATGGGCTGTGAAAAGCTAACCGAGAGACACTCTGTATTTATAATATTAGTGTGGATTTCTTATATGTATGTACATTTTTTTCTATTTTCAGATTGACTACATCTCTAAAACCAGAGTTGACCAATTATTACATAGAGTACCCCAGGCAGAACTTGTAACAGATATCAAGAAAAGCTTGCTAAATCTAAAAGAACCAGCAAACTTTGACAAGATGGTATCAGATGACTTGAAATGTAGATCTGACGCCACAGTAGAAACACGGCAGTGGCTCTTAATCAAGAAACAAAATCATTTAAATACAAGATTGTTGGAGCTTGTAGCTCAGAACAAAAGACATGCAGAAATCCTGCAAAAGAATATGGAAGAATCTAAAAAAAATGTAGATTCATACAAATATGTTATAAAAAGTCTTCAGGAAAAATTGGTACATCTGGAGGAGCAAATTGAAATCTTAACTGCAGTGGAATCACGGTAGATTAATAATATTGTCTGTTTTCTAAGAAATAAATAATGCTAAGATTTAAGAAGTAGATATTTTATTACTATTGTCATTATTGGTAAAAATCTTGGATGAATTAATTCATCCAAGGTAAAAATACATAGGTGGTCATTATATAACTTACATGATTTTTATAGAAGAAAATAGTAAAATCAAGAAATAATATACAATTATACAGTGTACACTCTATATGCGAAATTGAAGGGACCGGGTGTCATAAAGAGTTTTCATATTTTTATCATTCATCATTATATCATTTTTTCATATCATTATTATTACTTACTGTAGTAAGTAAATAATATTTGCTAGGCAATTACAACAAATGAACACATTTCTAAAAATAACATAGTTACAAAGTATTTAATGTTTATTGTGGTCTAAAATAATGATGTATTTGTTTCACTATTGAGTGGTTGCTACACTATAGTATACCTACATATAGAATGTTTCAATATAAGATATAATGAGATAACAATGTAAACCAAATTAATTTACAATAAAGGGTAAGGTAAGGGTAATTATTAATAAATAACTCTTATAATAATTATTAATTATCATTCTAAGCATTACAGAATTTACAGATAATATAAATTGCACTAGTATCTTAATCTTAATAAATAAAAGGACAGACATTTTATACTATTAATAATTCAGTCTTCACTGTTACTTTTTTCTTAATTGTTTTTCTAGTATCTCTCGAAGATTCCCTTTTTTATTTGACTTCTCAGATAGACGCCTACCTAACGGTATTATTTCCATTTGTTGCAAACGTCGCCGGAATCGCTGGTAAAATTCTAAAACATCTGGATTAGCCCAGACATGACGTGAATCAAAGTCTAAAACTCTTAACGTATCCAAACTTTGTGCTCTGCTGAGAGCCACATAAGCTTGCCCAGCCTCAAATATTTTACCCAGAGACATTTCCACACAATCTAGGGTCAATCCTTGTGACTTGTGGATGGAAAATGCCCAAGCTAAATTAAGTGGTATTTGTCTGCGACAAAGTAAAGTACCATTTGAATTTTTAACATACCACCGTTCAGTTCTTGCTGTATATTCCTTTTTATTCTTAAACCTTACAACTGGAAATCCTTCATCGAACCTCACAACCACTCCTCTAGCTCCATTTACTAAACCTGCATTAACATTAATATTTTTGAGTAACATGACCTGGGCCCCCAATTTCAGCAATAACTTAGAAGGAGCGATTGTTTGCATATCAAGAGTAGTGGAAGCATTATCACTATCTTGTGCAGCAAATAATTTCTCTTCTCCACTCAAATCTTGTAACTTTGTGTTGTTAATCATTTTAGAATCATTAGTATGAGAACATAATCTTGTGGCTAAGATTCCATCACTTTCAATTTTCTGTGATGCAGTTTTCAGAAGTCTTTCACTTATTTCTTTTGTTACTCTACCTATTCTTATACTATTGAGTATTGAAATGAACTCCTGATCAGTTTGTCTGTGAACTTCCTTTAACTCAAAACACAGTTCTATGCATTTCTCCCAACATGATGTTTGAAAGCAAAACCTCTTAGTTGATTTTGCTTTATCCACTACTGGAGGAAGCTGTAGGAAGTCGCCACAAAGAATAAGCTGAATGCCACCAAAGGGTTTATCATTCTTTCGAACATATCTTGCAACTGCTTCCAATTTCTGTAACAATTTTTTTTTAATTAAAAATTTCTATTATTCTTTTAATTCAAGAGGATGAATTTAACAAACCTCAAAAAAAGTGCCATCAACCATAGATATTTCATCTATAATGAGATGTTTGCATCTTCTCCACTTTTGTGCCACTAATGGTATCTTAACAGCTCTCTCACTTAGCTTCTCTACTGATGCACTTCCATCTCCAATACCAGCAAATGCGTGAAGAGTGGTTCCACCTAAATATGAAAAGATTTTTTTATTAGATTTAACTCCCAATTTTGTTCAAATGAAACTTACATTGGCTTGAAGTTGCCACTGATTGCAGATTACTGCAGAAAATGAGCTTGTTCATGTAAATTTAGGGCTCAACTGTATATTTTTATTTTTATTATTATAGCCTCAATAGCTCAACCGGTAAAGGAGTGGACTGAAAACCGAAAGGTCGACGGTTCAAACCCCGCCCATTGCACTATTGTCGTACCTACTCCTAGCACAAGCCTGACGCTTAGTTGGAGAGTAAAGGGGAATATTAGTCATTTAACATGGCTAATATTCTTTTTAAATAAAAAAAATTAACTACTTGTGGACCAATTTGTATATAACTTAAAGCTGACTTAAATAGTCAAACTATATTATACTTTTGGAAAGTTTGATCATAATCTGTCCATTACCTTTTGCTTGAGTGCAGAGTTGACTGTACAAAAAACTTAGAAAACATATTTCAATCTTATAATAGAGGTATGAGAGTGAGATAAACTGATATAGGATTACTAAATAATTCTAAATACATATCAAAAATTGCGTAACCGGCAGGAATCGAACCTGCATCTTCTGGGTTCGCGCCCGATGCCTTGACCAACTCAGCCACGGTTTCGCTTACCGCCAGTGATGAAATTTGTGATACGTATGTTCTCTCAGTACTGAAGCAACTGTTGAAAGCTGTGGTAAGCGAAACCATGGCCGAGTTGGTCAAGGTATCGGGCGCGAACCCAGAAGATGCATTTTCGATTCCTGCCGGTTACGCAATTTTTGATATGTATTTAAAATTATTTAGTAATTTCTTTGAAGTGTAGGTAAAAACACTAAAAAATTATAAAAAATATGATATAGGATTAATCATTAATTCATACCAATATGACATGCAGCGACACCAGTTGATGCAGTTGGCATAGTAACATCTGGTGGTAAAGCTGCTATTATTCTCTTTAAAAGGAAACTCTTCCCTGTGCCTGCAGATCCTGTAAAGAAAATATTCTTGCCACTGAGACAAGCTTCTAACACCCTTTGTTGCTCAGCATTCAAAGAGCAAGCTGTAGTCAAAGGTGATGGAGAGTATAATTTCTTTGGTGCTGGACCTTTATTGACATCCTCTAATTTACGTTTCTTTGAAGGTGGAGAAGGTGTAGTAGTTGTCGCTTTACTTATTTTATTCTTAGCTTTACATACATCAGCAACTGTTACAGGGCTGATATCCTCAAAGGATTGAGCCTTTCCACTTAGTAATTTTGCTCGCATGGTCTTTTTGGTAGGAGTTTTATTATCTGCTTGGTCTTTATCACCAGTAATCTTAACAAATATAGTCCTTAAAAACGAGACCAAGTTCGTTGGCGGGGCGTTAGATATGAACAGCGTACAGCCCGCGTCTTGAAATTTTACGCTCGATTTTCCCTCTGCCATAAACTTTTTGAAAACATTTATATTCTTTATCGCTAGCCGAATTGGCGCTTGTTTTTCACTCGTTATTTCCATAAACATTTCGCGAAACTCATTTCGAATCAGTCTGAGAGAAGCGGTTTTGTAAATAACTTTTCTCGTAACAGATCCTTGTGCGGTCATCCACTCTACCGTCACTGCACAAGATAGAAAGGTTTCTCCAGATTCCATTTCATGTAAAGGTTGAAGAAATTCACTTTAATTCATAAATTTATAAAATAATTGGAATAATAAAACAAGCGAAAAAGTACTCTGAACAAGCGCAAGCGCACGCACCACCAAAAATTACAGAGACACCACAGACTAAATCACTGTCAAAACTCAAACGTCATTTCATTTTGTCAAAGACCTGTGGTCAAAGACTAGGTATCTGAGAAGACTATGGCAACTCCAACTTTTTTAAACTGGTTTTACAGCTCTAAGTTCTAGCAATTTTAGATCAGTGAACTTTTAAAAAACTTAGTTTGCTCACTTGCTGTGTCTTATTCTTATTTCATAGAGATAGAATAAGTAGTCCGTGGGCGGGCTAAAAGAAATTGTTTCTTTTGCCACAATCATCATATCAATAACTCAGAGCCTTTTATTTCTGGTCGGTGACCTTTTATCTTTTATCCTTTTATCCTTTTAGTTCAGACGCAGTGGTATGCTGACTGCTCGTGCTCAGCAGGCTGGCAGAAATCATGAGTTGCTCGGAAGTCGAAGGCTTACAAGTTACGTTGTCATAATGAGTAGAAATTGATTAAAGGTAGGTACATGCAGAATTCTTTGGAGGATTGTACCGTAATGTACCTACCTAGTATTTTCAAAATAACCGCCACGTCCGTTCGTTGTATGTTTCAAACAAACAGAGCCAAAGAAATTCGAATATTAAATCAATACGTTTTTTTCAGATTTGCATGATAATTTAGGGTAGGTACCTACACCTACCTACCACCCGCACCCTTCACGCACTAACTTTTGTTCTACATTAAACTATTAACTACCTGGTCAAGCACAAATGCGATAAAAATTAAAAATGGGGCTAAATATTATACTTAGTAAATTACGTAAATTAGGTATAATAATAGATAATTATGAATTCAGTGGAGGTACGCCGCCATACGAGGTATAGGCAATAGGTACATTAACTTCTATTTAATTTTATTTCGTAGCCGGAGACAAGCTGTCATTTAACGGACAGCTAATAATTTATCGCCGGCCGTAAAAGCGTCTAAAGATAAACGCACTGTCAGAGGCAAACATAAATATACCATTATGAATTACATTATACACAATGACTGTAAACCCTACGATTATGTATTTTGTCTAATCTCCATCAATTTTTCAAGCAAGCAAATGTGTACCTATATACCTACAGTTAGATCTATATACAGTTTTCTACAACATAATAATTATAGACGGTAGAATCCGTCTAGTAGAGACGTGGCGCAGACTTCATTTCGATAGGAGCCGTCAGCGGGGAACATAATAGGTACCTACCTCCTACTTAATTAAAACTACCTGACTATTCATAAGCACTTTTAAAAAGTTTACATGAATAAAAAAACATTCTATTCTATTCTATTCTATGCTTAGGTTCTTACTTCTTCACACTTTTGACGTGGTCAGGTTCTGCGCCAGCTCCTGTATGAGTTTTAAGTTGGCATAAAATATTATCACCAGATTGTTATTCAGTTATTGCCATTAAAAAAATATAGATAGGACTTATAGCGTACATGTCTACTTTGAAATAAATGATTACATATATAATCTTTAGTAGGTAAGTCGTAAAGTCTTTGCAGGGGCTAGCAGAGGAAAATCAGACAGAGGGGGCCTATCACATTTATTTTAGTAGGTAGGTAAGTATAGTACGATTCAAACTTAAATGCGTCTGCGTGAAGTTGCGACCCGTGCGCAGTTACTTCGGACGGACACCCAGAATCTGTGTTCTGACTTCTGCGCAACGTCGTGCGCAAACGTCAGGGGCGCATTTACGTTTGAATCGTACCTACTATAGTTAGGTACAAGGACCTTGGCTTAAGTAGGTAGGTACCTAGCTACCGACTTACATACGTATGTTACTACGTATGTACATACCTAGTCTGTATCTCTGTTTCCGTATGATATTTAGGCTTCTCAAATAATTGGGTCATCCTCTTCGCATTAAGTAACTTGATCCACTTACAAAGGCAACTGTTTATCTGACCCTAAACTGTTAAGCCACATAAACAACGATGCGAACGGCAGCGTACGTGTACCGACATAGGTACTATAAGAGCACCGCCTCAATATCAAACTTCGTCTACTTAAATTCGAGATTTCTCTTATTGTTTTGCTTATTTTTTCGGTAATTCTTTTATTTTTTTGGGTTCCGTACCAAAATGGTAAAAGGCACTCTCATAGCGCAACATGCATCCATCTGTCACACGCTTATTTCAGTGTGACCTAACTATAGTCCGTGACAGGTCGAGATGGCAATCGCAGAGGAAACGCCGTGCACATGCACATCGGCACAGCCTCTACGCTAACCCGGTGCGGGTGTCCCGAGCCTCATACCTACCCCGATTGACATCTCGACCGATAGGTAAGTAGAAGGTATAAAGTGATTTGGTAAGAAAAACCCTATAGGTTGGAATAACGTGGTTTGTGAATTGAAAGACGACCACCAGACGTTCCATTGGTGCTCCAGAAATTCATTACACATGCTAAATTTCAAAAGCCTGCTTGCCCCGACAGTGACTGATCTTTGATGCCAAGTGACATATTGAGATCATTAGTCAATCCTCATAACAAGTAGTTACCTACTTATAATGCGTAAAATTTTAAACTTCATGTCAAAAGTACTAGAGATTTTAATCCTTATTTTATAGGTGAACCGTCGCGTTGCGCGTACTTTTGACATGACATTTGACCCATAGAATTAAAATTGTGCGTGAGGAGTCATTTTGTACAGACTATACCTACCTAAATTGTTGTGATAGTAGTTAGGTACCTATTGCATAAAAATAATAAATTAAAATACTCAGGTTTTTTTTATTTCTGTTCTACCAGGTTTTTCCTTAGCCAGGCCTTTCCCTAAAAAATCAGACATTTTATGCACCCTTGACAGGCATGCGTCCATTTTGAAATACTTAGTAACCCCAGTCGTAGGAGGAAGGGCTTGCGAGCCGCCCCGAGCCCACCCATTGCCAATGTGCCATTATGTTATACCCTCAGAATACAGAACAATTCTCAGGTTACACCTACTAATGGACATAAATTCAGTCTCACAGACAAAAGATCAGTCTTTCGCTAAGTAATAGATCAATGATTAGGACGAAGAACTGCGAAATCTGAGAGGTCGTAGGTTCTTTTCTTACCTTGTTCTTCCATTTCTAGCATCCTAAGTACGATTTTTTGTTTTTGAAGCTCGAATTATGGTTATGTTTTGTAAGTAAAGTAACGTAATGAATTATTGCAAATTCAGCAATTGACCATCAGAAAAGTGTACATTTTATCTCGAATTTGACTTTTGACTTTTAAAAAGAGGACATACATAGAACACTATTACTCCTCTATTTAAATAAGATCCAGTTGGAAGAGACAGAATATCAAATCGTCATCTGGGAAAGGAAGTAAGAAATCTGTATGTACCTATATATAAAGATTTTCAACGATGCTGCGCTGCACCAGTCTGATCGTCAAGAAATCATATCATTGTATGGATATTTTGCAAGCCGAGGCAAGCAATTGGTACCTACATATTGCCTCTATCTCTTTCAACGCTGAATATTTCCAAATGAACGTGAAAATAAGTATATTTACTTTGAAATCAAGCGGCGTTGATACTTTTAGGAGCGCCTTCCGTTCAGATTTCGCATGTAATAAAATATTATGACTGCGATACTCCAAACAAATGCGCCAAATTATATCAAAATTCAGAAATACGTTCGGTGTGAATTTGCTTTTATGTTGCACTTGTCAAAAACACAGGTAGTAGTATATGCTCCAGTACCTACATATTTTGAACCAATGCGTTCAGCAAATTAGTGCCGACCAATGTGTAAACGGTATTAGCTTAGTGGTTAATTCGTTGCGGCCTCCGGGTAAGTCTGGGATTCGATCCTAATTTAGTTAGATAATTAAGTAGGTACTTAATTAGCTAACTATCACTTGTTTTTAGGAAAACATGGCGAGGAAACCTGTTGGGCGATTGTCTAAAACCTGCATCAATCATTATTACAATCTCAATTGTTGTGATTGGCTGAATTTGTGCGATTCTTGTTGTAACAATGCATTGTAGCCAATAATGAGCGAGCGTTAACCGATCAGAGATGATTGCGATCGTGACATTGTAGCTGTTATTCTCCCGCAATCGCGTAGCTGGATGCTTGAGATTTCATCGCAATGTTCTCAAAAGTGTGTGAAGTCTGCCAATTCGCACTTGGCCAGCATGGTGGCCCAGGCCTATGATAAGAGACCCAAGTTCAAGACTCTTAATACATAAGCAGCGGACAACTTTTTTTTAATTTATAGACTAGCGCTTCATCAGCAAAACTGCAATCAGACCTAGTGGCAAGTGATGATGCAGCCTACGATACTTAATAATAGAACGAACTATGATGAGCAGCGATGGGATGTACTACACTGGCTGAATTGCAGCAAGTGTCGCATGTCGTGGACTGTAGACGGTCCATGCACTATAGCCGAGACACTTTATGTACAAAAAATTGCTACAGTCTGGACGCAATCGACAGTAGTTTCGACATTTGTGTCGAATGTCAATGTAGTCGGGTGTCTTTAGCCTTCGTATTTTGTGGTTATGATACCTACCTACCGACGTTTTATTGCTATCCATCTTCTAGTCAAAAGTAAACGTAAGTAGTAACGTTTTAGGTAGATAACTAGGTGCCATCCTTTTTCAGTCTCATACAGTTACGATTAATAAGACGTATATCTACTTACAAATTAGAGGTGTCAAAAAATAATGTACCTAATAAATTTATTAAATATATAAATGTATTCAAGATATTCGTTTTTAGATTAAAACAAAATTGAATACAATATATAATAAGTAGTGAAAATTTGAGAAAATCCTTCCTAAAAAATAACTCAGGCGTTCGATCGTTGATACGCCGCGCGCGGCGCGACCGAGCGACGATATTAGAATAAAATATATTAGGTAGGTACAGCTGAATACAAATATCGTCGCGATTCGACGGTGAATAATTATTACATCGAATTTTCGTATTGGCCTGTTACATGTTGACTGTGATGATACGAGTATGCGGCTAGTATTTTTATCATTTTGTTTGTTTCGTAATAAATTTTGAATGCAGTTTTATTTATTTGTGAACTTGAGTGTCGATAAATATTTAATGCGAATAATTGTAATGTAGATTAGGCAAAATAATGTAGATTAGGTACATTTTTGTGTTGTGATAGATTTGTGTCGCGCGTTAATAATACATATTATAGTAGATTTGTTCTTTTTGGAAATACTTGCGTCATTTTATAAATCGTATGAGAAAATGTTTTTCAAAGTGTAGGTATTATCATACATTTAAGTATTATAGGTAATAGGTTAGGTACGTGAAGTGGTATTGTTCTTTTTAGAAATCATCATCATCATTTTATAATTCGTATGATAATAAATATGTAGAAATGTATGATAATAAATATAGTAGTTACCTACTAAAAAGATTTTTTTATAGGTAACTAGGTAAACTTACCTACCTAATGTATTGTAGGTATCTACTTGACATTGCTTTATCGTTCTACTTGTTTTTATTTTTACAAACATAGGTAGGTACTAGGTACTGTATTCCGCGACAGGTTGAGATGGCAATCGGGGTATGAGGCGGGGGTGACACCCCGCACACCCGCACGTCACCCTCGCTCGCCCGCACTGGGTTAGCACAGGGGCCGTGCGGGTGTGCGGGGCATTCCCTCCCCGATTGCCATTTCGACCTGTCGCGAAGGTATGCATTGGGTACCTATTAAGAGTAAAATTTAAAATTTAAATCAATCGAGTTAAATACAAGCTATACCCTAGTTCTCGACCTTATTGACGGTTATGAGAAAGTTGTTTTTTGTCATATTCTTGTTCAGTAGGTATCATTCATAGATTGTTAAAATGTTGTTCCCTATGTCAATAAGGTCGGAAATCGCTTGCACCCATTTATCTGCTTGCGCCTCATGGTGAAATCGGTGCAAGCAAATCTCGACCTTATTGACGGTTATGAGAAAGTTGTTTTTTGTCATATTCTTGCTCAGTATAATTCATAGATTGCTAAAATGCTGTTTTCTGACGTATGTCAATAAGGTCGAAAATCGATTGCACCCATTTTTCTGCTTGCGCCTCACGGTTCAAGCAATTTTTTTTGTAACAAAATAATGTAACGTTAATAATTATTAAATATTTGTCTGTAACACGTGATAATATTGTGATACACACATGAACCTGTATTTGACACCTCTATTACAAATCCTTACATTGTAGATTTCGTAGGTCGGTAGCTAAGATCATCGGTCGAGAAGACATGAAAGGGATCCATGCAGGAAACGCAAACACATTATGCAGGCTCAGAATTAGCAAACCGCCTGCATTCGAGTTTACAAACCAGCATCGTTAACGTGACAATATTGTTACGAGCCATTTTGTAACTACTAAAGACCTACCTACCTATCTCACCTATCTATTTGCATAACACTTTAGTATGCGACGCTCATCAGACGGAGTGGACTTATGTCCTAACTTTATGATTTATGACTATATGACATTCCGCTATAGCCTGACCTATTGTTGAAATCATTGATGTCGAAACCATCCCTTGAAATCATAGAGCTATGGGGTGATTCCGACATCAATGATTGAAATGTTAGGAAAGCAGCATAATAATAATAATGCCTACTTATTATTTTCAGGACAAAATGCCGCAATTTAGCTAACGTTTTTTCATTTATTTCATCATGATTAACCCATCACCGGCTCTCACTGTAGAGCACGGGTCTCTTTTCAAAATGAGAAGGGTTTTGGCCATAGTCTACCACGCTGGCCATGTGCGGATTGGTAGACTTCACACACCTTTGAGAACATTATGGAGAACTCTCAGGCATGCAGGTTTCCTCACGATGTTTTCCTTCACCATTAAAGCGAGTGATATTTAATTAATTAAAACGCACATAACTTCGAAAAGTTAGAGGTGCGTGCCCGGGATCGAACCCCCGACCTCCGATTAGAAGGCGGACGTTCAACCACTACCTAGGCTAATTCATTAAATTGTCATACAAATAGCTCGTTGTTTATATTAGCCTATGTATAGTGTAGTAATTAGGTAGTTGGCATCGTTCCGAGTAGGTAGCATCGCGCAGGGTTGCGTTACCTACTGCATCTGCTGAAACAAAACAATTCGTGTGAACCGGACAATGCAGGGTGATGCTACGGTGACCATCAAGCGCATCTAATTAGGACTATCCATAAATTACTGTGATAGATACTAAGGCCATCACGAATGTTCGAACGGGGTCATAAATCAAAACAACCATAGGGTTGTGAGAATGCCGCAGAAGTCGTTATCGACTATCGACAAATCCTTTTGTTACTGTTACACAGAACACCAGAGCATCAGGTTTCAGTTCCATAAGGTCTAAGTGCGAGCGAGAGGTATGATAAAAATGGTGTATGACCCAGTTCGCACGTTTGTAATGGCCTTAATATAGTGGTCAAAATGTCCGCCTTCTATTCGGGAAGTCGGGGGTTCTATTCCGGGCACGCACCTATGTGCGTTTTAAATAATCAAATAGCACTTGCTTTAAGGGTGAAGGAAAACATCGTGAGGAAACCTGCATGCCTGAGAGTTCTACCTACATAATGTTCCCAAAGGTGTGTGAAGTCTGCCAATCCGCACGTGGCCAGCGTGGTAGATTATGGCCAAAAAACTTCTCACTCTGAGAGTAGACCCGTGCTCTGTAGTGAGCCGGCGATGGGTTGATCATGATGATTAGTATGCCCCTTGAAGTTCAGAGTGGATATCTTCTAGGCTAGCCCGCACCAGCGTAGGCTGCATCATCACTTGCGAGCAGGGTTGATTGTAGCCAAGCACTAGTCTATAAATTAAAAAATTCAGGTTCTTGTTCTAAGAACACCTAAATTAATACCAGGAGTGTCCCTCAAGTAAAGTATTGATGGTGTGTATGGTCGGGCGTCGGCGTCTCGGAGAGAGCAGCACACATGGGACGCATCTGTGCTCAGCTCGCTGGAGGTGTACCCTGAAATCCGAACCCATAGTCGTATCTTTACATCAAACTTTGTTTTATTTTACTCAATACATAGGTATTTAAAAGTTATAAAATAAATTATAATTTTTTAATAGAAAAATTAGGTTCTTACTTACTTGTAGGCTGATGGGAAAACTTCTTTCCATTATAAAAGAAAATATACTAGAAAATGCTTTCTTATTGGGGGTTTACGTTATTCTAAACTATCCTTGTTATACCTACTTATAAGAATAGGTATTGGTCATCGATGGTATAGGTATAATACGCGACAGGTCGAGATGGCGATCGGGGTGGGGACGGCCCGCACACCCGCACAGGTGTGCGGGGCGTCCCCCCGCCTCATACCCAGACTGCCATGTCAACTTGTCGCGTACTATAGGTAGGTATAGCGTATATATACTTAGATGTACCTATCTATAGGTACATTCTATCGTAATAATATAATCCTGGTTTTGATAAAAATCCTATTTTTTATCTAATCCAGATTTTTACCATAATTACCTACTTACTAGTCCAAAATAAGTCTAATTACTGAATTATTAAATAGGTAACTATACTAAGGTAAACCTACTACTTACGTACCTACCTAACAACGTCCGTTATACCTACAACTTTACCATACTTACCTTCTCGTACGTAAACCAAAATTATAATTAGGTATGACAAAATTAGGATTATGATTAATAAATTAGGTTTTCATAATCAAAATCCGGATTATAGAACAGTACCTAGTTACCTACCTATTTACCTACCAACTTCTTTAGCTTTCGCAATCGCCTCTTTCACTGGAAATAAGAAATAAGAACCAGTGCAACATGTGTTCGAACTTAGTAAATGCGATTCCGATAATTCCCCTAAATTCTTTTTATAAAGCCTTCGACGCAGCTGTTCAGTCATTGATATATTTATCGGCGAATTAGTAATTAGGCAAACAATAGCTGTTATCAGTGTTGGTCGCAACAGGTAGGCTCGGTCTATGGATGGGGCACACGTGTGACGTATTTTCCTCGCCACAGCTGCAGAGACCTCGCAGATGTTTTATGGCACTGAACATTTCCAAGACGCTTTATTTATTACGATATTGCCGTTTAGAACCTAATCTCCGTTTTTATTATGAAACAATGGTCATCACGGGCACTATTTTTGGCATATTGCACGCAGCTGTGGGGTCGATTCTGCGTGGGAATGGTTATTCTTTCTGTTAAATACACTGTACCTAAAGGAAAAGAAAGAAAACCCTCCTTTTTTAGTTCTCTGGACCTTTTGTTTTTGATTTGCACTTTTTTAATCCAATGTTTCAGACAGGAAGAACATATTATCTAGGTACCTACCTACCTAAGTAAAGCGACGTAAAGGCATGGCTAGTAAGGAAGTCCAAATTTTTTACGTCTTCGTCGGATTTTAACTTCTTTTCGTAGACGTAGTAGGTACTTAGTAAGTAGCCTTACTATGTGCATGCATATCATTGTATTCTACAGTAATTACATATTTCTATCTCTATGATATCTACCACATAACTACCTATAAGTGCCACGCCTATCTATTAGGCATGTAACAGTGCGCTTTAAATCTACTTATTACGCGACCATGATGTAGATATGAGAGTAACAAATAAGAAAGTTCTCACTGACACACATTCCACTTACCCTTTAGAGATTAGCCTATTTATCTCAAACAGGTGTCACTTACACCGCAAACTGAAGCATTTTCAAAAATAAACCACGGTGTCGTAAAACTCTAACCAAATAAACTCCGCTAGGCGTTAATCTTCAGTAAAACATCTGCACCGCTCTCTAACAAGGGGATGACGTTTTATCTGAACATCAGAGGGGATTATAGACGACAGACACCGACTTTCAGAATTCACTCACATCGTTTATAAAACTTGGAACTCGAGAGAAAGATGGTACCTGTCTACTTAACTTTTTCTTCTATAGGTAGGTATACCTAGATACCTACCTACCTATAGAAGAAAAAGTTAAGTAGACAGGTACCTACCCATAGGTACATGTATTGTATGATAAAATCATTACAACTTGGTCTTCTTCTTCCTTAATTAGGTAGTAACTAACTTGGTACAATAATAATTCTTATAACACCTTGGTACCTACAAAATTTACATGGCTGGGTCACAAGCTGGGTGGTGGTTTTCTGCTTTGATTACGCAGGAATCCAAATGTTTTATAGTCCGTTCAAAATAAGAACTCACGCGCCATTTTAGCTCTATATGTCGACTGTCATGTCAAAGTACGATTACCTTTATAATAAGGACTAAAATCGTACTTTTCACATGATAGTCGACACAAAAAGTTAAAATGGCGCGTGCGAACTTAAAATGTACTTATGCATTATACCTAAACAATAAAAGTAATTAGGTAAATAGGTAATTGTATGTTTGCTATCTCAATAATGTTGTTCTTTAAATATTGCCTCATCCTCATGATTGTTGTCAAGCGCAAGCCTATCATGCAATAAAAAAATCGGTGAAGTGCGAGTCGAAGTCACACATGAAGGGTTCCGTACCGTCGTACAAAATAGTAGGCTATAAAGTACATCGTACAAAGAAATAAGCATCTTTGAATTTCTTACAATTTTGGCATTTGAAATTTTTATTATTTGCTGTTATAGCGGCAAAAGGAACACACATTCTGTGAATACTTACTTCAACTATCTTCCTATTACGGTTCACGAGATAGGTAGTTACAGCCCGCTGACAGACAGCGGATATAGAGTTCACCCTTCGAGTACGGAACCCTAAAACCCCTGTATTTCCGCAGGTTCATTCATAAACAAGTCTTATCGAGATAGTTACTAAGTTTTGGCGTGAGAATCTTTAAACTTCAAAGTTAAGATAACGGTAAGAGTATTACAGTTTTAGAATGGAAGAAATATCTATTGAGTCCCAAATCACCGAGTGTTCGGCACATGTTGACATCCTAGTGAGTCATACCCAAATAAAAGGAAGCTTTGAAACATACCTAGTGGAAGTTTTTTTTAGACATTATCACTATCTTCACTACATTACAGATACTTACACTACCCTACCTAGTTTATCTAGTTCTTCTACATAGGTAGTTAGTTTCTTTGTTTTTGTCTTGTTTATTTTATTTTGTTTTGTGTGCAATAAAATTTTTCTTTCTATCTTTCTATATATCTACCTAACTACTCTGTAGGTACCTATCTATGTTTTTTATCCAAATACCTACATTATGTTAAAATTAAGTTTTTAATAGATATCTATAGGAATAACAGGGGTGGTTCCGACTACAATGGGAATAAATAACTAAATTCAAATGTCAAACTCCTGTACCTATTATACCTACCTAGTAGGTACCTACCTACTCTATTATAAATACCACCATGGAAAAACAGTTAACTTTTTCTTACTTCCTATATAAATTTTCATACAATATGATAGAAGGAACCAAAAGTTTAATTTGCTATAATCCGCTGAAACAGACAAATCGGTGTGGTGAAACATGCATCATGCGTTATGCAACGCTTGCCCTCCCATTGCTGCATGCTTTTTCTGCATGTTTAGTAGTGGTAGTACTCAATTTTACAATTGGCCTCATGTAGTATTAAATTAGGTACCTACCTACCTACTTAGTAGGTAGGTACTTACCTATACTTATTATTTTTGGAATCTCTACAAATTAAGCTATCACTCCATTCGATATGAATCTCGATGCATTAGGCAGGTACCTACCTACTATGTATAGCATACCTAATATGTTTGTGTTCTGGGCGCCATATTGGATTTTACATGACATAATAAAGCTCTCATCAGAAACCAGAAATTTTACGCGGACGAAGACACTGGCAACTGCTAGTAGCATAAGATATAATTATACCTACTTAATTCGCGACAGTTCGCAACGGCAATCGGGGTATGAGGCGGGGGGACGCCTCGCACACCCGCTCTCGCCCATACCAGGTTAGCGCGGGGGTTTTTCGGGTGTGCGGGGCGTTCCCTCCCCGATTGCCATCTCGAACTGACGCTTACTATATTGTGTACACCAACATTCAACTATTCAAATAAATTAAACTTAGCTACGCGTCCTAAACCCAACTGAAATTTTTAAAATATGGATAGAATAATGAACCTATTAATAACTCGTCGGGCTCGTCACTGCTGCGGTTGGTAATTATTCCCGAAATACACGCAAAAGTTAAATAAACCCTTCGCTTGAACAGCTATAATAATCTAAATACTTATTTGGAGCAGCTTTCTTACCTAGGGTCAGTAAAACGTAGCAATATTATAGGTTTATTCCTTTGGTAGGTATAAGGAACTAGCTTAAGCTCGCGACTTCATCCGCGTGGACTACACAAATTTCAAACCCCTATATTTCACCCCCTTAGGAGTTGAATTTTCGAAAATCCTTTCGTAGCGGATGCTACGTCATACCTAATACTTAGCTATCTGCTTGCCAAATTTCAGTCCGATCCGTCCAGTACCTAGTAGTAGAGCTGTGCGTTGATAGATTAAGTAGTCAGAGGCGAAAATATAAATTCTCTTTAATTCCCTATCCCAAAGGAATTTCCAACTTTCCTTGTCTACATTATAAAGAGAACCACTGTATAAAATATCAGCTTTCTAGGTCCAAAACTTTGGACCTATCCAAGTTTTAGGCTGAGTTTTTATGACTCAATCAGTGAGTCTAGATATTTAGATTCCCTTATTAAAAGTCCCTATGTAGTTACTTAGTTAACTTAACTCAGTCTACTATAACCTAAACTATACCTAATATCTATTTTATAGAAAAGAAGTAGGTTAGGTTAGATACTTTTTGTATTAGCCTGTTTTGTTTACCAATTTGGTCATTGATGATTGAACTTTGAAGTTAGACCGTCCATAATTGGTCCATAGTCACACACCGATTATCTGTTGTGCCGACGACGTAACATATTTTTGATATAATCCAGACTCCCGTCAGAATGTAGATATATTAAATATTTATATTATTTCTGTAAAGGCCTGATCGCGACGGGTCTGCCCGTGGGATCCCGACTCCTTTGGTCCGATTACGTCAAGGATATTTTTAGTACCAATGCAGGCGACCAAGAGACGCGTCGCACCGACATAAAAACTTTCAAGCAAGGGTGGCGCCGATATTTTTGTATATTGGCGTGACAAATTAACACTAAAAAATTTAATAGCTGTTACGAATCGCGTTCTAGATCTAGCAATGAATTTAAAAGGTTACCTACTTATAAGTTATAGCCTATAGGTAAGATATAGATCCGAGACATGGTCGCTAACTATGGGCCTCATAAGATAACTCAGAGTTACTCAGCGGGCGATGGAGAGAGCTATGCTTGGAGCTTCTCTACGTGATCAAATCAGAAATGAGGAGATCCGTAGGAGAACTAGAGTAACCGACATAGCTCAACGGGTTGCGAACCTGAAGTGGCTATGGGCGGGGCACATAGTTCGTAAAACCGATAGACGTTGGAGTCCCAAGGTGGTGGACCCTCGCACCATAAGACGCAGCGTTGGAAGACCCCCCACTAGGTGGACGGACGACACCAGACGAGCCGCAGGGAGCCGCTGGATTCAGGCGGAACATGACCGTGGCGTGTGAAAGTCCCTACAAGAGACCTATGTCCAGCAGTGGACGTCTATCGTTGATGATGATAATTACCTACTATCGATTTACTCGTTTTGCTACCTAGCTTTTTCCTGCGACTTCGTTCGCGTAATATTTTATAGCCTAGGTAGGTAGGTAGGTATATCACTCGGAGATATACGAATATTGCCTACTCCTTACAATCAACTTACAAATTTTACCTCTTTAGATTGGCAAAGGTCGCTAACATACCTATAGGTAAGTAGGTCCCAACTGTAAAGACTTTAAAAAATATATTCCAGGAACTAACCAAACCAAGTCAGTGAAATCTTACAGGATGCACATTTACCGATGCGATCAGTTATGGCAACCGAAGCCCATACCTATCTATAAATCTACCTATGTATAATCAGTAAATACATTTCTGAGATGACAGACAAGATAAACACAAAACGATTGACTGGGTTTCAATATGACCATCTCTGTCTAACGCACACAAAGCCGCAGCGGCGGATAGGAGGCGGCGCGCTGGGCGGGAGGCGCATCGGATCCCGCGCACTGGAAATGGTTATTTTTTTGTATCTTGTCAATGAAGGGACGGGTAGGGGCGGACCGGGTCTCAGGACTTTCAGAATTCAGTCCGTAGTTGCGAGCGCTTGCGCCGACATCCTCCGCATGTTACACGACATATCGAACCGTCTGCCGGGAAACGGATCTCGAACTATGAGTTACGAAAATTATGATAACAGAGTGCTTATAAAACAAGAAGAATCTGAGTACATCGACGAAGACGACCGGTATTTCAATTACGTTCCTGTAGAAATCAAAAGGGATGCGGAGATGCAAGGCTTCGCGCCATCCTCACCCACGCATCTAATGGATCTGAGCAATGGTCCCGACCGACCCCCGCAAATCCAACAGTCCTGGACGTCAAACGTTATATTCGATGGAGACGAAAGAGAATACCCGCAGACCCATTACCCTCCATACGACCAGATGTATATTCCAGATCAACGTCAAAGACAGTTCACTCGGAGTGTTTATTTCGATGATTCAAGTTCCCAAGACAGAGTCGGGAATTATTACGAGGCGACCGGAATGCCAAAACTTGGTGAACCTGTTTACAGAGCTTCCACAGAAGAGCGCAGTGATGATAACGAAGACCAGCGGCCGTCAAAGAAGCGCTCGTCGAAGTCATCTCGTAAAAAAGCGCAGTCTTTCGAAGAGATGCAGATTCAGCGAGTGATGGCCAACGTACGAGAAAGACAAAGAACTCAAAGTTTAAACGAAGCCTTTGCGAGTTTGCGACAAATTATTCCATCGTTGCCTAGCGACAAGTTATCGAAGATACAGACTCTTCAATTGGCCACGCAGTACATTGAATTCCTGTACCAGATTCTATCAAACAGCGAGACTTCGTCAAATAGTGATGTTAGCAGTGACGCCGGAAGTGAACATGGAAAATATCTAGCGCAGGATAAGTTAAGTTATGCATTTTCTGTGTGGCGGATGGAAGGCGAGTGGAATGGACAATCGTGATAGTTGCCTTGTTGAAGCAATCTAAAGACGCTTATTTTATTCCATGATGTTATTATATAGGTTGTTTATTGACTATTTGTAAAGGTTCGAAGTTTAAACCGTAGATAGCTAACTAGACTTTTAACCTAGTTTAAGGGAATTAACTATTAAGAAATTGTGATACTTTTTTAAGGGTATTATGCCAGAACTAAGGTTATATAATATTTCTTACAATATAATAATGAAATATTACATAAAGACATCAATTAGTTTGTAGAAAAAATACAGCTGTACCTATACCAAAAATATGTAGTAGCTATAATAAATTGAATTCCAATTTTGTAGTACATTTGTTTGTACGTAATTTAATAGTTAAAGCATGGTTTATAAATAAATACATGTACCTTAAGATAAAAACGGCCCTACTTTTATTTTTACATTATTTACCCAACAATTTTTTATAGATTACCTTCATTAAAGTATGTAGTTGAAAACTTAAGCGGCATTGAGTTTACAATACTATATGTATTTCATATAAAAAGACAAAAAGACGCAGCATACAAAACTTCTAATCCTATTATGGTGATCCTTTATAATATCCTACCATAGTAGGTAAATCGTTTGTTAGTCGCTCGGACAATCGATAACAGAATAATTCTATTCTAATAAAAAACAAAAACATACCCAAACTAGTAACTACCTACCCTCAAATATATTATAATAGCGATAATCATATACCTAGTATGTATATCTACCTAACTATTTATGTTTAAAAAAAATCTTGTCAATTAAGCAAAGTAGTTAATTTATAAATCTAAATAAAATGATTTAAATTTTCTTTAAAAATTAAAAGTCTAAAGAATATCTACCTATTATGCTTCAATTTGCGACAAATATGGGACTATAATTTAAATGATTTAAGATTTTTTTTTCAGCAATATATGAACTTTAGTCGAATGAACTTCCCTAATTCGAAAGACTAGTTTTCAAAATAAAATTCCTCTAATGGTCTGTTCAAGTCGGTTCAAGAGGTTAATCTCTTCTTTTTGTCCAAAATCTTACCCCGTACCAGCTATGTGCAACTCCATACAATTGTATTCTCACCACGGTACTCATTGTACGCGATAGGTCGAGATGACAATCGGGGAGAGAACGCCCCGCACAGCCCCCGGTGCGGGTGAGCACCTCATACCCTGATTGCCATGTCGACCTGTCGCGGACTTTAGGTATATTTGACACACATACGTGCGTACTGCTTGCAAAGAAAGTGGATATACCTAAAGCTGGCTACACACGCGCAGTTATAACTGATAATATGTCCGACTGTTCAGTTAGATCCTTATAATGTGTAGACAAAATAAGTCAGGCAGACTACACAACTTATCCAATTATTTTATCATAAGATAACTGGACAGTTACAACGGTAAGTATAAGTAATAACTGCACTATGTAGCCGCCAATGCTATTTTCAATTCAATTCAATCCATACTAATAAAATAAATGCGAAAGTGTGTCTGTCTGTCTGCTAGCTTTTCACGGCTCAACCGATTTTGATGAAATTTGGCAGGTACAGAGTTAGCTTATATCCCGGGGAAGGACATAGGCTCTAGGTCATCATCATCATAATCATCAACCCATCCACGGCCTACTACTAAGAACGGGTCTCGTCTCAGTATGAGAAGGGTTTAGGCCATAGTATGCCACGCTGGCCCAGTGCGAGTTAGCAGATATCTCTAGGTACATACTTAGATATTTTATTTTAGTAATTATTTACTAGTTTTATAATGTTTATATTTCACACTGCTTGCGTGAGCTCAATCTAAAATAGAGAAGCAGGATCTGGTTCATTCACTCATTCACATGACACAATTGAAACACATAACATCACTATAACCTCAAATATGGCATCATTATTTTAAGATTTGACATTAGCTAAGGTCAAATCTCGTGTCAAAAGTCGTGTGTTGTTTAATTAAAACTCTGACTGTAAGACCTTTGATTTCTAATTGTGGAATTGTTAAGAATATTATATTAATAAGCATGTTTATTTAAAATTGATTTATTGTCTATAAATTTATTCTAATATGTGTATAATACAATAAAACTTACATTGTAACTACCAATATGTAGGTCTGGAAGTTAATAGTTTACTTACCAAACCTATGAATATTTTTTTCTAAAATTATTAGGCTGACTTACTTTTGTCAAACGTTTGGTATCTTATAATATTATATTATTATACAAGTATAATTATATATACTTACAACACTGTTGACATTTGATTGACTAAACTGAGAGTTTCCTTCTGATTTTCTCCTATCAAAAAGGTCTTTTTCAAAAGCGAGAGCTTTCCCTTTTTAAATTAATTCCTACCCAAATCGGAAAAGGAAAAATTCGTAAGGAAGAAGAAGAAAAGAAGGAAGAAGAAGTAGGAACGTCAACGACGATCTAATATCAAAAGTTTCAAAACCAGTTTTAAAATATCCTTTTAATTAAATGAAAATTGAATACAAATATAATTACATTTATTTGCAATTAAGGGATCATGTTTATCAAACAAAAAAAATATATATCGAAACAGTAATATTAATAATACATGAGCCTATTTAAATTATTCATCATCATCATCATCAACCAATAGACGTCCACTGCTGGACATAGGTCTCTTGTAGGGACTTCCACACGCCACGGTCTTGCGCCGCTTGGATCCAGCTGCTCCCTGCCACTCGTCTGATGTCGTCCGTCAACCTAGTGGGGGGTCTTCCAACGCTGCGTCTTCCGGTGCGAGGTCGCCATTCCAGCACCTTGGGACCCCAACGTCTATCGGTTGTACGAACTATGTGCCCTGCCCATTGCCACTTCAGCTTCGCAACCCGTTGAGCTATGTCGGTTACTCTAGTTCTCCTACGGATCTCCTCATTTGTGATTTGATCACGTAGTGAAACTCCAAGCATAGCTCTCTCCATCGCCCGCTGAGTGACTCTGAGCTTTCTTATGAGGCCCTTTATTTAAATTATTAGGACACACTAATTATATGTAACACTAGATGATGCCCGCAACTTCATCCATGTGGATTTAGGTTTTTTTGAATCTCGTGAGAACTCTTTGATTTTCCTTGAGAAAAATATAGTCTATCCCCGGGATAGAAACTATCCCTGGACAAAATTTCACAGACATACAGACACACTTTCGCAAAATATTAGATGTTAAAAACGTGTGTTATATAATAAATCCACATCATTTAACATTGTTACATACATGTTTACGCTATTAAAAATGTATTAAAATATGTCACTAACAAAATTATGCTTCCTATGGAATAAACTCAATACCTATACTAAATATATAATTTAAAACTTTACAGCTGGACTTCATTGAATAACAATTTCTTTTTAAGTACAATAAAAACGCGATGAAAATTAATATGCTGTATATTTACAAGTCTAAAATGTAATTGTTAATATTCAAAAATAAGATATTCTGACAAAAGTAAGCCTTCTTTAAAAAAATACAAAAACAATTATTAAACATAGCACTACAATAACAATGTACATGAAAGCCTGGTTCCTATTTACAAAAAAAAAAAACAAAGATAAACGTAATATCTTATAGATAAAATCATTTAAACGGTCAAGAAGACCAATCAGTTTGACATAATATTAAATAAAGCGATTACCAAAAAGTCATTTTCTAAAAAGTTACTCTAGTTTAGGCCAAACAGGGAACTGTTCGGCCTACTACCGAGCGAGAGCGAGAGATTAGACACCACTGGTGTCGAAGTGGGATAGCCATAAGTAGATATTTGCTTCAAGTATTAGGAGCGCTCGATCCACCTTTGCTATACAATATGGTATTTGACAACTAGTCAAATCAGTAACTTTTTATCAAACGTCAAAACACGCGCTTAGTATGCGAGATTCTATGAAATACCGGTGTGTGACGTCACAATCATTTGACGTGCTTTTTTTAGTTTAATCAATAGTTTAAAATGGTTATTACACTTAAAACCAACAAAGGACGTGGATTTTACGTATTTAAGAAGACCCTCTATTTAATAATCACTGAGAAATAATTTATTTTTGATGTAGTCAAATACCCAATCATACATTCATAGTTCCGCCTAAATGCAATAATCTCGCATAGTACCTACTCACTAGTCACTACCCAGCTATAAGGGCTCAGCCTCAAGGCCCATGGCCGTACACTCGTCTTGGCCTCTAGTGTAGGCCGAACAGTCCCCTGTTTGGACTAGACCGTATTTCCCCAGTTTTATTTTAAACATGATATTACTATAATAACTACATTTATATCTATGGGATGATCAGTTCAGTGCCGTTAATATCCAACTCATTAATCTGCAAATAATAATTGAACGTTTGTAATAAAACATTACAACTTATAGATATAGCTCATAACTGTACGCTTAGTACGAATTTTTATGTCTCACGAAATATCGAATTGTATTTCGAAATTAAAATCAGTGGCATTGATTTTTTGACTTCAATTCAAGGCTCTTTAAGTCCATTTTACTTTGACGTTATTGTGTTTCGACTCGAGTTTTAGCAACATTGGTGAAACGTAAAAACTTATACTAAGCGTACTGAGTAGGCTTCCGAATCCTGCGGTAGTGGAGCGGTGCGGGGAGGGTGACAGCTGTTACAAGTTGACGAATCACTGAGGTCTGGCGTCACATCATCACACCCCTCCCGCACCGCTCAACTACCGCAGGAACCTACTCTGCGATGTTCTTAGCTATTAATTTGTGATCGCACATTACATGCGCCGAATTGCCGTACGTACGTTTACATAACAAAATAGGGAAGAGACTCAAAGGATGAGCTACGCTTAAGCGCGCCTAGGCGATTTGTTTGCAGCTGCCGTTATGTCCTAGTAAATAAATTAAATTGATATTAAGACATCGTCGCACCTCAGCTTCACTCCAGTCTGGCAGTGTGCGTTGAGGCTTAGAGTAGCGAACGAACGGAATTATACATTGCATTTTAACTTTAACTTGACTACCTAAGTTGTAGCTACAGATTACTCGCCGACGATAGTCGCTTCAATTCTGGATAAATCTTTTTGTCTAAATAAACCTAATTTAAATAAGATATCGCTAAATAGGGCCAAAGGTTAAAATTAAAATATGTAAAATTTTATTCCGAAAACTCGCGGTCTTGCTCTTCCACCGCAAAGTTTAGTTAATGCAAAGCCGTGCCATCAAACAATTTTGCGTTCCGGTACGATGCCGTGTAGAAACCAAAGGTAGGTAGTATGGGTTTGATAAAACTGCCATACTTTTTCCAGGTTAGCCCGCTTCCATCTTAGATTGCATCATCACTTACCACCAGGTGAGATTGCAGTCAAGGGCTATCTTGTATCGAAATTTAAAAAAAATGATTATTAAAAACGATATAATATGTAGATAATTCGCGTGCGGCTCGTCACGTAATGTGCGACCTACTTTATTGTTTCTTTCATATTGTGGTATAGGTAAGTACTTACATCTGGCGACAGGTCTTTGTTGAGGGGCATTGCATCGGAGTCGACGTCCGCGTTTTCTTGGACCATCCAGTCCTTCGTTTCAAGTAATGACTGGAATACAATCACACAATCTATAGGATTGGAAAAAAACACACTGAACGTTGTATAAATGGTAAGTATCGATAGTTTTATTGGTATCCCTACATACATCTATCTATAAGTATTAAAAAAACTCGGCCAAGTGCAAGACGAAGGATTCCACAATCGCACAAGAAATAACTTTTTAAGTTTTTTTGTGATATAACAAAAAATTCACAGTTTTCTGATTTTTCCCATTACTAGTGCTATAAGTCAATAATTGCTACCTGGCACATGATTCTAGGTCAACGGGAAGTACCCTATAAGTTTCGATTCCAGACAGACAGACAACGAGGTGAAAATCAAGTGTGACCTAATAGAGAGAGCCAGCGCGTGCCAGACCGTCCTTAAGCTGAAAGTTTCTTTGCATATTGTCCCAACACTGAGAGAAACGTTTGTTTGGATCATGGTGGCTTTGGGAGATAACAGGTAATATAAGATGTATAAAATATTACGTCAAAGTCTAATTTTTTTATAATTTCTTCAGAGTAGTATTAGAAATCACGTCATGCACACAGACACAGTGTCGTGGGAACCCCCGCCAGACATCCTTAAACGTTAATAATTTATTAAAGGCATGGGGTTGCCACTATATTGCGCGCTCCATCTAAGAGTACCCGCAGACCACAAACTTTTTATAGGCCGATAGTTTGGTCGGTTTCTTAATCAGTATGAAGATGTTATCGTTATAATTTGCGCACTTACATACATCTTCATCCTGATTAAGAAACCGACCAAACTATCGGCCGATAAAAATTTGTGGTCTGCGGGGACTGCATCATCACTTGCCAACAGATTTGATTGCAGCCAAGTGAAAGTCTATAAATTAAAAAAAAAACAAAGAATCCTAAGATTAGCTAGTGGGATAGCGGGACTCACCATATTTTCCGTAGAAATGTCTTGTTTGTGCACCTGTTTGACGTGGTCCTTCAACGCAAAAGCTCGAGCGTAACTCGCGCCACACAATGTGCATGAAAACTTGAGACTGTTCTGCCGTGTATGGATCTCCATATGTACCCGCACCGCGTATAGGGACGCGAAAGGCCTGTTGAGTTTAACTAAATCAGTAGCTATAGAAGGGATATTTCAAGACTAAATATAATACGAAAAGACTGACTGACTAACTGACTGATCTATCAACGCACAACTCAAATTACTGGACGGATCGGGCTGAAATTTGGCATACAGATAGCTATTATGTATAGGCATCCGATAAGAAAGGATTTTTGAAAATTCAACCCCTAAGGTGGTGAAATAAGGGTTTGAAATTTGCATAGTCCACGCAGACGAGTCGTGGGCATAAGCTAGTTTTTAAATAGATATCAAAAATTGCAGAACCGGCAGCATTCGAACTTGCGTCTCCCTGGGAATCGCGCACGGAGCGCCGTCGACCAATTAGGACACGGTTCACTTACTGCCAGTGACGAAATTTAAGATATGTTATAGTACGCGATAGGTACTATATGTATTTCAATTCAGTATCGAAAAAAACTTTGAAAAGTAGTTTTGATACTGTAATGTGTCACTACTAAATGGCATTAACAGTCGCTTCACTATCAAAAAATAGGGTATTTTACCCGTCGTTGCGTCACATAAGTATGAGAGCATTTGTGCAGAAGCGTTTGCTTGTTATATGGTGTAGTACGACGCGTGACGCAACGCACCACGCGACGCGTCTCCAGAAAAGAGCCTAGTAATAGGGTCCCGTTGGTACCCTTCGGGTACGGAACTCTTGCAAAGCTTTAAAAATGTGTTTCATACCTGTTACACTGTGAGCAGGAGAAGGGTTTGGTGTGCGAGTTCTTGTGCCCCGCGAGTTGCACGGACGTCTTGAACGCCTTGGGGCAGAAGGGGCACTTGTACGCGCGCACATCCGAGTGTGTCAACAAGTGGTGATTGTACACGCTGTGCGCTTTGAACCTGACATACAACCACATTATATAGCCATCTGGTGAAAATCAACATTAAAATAAATTCCTGACTCACTGACTGACTCATAAACGTCCAGCCCAAACCCTTGGACCTAGAAAGCTGGAATTTAGCATAGAGCACTTTATAATACTAGACAAGACCGTTGTTTTAGTAATTCCCACAAAGCAAACTTAAATCTAACAGCAAACGTGGATTTCACGAATTTTAGAAGACCCTCTATTTAATAATTACTAAGGAATAATTTATTTTTGACATAGGCAGGATAAGCATCATCCCAATTACGTAATACAATACAGCACTGTATAGGTGTATACCTTTTATTACAGTGTGGGCACGCGTAGGGCCGTGCGCCGGTGTGCGTGCGCATATGCAGCGTGAGGCAGTACGACACGCGGAACGACTTGCCACAGATCTCACATGAGTGCGGCTTTTCTCCTACGCAAACAAAAAAGAGATTTAGAGCTAGCGCGCACCACGGTAAATTTTCGTACGTGTTTTTTCCGCAAAATCTGTGAACTATAGAACTACTGCGTGCACTGCGGAATTAATTCCACACTGGATTTTGATACATTTTCATTTTCAAATTTACGGATTTTAAAACGCAACTCACCGCACCGTGGTGCGCGCTAGCTCTCATAGTCGTTTTTTTAATTAAACAACACCTTTTGACATAATGCTAGCTAATGTCAAATCGCCAAATGATACCATATTAAAGATGACAGTGATGTCATGTGAATGAGTCAATGAACCAGTTCCTGCTTCTCTATATTTTTACATTGAGCACACACAAGCATACACTACACCACACTACTTTTTATCCAGCAATTCCCGCGGGATTTTTGAAAAATCTAATTACTCGCGGACGAAGTCGCGAGCATCAGCTAGTTTCACATAACTTATTGCTCACCTGTATGTATTCTTTCGTGTTTCACTTTCTCGTGTGGTCGTGCAAACTTTCTAGTACAATACAAACAGTTATACGGCAGTAATTTGTCCGTTTTTTCCACAGGTACCTAAAAAGAAACACATTTTTAATATACTACTAGCTGCCCCGGCGAACTTCGTACCGCCTAACAGTCGATTCTTTTTCAGGATTTTTTTAAATTTTTAATCATCCTCGTACTTCAAGGAATATTATAAAAAAGAATTAGCGAAATCGGTTCAGCTATTCTCCAGATTTGCGATCAGCAACACATTTAGCGATTCATTTTTATATATAGAAAGATTATAGGTGACAGGTCGTGATGGGGGGTGGGGATACCCCGCACACCCGCACGAGATAGCGAGGGTGACGTGCGGGTGTGAGGGGCGTCCATCTCGACCTGTCCCGTACTATAGAGTATAGATAACTGTGACTTCGTTTGCGTGGATTTTAAAGGTTTAAAAATTCCGTGGGAACTCTTTGATTGAGATACAGCGTGATTGAAGTAGAACAAAAACGTGCATAAGTTGTTTGTTTTGAACACTTTGAGCAAGGAATATTGCATTGCCGTTTATAATCTCCTCGCAGATACAGATAGCAATAGATTTAGTTGGTGTAAATACAACACTCAGCGGGCGATGGAGAGAGCTATGCTTGAAGTTTCTCTACGTGATCAAATCAGAAATGAGGAGATCCGTAGGAGAACTAGAGTAACCGACATAGCTCAACGGGTTGCGAAGCTGAAGTGGCAATGGGCAGGGCACATAGTTCGTACAACCGATAGACGTTGGGGTCCCAAGGTGCTGGAATGGCGACCTCGCACCGGAAGACGCCTCACTAGGTGGATGGACGACATCAGACGAGTCGCAGGGAGCCGCTGGATCCAGGCGGCGCATGACCGTGGCGTGTGGAAGTCCCTACATTGGTTGATGATGATGATGATGATGATGATGATGACATACAACAAAATTTACCACATGGCTAGTTTGGCCTTATCTCAGGACCTTACCTTATCTATTTTATGTACACTCATATGCATATCGAGATACTCTTTGGAATGGAACTTCTTATTGCATATATCGCAGTTCATCTTGTTTGTGATCTTGTGCGAGTTCTGGTGGATGATTCTATAGTCTATGGGGATGAGCTTGTCACAGACTCCACACAGGTACTTGTCGTCGCTCGGTGGCATGCCCTCTGCGGTCTCTAATGGAGGTTCTATTGGTCGAGACCTGCAACAGATTCAAAATAATTGTTCTACTCGTTCGTTCACTCACATAGTGGTGATGGTTATGACTTGTGAGAACCTCACAAAAAGCCCTTTTATTTGCTTTGTCACATTTTTTTTAATTTGCTACTTTGATCCTCATATTCAGAATCCATTGGGTCTATGGGTCACAGAAATTATACATAATATAGGAACACATTCATATGCTTGCCAAATTTCAATTTAATCAATCCAATAGATTCAAAGCTATGACAGACAGACACATGTGTGATCCTATAAAGGTTCTGTTTTTGCATTAGGACGTACGGAACCCTAAAAAAGATCTATCTCAGAAATATGTATTACTAGCTGACGCCCGCGACTTCATTCGCGTGATTTAGGTTTTTAACAATCCCGTGGGAACTCTTTTGGTTTTCCAGAATAAAAAGTAGCCCATTTCACTCTCGATGTCTTTATCTATACCTATGCAAAAAATCACGTCAATGCGTTGCACCGTCGCGACGTGATTGAAGGACAAACCAATAAACCAACAAACACACTTTCGCATTTATAATAATAAATAAATAAATAATAAAAAGCCATAGCTATTTATAATAAGGGTACTGATTTAATACACTTACTTGATGGGGTCATGCATTTTCTTGTGTAATTTTAGTGACTTGCTGGTAGGAAACTGTGTATTACAAATTTCACATTCGAATTTAGTTTGAACTATAGTGGAGTTAGCTGAAAGAAAGAAAAAGTAACTAAAAACTAAACTGTTACGTTACGTAATATAAAATATGTCTATTAATAACAAAAGTACCAATATTCTTAGTACCTGTGTTTCTTAGCTTATGTACTTTCATATGTGCACACAATGATTTAGAGTTGTCATAGGCCACTGTGCAGTGTGGGCATTGGTATTTCACTGTAAACAAATAAATATACGTACGTCAAGGGCAACCTCGTTGCCATACCTACAAGTCCGCGCTTTTGAAAAAAAAACCGGCCAAGTGCGAGTCAGGCTCGCGCAACGAGGGTTCCGTACTACAGTCTGTATTTTTTCGACATTTTGCACGATAATTCAAAAACTATGATGCATAAAAATAAATAAAAATCTGTTTTAGAATGTACAGGTGAAGACCTTTCAAATGATACCCCACTTGATATAGTTATCTTACTTCGAAAATTGAAAGTACTAATTATTAGTTCAAGACCACAATTTAATTTTTTTTGTGCGATTTAACCACAAATTCACGGTTTTCAGATTTTTCCTCGCATGTCTGCTATAAGACCTACCTACCTGCCAAATTTCATGATTCTAGGTCAACGGGAAGTACCCTGTAGGTTTCTTGACAGACCGACAGACAGATAGACAGACAGACAACAAAGTGATCCTATAAGGGTTCCGTTTTTCCTTTTCAGGTACGGAACCCTAAAAAGTAGAAAAATAAAGCATTAAGTTAAGTAATTGTTAATGCTTTATTTTTCTACAGTTTCAAACTCAATTATCTCAGAAACTATATCACTTACGACATTTCATTACTGAATGCTTTTTAAGTGTAATCACGTATGAAACGAGGTTTTTTCATAATGGTGGATTTGTAGGTACCTATCATTTTTGTATAGATCGTGACATCCATACAAAAATGTTCAAACCCTTTTGGACATAGAAAGAATATAACTGATGTAGTACAATAGGCTAGTTGACACTTTTTTTAAGTAGGTCTTAAATGGTTAATATTTGTCCTATTAGATCAAAAAAATTAACATTATATTTTTTTGCGCCCTAAAACCGTAAAAATTTTAATTTCAAAATATATTTTTCTTAGACAGGTGAAAACACTGTCGGCCATGTTTGGCCGATAGATTATCTGTGCTCTGACGTCATGCATTTGTAAACAACAGCATAACCTACCAAAGTTTAATAAACATGACTTCTATACTAGTTTACATGAAAAATATAGTAATTATCGTTATTGTATCATCCGAGAATGTAAAAACGCATCGATAAAGACCACAGGAAAGTTGTGGATTAGAGTGCCCAGTGAAATAAATATACGTAACACGCGAAGACTTGCTTAAAGGGATCCTATATGACTAACGACTGCAACCCAAATTTATTTTTGCAAAGATCACTTTGTTGTAAGTCTTACTTAATAACTTATTCAATTTATAAAGAGAAAACGATAATTTTTACGTTTACTATGAGTTTTTAGAAATATATAAAAACTAGCTTATGCTCGTGACTTCGCCCGCATGGACTTCATAAATTTCTAACCCCCATTTAACCCACTCAGGGGTGGAATTTCAAAAAACCCTTTCCTAGTCGATACCTTCTCTTTACCTACAAAGAACACACCCACCAAATTTCATGTATCTAGGACCAGCTGATGTTTAGGCTGTGCGTTGATATATAAGTTAGTCAGTCAGGACTTTAAATTTTATATATATGGTTACTACGTTAGTCCACGCGTGACATAGGGATGACATTTCTTTGTTTACATATTGAATGACGTCACATCACGGCTGACAGCGTTTTCTGCGTTTCAAATAAAAATAAAAACTGTATTTTTTTAAATTGGATTTATATATCCATCCTGCGTTTTTAATAATTGTTATTGAGATATTTCGTTGTCTTAAGCAAAATACTATAATAAATAATCATTTATTGGACGAAATTAGATATGAGTCAAGTAGCCTATTGGGTAGATGATCTAATATTAAGTTGCTTGGAACTTGTCCTGCGAGCGAGGTGACGTAGAGGTTGCACGTCATGCAGTTGTACAGCTGCACCTTGTTGCCGCCCGTCGTCTGCATCTCCTTCGTCACCACCTTGTGGTATACACTGTTTGTTTGTACCTATAAACAACAACTTACAAACTTTGCACGGCTGCTGCTTAAACTCCGCGAGCGAGGTGACGTAGAGGTTGCACGTCATGCAGTTGTACAGCTGCACCTTGTTGCCGCCCGTCGTCTGCATCTCCTTCATCACCACCTTGTGGTATACGTTGTTTTTGTCTACAAATAAATATACCTACAGTGAATGCGTGCCACTAAAGAAACTAATCGAAATGAAGCCGCGCTATTATGTCTCACTCGCACACTAGCCAGGTATACTGTGTAAGTTACATGATTATGGTTAACACAACACTTTTCACAGTTAAACAACTTCCCTGATTAGTTATTTATGAAAGTCGAGCATCAGCTGAGAGAATGTACTCCAATCAATTGAAATATAAAGGTTGCCTATTTTCCAAACTAGCTGATGCCGGCGACTTCGTTTCCGTGGATTTAGGTTTTTAAAAATCCTGTTGGAGTCTTTGATTTTCCGGGATAAAAAGTAGCCTAGAAGTCACTCTCCAGGTCTTTGACTAAACCCATGCAAAAAATCACGTCGATCCGTCGTTCCGTTGCGACGTGATTGAAGGACAAACCAATGAACCAACAAACAAACACTTTCGCATTTATAATAATGGGTAGTGATGGATAGTGAAAATATGGGTAGTGATGATATACCTAGTTCGGATTAACAGTTTGGATTAGAATTGTGTTAATATTAAGTGTTGTTGTTGGTACGTTGCAAATACATTCCAATTTCCAAAGACCAAAACTAAAACTACATGTGTATAAATAATATTATTAGAACATAAATTGAAGGCAAAACTTGCTTTCAGATTTAGCCTTAGCCGCTGAGTTGACCTGCAACCGCCCAATAACCATTCGTTCCGGTTTGTCAATTGGCTCATTTTTTATTTGGTCCACAGCCTTCATTTCAGTTTGAACTGTCAATAAAATATAACAATTTTATGGTTGTTTCTATATTTGCACTTTGTTCGACCCATAGCTTAATCCATACTAATATAAGTATGGAAACTGATGGGAATAAGGGCTGAGAAAAGATTTACCTGTCTGGTCTTGCAACACTGGTGTTTCTACAATGTTGCCAGATTCTGTTATCATTCTGCGCGAGGACAGTTTGTCGACCGCCGAGTCTTCACTCACAGCTGATTCGGATTGTAATGGTAGGTCTGTGTTGCCATTGTCCTAAAAATATACACTACATTAATGCGCCCAGGTTGAAGTAGATAAATATTTTTATGTTATAAGTCCCGCAATTTGCTATTGCGCTGAAACCATAACTCATTAACCTCGAAATGACGTGATTTAAGTAAAAATATACCATCAGCTCGAAACTTCAGTCTAGTGCTGACGTCACTTAAATGGTGGCCACGCACATTAGCAATTTGCGGGACTTACTACTGGATTTTATAATTGCTGACAAAACATACTGTTTTTTAGTTGTAATGAATATAGCATGTGCTGTATGTGGTGCATTGCAATCAGTGTTGTTAAGCCACTATGACCATTGAGGGCTTATGGGCTTAAATTCACTGCTTACCCCAGGTGAAATATACAACTCAGTGTGTATTATAATATACCGTACAGAGATAGCTTGCATCCCGGGGAAGGACATTGGCTACTTTTTATCCCGGAAAATCAAAGAGTTCCCATGGGATTTTTAAAAACCTAAATCCACGCGGACGAAGTCCCAGGCATCAGCTAGTAAATAATAAAGTGCAATTCAGCTCATACAGCAACGCAACTTAAAATTATTTAACATACACCTCGCTTTCTATCGCAGAAACTCTCCTCTAATCTCTCTCTCTTTTATAAGAGGAGAGTTATCTCATGATAAGACTTATGCAGGAGCCGTATATTTCTTAGGCTATTTCCAGCTTAAATGTTGACTTTCAAAAGGAAACAAACAAACACACTTACATATTTCTAGTAACAGTAAAGACAATTTCTTACATGAACAACAACATCTTCATCGGTGTGATAGTTCTGTATGTGTTCTAAGACTGATGAGAATGATACACCACATGTATTGCAAGTATAGAGCTCTTCCGCATGGTCCTCTCTGTCATCATCGCTAACGACCGTCTCAGCATCCATCTCTGTATCACCATTTGGAACATCCTCTGTTTCTGAAATACCAATAGTTACCAAATGACGTCAGTTAGAATCTAAATATATAAAAGGGAAAGGTGACTGACTGATTGACTGACTGATCTATCAACCCACAGCTCAAACTACAGGACGGATCGGGCTGAAATTTGGCATGCAGATAGCTATTATGACCTAGGCATCCGCTAAGAAAGGATTTTTGAAAATACAACCCCTAAGGGGGTCAAAGAGGGTTTTAAAATTTGTGTAGTCCACGCGGACGAAATCGCGAGCATAAGCTAGTTAGGTATATTTTTGAATGCAAAATTCAATTTTTTGGATTTTAAAAAATTGGATTGGTTAAATAAGGAACCCTTATAGGATCACTTTGTTGTCTGTTTGTCTGTATCTGTCAAGACCGGTCAATGGAATCAAAACCTATAGCGTACTTCCCGATGACCTAGAATCCTGAAGTTTGGTAGATATATAGCTGTCTTAAAGCACAAGCAAAGGGAAACAATAATAAAATCCAAAAACCGGGAATTTGTGGTTACATCACAAAAAATTTAAGATGAATTTGAGAAATAATTAGTTTACTAAATCACATAAAGATGGCGCTGTCTACTTGAAACTTTTTATTATACCTACTGGTTAACAGCACCAGCAGGTGACGTATCGACGTGATACTGGTTTCTATGTGTTTATGAAATACCTTCTGTGTACCTCTTTCTATGAATTTCATAGAAATACATAGAAAGAGAAACCAGATTTTCAGAAATTCCTTTAGTTTTGCAAATGTTCTTGGGCAGTAGTAATACTTTAGATCAGGTGATCCTTCTTATTTGCTCCCTATTAATATTTAAAAAAAAATTACCTTTCAGTGTAGACAAAGATATGGTCCCATCGTTATTTTGCTTAGTCACTATAGTAACATCGTCTGGATTCAACAGGGTCTCCTCATCAGTGAGAATCACATAACGACTTTGGCCATCTTCCTTCACCAGTTTCATTTCCTGCGTCTGCAGGCATGGCTTGGTTAACTGCTGTCTTAACAGTTCCACATACATCTTAGCATTATCTGTCACTTGGTCTATTTTGGATTTTGATGTTTCTTTTTTTTCTAAAGCGCCATCTGTAAAAAAAGAAGTGTAATTTATATATGACTAGTGACCCGCCCCGGCTTTGCATGGGTGCAACGTAGATACTAATGTGGTGTCATTGCCTCGGATACTCTCAAATGAGAGGATTTTTTTCTGACCTAATTCACATTATTTCAATTTCTTTAGGGATCTCTAATTTTTTGAGAATTAAACTATAGCTATAAACCTTTCTCTTCAATCTATTGGTGAAAACCGCATTAAAATCTGTTGTGTAGTTTAAAAGATCTACGCGTTCATACATACATACAGACGCGGGAGGCGACTTTATTTTATACTATGTAGAGATGTGATTGAGCAGAGACACCTTCATCGTCTGGCGTGTGCACTAAATGTTCCCAATAATCACCCATTTTGTACAATATAAGCTAATATTGGTACTGATTCTGAGCACAACCTAATTTAAGAGTATTCGCATCCTCTTCTTACTCATGTAATATGAAAAGGACAGACGCAGTTTGACAGTTTTAAATTTAATTTTTGGATGGTAAAACCCGTGATTTTAGCGCAGTGTCGAGCCTACTGCTTAAATTTAGTAAAGTTCATGTTCTGTCCCTTTTTAGCATTGTAAAAAGAAAAGGATGCAGATACTCTAGTTTAGAGAAAGACAACAGAATCTGTGCCATTGTAGGACATCCTTGAAATGCAAGTATTGACAATTATTTTTTTCATTACTATACTGTAGTAAGACTGTTTTCCGTAGCCTGTTGGTTGATTACAAAAAAGTGATGCAACTTTTTTGTAATCAACCAACAGTCTATGGAGAAATGTTGGACAAGAAGACATTTTAAAGCTTCCAGAACATTGCCCAGCAGAGTTGGATTCGGATCAGGATCGGCTAGCGATACGACGGTCGGCTCAATAAAAATAAATTCGCCAGTTGGCTAGACACTTCCATAATAAATAAGGTACAATACATAAGTGTTTGATAATAATTTATTACCATTATCTTGTGTAGAATCTGAGTTTACTGAGTCATGTTCAATTTTGACAATGTTACTCAGGTCATTTCCAAGAGTTACATTTTCATCAGGATTTAAAGCGTCACAGTTGTCAGCCTTAAGATGCTCTGTGAGCAGTTCCAATGAAGAAAAGCTTCGATTACATACTGTACACACAATATTCAATGATATATGAATCAAATGTTCCAAAAGCGATTGTTTGGAATCAAACGTATTGCTACAGCAAAGTGGACAGCTATAATATTGAAGTGAATCTTCCATATTAAGGAATTTCGCAGTATATTCCAATGAAAAACGGTAAGGTTTGAGAGAAGGGTATTATTTGATTGAAATTGGTCATGCAATGGTCATGCATTACATATTTTGTAAACATTAAATGTTTAATAATTCATCTTTCCGCTTGACGGTTTGCATCTAAATTCTCAACACTGATCCATTTTTGAAGAACTTCACACTAATTTACAGAAAGCAAAACACAACACTGATATCAGAAAGAGATCATTTTCCATTTTACGGCAGACATTTTGATTTTTTGTGTCACTTCAATAGGGATGTATTTATGACTGATATGTAAAAAGTACTCTGTGACTGGGTGCAACGGTGAAACGATACATGTATCGATACATATTTAGCAAACATCGATATATCGTTCACAAACATCGATTGTTTTGATGAACGATACGTTGCTGAGAACGTTACGTTGTTGTATGAACAACAAGTTCTAATGTTGCTTGTTAATTTTGTTGCAGAAACATGGTGCGGAAACTTGTTGCCAAAACTTATTGACGAAACTTGTTGATGAAACTTTCAAGAAACTAGAGATTTCAAGATTCTAATATAGTTTAAAATGTTTTGACCTTTAAGACTATTTTTAAATCTAGCAGCGTTTTGAATAAATTATAATAAAAATAAATTTCGCAAAAAAATTGCATATAATTAAAACAATAAACTAGGTTACGATGTTTCATTTTGATTACTAGTATCAGAGGAATTTGAGGTAGCTTTCCAGTGTATTACTTTCTTTACTTTACTCTATGGAGGTAGCGCACCCCGACTACTTGGATTAATGTTTCATTTACGCTAACTAAGGTCATCAAGCACAAGAGCACAGTGCAAACACCATTCAAACAGGCTTGTCAAACAAGGCGTCACGCGTCACTTTTGACGCAGAATTCGGAAATGGATACAGCGCTAAGCTTAGATGAATGATTACCTGGATGGATACTTAGCTCCAAATGCGTGTCAATTCCTTTATGTGTGCGTGCGTCATCTTGTCACTGTGTGCACCCATTGTGCACGGTTGGGACGACGAATTTTTTAAGGATATCGATATTACAGCTAAATTAATTCTCTATGTTCAGATGACGGAACACTTTCATTAAAAAACAGTAAATCTCTTCGAATATTTTTTGATTTATAAATGCGAAAGTGTGTTTGTCCTTCCTTCACGCCCTAACTAAACAACCAATCGAATTGATTTTTGGATATATTTGAAAGGACGGAGAAGTAACAAAGGAAAGGTACTAATCCTCGCGGACGAAGTCGCGGGCATCAGCTAGTACTTAGTATAAAAGGAAACACATTTTAATTAATTCAAATCAATTTATTGAGTAAAAAGAAGATAGGCAAACAGTTTGTTGGTTCTACTTCCCACCGCTTTAAATGTAGGTAGATAAGAAATGTGACTTGTTTTAGGATCGTCTTTATACGTGAAACAAATCAGATCTAAGTTGAGATCAGCTGGCATATTATAGCGGCTCGATACTCTCTAGGATAGGATTTCCACACGCCACGGTCTTGCGCCAACACCATCCGACTCCCTGCGACTCTCTTTACAATCTGTTAAAAAAAACAAGTAATGAAATTAAAAAGCTATAAGACTCACGATGAACTACAGTGGCCCTGGTAAGTTTTATTTTCCTTATTACTGACCAAAAATAGATGTATTTGACGATTCAAAAGTAAGAACTTCTAAAAGTTTATAATTGAATAAAAAATTATCCTCAATAACAGTCTTTACCAACTACTTACCTACTCCTGCAACATGACATTGAGGAGTTGGATTAGTGATTAGTTGTTACAAAGTTTATACCTACCTGGCAGCCAGCCTGGGTAGCCTAGTATCTATGCACAATCAGCAGACCCAAGGCTTCTAAGGTAGATAATATGCAAATCTTTAATTTTCAGCAATTTTCGGAGTAAAAATCGCGGTTGGAAGCGATGAAATAATTATTAAACACTTACCCATGAAAATACAATTCTGGAGCTTTTACGCCCCCTTCCGTAGATCTGGAGGTAAAAAACACACCGTCACACATTTTGTTTTCGCTTTTAAGCTTACTTTTGAGCCAGACTTATGTGCTTTTTAAATATTTTTAATAAATATTGCATCAAACCCCAATGTTTTGTCTGCTTAAGGGGGCATCTATCAACTATACTGGTCACTATTTTCACCGATGGAGCGAAGTTGCCAGACTTTTATGAGCTATTGCTTTTACACGAATGGAGGTTCCCTGAAAAAGACTGAGATAACAATACCTCTGACACATAGATGTACAAGAGCGGCAACACGTTATGGTTACCTCTATGTATACTATCTCTATGGCGCTAAGCATAGGCGCTGAGTGATGAGCACCACGGACCAAGGATTTCTTGCATTAACTTTAGCAATGTGTTTAAAAGGAAAAAAGGAGACGTTGGGCACGAGAATGGTTAAAACAGCGAGATATATTCACACATGAATGGAGCGTTTGTTTGTCAAACATAGCCGTACACGGTACACGGCACCATCAAGCATGTTTGACAAACACGTAGTTTGTTTGACAAGCACGTAGTTTGTTTGACAAAAACGTGAAAAACGACCGCAGATCAAATAATTTGCCAAACATGTTTGAACGCACAGATATGTCCTTGACCGTGTGCGGGGCCTCTTGGAATATTCCTTAGATTAAATATGAATATTCGTGGAATGATGGAATCTTCAAACACTGGCGCCCAAAGAATTTCTAAGTACTAGGTACCTACTACCTATTCCTATGTCGATGCTGGCGACTGCTGTTTTACTTTTTTTAGCACAGCTTTTATTCTCTTTGTTTTTAGGCTGTAAAACGTAGTGATTATATTCTCTTTGGGCTGTTCGGCTTCGGGCTGTTCCGTGGCGGCCACCGACCAGAAATAAAAGTGGCGGCCATCTTGTTTAGTGATCTTAGCAATTTTACTGTCAATTTGTTTTTGTGACGTTCTTAAAAATAAATAAGACGTAGTGAGTTTACTTAATACCGATTAAGTTAAATGCGTTGCTAGCTAATCTTATTTTATCCTTAGGGAATCGGGAATATTTTGAAGATAAAACACTCAAACTTATCACACATTTGTTCACATTTTATATGTGTGTGTCGGTGTTTACGCGGGTAATTTTGACTGAAGGAAAATGATGGGAAAGCGGATGCACCACAACAGCAAAGGCAGATTGGCTTGTAAAGGCTATGAGAGCGGTAAACCTTCAAGTCCTGGTGTGTCACCTTACAATAAACCTTCCAAGATATCTGGTGGAGTATCTATAGGTAAAACAAAAGTAGATAATATGTGTCCCATACCATATATAAGGCAGCAAGATAATGCGGTAACTTTACCGAGGCTTACTGGAATCTTGGCAAGATCAGCTGATGAGCCCATTGCTATGGATGAATTGGATGCTTTACAACTAGAATTGGAATCACTTTTATGTAACACAGCATTACGTATTAGATATTTTCAGGGAGAAATCGAAAGCATTGATACCAACGAATCTAAGAGAGAAAAGAAAAATAAAGCTGCTGGTAAACAGCTACAATATCCCATGAAAAGAAAATTCCCAGAAGACAAGTTAGTGAAAACCAAAGAGTATACTAAACTATCCAACCAACCGAAGGTTCCTAAACTGAAAAACTTCAGTGGATCCGTTGGTGCTTCCAATAACTATTTAAATGATAGTATGAACTCAGATAATTCAGTTAAACTGGATCTGTCTCAGCTTACATTGCCAAAGAATAATATCCCATATAAGTTTTGGAATTCTGTGGAGCCATACTGTGCACCTGTGACTTTGGATGATATTAAATTTCTTGAATCGCTCTTAGTACAAAGCAGTAATACAACACTGCCTCCTATCCCACCCCTGGGAAAACATTATTCAGAAGTGTGGGCCGATGAACATCTAACTGAAGACCAGAATGCTTCAAACCCAAATAAACAAAAAGGCTCTGGATGGTCTCCTGAAACTTCTAATTTAAGAAAGAAATTTGAAAAATCTTCAGATAATATGATCACTGGTCCGCTGACACAAAGGCTTGTATCAGCTTTGATGGAGGAAAATGTGATGCCCTATGAAGTCCCCGATATAAAAGTGAAGCAATCAACAAATACAAAGAATACTTACAAAAATTCATTGACCTTAGAAAAATGTTTGAGGAAGGAATTAGTCGAACAGGGTATTTTAGACCCAGAAGATTTACCACCTCTCACAAACCCAGCCGATGATGAAATATTGGCAGAAATTAAAAAATGCCAGACAGAATTGACTGCTGTAAGAAAAGAAAATTGCCGAAATCTCAAGAATCTGATTGGTCTCTGTAAGCAGGAGATGATAAGATTAAATTTGAAGAAACAGCTCGATCAAGTAGATATGGAATGTATTGATACATATAAAAAGATGGTTGCTGCAAAACAAAAGAAGAGACCCATTACCAAAAAGGAAAAAGATGATGCTTGGCGAGCTATTAATGAACAAATACGACTAAATAAAGAAATCAATGCCTTGCCATTGACAGGACCAAACACAAGTTGAATTTTACTGAATTATAAAATCCAGACATACTTTAATTATTTACATTAGGTACAACGGGTACAACCTTAATATTGTTTATTGCGCTTGTTTATTATTGGTTGTAATTGGATTAAAATTACTTACTATGAAAATGTGACTTAATTTTTTTTTGATTCTATTCCATTCTTAAGAATAAAAATACTCAGCAAAACAATATATATATATATAAAAAAACTTCCAAAACCGACTTCAACATACATACATGTGTAGAAACAAAAGTTATTTTTTACTTTGTAGTGGTTTTGGAAGTCATTTTTTTATTTTTTATTTTAAGCTTTTTAGAGTCATTGCTTGTTACCTAAAATATCAATTCACCAGCAAAACTATCCAAATCCACACGGCTTAGGAGTTCAGTAGCTTATAGCGTCAGATTTGAAGAGTTGGGACTTGGAATTCAATAACAAAGTATATGCTCGGCATTTACAATTTCACTAGGAACAAATCCTGAATCTACAGTTTTGGAGTGCTGTACCATGCATCATCAGGTTTGAGGAGTTCAAACTTGGAGTGTAATTATGAAGCCGTTGCTTGATACTTAACATATCAATTCACCATCAGAAACTCCCGAATCCGCATGGCTCGGGAGTTCAGTACCTTGCAGCATCAGGATTGAGGAGTTGGGATCCGAAGTTCAATGGTTTAGTCTGCTTGGCACCAAAAATATTGCATCATCCGCAGTTCTTCAATCACTATAGTTTACGAGTGCTGTAACCTACATCATCAGGGTTGAGGAGTTGGGTCTTGGGAATTTACATTTTACCATAGACAATTTGTTTGTTTTGAATAATGATGGAGTAATGTTACCAACTCATAAATCACAGTATAAATATTGACATTAGTAATAATACGATACCGTAGACTGAATAAAAAAGCTAGACTAAATTACTGTGTAACCGCGTCTGAGATAGCGTCATTGTATTTCTCATTAGTTATAATTACTTTTTACATAAAAAACGTTTAATAGAATAATATTGTTGATCGGTTAATACAAATATTGTCTACTAAACAATGGTAATTGTCATGTTATTCATCGTTACGTCGTGCTATCTCAGATGCGGTTACACAGTCCTTTAGTCTAGCTTTTTTACTCAGTCTACGGGTCTACTGTAATACCATAAACTAGAAAACAAAATCTTCTATGCTAATTTTCTTAACTGGCAATAAATATCTGCGAAATAATTGTGTACATCTGTGTTGTCAACAATAATGCATTAATTGTCAAATTTCGAATTTTAACGGCGTTTGACTTGTGGAGTGGAGTATGGCCGGTGGAGTATGGCTAAAGAAATATTTTGATGTTACGCAAGTTTTTAAAGTAAGATAAGCACAATGGATAATGCTTTAACCCCGAATAAGATCCAAAGATTGATTAATTTTGCTGAAGACAAGTCATTTAGTTTGCACCGCCGAGTGCTGACTACAAATGATGAAACTGAAAGGTGAGATATTTTTAAATATATTTTCTTCTGGTTTCTTCATTATATATTCGGCAATGTGTTGTGATTATAAATATTGTTTATTTTTAGTTGTGTGGGGCGTGATCAAACAAGTTCTAACCAAACAGACACTAATTGTGTATCATCTGGAATACTCGACTTGGAAAATATCGAAGGTGATTTCCTGTTTACACTTCTCTGATAAATAATTTTGGAGATGCTTAGTCTAGTGAATTTTTCACATTAAAAAGTCATTTAAAATTGGAATAAGCACTAACTTTGAACTGTTGACTGTTACTTATTTTATTGCAGGTTTTGGTGAATCTGGTCTTGCAAGTATTTCATTGAGAAAATCGGTGAGTATTAAAGTAGACAGGAAAGCACTCATTTCTACAAGAAAACTCTAACAGTGACCCTTGGCAGTGAGAGAGGTTGTAGAGGAAGAAGAATACCTATTTTTAATGTATTTCAGAACGTCTTCAATCCTGGTGAAATGACAGGCCGATCCACAGAAGCAGATAATGCCAACAACGAAGACCCTGGCTCCTCGAGGGCTTTTGGCGAGTACGGCCGTTACTCGATGTCTTTGGACAACATCACAAGCCACATGGATAAGCAGACTTGTGAAATACAGGACCTGATGAGGCATTCTATTGCTACTAATTACTCCTTTCACTCTAAGGTACACACACACGTTTAATAAATCTGAGTAGACTCCTGCGGTAGTGGAGTATTGCGGGAGGGGTAACAGTTGTCACAAGAATGTAACACTGAGCTCTCGCATCACGTTGTCACAGCCTAGACCTACTTTTACTTGTACAGTTGTACAGTTATTTGTAACTTTATTTAATGTTTGATTTATACTTATAAAACCGCTTACGAAAGTCTGATAGGTATAGTACGATACGATAATGAAATAAGTCTATGTTGTATGATCTAGATAATACTAGTTGAATATTATTATCTATTAAATGTTCATCAGTTATGCATTATGCTTGTAGTAACATAGTAAGTAAGGAGTTTAGGATTTTCCATGGGATTAATGAAAAAGAAATTCCTACAAGAGTAACATGTCGAGCACTGGATGTCTAAAGACTGATGATGAATAATTAATGATGATGAATGATGATGAATAATTATGATTTTTTTTTAAACTTTTATCTTCTTCTAAATATATAAAAGGAAAAGGTAACTGACTGACTGACTGCCTGACTGATCTATCAACGCACAGCTCAAACGACTGGACGGATCGGGCTGAAATTTGGCATGCAGATAGCTATTGTGACATAGGCGTCCGCTTAGAAAGGATTTTTGAGAATTCAACTCCTAAGAGGGTGAAATATGGGTTTGAAATTTGCGTAGTCCACGCGGACGAAGTCGCGAGCATAAGCTAGTTTACAGATAAAGTCGCACACATAAGGTAGTTAATAAATAAATTGGAATTTCAGAAAGATTTAACTGCTGCGGAAGCATCATTTGTAATGAAAGAAGGTCGCTTGCCAGTACCGCAGAGTGCTCAAATCAACATTCAGGACAGCATGTCGTAAGTATTATTTGTTTTGTTAGCTGCCTGAGACACATTCAACATGTGACAGCAGCAGATAGGTTTTTTCCACTTGCTCAGAAATTGATTCTTTATTATAAAAAATGCAAAAAGTCAATCACCTCATTTCAATATGCAACGAAAACACCAACGAACACCTCAGCAACTTCCAACACTGTAATAATAGAAATAGCTGGATAGTTTCATACTACTATCAATTTTATCATTCTAAGGGTGTTTGTGCACTAATTCGTATTCGATTCGTTTCGCACAAACATATGTACATTTTGTATGACAGCCACTTCGAATCACAACAACGAGTCGAATACGAATGAGTGCATCAACGCCCTAAGTCCATGTCAAGATGGTGTTAAGTCTAGACATCACTCACCACTTCATTATAATATTAACTTAATTTAACAGTAAATATAATAAGCAATTAATTTTATTTATATTTTGAACTTTAGAATGACTGGGACAAACATATCAGCGTATTTCAAGAATCGATGTCCTGAATTTGGAAATATACTTAGTCACATTGGTAGTCCAGATAGGGGGACAAGCATTACAGAGGGTAAGTTGAGGTATTTTTTTTATTTGATTACAATCACTACCCACATAATAAATGCGAAAGTGTGTTTGTTTGTTGGTTTGTTCTTCAATCACGTCGCAACGGTGCAACGGATTGACGTAATTTTTTGCATGGGTATAGATAAAGACTTGGAGAGTGACATCGGCTACTTTTTATCCCGGAAAATCAAAGAGTTCCCACGGGATTTTTAAAAAACCTAATTCCACGCCGACGTAGTCGCGGGCATCAGCTAGTTACTACCATAATTTCTATAGTCTCATTTATTTAAATATCTCATTTTTACCAAATGTTTATAAAAATAACATAGCAGGACTAACAAAAAATGAAATAACAGAGACAACAAACAATAAAATAATAACAAATACGAACAGAAACAATAAAAAATAGAGTAACAGAACCAACAGTATAATTTTTATTATTGTCATTTTTCAGTTTCATCATTGGGAAATCAAGAAGCTTTCCAAATCAATCCAAACACTACGTACAATATGGACCAAAACTTAGACTGCGTGCCAGTTAGACAGCCTCGCGAAAAGGCACAGGAAAAGCCCATTGCAACCAATTTATTTCCAAACAAAGAAGATTCACCCGTATTTGCCTTACCTAAATCCCCACCTAATAAAATACCTAAAGTACCTATTGGGGGTAATAAAGCAATAAATCAGATTTCAAGTCAGAAACCGTATATGAGTTCAACCAAGCCTACAGATATGTTGCTAAGAAACTTGCAGACTATGAACTTGGCATCGGATGACACTGATTATTCTATAGAGAATTCGTTGAGTATTTCTAAAATTGCCGACTATTTAGGTAAGGACATTAACTGTACCTTGATTGCTTAGTTAACAGAATATGTTATTTTGTTATGCTTTAGTGTAGAAATTTTATATCGCGCTAATGTAAAAGAGCATAGCTTTTAAGTTAGCGCGCTTCAATGGGGCCGATTCTCTTGTACACAATCTCTAAACTAAACTAAATTAACAAGTCTGAAACTAGTGCTATCCTTTTCCGCAAGCAACATTATGAAAGGGATAGCAATAAATTTAGATATGCCATTTTAGTTCAGTTTAGAGATTGCGTACAAGAGAATCGGCCTGAATGATGTCTCATCTCAACTGAAAAAAATTAAAGTTTAAATTAAAATATCTGTACCTATTTTTAGGGAAGGAATCGAACATTAGCATATCCGAAATGATGAAATTAAATAATCGCGCCAAACAAGTCAATAAAAAGCAACCACTCACAGAACTGCAAGTCAATATTCTCGAGAATAAAGATTCAAATAAGGAAGTGTACGTGAAAAATCTCAGAGACACTAAAGGCGTGGAAACAGCAAGTTCTTCAGGCACAGTAAATACTGTGGTTTCAGTTGAAAAACTCAAAACAAGTGAAAAAAACGTGAATCCTACTATAACTGTCACCCGTTCTTCTACACAAAGTCAAAATGATGAAGAAGAGTTAAAAAGCCCTAGAATGACCCGTTCTAAATCGCCGTCGAGCAAAAGTCAGACTACTCTAAATACTGTTCAAGAAAGTAATGCCAGTTTCAAATCTGGAAGCAGTCCTCTCTCTGTCAGCAAAGGTATGTATAAATTATCACTTGTTCCCACTAATTCAACTGATTAGTTCAATTGTTGAACTAGTAAGACTTTTTTCCCAGTAGTAGGTACAACTATGTCAATTTTTTTTGTAAAAGTTGAATTACTGGGACTAAAACATAGTTGAAATATAGTTGATAGTATAGTTGAAATATAGTAGTATAGATAGTGAGGGGAAAAAGACTGATTAAAATAAATCAAAACACCGGTCAAGTGCGAGTCAGACTCGCGCACCAAGGGTTCCATACTACAGAAGAAGAAAAACGGTAAGAAAAGTAAACCTGTACGCAAAGTACAGGTTTATTGTTAATATCACAAAAAAATATGGTAGTTAGAGCATTGATTTAAATATTTATTATTAGATCATAATTATTTCAGATTTTTCGTTTGGTAAACTTTGGAGACAACATTTTGCGATAAATCAAAAACTATTTTGCTTAAAAATAAATAAAAATATGTTTTAGAATATGCAGGTCCTTCCCTTTCATATGATACCCCACTTGGTGTAGTTCTTGGTATCTTGAAAATTGAAAATACTAATTTGTTGTTCATGAACACATTTTAATTTTTTTTGTGATGTAACCACAATTTCACAGTTTTCTGATTTTTCCTTTACTTGTGCTATATAAAACCTACCTGCCAAATTTCATGTTTCTAGGTCAACGGGAAGTACCCTATAGGTTTTCTTGTCAGACACGACAGACGGACGAACAGACAGACAATGAAGTGATTCTATAAGGGTTCCTTTTTCCTTTTTAAGTACAGAATCCTAAAAATTAATTTATGTGTTAATTTATGTATAGCATTATGTTTCTGAGTTTCTTCAGTCGGATTTTTTGTTTAAATTTATATTTTTTTCTTCAATATGTTTTGCTTCTTGTTTGCTTTCATTCAAGTATTTTAGAAAGGTTGTGTCACTTTGTGTGGTAGCTATCTGTATACAAATTAAGGCTTTCTTTGATGCCTAAGAGCCATTACGCATGATCGAATAGTTGCCCGCCAACTCAATCGACGGCCACCATTTGAATGTAATTTACATGGAAGTCGCCGTGTCTATGCGCACGGAGTTGCGGCGACTGCGTGCGCATAGATTTTAATGGCCGCCGTCGCGGGCGACTGGTCAACCGTGCGTAATGGGTCTATATGACGCTATTACAATATAAACGAAATTTTTCATTTAAAACAAGTCTATCAAACTTGGGTTAGTCTAATAGAGCACTTTTAATTAAATTGGTTATGGGTTGATATCATTATTACAATCGCATTGTTGTTGTGATTGGCTGAATTTATGGTTTTCTGGTTGCAATAATGCATCGTAGCCAATAGTGAGCTGGCGTCAATCAATCACAGATCACACAAAATGCAAACCAATGTCTGCCTGTGATTGCGATCGTCCCACTGTATTCATTTTACCGTGATCAATCCCCTAGGCAAAATGCCGGGGAAACTATGGCAAAGAAGGCAAAGATACATGGTGATAAGTGATAACGCTTAGTTTCAGGCGACGCTAACGCGTCTCGCATCCCCTCCCCGACCATAAAGTATAGGGAGTTAGATCATTCCGTAAATTGGGAGGAGGTGCTTTGTCGAAAGCGCTTCACTCAGGAGCAGCTGGCTAAAGGTTTGTGGGCCTCGCTTCGCTTACGTGGGGATATCACTAAAACTACTAATAAAACTAATACCTAAAACATAAAAAAAATATTATTACTAATTAATGTGGCTAATTACTTATGTTAACAGCATGACAGCTAAATTAAATTGTTCTGCTGAAACTATTATTTATCAACTGCCGATACGATTTCAATAAATAAATGGATATTTAACCCGCGCTCACAACATACTTACTTTTTTTGAATTGTTATTATAAAATCACACCGAATATGGTGAATTATTATTGTGTCCAATGGTGAAGTTATTATTGTGTACCAAAGATAAATAAAACTACTAAATGTATGAAAATAATGTATGATTGTAAATTGTTTTTTTTACTTGATGCGGTTTAGGTTTTTAAAAATCCCATGGAATTTCTGATTTTCTGATTTAGATGCAAACTATCTCTGTAGAAAATAAATGATTCCTGATTATATTTATTTGATTTGATATTTGATTGATTTTTACACATAAAAATAGGTTTTTTAAGAGAGACAAAAAGTAGCCTTTGTCTGTCCCCAGGGTGCAAGCTGTCTCTGTACCAAATTTCTTGATGGACCATAAAAAGCTAGCAGAGAAACACATTTTCGCAAATATAATGGGTATGGTATGGGTTTTTCAGAGCCATGGGCGGCAATCACAACGAGTCGTGTCGAAGGATTTGTTGGTAAGTTCTTTCTGTCGTATATTGTCTGTCAATATCCATACTCTTAAATCTATCATTAATTTACTTTGTGCAAACCATTCCAAACTGTAACCTAGATAAGAAAAAATTATGCTTTTGATTAAAAAAACCACAATTGATTGAGTGGCGCTTCACGTTTGTGGCACCACAAACAGCAATCATCGGCAAACAGTAAACACCACCGATGGCTTGCCTGCCAATCGGAGCGCTCCAAAGCGTTGGCAAGCATATGCAAACATAGGTCCACGCGCTTGCTGTTTGTTATTTGTCACAAGCATGTGGATGCGGTATAACGGTAACAAAAATTACCATCCGCAGGTGTAAGCGTCACTGTTACCATCTCAGTGACAATGCTATCCGACAATTGGCTGAGCGGAAGACTCCAATTTGACGATCTACCCAATATTAGCAAACATCTTACTATCGAAGTACCGCGCCATCCTCTACTCCTATCGCCGAGGAAAACCGAGAAGTTCACGATAAACATCACGTCTAATATAGAAATGGATAGATCCTTGCCATTCACATTGTTCCTCAAAGATACGTCGATAGATGGTGAAGCTGAATATAAAGAAAACGTGGAAGTTAGCTTCAAGTTGCCTATGATACAAGCACTGTCTTGCGATGGAGTGAACAGAGTCACCTTCCCACCAATACAAGAAAAATCTTCACTCACTAAATATTTTGTACTCATAAGTGACTGCCCAGTTGACTTACAATTAGAGTTATCAATTCCAAAGGCAGAAAGCATGTTCTATATCAAGTCCGTTCAAGAAATTAAGAAGAATGACATCAATAAGGTGCTCACGGATCGTTCACGGTGTGTAGAAGAGGGCCAAGTGAACGCTAAGAGAGGTATCAATAAGCAGCTGTGTAGACTGAGCAGCGGCAATGCTATCAAGGTTGCTATTATATTCACCTCACCGAAGTTAGCTGAATTGAGAATGAGTAAGTATCTATCCTATAAAGTTTATATATTTAGAGCCTCGATAGCTCAACAGTTAAAGAAGCGGACTAAAAATCGAAAGGTCGCCGGTTCCCTACCCGTTGCACTATTGTCGTACCTACACCTAGCACAAGCTTTATGCTTAATTCTAGGGGAAAGGGAAATATTAGTCAGCATGATAAACTTGGCTAAAATTCTTTAAAAAAAATACACACTTTAAAGCACGGTTATTACGTATACGGTATTTCATCATCACCAACCCTTCGTCAGTTCGCCGCCGGTCTTGTCTCAGAATGAGAGGGACTCATGCCATGGTCCGCCACTCTGGTCAAGTGCGGATTGTCAGACTTCACGCACGTTTGAAAATATTATGGACAACTATGAGGCATGCAGGTTTCCTCACGATGCTTCCTTCACGGTTAAAGCAAGTTTTATATAATTGCTTAAAAACACACCTAGTTTCGAAAAGATAGATGTGCATGCCCGGGATCGAACCTATCGAATAGGAGGCGGACATCTTAATCACGGATATTATTCTGTGGGAGTGGGTGCGTCCTGCGGGATGGCCAGCGTGTAGAACAAACTCTTTACAAGAAATTGGAAGGAAGAACCGCGGACGAGTCGTAGTCGAAGAGTGGGTGCCGAGCGGCATGGAGAATATGGCATCGCACCCGCTGGCCACTCCCGCAGGACGCACCTTACAGTACCTACTTATTAATTTGGTATACTTAATGATATGTGTATTATACACGAAATTTTTTCTAAAACATTTAATTATATTAGTTTATTATGTAAATTGATATTTTTAATTGAAATTCCGTCTGACTCGTCAAACAGATGATCAAACGGATCAAACAGCCACATTCGAGAGCACTCTCAACGTGGCAATGATCGGCATCGGCACTGTGCTGAAGAGAGTGAGCCTCGTCGGGGCAGTGGGCAGCGCCAGTCTAGCCGTGCGCCCACCCGTCGGCAAGCTGCTTCTTACTAGCGGTAAATATATTTCTTGTAATAAAAATAATCTCAACTTATAAGAACTGACTTTATTCCATCTATACAATGCTTTATAAACTTCAACCTTCAAAGTTCTAAACTATTAACTTCTTCAAGACAATTATAAATTCTAATCATTCCTGCTTCGAATCAATAGCTGCCGCTTTTCTTGCCGCCATTTGCCCCAATTGTCTTTTTTTTTAAATTCAACTCTAGGCAAAGGCAATGCCGCTAACACTTGCTAAATAACTAGCTGACGACCGCGACTTTGTCCGCGTGGGTTTAAGGTCGTTGAGAATCTCGTCGGAACTCTGATTTTCTGGTATAGTTCTTGCATTTCACGAGGGCGAGTTGCTCATGCTTGTGTTTAAAGTAAAGTAAATGTGTGCGTTTGCGAGCACTTGCTCGCGGCTGATTGATCCGACATGCACGCACACTTACGTAATGTCCATGTATACGACGTAACCACAAGTAAAATTCACTCGCCTTCGTGAATTACAAGAACTGTATAAAAAGTAGCTTGTGTCACTCTACAGGTCACTGACTACTTGTACATCCGTGTTCTTTAAAACAAGGTAGTTAAGGCAAGGCTCATTTTGCTTTAACGATCAAATGTTTTGACTTTTGACAGTCGAATTCTATCAACGTATACTCTCTAATCTCAATCTCATCTTCGATGCTACTTATAATCTCAATCTTTTAAATATTAAAATCAATGCGAAAATCAAAGAGTTCCCACAAGATTTTAAGAGACCCAAATCCATCCGGATGAAGTCGCGGGGCATCATCTAGTAAATATATTTATTTCAGAACCCACAATACTAAACTTGTGCAACACTGGCACCATAACTGGCGTATGGGCGGTGAAGTTCCGGGGTAAGACCAGCCCCGAGGGGCAGTGGCCTTTCAAAGCTTTCGCCACCAAGGTCGAGATACGTCCTGGTTGTGCGAGCCCATTGAAACTGGTGTATTTGGGACCACCTGATATATTGAATGAGGGGTTAGTAGTGTAGGACCTTACGATAAAGTCAAACTCAAATCATGTTTCAAATTGTAACCATTGTACGCTTTTTGATTGTCACTTGTTGAATTTGTAAGACGCAATAGTGATAGTTAATTACCCAAACTTAAAAGTAAAGCTACGAGGGTTTCAAACGCGCCTGGGTCTGAGAAGAACCCACAACAAACTCATCCTGATGAACCTATCGCCGGCTCACTACAGAGCACGGATCTCCTCTCAGAGTGAGAAGAGTTTTAGCCATAGTCTACTATGCTGGCCATGTGCGGATTGGTAGACTTCACACACCTTTGAGAACATTATGGATAACTCAGGCAGACAGGTTTCCTTACGATGTTTTCCTTTACCGTTAAAGCAAGTGATATTTAATTACTTAAAACGCACTTAACTGAAAAGTTAGTTAATGTCTACAAAACAAAAAGCCACAAAAAGCTTGGGGTGCTCAACAGAGCCCGAGCACAGGCGACTATTCTATTACGCTGGCCATACACGATCAAGTTTACTAATCCACTGATACTTGATTCAAAGGTGCTTGACATCATGCACACTTGTCTTCATACACCATTTACTGGACGCCGCTTCAAGTCCGCTGCAAAATTGACCGGTAAACTTGATCGTGTATGGCTAGCGTAAAGCGGAAGTCTGATCACGTCATATTATACAGTATCGCTCTCGTGTTTGGGCCGGAACACGTCAACAGCTCCTTTCATTTGATCGGATTCAAAAGCAAGCCCGACTTATGTACAATCCCGGACTAGCTAACTCATTGGAAAGCCTAGATCACCGTAAGCTCTCTTTGCGTGTTCTACCGCCTTTATAACATGGAGTGTTCCGAGGAATTATTTGAACTTATCCCACCCTCTTTCTACAGCCGCATTGCACGCTGCCATAAGCAATTTCACTCTCACCTGGGTGCCTGGTGCACTTCGATCAGTCATTGTGACAGATGTTTTCTTCCATGCACATGCAATTAAACTGATATTTTTTGCAGGACATTGATACTAGAAGATACATCAAACGGCAACATAGCCGCAATCGATATCGCAGGCGGATCGGATAGACCCAAAACCTTCCCAATCAAAACCAATTACAAAGATATGTCATGGGTCCGCGCTGGTAGGAAAGAGATAAGTTTGAAGAACTCTACAAACCAGAAGATTCAAATCCGATGTCAAATCATGGGGGAGGGATTCATGTTAGATAGTCCGGGCGTTGAATCCAGAGGAACGTATGTGCTTTCGTTCGGTCCCTGCGAGTGTAGACCGTTGCCGATTGTCTTTGCTCCGAATTCTTATCTGCCGCACACGGCGACCTTGCATTTGGTGTTTGATAAGAACAGCGATTATTGTAGAAAGGTGAGCTTTTTACTCATTGAATATGTTCATTAATTATTTCGTATGCGTGGAATCCATGTTATAGATCTTATCTCCACGTAAAATGATTATCTCTCATTTTGCAAAATTGTCATGTTAATTAATTTTCTTACCCTATATTATGAAGAAAAGAGAAGTTTATATTCTGAAATTTAAGTTTTGTGATGATATTACGTTCATAAATTCAGATCAAACTTCACGGCTGTGCCAGCAACGACAGCGTCCGTTGGTCGGGGCTCATGACGTACGGTGACACGGCGCTCGTGCGCGCAGTGGCGCGCGCCAATATAGAGTTGAACCTCTTCAACAAAGCCTCCGCGCCCGCCTTCCTCTCCGCCCGCGTGCAGTTCAACTGTAAGTAATGATATGAAACGACAGCGTCCGTTGGTCGGGGCTCATGACGTACGGCGACACGGCGCTCGTGCGCGCAGTGGCGCGTATGTACTTATGTATGTATGTACGTATAGAATATAGATGCAATGTTACAGTCAAGTGTACCCACTCATACAAAATATGTAATTTATTTTTTGCAGTACAATACAGATTCCTAGCGGAGGAATCGGAGCTGGTCGGGCATCGTCGTGTGATGAGTCGTCGCTCGCAACACACCTTGTCGCTGTGTGTGCCGTGGGCGCGCCTGGAGCGCCGCGCGCGCGCCTCGAACGCCACGGCGCTGGCCACCGTCACCGTGCTCACTGGCCCCGAGTTCACGAGGCGCAGGATACTGAGGTATTATGTTATCCCGTAGTATAGTATTTTATAGCAGCGGAATTTGAGCTCATTGGGCAAAAATCTTCACTCGCAGCATACCGCATCACTACGTATAGTATTACCACGTTTATAAGTTACTGAGTACTGACGGTGTACCTTAGAAATCGTATATTTGAATGGCGCGAAAATATGTCAGCCAATCATAGCGCATGTTCGGCCGCTATTGGTTGTTGCCTATGCGCCATGTTTTGTAGTCGCGAATTATGAGGGAGATAGCACGAGCCTCCGTCGTTCTTATGTTAAAAATCTTAACGTCAAGCAATAAGGTCTGTATTTCATTGGTGAGTTCGGTTTTAGTCGGCGGTAAGTTGCGCTTTTCTGCGCAATAGAATTTTGTAGATGCTACTTATAAAAGTCCTTGCTCGCCTCGGAGCTGGCGCCATCACCATAATAGCCCCGCGTTTACGAGGCGCAGGGTATTGAGGTATGTACTATCCAACATTTCCAGCATTTAACAGGCTTCTAGTACTAAGGGTAAGGACACACAGTGTGGTAGATGTGTTCGTGTTTGGATAGCTCTCTATAAACCAAGACCTGATTTTTCATGAGTGCTGTTTGCCGTTACCAAAAAAAATACTGTTTCCAAAATACATATTTTTGTCCTACGATTTGGACAATAAAATCGGACCGGTTTAGAAAACCACATAAATTTTATTTTCTCAGAATACTCAAAAGTGAATCGAAAGGAGCATTGGATGTTTCACTACTGTCCGACAACTTGAGGATGTTAGCAGAACCTTTCGAAGGGGAAGATCCTGCCCTGGAGAGCTATCTTGAAGACTTTGACGAAACTAAGGTATGGATATGGAAGTACCCTATACGTTTTGATACCTTTGATACTCCTGACCGACACGACAGACAGACAACGAAGTGATTTTATAATGGTTCCTTATTTTCTCTGGAGATACGTAACTCTAAAAATTAATTTTGTGTCGTCAGTTAATTACCTATGCATATCAGGTAGAGTTGTAACTTTGGCGACGCGACGGGTTGATTGTGATGATGATGATAAACGATTCAGAATTGTTTGATAACATACAGGCGTCGATTGTGATGTTTTTCTCTAAATTAAATTTAGAGTATCTGCATCTTTTCCTTTTTAATATTGCTGAAAAAGGACGGAAAATGAATTTTAGTTCATTCTACAACAATAGCAAAGAGTATATAATCACTACGTTTTAGGCTCACGACCTAAAGTCACGAGGTTTGACAGTTCTAAATCAAATTCGGTTTGTCTATCCCATAGATATATACCTACAGATATGCAACTAACGTGGCCCCTATAGTCCCTCTCGCTCAAGCAGAGGTACTTGCTTATGAAATGTTATTCCTTCTATTTTACGTTCACCTCGGCTATTGTAGACTAGTATACTACAATCTTATTACTTAGTTCACCTACAAATACATCTTGACAAACAAAAAAAAGTGGCCACGGTGATAAGGACAAAAAATTATCATTCGTCACGTTCTAATAAGAGCTAAAATGCATTAAGCTATCTCGCTCTAACAGTAAGTCACAATAGGGCTACTTGTGCAGGTATTTGTTCTGAGGTCTATCCCTTTCTTATTACATTAATAACATAAAGATCCGAATAATTTAAAATTTAGTTTCGCTCAGATTCAGTACCAATGTTATTATTACTTCTACAGGAGTCACTGAACGAGCTGATCGAAGGCTTACAAGAGCTCACAGCACAAATCGACCTGCCGCTCGACTTCGCGGACGATCACACGATCCTCATCGCGGATGACACAGTCTTTGAACACCACACCCTGTGCGAATAAACGATTTTATTGTTTGTTTTTGTTAATGAATTTGTGATATTATAGTTAGTATGTAGTTGGTGTAATTGTCGGAGTCTAACCGCCGTACTCAGAGTCAGAGAGTTAAGATTGAGTTAAAACGAGACAGATTTATGTGAGATTTAGCTGTCTCGTTTTAACTAAACTTAAGTAACGATTAAGCGACTCTGAGTACGGCTGTAAATAATCGTAGAACTATCCACCTCACGAAGTGCTTATTCAGGCCGGAAAAAAGCAATTTACGGCAGTATATTGGAAAATGTGGGTAATTGTACGATCGGATTACAACATACTTTTTAATAGTTATGGAGAATTATTCTTTGCTTAAAATAGTTTCATGCATCCGTCCTAAGACTGTATAAATAATTAAGCATTGTGACTAATTCCATTGTACACAATCTCTAAACTAAACTAAAATGTTACGCCTAAATCTATTGCTATCCCTTTCATAATGTTGCTTGCGGAAAAGGATGGCACTAGATTTAGGCCTGTTAATTTAGTTTAGTTTAGAGATTGTGTACAAGAGAATCGGCCCCATTTATGTACTTAATTTAGTTCTACACAAATCTGATTTGACAAATCATAATCCGTGACAGGTCCAGATGGCAATTGGAGTATGAGGCGGGGGACGCCCCGCACACCCGCACTCGCCCGCACCGGATTAGCGCGGGGGCTATGTGGGTGTGCGGGCCGTTCCCTCCCCGATTGCTATCTCGAACTGTCGCGTACTATATTGTTGTAGAAAAGACGTCGATGTTTAAAGATTTGTCAATTTAAGAGTAATATTTTTGTGTACAATCGACCTATGGTGCAAATTGTCCAATTAAATTAAAATAACTTTGAAATTAATTAGAAATTAACTATCTAATTTATGTAATTTTATTATTATTATTTTCAAGTTGCAGTTTGATACTCAGCGTAAACCGACCCTCTTCGTAACCGATTTCGTTTATTGATTATTTAGTATGATGATAGCATTGAAATAAAATAAAACATAAGTTTATTTGAGACATAAGACGTAATCAATTCAAAAATTTAAACAGAGTCCAAACTAATTTCATCACAAGAATCCTAGGGAGCTTTCTATTTTAATTTTTTTTCCTCAGTGATAGTTTATTTAATGATTTTATTAAAAACTAAAGGACTGCAATTATTCTTTTGAAAAATATTGTCATTTAGTGTATAGAATGGATTTCTAATTTGTAAACTGAAACTGAACTTCTAAGGGCTATTTTCTGGAGATGCGGAGAGTTGCGTGTCGCGTGGTGCGTCGCGTCGCGCTGTTAATACAAACATATGGCCAAGTATGAGAGCGTTTATGCAGAAGCGTTTGCTTGTTAACTGGCGTATCACGCGGCATCGCATGAAACCACGCGACGTTATTCGTAACGAGACCAATATCGCCATATCATCGTATTCTCGTGTGACGCCGCGGCCACTGAAGCTGGTGTCGCTGCGATTCTCGCAACGCCTCTCCATAAACGGAAAATCGCGTGCCGCACCGCGCGGCGCGCTGCCTGTCCAGAAAAGAGCCCTAAATCTAAACTGGCAGGTGCAACAATTTCCAATCGCCTGCGCAAATAGGATTGGCAGTTACATAGCCTATTGTCAGTTTTATACCCGCCTTTTTAGTTATTAATTATTTTGTTTAATTTTATCTAAAAAAGTATATGTATGGAATAAATTATCCTTAATAAATAAAAGAACTATATTTTATTTCATAATCATTTATTATTTTCTTAACCAGTATATTTATTCCAATCGTTTTCCTATTTTTTTTTATTCATTGTATCTAAGAGATTCCGCTGTCAATCGCAGTTGTCTGTTAGAAATGACTTTAAAAATATTGCCTACTACTTATAAAACTAAAATGCAATTTCCACTTATAATAATTCAATAAAGGTCGCAAAATGATATTTTATATACAGGACTAAGGTTCAAAAAACTAAAATGGATATTTCGCTAATTATATACCTTATCCTTCCGAATGAGCCCCTTTCTGTTAATGTATTGAAATAAATTAACACTAGTTTGGGCAGAAAAGAATACACTTAAATAAGCATGTATCTCTCGGAGCTCATTCTAAAGGACTTTATTTCATTAGTATATCGAGCTTGGTGTATTTTATGTTACCATGAAATCTAGGTCTTATACAACAAAAATATTCCTTATCATTCGGCTCGCACTCAACAATCGCTCGTCATTCATTCGTCACTCATTGTCCATTCATTCGTCATTCGTTCACACGCACATGAAACGCTCATAAATGTCGCATTTGGCAGTTTATCATAGTTACTTCACACACGTCGATATTCACATGAAACCCCTCGTATTCATATTTTACAAAATAATATACTACTTTGCGTTTACATTCAACGTTAAACTGTGTTATATAAAGTAGAGGTGAAATGTGAATACCGACGGCAATGAAAGAGCTCCGCGCGGGACTACTTGCCGTACAGTCTACATACAAAAAAAACTTATTGAAATGGAAGTACTTATTTTACACATTTCTCAATATAACTAATTTGCGTTAAAAATGGCTGACGTATTCATTCATTAGAAAACGGTGCTTTGAAAATACTATTCTCAAAAACTTATTGCATTACACCTAATAGTCTAACGTCACAAACGAAGACGAAGAGAGAATAACAGGAGTTTCTAAGGACTCGAAACATTAGGTACATCGCATCCGCGAAAGATGGCATTGTTAAGCCAGATTTCTAGGAAATAAACAAGAACAATACTTTGTAGTAAATTGAAAGTACCTTATGTTTTTATCAACACAAATTATGTTTTGTCATTTAGGTGGAAATCTGGCCTTACACATTGAATAGCATTAGTACTGTGTCATGTTCACGAACACAACGCAAGGAAGTAACGCCAAAGCGTGCCTTGCACTGCGAGTGGAATCCAGCTGAGAAAGCAGTGAGAGATTGAACTCTGATGATACATTTATTTATCAGGTAGCTCATAATTCGCTAACGATGGAAGGCATGGTGTACACGCTTAACATTTACAGTTAACATAACTATGCTGAGATTTACTCAAAATTAGCATATTGCTCGATTGAGAGCATTGTTTGAGATCAATTCTCTCAACTCGACTCTGACATGGTTAAAGTAAAATTTTCAGTAGCATTTATTTTTAAACAATATAATGCGTGTCTCCGTAGTTATATATGTACACATCACACAATCACACGTTTTTACAATAGGAATTAAAATCCTAAACTAAAAATAAACCAGTCACTAAATGAGCTATAAAATAGTATGCAAGATTGCCAACGATACACTGGCCTAGACACGAGCGGCGCACTCGGGGAGAACGATCTAACATTAGATATCGATATCGCGGAGGCTCGTCAGTTATGTATAAATCGCTTCGATCACTCTTATAATATTTCTTAACAAGTTAAATACGATGCTCTGCAGTGACTAGTCCTATTCAATGCAGATATTCATATTCGATAAGAGATCATATGGCTTTCAAAACGTGCGGCTCGCATATGGATCGATGTCAACACAAATTTTGGTCATGATTTTCTGCCACATTTAACTTATAAATATTATCGTATATAAAACGTCCATAATTTGATAATATCGGTAACGGAATAGTACCGTCGTAGTAACCGCCCACCACTACAAGCGTCAAGTGATTATTATAACTAACCCATCCACAATGATTGAATGCTTCACAAACTTCTTATGGTATGCTTCGACACAAATGTAACAATATTTTCACATACAAAAATGCTGGTGTTTCCTTTAAAATATAAATATCACAGATAGTGCAAAAATAAATCATAATGTTCATCGAAATTATACGTAACATGTTAAATCAGAACATCTAAACCCGTTACATTCATGGAACTGTGTAATTAAATTTATAAGTACGCATTTTTGGAATTATTATCATAGTCTTGTAATGATTGTTTTGGAAGTTACATAATATGCTACAGCTAGGTTTTGGAAGCAAAGTTTTGTATTATTTTCGCGCTTTAGATGAATAATGAATTCCTCGAACTGTAAAAGATATGAAATATTGAAATAGGTATTATATTTATAGAAAGTTACAAATCTCTGATGATTCTAATTTCTTTGGCTTGTATCTCCATTAATTAGTTTAAGAGCCGATTCACACAACATGCCAATGCATACACAGAATGTACGTCACACATGTCTGCATAGACTGATAATAATTATAAAGTAGGTTCTTTTGAATAGTAGAGCAAATGTCAAGCAGTGTACTTGAGAATATCTGAGTGGAAATTATAAATTCTCTATTTATTAATTTCTTGGCGAAATTCGGAATCAGCTCTTATTACAACTTTAAACTGCCCATTATTTCGATTTGAGATACTAATATTTTTACTAAATTGCGGAGTAGATTATCATTCTGTGGCACAGTCACGATGTAATATTTGGAAGGAGCAACATAAAATCATAGTCCATATTGATTTCAGCCGTTAACATAATGGATAGGATAGACACTACATCGAGGAGTCGTGTTCGAGGTATGATATCATAAGTTTCGCATCCGTTAGAGCGACGGGAAGTTGCGTTTGTCGAAACTGTCTACATTTGAGAGCGTATGTTCGATTGCAAGCATGCTAGCCCGAATGCCCGAAGTAAACTTTGAAGAGGTGATTGATAAAAGCTGAAGATTCGTATGTTGGTTTTTCTGCGTTTGTCGGTTCTAAGTTGGCCGTCCAGAAGTACACACATCTCTATCGCACTTCGCCATTTTTTCCCTCTGGCTTGGTTTCCGCACTTAAACGTTTCCGTCTGTTGTGCGTCGCACGCCGCCATGACCCCAGGTCTGACTTTCGCGTTTTCAGCTCCTCGTTAGCATTGTTTATTGTTCGGGCCGGCCAAGTTTTTTGCCGGCTCTCTTCAGGAGAACCGAATCTTATCATATCTTTAGAACCCAAACATCTACGTCCACGAGGATATAGGTTTTTTAAATCCCGCTTTGCAACAAAATAGGTTGTCATTGTGGTGAGGAGTAACAAACATTCAAACTTTTACATCTAAATAAATAGCAAACCACAGACCTGCTGGTCGGTCAGTTTGCCATACTCGGGCAACACAGAAGAGTCACCATACCAATTTTCAGCCTATATCATACAGTTCATAATGTCAACGGGCTCGAGCGCTGGACGCTTGGTTTCAGACGTGGGTACGTCTACACAGTTAGCATGGGAAGCGTGTGCGTGCAGCGGGCGCGGTCATGTGTAGGGCTCGGGGCCTGCGACGTGCGGGGGCGGCGGCTAGGGCGCGCGGTACAGCAGGTAGGCGGTGAGCGCGGGCGGCAGCGCGAGGCGCGAGGCGGCGGCGCGGAGCCGCGCGCGCCCCACGCGCTGTCGGATCACGCGTCTGCACAGCTCCATTAGCGGTAGCGGTTCCGCTGTAACAATATAAAAGTATTCTCATTGTAAACTCCATCATACTCAGTCTCGCACTGTTTGAGATAACCAGGACAGCGCCGAGCCATTCAGTCTCCAAAGGGAATAATCAAGGAAACTGCTCAACAAGCTTAACATAGATTGCTTACAGCTATTTACCTATTTAACATTTTCTTGAGCATGATAGATCGGGGACAGTCGACGTGAAACAAGACTTAAAAGTATTGTATTAAATAATAATAAGGCACGCGACTCACGGTCGAGGCCGCCGATGTACTTCATGGTGATCTCGGCGTGGCCCCACACGGCGGACACGACGGGGTACAGCGTCTTGCCGCGCAGGCCGCGCGCCGCCACGCCCAGGTAGCGGCCGTCCGCGCAGAAGGCCAGCGTGCCCTCGTCCATGTCCAGCACCACGAGCAGGCGGTCGGGCACCAGGAACTGCTCGTCCGGCCGCAGTAGCGCGGGGTACGTGGCACCGCTGCTGCCCGTACCCTTTGCGTTGTGGTAAACCTGCGTCAAAACAACCACATCTTTATAATATAAAAATTCAGCTTCCGTATATTAGTGTCCGCAAAGCTCGAAAGTAATAATTGATGGATTGGATAATGGATGACTTGTTTATATACAACTAGATGATGCCCGCGACTTCGTCCGCGTGGATTTAGGTTTTTAAAAACCCTGTAGAAACTCTTTGATTTTCCTGGATAAAAAGCCTATGTCCTTCCCCAGGATGCAAGCTATCTCTGTACCAAATTTCGTCACAATTGGTTGAACGGGTAGCCCGTGTAATGCTAGCATCTCTAAGGCCTAGGCCTTGCATGTAAGGAATGATAACTTCGTCGACGTTACCTTATTTCTCCCGAGGTCCCAGCCCCAGCTCTGGTCGGTGGCGCCCACCAGGCTCTGGTAGCCGACGGAGTGCAGCGGCGCGTGCGCCGTGGCCACGCCCACCACGGCGTGCGTGCCGCGCTGGCGCGCCGGCCACACCACCTCCCAGCAGTGCAGGCCGCGCGAGTAGCCCACGCGCCCGCGGATGCAGTCCGTGCTCTGCGCCACCGGGTGCCGGTGGAACGTTAACGCGTCCTCCTCTTTCACGAATATGTTTAACGATCTGGAATAAAACAAAACATTCAATTAGTGGCGTTCAAACTTTTAGTAATATGCAAATATAAATTTAGGCGTAACGCAAACCAGCAGAGTCGAAGCGCAGCGTTATTCTTTTTTCTTTTCAGTAGAAAAATACAGCTTCGTTAAGAGTTGTTATCAACTCTTAACAAAGCTGTATTTTTCTACTGTATGTATGTCAAAGTGCATAATTTATATTGTTATCAAAAACTACGGAGATGAGTGACTCTAGAGTCTAGACACACGGACTGCATTTATAACCACATTGTACTATGCCGTACTAGAACTACACGCCGATTGCAAGCGACTGCACGCTGACTGCGTAATCGGTCATCAGTTACGACGCAGCAGTGTCAACTGTGACAACTGCAATCTTGCAGTCGCAAGTGTCAAGATATTGGCAAGACTTGGTTGTAGTCAAATCTTTAAAAAAGTAGGTAGATGTTATCTTTTTCCAGAGGTTATCTTTTTTTTGCGAAAAGAATAACGCTACATTTAGACCTGTCTTGAAAATTTGTTTACAACCGAATTAGCAATTAAGAGCAGCATGAGCACTTAAGATTTCATTACAATCATTTAAAATTATGCAAGATGACGTCAGAGTGTTTTTAAACATAATTACGGAGACCTATTGACCCGCAGTTTTATCGGTAAAATAACCTCGTTCCGTCATATACGTAAAGTCTATGAGTCGATTTGCTCCGAAAATGGCAATCAACAAGGACGCCTCGTGAAGGTTAACAAGCCATAGGATTGCTTTTACAACAAGTTTTTGTCAATATACAGCAATAAGGATTCGTATATTCGTATAAATTCTTGTGGGCTTTAATTGAATTAGTTTGTGCTATTAGCAGACTTTTAAAAGTTAGAAGAACTCGGCTAAATGGAAAAGGTCAATCGACGCCGTCATTAACCAATATGTATCCGTTCGACATAGGCTTCTTTTAAGTAGCGACAATGTTACCTATCCTGACATCAATTGGATGCGAAAGGCTCGGCATTTCGCATCCAATTGATGTCAGCCACTTTCTGGATGTTATCGCTCCACCTCTACGTTTACCAAGACGCGGCATCCACGAGACTGGACTGGAACCGTGGTTTTCCTCGAGAACGTGGAGAGGAGAACCACGGGTTCAGTCCAGGGGCCGTCGGTCCTCCGGCGAATGTGACCAACCCACTGCCACTTAACCATCTAGTCTATTTAAAAATAGTATACCTCGAGCTCTTCCTAATATAATATGTTAAGAAAGAACAGCTACTAGGGAAGATATTGATTATAGAATTTCTTAAATTTTTGAAAGTTTGTCATTTGACTCCATGATTTTATGCAATAGTTACGTCAACGATCATTGTAGTATAACACTTTTTCAATGAATAAAAACGAAATCGTGTCAGTGATTCTAATGGAAAAATGGTTTCTACGCAAAAAGGTAATCCAATTCAAATTAGTTCAGTCTTCGTTACGTGAACAGCTGAAACGTTCACTTTTATATTGTCTCATACTGGTCAAAGAATCAACTTATTTTGAGAGTATCTTAATCCGTGTATTCTTTTTTTGTAAGTATTAAAAAGTTTAAACGCACAAAAGAAAATTCGTTTTCCATCGGTGGTACGGTGGTTGTTACCAGAGATGTTACGGATTCAGACATCCGCATCAATTAGTACGGAGCTTTAATGCATACTGATTCATATTTGCAACAAGTGGTGCTTACCTCGCGCGTGTTTGCTCGTTGATATCTTCGTTCGCTAACTGACCATTTCAAAAGTTTACAATGGTACCCACCAACAGGGGGGATATTCGCATCCGCATCCGCAAATGCGGAACATTCGGATGTCAAAATATTGGCATCCGCAACAACCCTAGTCGTTCCATACTCGTTAAGCCCATTTACAACATTGCAGATTTTGGATTGCCTTTTGACGACCTCCCTGGCGCAGTGGTGAGCGCTGTGGTCTTAGAAGTGGGAGGTCCCGGGTTCGACTCGCGGCACGCAATTTGTTTATAATTTCTAAATTGACTCTGGTATGGTAGGAAGCTTCAGTCGTGACTAATTACCGGCACAGACGTACCGCCAAGCGATTTAACATTTCAACCTTTGGTGACCCGAGCAAGTAAGAATTACGAATTAAGAGAACCTACACTCCCTACAATAGACTCAGTGGTTTGCGCTGTAGGTAGGTACGTTGACATATGTCAGTCAGTCATTTTGTCTTTTACACAGTTTACGATCAAGATTTCGAACAAGTGCGTTGTTTATTTACTAGTAGTCTGAAGTCTCTCATCGGTAGACCTTAACCTTGACCTTAGAGCTCATAGACTCAAAAATTCGGATGTCTTAAGGCTGAGATCTATAGAGCGCACTTTGACTTTGCTCAGACTTAAGATTGAGTTAAAGCGAGACATACTTATGTAAATGATATAACTCTGTCTCGTTTTAACTCTGTCTTAAGTCTAAGCTAAGTCAGAATGCGCTCTATAGATGTCACCCTAAAACCTTGCAAAGTGGACGGCAAAATGTAGGAAAGCGGACCCACCACGGTGGCACGCTAAGTCGAAAGAAGAAGTCTCTTACCGGTCATCTGGGTTCCACGCATGTTTGATCTGTGTGTCGACATGCGCGGGGGGCGCGTCGAGCAGCGCGTCGAGGCGCGCGGGGCGCGGCGGCTCGGGCGCCAGCTCGCGCGCGACCACCGCCTTGAAGGGCGCCGTGCAGTCGCGCGACACCGACTTGACTCCGCCGGAGAGCTTTTGCCCCATGTTCATGCCCCTGCAGCGAGTGCGGGCGCGTTTCGGCAGCGCCTTGAGGCCGCCGCGCCGCGCCTCCTCCGCGCCGCCGCCGCCCCCGCCCCTCACTGAGCGCACCCCGCTCTTGTACCTGAAATTAACAAACACAACTCATTCATTAAAATACTCAAAACAATTTGATTGGAACTGTAATCCATACTATCCATACTAATATTATAAACTAGCTGATGCCCGCGACTTCGTACGCGTGGATTTAGGTTTTTAAAATCCTGTGGGAACTTAATTTTTCCGGGATAAAAAGTAGCCTATGTCCTTCCCCGGGTTAATTTAAGAATTCCCACAGGATTTCTACCAAACATAAATCCCCGCGGACGAAGCCGCGGGCATCATCTAGTTTTTTATATGTAGTAGGAAATCCACACTTTTTAGGATTCCATAACCGAAGAGTGCCAACTGGACCCTATTACATACTAAGCCCCTGCTGTCCGTCCGTCGTGTCGGTCCGTCCATTCGTCCGTCCGTCTGTCTGTCACTGGGCTGTACCTACCTCGTGAACCGTAATTGGTAGAGAGTTAAAATTTCTACTGCCGCTATTATAACAAATACAAAAAATGACAAAATGGCTGCACTGAAAATTTACAAAAATTAAAGTTTTATTTCTTGTACGATGGTACGGGATCCTTCGTGTGCGACTCGCACTTAACCGTTTTTTTAGTTTACATGTGAGCCCCTGACTGCAAACTCAACTGGCAGTAAGTGACAATGCAGTCTAGATGGAAGCGGGCAAACTTGGAAGAGGTCATCATCATCATGATCAACCCATCGCCGGCTCACTATAGAGCACGGGTCTCCTCTCAGTGTGAGAAGGGTTTTGGCCATAGTCTACCACGCTGGCCAAGTGCGGATTGGCAGACTTCACACACCTTTGAGAACATTATGGAGAACCCTTCTCACTCTGAGAGGAGACCCGTGCTCTGTAGTGAGCCGGCGATGGGTTGATCATGATGATGATCAATAATTCAAGGGAGATTATTGATCATGAATAATCGTTGAGACCAACGAACGCAAATGACAATAAAAGGGCACTAGAAGTCACGCCAGGATCCTTGTATATCAGGTCAAATAAAGTGATACACATCCCAAATGCAGCTAAATGACTGTGATTCGGTTCAGTCATTATGGCTTGAAGGAGTAACATCCAACTTTCAAATATTATAAAATATTGATAAGTATAATATACATATCTAAATCTAAATCTAAATCAGCCTGTGCTGTCCCACGTCTGGGCAAAGGCTTCCCTCCGATCCTTCCACAATTTTCTATTTCGTGCCTCTTCAGGCCACGTAACTGTAAATTTATCTAATTCATCACGCCAACGTCGCCTCGGCCGACCACGCTGGCGTTGATGATTCTGGGGCGTCCAAAAAGAAGCAGATTTTGCCCATAACTCATCTAGCATACGGCACACATAATATACATATATAACTAAGTATTAGGATTAAGGTTACTTGACATGACTCCCAAAATACAGTTACATAATATCGTTTGTCATAATGGTTTATTACAATTTAGGCCACAAATCTCGATGAAACACTTGCGTAATTTAACGTAAGTAGGTAATTGTTAGAGTGTTACTTTCTTTTTATTGTTGTTAGTTCAAAAAACTGGTTTTGTAGTAGCAAATAAGTGGTTTGATGTCATCACAGCAGATGCCAGATCGCAGGCGTCGCCGGCGCGGTGCCATAGAACGCGCATCTTATGTAACGTAGCGACCGTCTAACCGTGAAAGTCGCCGTTCAAAAGCCAAGGTTAGCACGGCCCTGGAGCCTCGATCTAACACACGCAAATGTTACCTACATAAACATAATATCTATTGGAGTTTTTGTTAATACGATCGTTTTTTCTTCACTATGATCTCATGTAATTGTATATCAAATCTTTAATTAAAATTGTAAATTATTCGATGCATCCGCGTTGAGCAGGTATGTGGCTCCGACGCAATGGCGAACCATTAAGTCACTAACGTGTAGTCTACAAACAGACAAGCTCATGGATTTGCCTAATTGATTAGGCCAAACGAGCATTGTAGATGATGTCATTCGATGGTGGAGCCTCGAGTGTACTATGTATGATGGGAAGGGACGGCTAGAATGCACGCAAGCTACAAGGCCGTCTGCCTTTCCGTCGCCTAGAGCGGCGGCATAACAAAAACGGGAAGTGAAAGGTAGTGAATGTGTCCCCTCCGTCGCGGCGTCACCTCCGACCGTATCCAACTTCTTCATCGACCAAATCGCTTCCACTTGAACTTGCAGTCGAGTAACTTACTAATTGGCTCATTATATATCAAACAAGAAACATTTTGTAAAGTGCCTACATTTTACGCAAAATTCTATGTCAAGATTTTCAGCCGACTGCCAAGTTTACATGGACACAGTTAAAAAATAAATACGTCACTCCGTAATTACGAGCCATGGACATCATAATATTATTATTTATTATCTAAATATATAAAAGGAAAGGTGGCTGACTGACTGACTGATCTATCAACGCATAGCTACTTTGGACGGATTGGGCTGAAATTTGGCATGCAGATAGCTTTAATGACGTAGGTATCCGCTAAGAAAGGATTTTTGAAAATTCAACCCCTAAGGGGGGTGTAATAGGGGTTTGAAATTTGTGTAGTTCAAGCGGACGAAGTCTCGAGCATAAGCTAGTTATATATCTATAAAAACACAGGCGCCACCCGGAATTCCCTATAACGTATCGGTATAAAATACAACAGAATATAAATTTAAAACTCCTGATTTTGACATTGCAACGTCAATTTAACAAATAAAAAAGGTATTTTTCCGATTCGACATTATGGCAAAAGATTAATCTATTCGCTGACTCACTACAGGTTTTGAATCGTGGGAATTCAACGATCAGTCAGGACACATCAATCGCGCGACGGATAAATATCAAAATGGAAATCGGTGGTTTTAAAACGTTCGAATAAACACAAGACTTGAGTGCGGCTCCGTTCAGCGTAACCGTTCGCGCCTGGTGAGAGGTGAATGGATTGGAGTGTTGCTAGGCCGACTACATTAGCGTGTGCCAGCGTGCCCGAACAATGAACTAGACAAAACGACGCACATTCAGCTGTATTAAAAGTATACCAGATGCCTATAAGTTGTTGTACCTCTTCGACACAGCACAACATATTGAGTTTACAAATGCATCCGTTTATGTTTCATTCGCTTCCTTTCTAAGTTTCAGAATTGATAGGACAAGATAATTCAAAAGAGTGAATTACACTTTAGTTTTACACATATCTTTGTGGTTTGTTCATATCATGACATCTTCTTTAATTTTTATAGAAAGTGTTACAATAAAACTTAAAGCTAGCCTCATCTAGTACCTAACTGATTATCTACTTATAGCTAGCCTTATTACAAGTAATTTTTTAATGTATATCATTCGATCGTTGTTTCGATCATTCTGTCTCTATAATAGCGGCACGCTATGATGGCCGGTTTGACGTTTGTCCGCTCATGAAGTTCCGTATTAATTGATAACGACTTTGAAGGAAATAATTGTATTACTTTATTGACGATAGTGATGTGCAGAGATTCATAAATTTTATCGAATGTAGTTTTAGGTTTAGGACTCAAAATTTATTTATTAAATTGATTTCTTAAATGTATACAAGTGTAGAAAAATCAGTTTGCACCATTTAAGGGGTGAATGTACTTGTGAATATGAACAATTTTCACTATGTGGACAAACCTCTGAAATCGCAAAAAAATATCAATAAATTTTTAAAAATGGAATCTAATACGATCGTCACATAGGATCGCTGGCTAGCACAACTACTACCTCCGGCAAACTCGCGTCAATGCTCAATGCAAAACAAAGCAGTTTCGAATTGACGTTGCTTCGAAAAGTATAAACTGTCAGTGCAATGCGATTGTGATATAGTTTTGACCTGGCTTTGGATTTCAAATATTGATACTGCATTACTGTTGACCCTTGCTCGTTAATTTGGACTCTGTTCAAGCCCTTTGTTGTGGATTTCGTCGATATGACCGAACGTACGCAGAGAACTGTTCTAAATAGTCAGACACGTGAGTTCCTAATACGCCTTCGTAACTATTTCGATCGTGAAGCTCAAAATGGAGGGCCAATTTTACCTATAACGTCAGTGGTTGAACGCGTAGCTGATGCGCTTAATATTGGACAACGAACTGTTAGACGGATAACTAAAAAAAATATGGCGAGACTGGCACAGAAGAAAATAAACTTCACACACCAAAAAAGAGAAAACGAGCAAAACCAGTCGTAGGCATCGATAGCTTTGATGCCGATGCTATCCGAAGACATGTTTACGGCTACTATTTACAGAAGGAGTATCCAACAAGAAAAAAGTTGGTGCATTCACTGAAGGAAGCTGGATTATTCTTCGGTGGGGAAAGTTCTTTAACGAAGATTTTGAAGACCATTGGATTTCGATACAAAAAATGTAACAAACGCAAAATATTGATGGAAAGATTTGATATAGCGATGGCAAGGTATACTTTTTTACGGCAAGTGAAAGAAATCAAAAATTGGCAAAATGTTGTGTTCTTGGATGAAACATGGCTTAATGCTAACCATACTGTAGGCCGTTCTTGGAACGATGACACAGCAGCATCTACTTCCAAAGTTCCTGTAGGAAAAGGATCGCGACTTATAATTTGTCACGCCGGAACCATCAACGGGTTTGTCGAAGGTTCTCTCATGGCTTTTGCGTCAAAAACCACTGGAGACTATCATGAAGACATGAATGGAGAAAAGTTTACTGAATGGTTTACCTCAATGTTGTGTAGCCTCCCTGAACCATCTATTATAATTATGGACAACGCCCCATACCACTCGATGCAAATTGACAAGCCACCTGCCCAATCCCAAAAGAAAGCTGATATCGTCGCATGGCTTCGTAAAAATGGCGTAGATGCAAACATGAATATGTTAAAAGCGGAATTAGTACGTCTTTTAAAAGAAAACAAACCAACCAAGATCCGATACGTCATTGACGAAATAGCATTAGAACATGGGCACAGAGTTATACGGTTACCGCCTTACCATTGTGAGTATAATGCGATTGAGTTGGTGTGGGCTCAAATTAAGGGATATGCTGCAAGACACAATACAGAACCCCCATTTACCACAAAAAAAATGCTAAAATTATTAGAAGAAGCTTGTGAACATGTGACTAAAGGAGACTGGGAAAAGGTTGTGAATAGAACTGTTAAATTAATAAGGGAAGATTATGAAAGAGATGTGAAAATAGATAATATTATAGAAAACGAACATATAATTATTAATGTATGTGATGATAGCAGTGACGACAGTGAAAATAGTAGTATGGACGAATCTGATTAATTATGGCCTTTTGTGGCACCTTTTTCGGTATCTTTTGTATTCATATGTTTCTTGTGTGCATATAAAGTATGTATATTCATTTTCGTTCAAATATTCAGTTCGTTCAAATAAATTAAATAAACATATACATTTTTGTTTTATTAAACCTATTTAATCAGGTACAAAAACAAAACTTAATTGTTTTTTGTTCGAGAATAAATTGACATTCCACATCACTATTGTAATGTGTCAAACCGGCCATCATAGCGTGCCGCTAGTGTAATTAAGGACATGAGTGACAAATTGGTCGTTAATTTAAACGTAAATTCAAATTTGATGAATATGTAGCACATATCATGGGTGAGATAGACTGACGATATGAGTACATACCCTAGTCGACAGCGACAGATCGGTAAACCAATATTAGGGCAGCGAGGCCAGACATTGTGTGACCTAAACCCACACATTGAAAACTTATAGGTTATTGACTGGTTTACGACTCTGGCATGCTACCTCCTAATAAATCTCGAACAACCCATATAGAGTGTTGCCATTGATGACTTAGGGGCTTTGAATCCGAAACAATTATTTTATCTATCAATATCAATAGCTTAAAATTCAAAGAAAATTGCGATCATTCGGATCTCAGACTGCTATTTATACCGTGATGCCTTAAAATAAAATATGAATACCAACTACCGATTAACTGATACACTGCTTTCCGTGAACTTCGAGTCTAGCTGATCTAATTTATACCTGCGTCAATTCTCAGAACAGACACATGTATCTGTTAATAGTTCTTAGTAAATTAGTTTTATCGCAATTTCCCAATGACTAAGGTAAGGTCACGTTTTGAGACCAATACAATAAGTAAATGGACGCAAAACATTACTTGACCAGGGGGTATAAATTGGAACAGAACTTGATTGGCATCGTTTAATTTGTATACCTAACAAATAAAAAACACAATTCACAAACGAAATTGAAACGTCCTGAAACTGAATTGAATACCGGACAGCCCGCGAGGGAGGATTAATTTTATTAATTGAAATGGAGCACGCAGATTTATGAGCCGTTATTTAGTTGCTTTTGATATAACAACGTAATAAAATTTTATAACGATTCTATTTTCAAATGTACTGTGTTGCTAATAAATGTAGTAAAAAGTTTAGGCATGTTGGTTTAAAATACAAAATAAAAAATACTCTTTAACATATCAGGTTGGACACGTTACCAAAAATGCAAAAAGGAAAACATATATCCGACACCTGCAAGAGAAAACATCGTAACTCACTTTTTAGCGGATTTTGAGTTACAATCATATTCTTGGTCTACATAACATTTGCTGTTATTTTTGAGAACACCCCGGTATCTAAATTCATTCGCGTTAAGATTTTAGTCAGTGGATAAAGATTCCAGTCAGCAGCCACTGAAGATACTAAAAAGGTATATTTAGTTACAGACACTTACCTTTGAATGCCATCAATAAAATATTACGTAACTAAAATTGTAATGTAAGAGACCCTCTTGTTCTCGGCAAGTATTATTTCGAATTAAATTGCCTTTCGCGGCGTAAGGCAATTTAATTCGAAATAAATAGTGCCTGGGGTATAAATAATGTCTTACAATTTTATTGAAATATTAACACTACACTGGATTACATTATGTCTGAGATACAATGTCATTTCATATTTTATGGTGGAATATAATTGTATGTCACAAAAATCATAAAACACTTATAATAATAACTTATAAACTACACGAAGGTGTATATTTTCTCTTGTTGACAAGCATTTTCAAAGTTGGATAGCGTTCAGGCTTAACATAAGTTAATAAGATTTTTTTAAATCTTGACGCGCTCTCTTGTAAAGTTACGAAAAATGAGATACGATGTTTTTCCTTGCAGGTGTCCCAAGTTGTATTTCGACATTAAATGCATTACTAATTGATTTTTCACTGCCGAATAAATAACTTCTCTTATAAGAGAGACTTCTTTAGTACTAAGTATCCGATTTTCGGTATTTTATCACTTACAACATGGTCAAAAAACCGGCCAAGTACGTGGCTGGCCACGCGCAGTGTAGGGTTCCGTAGTCACAATTAACCTCGAAAAACAGATATAACTCCTTAACCTGTGAAGTGCGAAAACTACTTAGCCATGATAGTTTTAGCCGAAAACGAGAACGGAATTAGTTTGTTAAGTTACTGAGTAGGTACATGGCGCAACGTCTCACACTTTGCTCCAAAGACTCATTAACAAGTTTCCGTGCATACGCTCTTAAGAGTTTAGCTTGCAAGTTAGAGTGTGGAGGGAGTCTCTAAATAAGTAGGTATGCCACGTATTCTTTTTGTATCGTATCTGACATCACCAAGTTAGAATCATTAAATATAGGTAGTTATCTCATATAAACCTCATAGTAGATATCTATACCAAAACTCGAATTGTTATAGGCATTTTTTGTTTTATATATTTGTCACATTGAATTCAGAATGATGAAGAGGTAGATCTACTTTATACGTGTCTAAATCAAAGATAATATAAAAGTCAAAATAGGCAAAGCTCATATACCGGCCCGCTACCACGGCTGGTCTAAATAAAGTAGTATCTACCTAAAGAAGAAATGACTCTGAATCAGTTTAAAACTCCTACAAACATATTATGAGAAACACATATTTGGATGTTCGTAATCATAATACAATGAAGTCGAAAGTTAAAAAGTTAAATTTACAGCAAGTATTGTCGCCCAATTCACATAAATCGAAACAGCCGGAGAAAGTGTCGACCCGGCCGTAAGGAGAGCCTTGCGAAAGAGACCTCTTCAAGAACTTTGCCCACACCTTATACGGTCTGAGTAATGAAAAAAATTCGACCCGCACTTTCGATAATAAAATATATTTATTCGGATCAACAAGATTTACCCTACTTTGGGGTCAGTGTAGTTTATCCACGAACTCCAATATGAAAAGTAGTTTGTGTAGTATCTGCTACAGAATAAATAGTTTCTAGTCTTTGCAAACAATGTTAAGCATTTCAAACAGCACGTTGCGTTTTCAAATGTAGTTAATTTAATAACCACTCAAATTATGCTCAATATTTAAATCGAATCTCAATACTGAAGAACTGTCTCCAAGTGAAACAATTTAAATAACAATTAAATAATCGCTAGGGCGTGTCACAGTAACCTTGTAACCGTTGCTGTCGTTGCAACAGGCCTTGTGTCAAGGAAAAATCTACTTAGCAGTTTCCCTGGCCCTGAACGGACACTTGTCAAATTGATTTTCGTAAGAAATTTTTCTAATACGCATATTTAAATAACTGTAAATCAGCGTCCTGCATTTATGCATGCTAACGCATATGATGCAATGTATTATACTGAGCTGTATACCCATTTGGGGTGGTGTCACAGATGAAAATGTTACATTTGTATGCTTTGTTTTTATCTGTGGCACCAACAACAAATAAACACATTTTCTTTCCTTCTTTTTAAAATTTTTCATTCAATAAATTATACACACTAATATTTTATTTACCAAAGAATGTTTAAAAAATAAGGGTAGATACAAGACCACATCAGAACATCGGTTCTTGTTTTGGTCTAATTTCGTTTTATTAGTATAGTTTATATAAATGTTTAGGTAGGTACTGTGGTTCAAGGCTATCGCGCTCTGTTAATAATGTTAATGAATTCTCATTTAACGATTTCATTCATTTCATTTCATCAACAATATAATTAAATGATACAAACTTGAATTGACACTCAAATTAATTCATTAGAACTTAGTTTCTAAGGCAAAGAATGCGGTAGACAGAGAGAGAAGAGCCGGTATAAGTAGAGCCAAATTAAAAAGTGAAGCCATGAAATTAAAAAGTTTTGACGTTTATAATTTTGGAGCATGCGGGTTTATTGATAATACCTTGTCTAAGTTTTTTAATTAGGATCCTATCCTGCTCCTGAAATATATAAAACCACCCGATGTTTACCCGTACTTCCGATTAACGGATCGGAGTGCTCATATTATAATATAAGAAACATTGCATTATGATACGGGTGGTTGCATAACGCGGCAGTGACGCGTGCGTATGTCACTGTATAGAACATGTCAAGGATGCGTCAACGGCGGCGGCTTATTTTATGCTGGCGATTAAAACCACGGCCAAACATTATAAAATTATTATTACTAATGTTCCGAACATATAAACGTCATTAAACTAAAACGCCAGTTGAACTATTCACAAAAACATCTCAATGACTCGCAAAGATCTAGGCGAGCCGCAGAGAACAGGCAAAAAATTTCTTAAATGGTTTATGACCAAAGGAAAATAGCAACTGACAGAATGTTTTATGATTATCAGATTAATGTTAATTGTTAGACAATATATAAATGAGTTTATGATAGCCGTCATTGGTGGATTTTTGTTAGTAAACCTCATTATTAATCGTACAGACTACATAATTCAATCACAATAAAAATCGGGACTACTTTGGTACTGAATATGAGTAGGTACACCTAAATTTTAGAGTATTCTAATTTCTAATGTAATATCTCATCCTCTTCTAATGTAATATGAAAAGCACAGACACAGTTTGACAGTTTTAAATTTAGTTTAGAGCTGTAAAACCTCGTGACTTTAGCTGCCACTCGAGAGCCTGTTGTCTTTTGTGGTGTGCACTAAAATTTAGTCTATTAATGTTTCATCCTTTTTTAGCAATATTAAAAAGAAAAATCAAAATTTGATGCAGCTATATTCTACATATAATATAATCGGCGCCATTGTGGAGTAATTCCTTCTTTTGTTATATTTGCTTTAAAGTGGCGATTCCAGTACTAGAAAAACTCAACAAAACTTTTCAATACTTTATAGTTCATACCCTCTAATGAGAAAAACCAAGAACTAAAGTAATAAAGACAAGAACAGAAAAGATAAGTGGTAATACAAAGGCAAATAATGAATGTCATGTAAAAGTAAAGTAAAAGTATAACAAATAGAAATATAACAAAGATGGTTTGCAAGTACAATAGGCGGCAATATATCATAATTCATATTTAAATAAGATAATAATTTCTTTTAGTTCTACTCTGGAATCTGGATACTGATATTAGTCGTTTTACAACTTTACAGGAGATGACATAAGACTTCGACAAATATGGTATGTAATTGCAAATATTTTTTGCGGAATTGTTGTTCGCAACTTCCGCGCAGTTGTCACACAATCGTTCATTTGCTTAGTATATCTTAGAGCAAACGTATTTTTCACTAGATGATAGTTGCGACTTCGTTTGCGTGGATTTTGGTTTTTAAAAAAACTCTCGGGAACTCCTTGCTTGTCGGAGATAATATGTAATCTATGTCATTCTCTAGGTCATTAATTTTACCATGCGAAAAGTTATGATCCATTTAGCATTAAGGTATATAATATGGGTAGTGACTAGTGATTGTATGGTCAGAGGCACAGCCTAGGTAGAGGTTAGGCAGGAGGTAAAAAAATCTAGGTTTCATACTAAAAATTACCTGATATCTCACTCTAGATTCTTGAGATAGTAAAAATAATGGTTGTATTTCAATGAATTGTTGAACTAAAAAAGGTTTTACTAGTGTTAAAATAAAATAACAAACAAGGTGAACAAAGGCATATAAATGGCAGTAATAAATAATGATTTAAGTGCAGAATACGAAATCTAATGAGTCGGATTGACGTTTTATGTTATGATTTATATGAGCATAGTTTGTTTAAGTAGGTATCATCATCATCATCATCATCATCAACCGATAGACGTCCACTGCTGGACATAGGTCTCTTGTAGGGACTTCCACACGCCACGGTCTTGCGCCGCCTGAATCCAGCGGCTCCCTGCGACGCGTTTGATGTTTAAGTATAGTGATATTGTTTGCTCATTAGTTTTCTGCAGATGGAATCAGAGACTGCTTTAAATATTTTAATAGAGAAAACTTAAGAGCATTTAATTGTCATTACTAAATGCCTTGCTTGCATCCCGGGGAAGGACATAGGCTACTTTTTATCCCGGAAAATCATTGAGTTCCCACGGGATTTTTAAAAACCTAAATTCACGCGGACGAAGTCGCGGGCATCATCTAGTTGGTTATATTTCAATGAAACACTGAGAAAAAAAAAGTTTTACACGTGTTTCAATAAAATAACAAATAAGGTAAACAAAGGTAATAAATGGCAGCAATTAATGATTTAAGTGCAGAATGCGAAATCCAACGTGTCGGATAGACGTGTTATGAGTTATAGTTGTTTATGTATAGTAATGCTATTTGCTTCTTAGTGCGCTGCAGGCAGATTGAGGGTTTGCATTAAAGATTTTACTACAGAAAGCTTTATTTTGTGCCCCTATAGTAAAGAGACATTTTCTTACAAATGTAAAAGCAAATTAGTTCTGCTTCTTTTGAACACGATTTCACCGATAGAAACCAGTTCAATGCTTTAAAACAATGTATGAATAATTTCTCAAAGCAGAGAAATATTTCTTGATTATCGTTTGTCTGTGGCGGCGAAGCTCTACTGTGACCAAGAATTCAGAGTAGCGCTCAGCAAATTTCAAACGTGTTCGCTTATAAAGTTGAGGTGGATATGAACCTAATAAGGACTAACGTGTTTGAGACGAGGTCCGTATGAATTCTAATAATATGCAACTGATGATATCACAATGTATCGTGTTATAAGGAACCTTAAGACAGTCTCTGGGATTAAGCGGTCGGTTGGCGGATTCCATGCGTATGCGCCGGTAGCTGAGGGCCTTGACAGCAATGCGCGCGCGCCGTAGCGTGTCAAGGGAGCGCTGCTTTCGCCGCCGCGCCTGCATCAGGCCTACATAAACTGTACATGAGGGTAAAACCTGAATACCACTTTAATCTTACCATATAGGTACATCAATGACTTAACAAGCATTAATTAGTTAGCTAGAAAAAGTTAACCGGGCATGTAAAACACCGCCAATCATTTTTATCAGTGCCGTAGAACACGGTTTTTAAAATCATTTCACGGAACTTTTAGTGAAAAATTAAGAAAGGAAGGAAATAAAGCTTTGAAAATGTAGAGGAGAAACTTGGTCATTGAGTATTTGGCTGAACATTGGCCTACAATAGGTATTAACAGACAAGGTAAAAACAATTTAAACATGGCCTTCGCACAAGGGAATTGTGTAGGCTCTTGACGCGTCGTCGCGTCGTATGAATTACCCGCGCAGCCGTGCCCATCGCAAATTCAAAAAGACATTACCTTATTGTACATGGTGGTCTCATTGTATTTAATAGACGCCTTCACATGTTTTAACTTATTCATTTACTTAGCAAGGAAACTGTTAGAACCGGTTAATTCCAAAGCAGCTAATGTAAAGTTTGCTGGAAGACACGCCGGAAGGAAGCACTTGGAATGAAAGTTATCGGCAATGTGTTAGTGTTGGGTACCCTCAACGTACTTCTTACATAATTATGACGAGCCTACCTATCCTAGCTAGAAATATTCGATATTGTATTAATTGTTCAGCTAAGAACTTCAAGATGGTAAAAGCGAAATCTCAAAAAATCTGACGTTGGTATATTATGAAAAACTAGGTAAGTACAGCTGTAGCTTCAAGACAAAGCCGAGCAATCATTTAAGTGGCTGTAGATGCCGCGGGGCGAACAAAGACTGCCCCCCTTAACCACCCCGTTCCCGAGTCTCGACAGATAAGCACGCCCTCCACCTTAAAAATGCCTTCGCAATACTCAACCATCTCGCCTTCCAATGAAATACCGATATTTCTACGCTTATGCGTTTCCTAATGTATATCTAATGAGAAATAAATAACTGAATCGAAAAAGCATTTTAAAAAAGCAAAATCAGGAACATCTGTAATTTAAAAACACCCTCTGGGGGGAAATAAGCGTCGTACCACCCGCGGAGTTATAAGTTGCTCGTCCATGCTTGGTCACGGAATTGTGTATATTTATAGACACGAGGAATTACAGCCAAAGTGAAAGTAATAACGCAGTATTTTGAATATTTGATAAATTAAACGCAAAATATATTATGATACCAATATATAATACTTTTTAAATGTTCTAACAAAGGATTATGCTGCAATAGTGGAAGCGAAAGCGGAAAACCCGTGGTTCAAAGGCATTAAAAGAATAGAATAGATACTGTACGTACGACAAAATCAGAGTACTCTGGCATAGAAATGAGATAGTACAAGAATATAATAAAAGATAGTGGACATGAAGAGATTAAAAGCTGCCTGTTAATTTTAAGGAGGCTTACTAGATCATACACACAGGCTAAAATAGAAGACAAGATAAACGAAATCGTAAACTTCTCGACATAAATCATAATATTATATTGAATGATGTCGTCTGTTATATCAAACATTTTATGATTTATGACAATTATTATCATGCTGTTATTTTGTCATTCCAAACATTGTTTAATATGTTTGAATAAATCTAGATGATTTGGTACCCAAAAGCTAAAACTGCAGTGACATTTACAAATAGCGAGAAAACAAATGGCACTTTTTAGCGATTTGTTTATAGTATTTAAGAATTAAAATTTTGAGTCCTTGATGTACAAAACCGGCCAAATACGAGGCAGACTCGCACACCGAGGGTTTCGTACTCGGGTATGTTTTTAGACATATTGCACGATAAATTAAAAACTATTATGCATAAAAATAAATAAAAATCTGTTTTAGAATGTACAGGCAAAGCCCTTTCATATGATACCCCACTTGGTACAGTTATCTTACTTTAGAAATCGAAAGTACTAATTATTTTTTCATGAACACATTTTATTTCCTTTATGTGAGGTAACCAGAAATTCACGGTTTCGGATTTATTCCTTTACTTGTGCTATAGACCTACCTACCTGCCAAATTTCATAATTCTAGATCAACGGGAAGTACCCTATAGCATTTCTTAACAGACACGACAGACGGACAGACAGACTTCGAAGTGACGGTTTTTTCTTTTGAGGTACGGAACCCTTAAAAATTACCAAAACCTTGAAAGTCTATAGAATAATAATAATAGGAAGTAAATGCAACCCATTAAAAAACATGGATAAAAAGAACAATACACTATTATTCTGGAGTTAAATTGATAGCTGTAGTTTTCTTTATAACAGGTAATAATTAAGTTGTTGCAACAGTGAAAATGAGCTGAATCTGCATTGTTTGAATGGCAGCGTTTAAATAGTTTCACTCGGAATTCTTAACTCGATAAAGTTCATAAAGGTTCGGCTGTTGGATTCCCGGGCATCAAAGTAAACAGCAACAGAGCAAAGATCGTCAGACTCGAGCTCAAAAAAGAAAACAAGCAGTGAGCAGTCGATTGTTTCATTTGTTTTTCTGTGGAAGGATCGACGATGCAGTTGGAACTGGAAACCGGTATAATAGTAGCGGCGCGATGGGACGCTCGCGGGTGTCGGCCGTAATGTTTCTGTATTACCACAATGTCATTATAGATTCTTTTAGTTACAACAATCTTTATTGATTTATTTGTGTCTTATTTTCTTACTAAGCACTGTGTTGTAAATGTGTGTTTAGATATGAATATGAAACAATGGGCTAATTTATATACAAACTACTAGCCCATCATTTCCATGTCATTAATGTACTTGACACAATGGGTAGTAGATAGATTTACGGCTAATTAATTCATCTGTGATCTGTCGATAAGTTACTTGGCAGCACTATTTATCAACTTTGCTAACTTATCAACAGATTACAGATTAATTATTATTATCGATTAATGATTATTAATTTCGGCCACTATGATTTTATATTGATATTCAGTAGGTTATGATGACGTTCGAAGTTGATATTCCGGTATTGAATGTATGGGTGAACTCTTGAGGAAAAAGATTGATAAAATAACTAAGAGTTTATTACATGGCAAAACAATCCGTGACTTACAGCAATTACAGTGGCCTGTGTATAATTGATATTAGGTACGGATAGTCAGGATGCGTATAAATGAAAAAATGTATAGTGTTGTTATATCTATAAATAACAGAGAATAACAAAGGGCGAAAGATAAATCGTGTAGCATATAATATGTGCTGCACGGGGCTGGGAGTGAGGTCATTGACACTCACCCCGGCGCACACTGGGGCACAGATACAGGACGTGCGTGAGTCACTAGTGGGGTTACCAGCTGCCAGAAGCAAAAACTACCCTCAGCGGCGCGTGTGCGTGCATTAGCAACTCTTTAAACTAATTATAATTGGGTTAGTTATTATTTTTGTTAACCATAAACATAGTAGGCCATCGATGTTTCAATTTAATTTCAGTATTAAATAGAACTTGCGAAGTATGAATATAAATGTGAAAGAATTGTTTAGTATAATTGTGGCAGTCATAAAATCAGAACAGAATGAAACTTTTCATTTAATTTTTAAGGAAAGTAAATTTCTTTTTGATTGCGATTATAAATCAGGTTTGGGAGACAGTAACTTTTTCTTCTCGAAACAGAATAAAATGATCAAAGTTTGTTGTAGATTATACTATTATGCGGAAGTTACGGCTGACATACTTAACTTCATTGGGCGAGCATTTGCATGTTTGCCATAAACGGATATATAAACATGTCATTGTAAAATGCGCCTATTTTATAAATATACGTAATAGCGATTGTGATGTAGGGAGTGAAAGCGGCAACATATGCCGACCTCATTCGCTTTGAAGTGTCGATCTGTCGCCATATGGTACATTCTGAATTTATCTGATTGTAGGTCGTCCTAAATAATCGATACCTAATCGGATTTAATTGGTTGAGTTGGTATTGGTGGTATTTAAATGAGACTGGAAAGTGAAGTAGAGTACAGTTGCAGTTATAGTCAATGGGATGCTGTGTTTAAAGGGCGAGGAACTAAAACAATCGGCCTTCACCTAGGACTCGCTGGGCATCGATCCTACGCCCGTGCTTGCTTGACGAGTGTATTTATAGACGATGCTCGCGACTGTGGAGAACACAAATATGTACATGCATAAGATATATATAAAAATAATATTGCTTTACCGTGTTAAAGGGATATTGCACCTGGTGCATCTTTTATGAAAATAGTAGGTACTAAGTACCAAATATATAAAAGCCAAATTACGAGCAGTGTGCGGTTCGTGACTCACGTAGTTAACTATCAAACTTCAAATGCGGAAAACAAGCTTAGGAGTGACGTAATTGGTATTGTGGTTATTCATTAAAACAAGATCGACGTGAGAACAATCGTTTCAAGGAGAAGGCGAGCGTTAGAGGAGTCAGTGGTCGTAGTTACGTGTTCTCATGAAAATGAATTGTTGTGTCTCGAGACGTCAATAACCTCGTCGGTACGGATCGTGGAGGTTGCAATAAATACAACATCGGCGACGCTGCCCTGGTCAAGAGCCTTTCAAGGCCGGGAGGCGAGGCGGGGAGCTCCCCACATCTGTGCCTGAGCCATTATTGCCCAGCCGTCTGCATTCCACCAGAAAGTTGTTCTTCATGCTGTAGCATTATTTCTTTTTATGGTCTTGTCAAGGCAACTTCATAGGGGTTCCTGCCTGATATTAAAAATCTAGGTAGATATATGCACCTACCCCAAACATGTTGTTGCATAAAGCTTATAAATTGAACTCCTAGTGGTTGAGAGTAAGAAACGAGAGTAAGAAACATGAAGAATCCAATAACAACTTTGAATTTGAAGGTTAAAAAACCTTGAAATGTTGGGAGGGAAAATCACGGCCACTAATTTTGTTAAGATTACATGTGCTCGGATCGCTGGTTTCGTAACTTAGTCTCTCAAGGTTACACATAATAGCTTTGTACTTCATGTTAACGTTACCAACTGGAAACTTATTATTTAACAACTTCTTGAAAAATCCTTGAAAGGAATAACAGCATTAATAATTATTTCCTTAAGCATTTCCGCAGATAACTCGGCATCGCAATAAAATCAGGCTATTCTTGTAAGAATATTACGGCAGTTACTAAGACACGCACTTCGAGCATCTGTTCGGCCGGCAGGCAAGCGCGTTGAAAAGAGACGGACACACGTCATTCTTAGCGAGGAGTCAACAAAGGATTGGTCGATCGTGACAGGAAGCATGATGCGGCGAACTCACCGCAGCTCGAGGAAACGGGCAGCCTTTGTTCTCCTTTCACAGGACATGTCGTCAGTTGTTTGATGCACTAGGATGACACTTCACAAGCTGGCCGTAGAGAGCATGCTCGCGGTTCGCGCGCGTGCGTCCGCGCACCTTGGACACTACCACCGGCGGCGAGAGAGCGCGCACACTGAACTGAGCACTAGGCCGCCAGTTCGCTACCTGCTCGTGGCCGTTTCCGTGGCGAGGTGAAGCGGAGGTGCGCATCGCGGCGCACGAGCAGGTACGCGACCGCACACCCGCACCATTGTCGCCGGCTGGGAATCGAGGGAGGGGAGAGGGACTCACTTTCCTTAGCAGTGAGCTGCAACATTCGCTAGTCTTTTGAGCCCCATCAAAACAAATCAGACATCTTCAGTTAGCCCGACGACTGTTTGTATAATCACATAGTTGAAATCAAAATTTCAATCATGGCTTAGTTTTGAGTTGAATACACCAGTGACAGTGATAAAACATTTCGATTTCACATTTCTATAGAATGTAAAGCTTGTTTTCAACATAAAATTGTTACATGGTGTGAAAGTAATATTACAAATATTAAAACGCAAGCTTGCGCGCTTTTAAGTCCATAGTTTGATCGCTTTAATTTACACGCAATTATTGTCTGTTCGTTAAAGTTATGAGTGTTATGACTATGAGTCATTTCCCAAGACTGGTAACTTTCACCGACGCTGGTACTTGACTATTAACAAGAAAATGTAGTCAGTGATGAATTTCCGTAAAAATCAGTGTATTCATAATAATTTTAAGCTTCTTTAGCATCTGAGTTGGATACTTTGATTACTGAGCTCAACGAGGTAAGCGTTGGGAATTGTGATGGGACTTGATATGAATATGTCAAAGGCAAGCCTCATGGGACTCAAGCACAGAACGCAAGCTATACCTAATTGGCGAATGGCGGGTGCGAAGATTGAATATGTCTATGAGTAGATACATACATTTTATACGTAGGCCAAATAGTGTCTTTCAAGACAAGATAAGAAAAAGTAGTTGCGAGATGCAACGAAAATGTCTGAAATCCTTCCATTAAAGCGTAAGCTCATGGATACGTAGGTACATTCTCCCTATCCTCACACATGGTATATGACAATCCGTCAAAGACCATGTGTGAATATAGTTGTAGTGATATTTTATGGATATATGAAAAATAAGTGTGTATGACGCAACTTCAAACAAACAAATAAATCGATTTATCTACAAATACCTCTCCTTAGCCCGCTGAGCGACTCTGAGCTTTGTTATGAGGCCTATGACAAGGTTAGCGACCATGTCTCGGATCCTTATGTCATCACTGGCAACACGCACTGTTCGAAGACTTTGGTCTTCAAGCATAGAGGAATTTTGGACAAGAAGACACCTCAAAGCTTCCTGAACGCTGCCCAACCAAGTTGGATTCGGCGGTTGACCTCTTTCTCGAAATTGGACCTATCCAACTGGATTGTGTGTCCTAGGTATATATACTCGTCTACAATTTCGAGTGCAGAGCTCTCAACCATTACTGGGTGGGGCCGGACATAAGCAATAGACATGGTTTTCGTCTTACTCATATTCATTTTTAGACCCACCTGACCTTGCACCGGAAGACGCAGCGTTGGAAGACCCCCCACTAGGTGGACGGACGACATCAGACGAGTCGCAGGGAGCCGCTGGATTCAGGCGGAGCAAAACCGTGACGTGTGGAAGTCCCAACAAGAGACCTATGTCCACCAGTAGACGTCTATCGGTTGATGATGATCTACAAATAAATCAGTAGTTAGGTAGGTACCTATCATCATCATCGACCGATGGACGTCCACTGCTGGACATAGGCCTCTGCAGGGACTTCCACACGCCACTTCCATACATCTACAGAATATCTTACGCATAATTTTCGGATCCGTAGTTTAGTGAATAGTGATGCCTGGACAAAGTAGCGCTGTCTGTAAATCAGATTAGTTTATTGACAACTAGCTGGTGCCCACGACTTCGTCCGCGTGGAATTAGGTTTTCAAAAATCCTGTGGAAACTCGTTGATTTTCCGTATAAAAAGTAGCCTATGTCACTCTCCATGTCTATATCTACATATACCCATGCAAAAAATCACGTCAATCCGTTGCGACGTGATTGAAGGACAAACCAACCAACCAATAAACCAACAAACAAACACACTTTCGCGTTTATAATAAGGGTACTGATTCAATTTTATCAGTGAAAATTTTTCAGATATACTAACTAATTTTATTCCAATTTTTTGTAGTCAATTCAGTATTCAAAATAATAGTGAATCAACATGGAATCAACACAAACTATTTTATTAGGTATCTATTGATTAAGTGAGGGCAGTTCTTAATAAATAAGTATTTACTAGGTTAGTAGCAAAGACGTTATAAAAGCTAGGTGCACGCTATTCCGCTATTAGGAAATGGGCGAAGCAGAGCGCAGAGGATAAAGATTTCATGGCGGCCGTACTGAATGGGGAAAATTGCGCTTTTCAGCAAAATGAAAGCCCGCTATGGTTGCCGGATTCCTTTTAGATAAAAACGGCACATAAATTTTCGGGCTCGTCGCGTCTTTGACACAATATGCACACGGAAGCCGCAATAAAAGTGGCTCAAATTAAATTTGGATCAGATTGTATAGAAACTCGTGTTCGATTCAGTAATTTCATTATGCTTTTCCACCGTGAATCGAAATGAAAAATCATTTTGCTTTATATTTCATGACTTATAGATATTATATTCATGTAACTAAATCGCACGTTTAGAGCATGAATGCTGGGGAGTATAGTGACAAACAAAATCGTTACCGCCGCCGGAAAGAGGATTATTCCCTCACTCTCATAGTTTCTTTCACCTCTGCTGCTCATAGTGTATGCTTTAGAGCGGAGCGAGACCAATAAATAATCTATGGCTTTAGCCTGCCTACTGGCTAAAGCATACGCTATGACCAGCTGCTATCACAACACTGTTAACATATATTTCGAGATGCAACCGAGCGACAAGCACTCTTGACATATATGTATGTGATACACTTCATAAAAGTACCAAGCTAGCATAAAACGCATACTATACGTGATAAGAATTTTACAAATAATATTGGATTGTCCAGTCTGTCTAGTCTAGTCTAGAGGTGTCAAAAAATAATGTACCTAATAAATTTATTAAATATATAAATGTATTCAAGATATTCGTTTTTAGATTAAAACAAAATTGAATACAATATATAATAAGTAGTGAAAATTTGAGAAAATCCTTCCTAAAAAATAACTCAGGCGTTCGATCTTTGATACGCCGCGCGCGGCGCGACCGAGCGACGATATTAGAATAAAATATATTAGGTAGGTACAGCTGAATACAAATATCGTCGCGATTCGACGGTGAATAATTATTACATCGAATTTTCGTATTGGCCTGTTACATGTTGACTGTGATGATACGAGTATGCGGCTAGTATTTTTATCATTTTGTTTGTTTCGTAATAAATTTTGAATGCAGTTTTATTTATTTGTGAACTTGAGTGTCGATAAATATTTAATGCGAATAATTGTAATGTAGATTAGGCAAAATAATGTAGATTAGGTACATTTTTGTGTTGTGATAGATTTGTGTCGCGCGTTAATAATACCTATTATACCTAGTAGATTTGTTCTTTTTGGAAATACTTGCGTCATTTTATAAATCGTATGAGAAAATGTTTTTCAAAGTGTAGGTATTATCATACATTTAAGTATTATAGGTAATAGGTTAGGTACGTGAAGTGGTATTGTTCTTTTTAGAAATCATCATCATCATTTTATAATTCGTATGATAATAAATATGTAGAACTGTATGATAATAAATATAGTAGTTACCTACTAAAAAGATTTTTTTATAGGTAACTAGGTAAACTTACCTACCTATTGTATTGTAGGTATCTACTTGACATTGCTTTATCGTTCTACTTGTTTTTATTTTTACATACATAGGTAGGTACTAGGTACTGTATTCCGCGACAGGTTGAGATGGCAATCGGGGTATGAGGCGGGGGTGACACCCCGCACACCCGCACGTCACCCTCGCTCGCCCGCACTGGGTTAGCACAGGGGCCGTGCGGGTGTGCGGGGCATTCCCTCCCCGATTGTCATTTCGACCTGTCGCGAAGGTATGGATTGGGTACCTATTAAGAGTAAAATTTAAAATTTAAATCAATCGAGTTAAATATAAGCTATACCCTAGTTCTCGACCTTATTGACGGTTATGAGAAAGTTGTTTTTTGTCATATTCTTGTTCAGTAGGTATCATTCATAGATTGTTAAAATGTTGTTCCCTATGTCAATAAGGTCGGAAATCGCTTGCACCCATTTATCTGCTTGCGCCTCATGGTGAAATCGGTGCAAGCAAATCTCGACCTTATTGACGGTTATGAGAAAGTTGTTTTTTGTCATATTCTTGCTCAGTATAATTCATAGATTGCTAAAATGCTGTTTTCTGACGTATGTCAATAAGGTCGAAAATCGATTGCACCCATTTTTCTGCTTGCGCCTCACGGTTCAAGCAATTTTTTTTTTGTAACAAAATAATGTAACGTTAATAATTATTAAATATTTGTCTGTAACACGTGATAATATTGTGATACACACATGAACCTGTATTTGACACCTCTAGTCTAGTCAAAACTACTTTCTTTAAAAACGAAAAATGTGTATTAGCTTCGCTTCTGTCTGGGCGTCCACCGACACGTGATTTTTTTAAATACTTGCTCGCAATACAAAAGATTTTTGTCCAAGCAGTGGAAGTAGGACGCTACCACTGTGAATAGAGAATAAGGAAGAATTGACGTATCTTACAAAACAAGGCCGCCGAGACAACGCAAAGAGCCCCCGTTGATTTCGCAAGCATGTCGTTCCATCGTAAAGAAAATGCTTGGTACATTTTATTTTATTTACTGAGGTCGGGTTACACGTTCATGAAATTTTAGAATTTATGTTTATATCCGAAATTTTTAGTTGTAATATGGTTATAGGTTAGATTAACGTACTTTATAGCAAGGCTAATATAATCCAATTCATGATGTGAAAGAAAACTATACGAGTTCATTGAGTAATGCAGATGTGATCAAGGAATTGATGATTCCATTTCTAATAAAACTAAAATCAGTAAGATACGACAGGGTACATTAGAGAAAAAATTGAACGTAAGGCTTATTATGATGATAGATGAATGGATATAATCATGGAGGTTTTCATTAATCTAGAACCGAAATTGAACTAGCAACAGAAAACTGTGTTCCTGGTGCGCCTTTGACGGCGCCTTTAAGTCGCACGAACGAGCCCGGTCCCGTAGCCCAGCCACCAGGCGAAAAAAGGTGGGCATTTAGAATTTTAAACTCATCGAAGAGGAGGCTTCGATTTGTATAACCTGCGCTCACAGAGAAAACATTATTGTGAACAGGATGTGTAACTCGATTGATATCTGAAGTATCCTATAAACGAACACGGGATAAATGTTTATCTGATCTATGATGTTACAGATATCGTATTGTCAACAGAACTGGGAATCTAATATCCTAACGAACTACTAGTTTAAGTTCCGTAACAAATGCTTTTATTTACTTCAGAACAGAACTTTGCTGCGTTAAAACGAGAACGACGTATTTTGAACTAAAACTTCATTTGAAAAAGTACGAAACACAACAGTGTTAGTCAGAAAATCGCGTTCACTAATGCTGCGGAACTACTTTATGAAATCTAAACTGCTATAAAATAAAATATAAGGATGTAGGTATAGAGCTTCATTAACATTAGAATTGAAGAATTATTATATTTTACAGTAGCTTTAACGTCAATTTCTTCCATGTTAACTTTCGCCATTCTCTACTAATACAAATTATAATACACGGTTCACCCGTTGCTTTTATAATTTAACGAACATTGATGGGTACTTTATTGGGGATGGAATTTAGGCTAATATCTATAGAGCGTACTTTGTCTTTGCTCAGACTTAAGTTTCACTTGAAACGAGACAGATTTATGCCAGGGATATAACGCTGTCTCTTTTTAACAGTGTCTTAAGGCGAGTCACCGAGGCGGGCAGCGCGGCTTTGAAGTAAACCGCTTGGCAACGTTCAAATTCTGTTTCAAACGTATAATTTGAATTTAATAAATTATAGAAGTACTGTTGAAAATCAAAATTTAGCAGGTTCTCTGTATTACTCAAAGACAAATATTTCCATATAAAAATTATTTGCCAAGTCAGAAATTTTAGTATTAAATAATTCGTTTTAGACTTTTATTTCGGCTTATTTCAAGATTTTATTTGATCGAGTGAAGTACTTCCAATTGTGTATCAAAGTAGCACATTCTTTAGACAATGTCTTTAGGTATATTGTATATTTTTAGCAAGGCCATTATTTAATAGAAAATACCAAAAACATTTGATCTGGCAAACCAGTTTTTCCGCTTAGCCTCGGTGACTCGCCTTAAGTCTGAGTCAAAGTGCGCTCTATAGATTTCAGCTTTAGTGGCTGGACGAGGATTGAGGAAGATTGAGGACCGGGTGCGGTGGTTTTTTTTGGGAAAGGGTTATGATCATCATGACAAGTACTGATGACGTTGAATGATGGGGACGAAGACTCGTAATATAAGAATTTTACCGCGATGTTTCCGTATTGCGTGCATGACGTACGTGCTTCTTATAATATTCTTATTACGTGTTGTTTAGATAACAATTTATTGTTACACTACAGTCTCGATGTCTGCAGAAACCTGTAAGAAATGATATCTCTGATCTTTAATTTCCACTTTAAAAGATGTTAAGAAAGATACCGTGCTTATAAATTAATTAAAATCTTTTCAGCGTTCTTCCTTTTGTTCTGTTAAGGGTCGTAGAGTACCTTCCTAATTCTACCTATTCACGAATTCTTGACATTAAATGTTTGGGCCCTAATCAAACATTTTTCAATAAAAGTGCAGCGATAATTTGCGCAGTGCAGCGTTTCATGCTTTTATGTGGCGGTTCACGAAACTACAACATATCAGCTCTAGTTTACAGAGTTGCAGACAAACGTGTTCCTAACTAAACTTTTTACGGTTCTCGAAACAAGGCTTCTTAGGGTAACTGCTTTTCTACTAAACTATCTATAGGTATAATGTAATGTACTTATGTATTAATAATATAATATGCATGTATCATGAAATGCGTCACGACTCTCACCAGCGAGGATTACGACGCACAGAGTGAAATAATTTCCTTTGAAAACATTTACTAATAATAAGAAAAGAAAGGAAACAGTTTGTGATACCTATATAAAGATTTATAGAAAGTTATGGATATACATAGAGAAAATGGATGCACAAGTAGCAATTTAAAAACCTTAAGCGCATTTTGATAATGAAACTAACGCAGGGATATTAATAAGTGAAGTTCAAACAATTTGGTTAATCGTGTTTGATTTAAGGTTTAACACAATCAATCCTAATTGATGATAAAACGTAAAAGTGGAACAAACTGATTAATGGTTCTACAATAAAAACAAATTAGTGCACATCGACTGCAAATTAATCGTCTATTAGTTGATTTATTTCGAAAACCTACTTATACTTTCTTAAATGCTTTTACAATTCCATTCCATTCTTTCAGAATAAGAAAGGGTTTGGTCATAGTACACCACGATAGTCCTCCGGATAGTAATACGGAATCCTTCCCGTCCCAACTGTTCAAAGTTTCAACTCATCGAATAAAGTACCTATGCGAGAACGCATAGTAAACGAACAGATAGACAGACGGACATTTTCATTTGGCTGGATAAACTTTAAAATGCAAGTTAAGAACTCGAGGTGTATGAAAATGTGAAAAGTATATCAGTGGTTTTTTTCTTCGTAGAAATAAACGATTTCATTGAAAGTATTTCGGTTTAGAAAGGAAGGAACTGAACAGTCTGTAGTGCAATACGGACGCCATAATAGAAGATGCAATAAAATGTCTCTTTAGTTAGATCGATGCATTTTCTATTACATACAATGTTACAGATGAAGCCAATTGTACTAACGGCTGTGAAATCAACGAGTTTCTATTTCCTAGTCATGCAACAAAGTAACTTTAACTGCCTATACCTATAGTTTGTTATATCAATAGTAAAAGGTTTCTTTTTGTGTAGGTATGTATCAATAAAATATAGAAAACCACTCTGATATATATTCTTTAGCATACTTTTAATCACTGTTTGTTCATTAAATTAATTTATAAGCGCGTATGCGTTTTTTGTGCGAAAATCTAAAACGTTAAATCGTAGTTGGCCTCACATTTGATTTAGACCACCTAGCCAGTATGATATACTTCTAAGAAGGTGCACCTCGTCCAATCGTATAGTTATAAACGTGGCCGGTGCATTACCGTGCGCTTATTTTCTTAGAACATACCTACAAACACATAATCACATATTCATGGAATTTAGACCTTGATTTTTCCTTGTTTGATATCAATCTATTAATTCCAGACAATAAGTTCGCAATTATTATAGTGATATAATAGTAATTTAGTGGGCGTAAAGCCAGTGGACTACATAACTATATACTAGCCCGGTGCGGGATAGCGCGGGCGACGTGCGGGTGTACGGGGCGTCCCCCTGCCTCATACTCCGATTGCCATCTCAACCTGTCGCGTAATATACATTTATATTTTAAAGGACCTCGCTCTTAGTTCGAACTTTGTGAAGATATTTAAAACGGGATAATAATACTTTTATTAAGTTTCAATTTAATAAGGATAAGAGAGTCAAGACAAAGAACGAGACAATTGTAAACTTTCGTAACAGACGTCCGTCCGTATTTTAGTAGATCGCATTTTCATTTGCTTGAGTTACCCTAAGGTAACTCTCATGCTATATTGTAAGTAGGTACGTACACTAACAACTTAAGGCGCATGTAAAATTAACTAAGGATAATGAGGCAATCATCCGAGCCATTCATCCGGAGTGCGCAAAAGTCCGGAGCTTGGCGCTGTGCACCTCATAATATTGTACTTGTAGCCGTAAGTTGTGATTTTTAAATTTTCTATTTACCCGTGGGAATAAGCTATTTTTCCGGGATAAAAAGTAGCCTATGTCCTTCATGGGGATGTAAGCTAACTCTGTACGAAATTTCATCAAAATCGGTTAAACTGTTGAGCCGTGAAAAGCTAGCAGACACAGACAGACAGACCGACACACTTTCGCATTTATAACATTACTAGAGGATGCCCGCGACTTAGTCCGAGTGGATTTAGGTTTTTAAAAATCCCGTGGGAACTCTTTTGATTTTCCGGGATAAAAAGTAGCCTATGTCCTTCCCCGAGTTGCAAGCTATCGCTGTACCAGTTTCGTCAAAATCGGTTGAACGGATGGGAAAAGGTGTGAAAGGCTAGCAGACAGACAGACAGACACACTTTCACATTTATAATATTGGTATGGAAGTATGGATATGGATTTTTATCATTAGAATATTAATTATGTCATATCAAAGGGTCAAAGAAGAGTTATTTTCAAAAGCTTAATGTTAATATTTACATTAAGATTTTCTGAGTTTTATTAGGAGTCAAGAAAGACAAGTCCTAACTTGGGTTACATTACTGTTTTCATTTCATTAAAGAAATGAGTTTACTGTGTTATGACGCGACGCGATTCAGGGTAGTCACCCTCAAGCTAATACGATTAAAGTACCTACAGAAGTTAGTTGTTTAACTTTAGCAACATGCAAAATTAACTGAGTATAATGAGGCAAGCTTCCAAAACGTTAAAACGGAGTATAATAAAGGCCGTCTTTCCGTACCTTATGCATGCATGCATTATTAAACAAATATTCTTAAGAACTTAATAAGTTCCTAAGTCAATTCAACTAATATTTTCTCTCTCGTTATTGCTTATCATGGGCTTTGAATTATTATGTAGTAGATGATGCCCGCGACGTCGTCCGCGTGGTATTAGGTTTTTAAAAATCCCATGGGAACTCTTTGATTTTCCGGGATAAAAAGTAGCCTATGTGTTAATCCAGGGTATAATCTATCTCCATTCCAAATTTCATCCAAATACATTCAGCCGTTTTTGCGTGATTGAGTAACAAACATCCAAACATCCACACTTTCACATTTATAATATTATACTAGCTGATGCCCGCGACTTCATCCGCGTGGATTTACATTTTTCAAAATCCCGCGGGAACTGTTTGATTTTCCGGGATAAAAAGTAGCCAATGTGTTAATCCAGGGTATAATCTATCTCCATTCTAAATTTCATCCAAATCCATTCAGCCGTTTTTGCGTGATTGTGTAACAAACATCCAAACATCTACACTTTTACATTTATAATATTAGTTGGATTAGGAATTAGGATTATTATTAAGTTGAAACACCCCTTTTAGTAAATTAATATTTGGGTGTGGAACATGGATTAGCTTCAGCTAAAACTAATATTGAAATGGTTAGCTTTGGTCAGATATTATTACCATAGCATATTATTGTGTTCTGCAGAAAATTTATTTTATATAATACCTAATATCAATCTGTACATAAAATGATGATATTGACAGTTCAGATAAAATTTATTCTTGTATCTGTAAACACATTTATATATTTCCATTTCAACTGCCATAAACACGCTCCTTACGATCGTCCCATATCAGAGAGTAGGTACGCCGTACGTGTCCTCATTTCTTGCTTTAGGCGTAGAGTAAGCAATATTTCGATAGCAGCCGTCGAATTCTACTCGGTTGGAAGCATTTAGGAATTTTCGAGATGTCTTTTTGTCTTAAATTTCTGTGCCTGAAAGCCAAATTCTTCGGACAGTTCGTGTTGGCAGTGATGAAATGCGGACCTGAGAGTCGAGACATGATCGTTAACTTTAGGCCTCAAGAAAGCTCAGTCACTCAGCAGACGAGGGATATAACTGAGTTCGAATTTTCTCGAAGTAATTAAATCAGAAATAAGGAGATGCGTACAAGAACCAGAGTAACCGACAGAGCTTAACGGGTTGCGAAGCTATGGCAATGGCAGGGCACATTATTATCTTACTAACGCCACAATTTAACAATCAAAAAGAGTACAATGATACCAAATTTAGATAAATTATTTGATTTTGATTTTAAACTATGAGTGTTTTGCAAGGCAGCACGGCAGGGGCCGGTGTGAGCATCACAGAGACGCGTCGTGCTGCAGGCGCTACGTGCTGCATTTGCTCACACATCCGGCAATTGTCGGCCTTCATAAATCGTCATGTCAAAATGTAGTAATGTTGATGTTGTAGTAGTGTTGAAAATTCCAGCGATTTCGTCAGTGCAAAATGTTGTATTGATGCAAATTAGTGTTTGCTTCAACGCATTATACTAGCCATTCGACAGTGGCCATTTAATATTTATTCATTGTAATTTTTGCACTATGAATATATTTAATTTTCAGATATTAGTGGTCCAACTTTCGTTTGCAGATCGCAGAGCAGTAGTAATTTATTGGTTGCGTAGTTTTTTATTTTTCTGGTTCTTCCTAGAGCGACTACACTTCGATTGAACACCCATTAGAAATGGAAATAAAAAGATAAGAAAGAAGTACTTTTTAATTTTCAAATGCATCTATGTACCACTGGTTCGGATTGCCGTCCTATCGAGAAGAACCACCAAGAAACTCAGCGGTTGCTCTTTTCAGACTCGATTTACAATTATTTACAATTACAATTATTTACTAGATTTATGCCATGTATAAAAGTAACTGCAGTTGCATTGAACAGATGTATGATTCCTTAGCTCTAGTTAGATTTAGGACTTTATAAATAATACCTATTTATTGTAAATGCTAAGTTAAGTTGGATTTAGTCAATCTCATGTACCTACTACCTACCTACAGCTGGCGTTTAATAGGCGTGTAAGGCACTCAATGATAATACCAAGGCTTTCCACTTTCAATATCTACGCACATTATTTTAAAACGACTGGTATAGACTCTAGGTACTACTGAAAAGAATAAAGTAATTTCATAAACTGTTTATAAAATATTAGTTTATAAAATTATAAAACAACAAAAACTATACAGAGGTCGCGACATATATCTAAATTTGGTTATAAGTGCTTTAACGTATCAGAATATTTTATCGTCAATGAAAAAGTTTTCGCAATTACGAGGTCTCAGGCAAGTGAGCGGCTCGGGAAAGAATTTGTCGCCGAAATGTCAATACCAACACGTCGACTTGTTAAGAATTATTCATAAAACCTCGAATACATTTTTAATGTAGGTATCATTCGAACACTGCAAATGCTAAAATTGAAAATGATAATACGGTGACCTCGGCGAGGGTCACACGACTCGAATGCGTTGAGCGCAGTGATAATATGAAACTAGAAGCATTTGCGTATTTGATGATTTATAAACGTCTATGTTTACATGTTTCACGAAGAGGTCATAAGATAACGCAGTCAGGCGATCTAATTATTACAGTATATCGATTTCTTTGTATTTATCAGAATCAGAGTGCGTGAGACTATCTATATATGGCGAAGTTTAAGATCTTCTATCAACTCGACCTGCTTCGTACGATTCAAATTTCACAGCAGTATAAAATTTCCAATTGGTCCTTTCAAGTGCGACTTTCAAGACATTGCGATTCCATATGTAAATTATCAAGGTTTTCGCCAATGTTACCTAAGAAAATAAAAGTTGTTTTCTGTTTTCCTGTTAAATTTATAATAACTCTAGAATAAAATAATATTCTTTAACGAAATCACTGTGTTGTTACTATACCATTAGTTATTATATTAACAGTAGATTAATCATGTATGGTATTATCATTATCCTTTTAATTAAAGTACAATATGTTTGTATTATGTATGACAGAACGACGTACCTTAAGTAGCCCAGTGCAACGCTATTCCGTACACTGTTTCCATAACGCGATACGGTAGAAGTGGTCACAGCGCGTCATAAGAGAATATAAACTCATCAACATTGATCACATAAACAAGAGTCCATACATCGGAATTGTTACAACACTGATCAACAAAACACGTGAACTCAGCAACGCGCCGAAACCAACTGGGACGGACGATCTATTATAGCGGTGCGCGTGCGCAGACTCGGTCCATTTCCCCCACGCAACTTGCTCCGTTAGAATTTGTCGCAGCGATAATGTGTTTCTCTTTATTTCCTTGTGACCTGCAAGTCTCCATAAATGCGTAATGCCCCCTTGTCAAGCTTGTTGGCTGTCACAAGTCGATTGCCCATTAGTGCTAAATGCAGTAAATGCTCGTTAACTGGACAGTTTTTCTAGGAAGTATATAAAATAATACAATGGCCTAGGAATTCCATCAGTTTTAGAACATGTTTAAAAAGCTGTAAATTCATGAATTTCAATGTTATTTTTATCAGGTAGAACTTGATAAAACTGGCTAAATTACCGACTTTTACTATGTAGCTTAGGAGATCTGTTTTTTTGGTATAATTTGATTCTGTTCAGCGGACATAAATAATAAAGGTATTGAAATAAAGAAAGAATCCTGGTTCTGACCTATTCTTAAAAACGCCTAAACGAACTGCGACTGTGATTTTGACGAATTGCGTATAAGACCAACGGCGAACAATGGTTAGCGACTAAAAATCTAAGTAAGTAAAGTAAGGTAGATACGTAGAATTTTTCGAAGAAAAAATAATACTTAATGAAAATATTTAGCTATGTTTACATCATTTTTGATTTGGCTATTATAGCATGCCTCACGCAGAATTTTCTATACAAACTTATTCACTTACCAAAAAATAATAGTTTTTACTTTCGTTACCTTGACTAAAATCCGTATCTAGGCACGCTAACTAAGTTCGTGTAACCCTATTTCAAATATTTGTTATCAAAACGAAGCAGGTAACCTTTGCTAGGTCAATAAGATTTACATTATACCGCTTTTTCCATTCATCATCATGATCACCCATCGCCGCCGTCTCACTACAGAGCACGGGTCTCCTCTCAGAGAGAGAAGGGTTTTAGCCAGGGTCTACCACGCTGGCCAAATGTGGATTGGCAGACTTCACACACCTTTGAGAATATTATGGAGAACTCTCAGGCATGTAAGTTTCCTCACGATGTTTTCTTCCACTCACTAGGCTACCACGGCTTTTTCCATTACATATGCTATTATGTTCATAACTTGTCTCGAAGTTTAACATATTATTTAATGAATATTTAATTCAAGATGCTATGAAAGCTTAGCAGTACATTCGCGTAAGCGGTAAACATAAGCAACGGCATGGAATTATTAAACAACTATTTTACCACACGCAAGAGTGATATCCGTTTGAATTATTTATTACTATGTTGTCTTTGGGGAATACCAGGGGTTAGATTGTCTCAAATAAATTACTGTTATTGTATATTATAGAGCCTCGATAGCTCAATGGACTGAAATCCGAAAGGTCGCTGGCCAAACCCCACCCGTTGCACTATTGTCGTACCCTATTCCTAGCACAAGCTTTACGCGTAGGGAAAGGGGAATATTAGTCAGCATAATAAACTTATCAAATACTCTTTAAAAAAATCGTCATATAAAAGATTAGTTTCTCTATTTTGTAGTACTTACTAATAAACTTGCGAATAAAATATACCTTACCTACAAAAAAATTTAAAAAATCATAATTAAAATGGCACTTAATAATGTATTGAATGGATATTTAAATAATCCAAATGTATAAGATGTGTAATAATCGAGATGTATAAAAAGTCAATAGGTTAAAAGCTTTTGAGCTGAGAAAGCTCCCAATAGTACTTACCTACTTGCTATAGGTATCACAGAATCAAGAGTTTTGAATGGAAGTCTTTGAAGGTTAATTTTATTAAAAATAGATCAGGCGCAATTTATTCTTTTGAGTATCCGAGAGCTCTACTTAACTTTGAGATGAAAGATTCATTCTAATTAAAAAATGACTTTCGTATTATAGAATAAGAGCCCGCGAGAGCCAGACCTTCGTTATTTTATAAAAGCTGAAAGTTTTCAGATTTTTTCCCCGAATGTCTGCTATAAGACCTACCTACCTACCAAATTTCATGATTCTAGGTCAACGTGAAGTACCCTGTAGGTTTCTTGACAGATCGATAGACAGACAGACAGACAGACAGACAGACAACAAAGTGATCCTCATACCCTCCTCATATCCTCGTACGGAACCCTAAAAATTGCTAATGTACACTAGGTCTAGAACATTAAAATGTAATTAAATTCACACTCGTTCAGAACTCCGAAACAAACGCCCACCACAGATAAAGGTCACATTATAACATCATTAGTGTGAAGGTGATCTGTAGTTGAGATCATGACCTTTAGAATTGAAGATGACGGCGCAAGGAAAAACACGATCATTAAACAACACGATATTCCTCTTATCCTTCCATTATTATTGTTGCTACACATAATAAAATCCCTTAACTAAATGGCTAGGTCGGCATGTAATGCTTGCAGAAAATGGTAATAGGTAATTTTAGATGTATCTATTTAATTAGTTTAGAATTTGTATTTTTATAACCAAATTGTCATTCATTGTCTGGTGGGAGGCTCGGCCGTGGCTAGTTACCACCCTACCGGCAAAGCCGTGCCGCCAAGCGGTTTAGCGTTGCGGTGCGATGCCGTGTAAAAACCAAAGCGGCATGGGTTTATTAAAAACTGCCGTACCCCTTCCAGGTTAGCCCGCTTCCATCTTAGACTGCATCGTCACTTACCACCAGGTGAGATTGCAGTCAAGGGCTGACTTGTATCTGAATTAAAAAAATATCTAAGCACCAATATCAGTAATGGTGTAATTTATAACCCTCCGACTCAAAAAGAGGGGTGTTATAAGTTTGACGTGTGTATCTGAAATCTGTGTATCTGTTTGTGGCTGCATCGTAGCGCCTAAACGAAGGAACCCATTTTAATTTAGTTTTTTTTGTTTAAATGTTGGCTTGATCGAGAGTTCTTAGCTATAATCCAAGAAAATCTGTGCAGGCGTTTGAAGATTATCAGCTTTTATCTAGCTTTTTTATTAGAATACTAAGGCCGGTTATTACTATTCGACCAATAAATATCCAGCCAAATTCTATTGTATCATCCAGCCAAATGGTACTGCAGAATATCTATTATCTATATATTAAGCGATCCATTTCAAGCTATTTTCAACCCCCTGATAACGCAGAAAGAACCGACTATACAACACAAATGTCTACTAGTATATGTATAGTTTATCAGAGCAAGCCGTTGCAAGTTTCCGTTAGACACGAGCTAGTTAATTTTTAGGGTTCCGTAATCCGTACCTCAAAAGGTCTAAAGGAACCTTCTTAGAATCACTTCGTCGTGACTTCTGTCGTGTCTGTCAAGAAACCTATAGGGTATTTTCCGTTGATCTAGAATTATGTTTAGCAGGTCCTAGGTCTAGCACAAGTAAAGAAAAAATCCGAAAACCGTGAATTTGTGGTTAGGTACATCACAATAAAATTTAAAATGTGTTAAAAAATTATTAATTTACTAAATCACATATATGTAGATGGTGCCGTCCATCATTAACTTGCAGTATTTTAAATAAGCACAGTTGCAACAGTTAGGGAAGTTCTATCAAAACATCGAGGCTTCGACGTCACTTTCAAGTGACGCAGATATCACTAATGTAGTCCTATTTTTCTATGATTTTACGTCAAAATAGCCTAACATTTGTCATATCATCGATTCAGGATCAAACCGAGAGTTCCCTCACTCTAGTTCACACTGACATAATGGTACGGAACTCTTCGTGTGCGAGTCCGACTCGCACTTAGCCGGTTTTTTCTTATGCACTAGCGATGTACGGTGGCAGGCCGTTATTCACCGGTTTCCGAGACAGGTGTCACAGTTTATCGTCACGTTTGCAACGAGCAACGACATCGTATCCAATCTCCCGACATTTTCAAAGACCACTTTCCTATTACCGTTGCAGGGTATCAAGGCGACAGTAGCCTGTTTCTCTGATTCACCTTTGATGTATATAAAGAAGGTTTCTTTCAATGTTTGTTAAGTACAGATATAACTTGCCAGCCAGCTTTAAAGTTAGGCCAATTTTATGACGGATACATTTCATGATTTTTAAACAGTGGTGGTGGTGACTTCGTGAACTTAATTTTTTTACTTTCAAATGTTGAAAAGAATTGTCGATATTTAGCTTTTTTTAGCTGTCTACGTCTTTCTAGTATATTGACTATAAGCAGATTTGTTAAATTATATAAGTAGCTTGGGACCACAATCCTCATGTTTGTATACAAATTTAATCCGCTCAAGTATTTATTTAAATTCAACTATACTATACAAAATTGCAATAATAAAGACAGAAGCTATCAAAAGACTTTATTTAATACATAACATATAGGTATTGCAAGAAAACCTTGTCAGCCAGCCTTGGTTTAATATAATAATAAGTAACTTTCGGGGTCTAGCTATTCTTGGTACTAAAGTTTAACCTATATAATTGTAGGTAGTGAGTTTCTATCTCAAATCTAAGCAATGTACTTAGAATAAATTAATGACTAGGTACGATTAATTTGGCTAAAATAACATCTTGATTCCAGGAGTCAGAATGTATTACGTGTCCTATTTACAGGTTCATTCAATTTGTTAAGAGGGATACTTAATCCATACTATCCATACTTCCATACTAATATTATAAATGCGAAAGTGTGTCTGTCTGTCTGTCTGCTATCTTTTCACGGCCCATCTGTTGAACCGATTTTAACGAAATTTGCTACAGTGATAGCTTGCATCCCAGGGAAGGACATAGGCTACTTTTTATCCGGGAAAATCAAAGAGTTCCCACGGGATTTTTAAAAACCGAAATCCACGCGGACGAGGTCGCGGGCATCAGCTAGTCTGAAATAGTTTTTTAATACAAGAGATCAAAAGATTGTTAGATGAAAATTGTAGAACCTGCTCTTATCTGGCTTTTGCGGCCTTGGAGTGAATTTCGTCCTTTAGACTTACTCTGATTAAGAGATGTCACGCAGTTATTTTAAGAGCTTACCTGTAAGAAAAAGAACATTTATTATTAACAAGCTTTTATTCCGCGGTTTTAAACATCGTCATTATCATCATGATCTACCCAACGCCGCGGCTCACTACAGAGCACAGGTCTCCTCTCAGAGTAGGGCCAAGTGCGGATTGGCAGACTTCACACACCTTTGAGAACATTATGGAGAACTCTCAGACATGCATTTTTTTAAATATATCGTTCGTATATCTCAAAATCCTTAAGATATTAGAACGAATATCCCAAAATAAGGGTCTATAGAGCGAACCTACATGCAAAATGTCAAGTTTCTAGATCCAACGGTTTGAGCTGGACGTTGAAATTATGACAGTCAGTCAGTTTCTCCTTTTATATTATGCACGTTAGCCTAGTGGTCAAGATATCGGCCTCCTATGAGGAGGTCCCGGATTCGATCCCGGGCCAGTACCTAGCTTGTCGGAGTTATGTACGCTATAAGCAATTAAAATATCACCTGCTTTAACAGAGAAGGAAAACAACGTGAGGAACCTCGCGTATCGTGTCTTTCTATATAAGTAACGTTCTCAAAATGTGTATCAAAAGGTGTCAAGTCTGCCAATTCGCACTTGGCCAGTGCAGCGTGGCGTAGTGGACTGTGACTTGAATACTTCTAATTTTGAGAGGAGACGCCTGCTCAATTGTGGGCCGGCGAAGGGTTGATGATGATGATGGACATGGATATATGTATATAGATTACTAGTTTATACCCGCGTCTTCGTCCGCGTGGACTACACAAATTTCAAACCCCTGGTTTTACCCCTTTGGGGACTGAATTTTCAAAAATCATTTTTCAACGGATGTCTACGTCATAAAAGCTATCTGCATGCCAAATTTCAGCCCGATCCGTCCAGTAGCTTGAGCTGTGCGTTGATAGATCAGTCTGTTTTCCTTTTATACTGATTATTTATAAAACTAATGAAGAGTCATTTTAATGTTGGTATTAAACGTATTAAAGCTTCTATATTCGGCATGAAGTCTGTAATCTAGTATTTAAAAATGTATGTATGTTTTAAATAATTAAATAATAATATCTATATAAAAATAGGTTTTAAATAAAAAAGTAGCACGAAAAAATTGTGCGAACACGATTTTTCTACACTCCCTGTTTCAAATTTAATTTGAGCCACTTTTATTGCGGCTTCCGTGTGCATATAATTGTCTCAAAGACGCGACGAGCCGACAATTTATGTGCTGTTTTTATCTAAAAGGAATCCGGCAACCATAGCGGGCTTTCATTTTGCTGAAAAACGCAATTTTCCCCATTCAGTACGGCCGCCGTGAAATCGTTATCCACTGCGCTCTACTTTGCCCATTGCCTAATAGCAGAATAGCGTGCACCTAGGCCTTTTACTACTGGTTAATAGTAAAGATGTCATAAAAGCTACCTACCTATTGATTAAGGATTGCCCTTAGAATAAGTGTTTATTATTGTTTCGAAGGATTTCAAGTAACAAGGTAAGTAATTAATTACATAATTGTAACTCAATTATTAAAAGAAAGGAAAATTAAAATAAAAGATAGATAAGTGAGCTACTGGGTAATAAATCGGTAATACAATCAACTAATTTACTGTAGATAATAGAATTGTTCAACGGAAAATGTTTATACAGATATCACCAATAGACCACGGAAAGGTGAAATACCGGTAAATTGCTGGTTTGAAGTTACTAAACGCGCGGAGATTATGTTAATGACACACCATTGTTATTAATGGGTTTCCTTGTAGTATACTGAAGTGTATCATTTTATCAGATATTTACTTAGTTGTGCTTGTAGTTTATTACTCAGTTGGGAGTTCTTTATATTGTATCTTCTTCTTCCTGTCTTTATACCATGCAATGTGGGGTCGGCACGGGATTGCCATGTCGACCTGTCGCGGCCTATAGGTAGACATCGCTCATCGCATACATTTGGAAATCACACAATATGTGTGATAGGTTCTTATTATGTACGACGTCATGCCATGCAATGTGGGGTCGGCACGATATATGTAGTCTTCTTCCAATAGCTTCTGTCATGCGTCAACGCATTACACGCAATCCATCCACCTTTTCTTTGGTCTTCCTCGCCTCTTTTGTCCTTCCACATACATCATATTACCACCAGTTGCCCATCTACTAAAGCCTTTATAATTAAATAAATATTTAAATGTTTATAAGCAGCATGCAATTGTATGTTAAAGTTAGTGAAGTTAAAACTTGGACCACCAGTATTCATACCCCCACGATTAAGGTCAAAGGTAAAATTTTGGTCAAAAGCAAATAAATCCTGATTTGTGCAACCTATTTTGCTTTTATAGACGGTCAAAATTTAACGGCAACCGTAAAGTAACTTTTACCGTCTATCATGCAACTGGACATAATTATATCAGACGTAGGTAGACCCGTACAACATTTCAATACAATGCGACTCTCGACTAAGTATACTTCCCTATTTTTTAAAGTAAGCCTGTGGGCAGCTACTGAGGAAGTGTTTCTAAAATTATATCATTAGTATACTCGTATTTTTTAGTCGTTGTAGTTTGCGTGGTCATTCAAAGTAGTAAACACCTCATACTGGTACGTGACTCAAAATACATGTATCGCAAACACATTGAATTTCCTTAAAAAGCACGTATTATCTTAAGAATTTCGTGTATTCACAATAATACAGATACAACGGCAAGAAATAACACCGTTGCGAATGAGGAAAAATTTAGTAGCTGTATATATATTTTTCTGAACTAGGTATGCCAATAGCAGATACTTATTTACTTAATTAGGTAAAAATAATAAAATAATAATATAATGTTAATGAACGATAAAACTAAACCTTTTTGTATAAAAAGGAACCATTATATTATGATCACTTTGTTGTCTATCTGTCTGTCTGTCCGTGTAATTACGACGGCGCACAAATTGCATAACAAAATACATGTATAAGATCGATTTTGTGTATTACGTAAGGCGGTCAAGTTCAAATCTTTTATCAATGTCGTCTTTTAAAGGATGTCTCACACTTAACAATTTTGGTGATTGTGCGAGTCGCAAGTGCGCACTTTGCAATAGTCAATAACATTAAGATATGTAATTGGTACACAATATAGCTAATGAGCGGTGGTAGCCTAGTGGTTATGACATTGGCCTTCTATTGTGGAGATCGGCGGTTCGATCCCGGCTGAACTTAACGTCTAACTTTTCGGAGTAGGTAATTTGCGCTTCAAGCAATCAAAATATCACTTATATTTAACGGTGAAGGAAAATATAATGAAGAAACCGGCATGCCTGAGAGTTAGTCCATAATGTTTTCAAAGGTGTATGAAGTCTGCTAATCCGCACTGGACCAGCGTGGTAGACTAAGGCCAATTCTTTTTATTCTGATAGGAGACCCGTGGTCAGTAGTGGTCTGGCGATGGGTTTTTCATGATGATGGAGGCATGAATAGGAGGCCAACGTTTTAACCACCAGGCGATCACCGCTCTTACTGACTTTTAATACGAGTATACCTATTATTAGTACTTAATTCTAGAGCCCACACGCAAATAATCATGCAGTAGTAGTTCCGCGGTGAAACTGGCATGTCAATCTCATGTACAGTACGCGACAGGTCGAGATGGCAATCAGGGAGGGAACGCTCCGCACTCCCGCACATCCCCCGCGCTAACTCGGAGCGCGCGAGCGCAGGTGACGTGCGGGTGTGCGGGGCGTCCACCCGCCTCATACCTCTATTGCCATCTCGGCCTGTCGCGGACTATAGGTAGACATCGCTCATCGCGTACATTTGGAAATCACACAGCACGTGTGATAGGTTCTTAATTATGAACGACGTCATAAGCAGATGCACACGACGACTGTTTCTAACGCCATCTCAAAATATAACGAAATCACTTAGCATGATTTAGGAGCACTGTGACGCAATCACGTAGCTAAGCCCTGAATCAAACGTAAAACCGGCAAAGACCTTGTGAATGACTAACGAGCAGATGAAGAGCTAAGACATGATGTAAGACTTGGATTAGCTAGCAGTAGGCTAGGTACTATTTATACAGATTAGATATTTTAGACGCGCTGTGGTGAAGTTGATTTAGGTTTTAGTAGGTGTCCTTCTTAGTAAGTTATTCCAATAATTTTCTACGGATGGCCTTACATAATATGCTTACTTTTGAAGAAGAGAGTTTTTTTATATAGAGCTTACAGTTTTTGATTTAAATGGATCAGCCTTAAGTTTTAGACGCATTGAACGCCACAAACGCAAAATGCCAAATTTAAATTGTGGCGTTGTGCAATTATGAAGATTACTTACGCAAAGAAGCATTATGCCATAATTGAACTGTTTTTGGTAAATATCAAACCCAAAATTTTTAGTTGAAGGAAGGTGTTAAATTTGAAGACTTCTTAAATGTTAAGACACTTATTGGGATTCACGAGGCTGAAAATGCTGATACTAGATAATAAATACGTATTTTATAGTTTACCGAAATAATAAATCCCATTTGGTTTATTTATTTATTTTTTATCTAGCTCTTCATTACCAAGAAAACAAAATTAAAACATTTCGGTATGTCTGGGTATTCCTGTACAAAGAGCTATAAAGTGTAGGTACAGCACGTCATGTCTATTTATATTTAAACTACGAAACAGGAAATAAAGTTGTACGACAAAGCGAAACGCATCGCAATATTTTGGTCGTATGGTAAAGAACACAATGGCAAGTGACAACAAATAGTTTTTTCGAAAAGTTGTTTTTTACCACTGTATACGGAAATTGCGTTGTCAGTAGGGATGTAACGAAGCTTGGTACCTACCCGACTCTCGATAGATTGGAACTCTAGATTGAAAACAAACCTTCGAATACGATTGATTTGGTTCGCATTTACAGAGAAACAGATTTCACATTACTAAAAACTTTACAACAAATACCTCGGTTATAAAAAATAAGTTTTCAAATATTCATTTTTCAAAAGTTAACGATAAGTTTTGATCGAAAAATCTTCGATTTCGCGAGGTGTTTAGATTTTTGAGTTTGAGACTATTTTTGTGCGTCTTCGGCATAAAAGCGAAATAGACATGAACTTGAGCGCATAAGAATATATTATGTGAAAATATTTTTTCTTCGACTCTCAATCCGTTACAATCCACATACTTTAGTAACATCCCTAGTAACAGTAATGGTATGGCCCAAACAACATATCAACGCTGCGGTCCATCGGCGGTCATAATGCGCTGGCACAAAATGCTGTTTATTGCCTTTGATAGGTTCATAACACGGTCATTGTCGTAACATCAATTAACTACGATGAATTGGTCGTTTCGCTACGGATGCAATATTTTCACTGTAAAATATAACGCATCAAAATTAATAGGATATTGGCGTAAAAGCGCGACGCGCAGTGCTATGTGGCCCACGGATATAGCGCTAGTTTTATTAATGCAGATGCGGACAAAACAAAATAAAAAGGGTCAGTAATCGGTATTGTTGGTAATGTTAGACGGATAAAAACTAGGTGATTGTATTATCTATGGCGTTGCTCTGCGGAGTAGCGAATCTATGGGAAACGTCACTCTGAAATGGCGCGTAAAAAGTGGTGTTGGCTCTTGTGTTGGATATAAATAATAATTACTATGTGAACAGTGAATAAAAGCCTTATAAAGGATATCAAAGTGGTTTTCATTCTAATAGTAACTGGTTCGTTAATTCCAGAGAGGATTGAAAAAGCTCGTGGAGAAAATGGTGTAGCTTTTATTTTTTCCCTAGTAACATTCATAGCTGTGGAGGCCTAGTGGTTAGGACGTCCGCCTTCCAATCGGAGGTCGGAGTTCGATCCCGGGCATGCACCTCAAACTTTTCGGAGTTATGTGCGTTTTAAGTAATTAAAATATCACTTGCTTTAACGGCGAAGGAAAACATCGTGAGGAAACCTGCATGCCTGAGAGTTCTCCATAATGTTCTCATAAGGTGTGTGAAGTCTGCCAATCCGCACTTGGCCAGCGTGGTAGACTATGGCCAAAACCCTTCTCACTCTGAGAGGAGACCCGTGCTCTGTAGTGAGCCGGCGATGGGTTGATCATGATGATGAACATTCATAGAGCGCTGAATTAAATATTTTGATGTTCATATGTTGACATTCATGGCCACTGAAGAGGCGAAAAATTGGCGATTAGATAGGTAGATCACATTAAATATATAGATTTGATTGATAATATGAAAGCATTTTGGCGAATGTGAGTGTAAACTTAGCGGCACTAACATTAATTAGTAACATGGGCCCAATTCGGTAACCAGGTTTCGGTGATAGTAAAATAATAGACGACGGTAATTTATCTAAACTTAGGATTAATTATTTGAACAAAGGAATAGCAATATTCTGTCGTAATCGGGATAAGACGTAAATGATGAATTCATCGTTTTTATGGTTCTGTACCCGAAGGGTGCCTTGGGACTCTATTACTAAGCCTCGGCTGTCCGTCCGTCAGTCTGTCTGTCAACGGGCTATATCTCATGAACCAGCTGTATCTCATAACATAGAGTTTAATCATTACATACATACATGTTAATCTTGTAGGTACGATGGAATCTTTCGTGTGCGAGTTCTCTTGATGGGTTTTATATAATTATGTGTAAGTTTAATTTCAATTTTTGTAGCTTGGGGAGACGAATTGGGCGACTATAATGTTCTGGGTATGCTTCAATTACCTAACAAAGAATAATCATTTCTGGAATCTAGACAAGAATCTCTTGTAAATGTGATATCTTTCGCTATTACACTGGGACAGTAGTTAATTTATTAACTTTTTTTTTAAATTAATATTTTTGGGTTTCAAAGTTAAAAAGTAGCGTCAAGAAGTAACGTTATTCGTAAATTGCTTCACTTATGCAAAATTCAATATTTATCGTATTCATTACGTGTGTGGAAACACGTAAACAGGGTTTTTATGAAGCACCGCGTTAAAGCCACTGTGAAATATAAACACCGCTATCGGAAATGAAAACTTTGTTTATTTGTATTAGCGTCTCTGCCAACTACACAGAATAGTATCGTGACTAAGGTTCAAGGCACATTACGTGCCACGAGATTGTGTAGCGACCCGTGTTGGTTGACTGCAAAAATAATTGAAAAGCTTTTGAGTCAAGCCTTTTAGTAGTACCTGTATACAGGATGTAACCAGAATGCTAGCAAAAACTCAACGTTATTGTTCTACTACCCAAGCACAATCCAATACCAAGAACCATTTGCCTCATTTTGTAGATTTAGAATTTTTCAAACCCGCAATGTATAGCGTGCAAAACTCGGGTCAATGGCCCAACTACGACGCGGTATTGACTCCGAATTGCCTACTTCGTACGTTGACCTCTAGCGTCAGTCAGATGTTCTATTTGCAATATATCGTGCACATTTACAAAATATAGGATTTTTTCAATAATTTTTTTTCGCGTTGTTTTTAGGTATCATATCACTAAGTTTTTAGGTATCATATCACTAATTATCAGTACTATCAAATGTTTTCGTTTTTGCTAGCGTTCTGATTACATCCTGTATAAATGGCATGTAGAATTAACAAAATAAAAAAATGATTTTAAGCTGATTTCGTGGTTTAACAACAGTATATAATATAGGGGAGAGTGTGCATGAAAGAGCCAGGCTTTGAAAGAGCCGATGTGATTTTCCATTACTTATCGATATTCTACCAAAGTTTAATTTTACTCCTTAAATGGCAACACTGGATAGCTGTCACCCACAAACATTTTACAGTTCTACGACAACAAATGGTCTCACAGGACTGTTACGAAAATTCAGAAGCCAAAAAGTAAGTTTCTTTGTGTTTCTTTCATCTTTTTTTTCAAAAAGGGTATTGCATAAGTTGACAAAACTGATATACAGTATTGGCGTCTATATATTTGCCCTTGTTCATCATATCAGCGTTCTGGTATAGTGCCTTTTTTTGAGGTTATATTTTTAAAAGCGTCGTGTTTTGAAAGAGCCAGTTATCTATGCTTTGAAAGAGCCGGCTCTTTCAATACATCGTTTAGTTTTAATTAACCCCCGACGAAAAAAGAGGGGTGTTATAAGTTTGACGTGTGTGTCTGTCTCTGTGTGTTTGTGTGTGTGTGTGTATATGTAACGGGTGGGCAAATGAATCGTGTGGCCACAAAGGGGTGATTAATTTCTTCTGCCAATTTTTTTTAAAATTTTAAATTGTTTATATATTTATTTTATTTTTCAAGTTATAGAGTAGGTATACGAAAAAGGGCTCGATTTTATGTTTTTAGACAAATTTTTATTAATTATTTAATTTTTGACTAAGACAAAGTTCAAAAGTTTTAATTGTTGATTAAGACAATGTTTAATTATTACTGAGACTGTTTAAAAATTGTAATTTTCATAGAATTACCAAAGTAAGCTTAGTATTAATCTGATTTTAAATATTTAACATAATTTTAATTGATAAACAACCGTTTAGTACCTCAAAAGTAGGTATCGGCTCTTTCATAACACATGGTAGCTCTTTCATTGACCTGCTGCTATGAAAGAGCCGATTTCGTTTTTTTTTAAACTATTTATATAAGAGATTATCAGCGTTGTTATCCTCTTTATTTTCATTTCATAACATTGCCAATTAAAGTGATTATAAGAAAACCTAGTTTCATTTGAAAATAATTTAATAAAAGTGTGTTTTTTTAATACTATTTAAAACTGGCTCTTTCATCCACACTCTCCCCTAAATAGCGGGTATGCACCACGATTAAATACGATGCTTTTAAATTATTATAGTGGGGTGCTGCAAGAGGTGATGTTGGGGCCGTCACGGGCAGCATCGAACTACCCGCTTTCTCGTTATTTTCACAGGAACTTCACAACGTCACAATTGGCACAGTATAAGGAGACACAGTAGCCCTACGCCTTTGATCTCGTGATAAACGTCCCGGCGTTACTATGGAGATCCCGGGACACTCGTTACCGTTTACCGCACGATTGACCTGTCTAGACGGCTTCGTCGAACCTCTGATAGGTATACCATACCATCCTTACTCTGTGATAAGGTAACTTTGGATGTCGTACGACGCTGTCCTGATTTGCTTAAAAATCGCGCTTTTAAAGCGCGCTCCATCTTAGGCTGCATATTCACTTGCCACCAGATCTAATTGCAGCCAAGCGCTAGTCTATAAATTTAAAAAAAAGTACAAAAATGTACACTTACCTAAGCAAAATGTGTTTTGACATCTGAAACGAAATAAACTTGATTTGAACTTTCCACCAGTAACGCATTTTTTACGCAATTAGTATCTAACAATTGGAAGCAACTAAGTACGATCTATGAATATTTCGTTTTCTAATAAGAAAACAGATTTGATAAAAAAGGATATTGCGATTATAACAAGAGTACAAAAAGTGTAATAAGAGGGATGAGTTAACTGATTCAAAATAAATCAGCTGTGAGCAAGTCATGAGATGGATGTGGGCGAATGTAGGAACCTACTCATCAGTGGGAGCTCGGAGTAGTGTTCGGTCAAGTCCGAGATTCCGCAGAACGATTAATCACATGGGAGGACTTCGCTAAGCGGAGGATACACTTTACGTTCAAGTTTGTTCCGCTCTTTTATTTTGATAGAGTTGCGCTTGATTGAGCGAGTTTGCCTAGAAGTTACCTTTTTATTCTTGCTTAGAATGAGATTGTATTGATGATTGAATGATTATTGTAATTCAATTTTTACTGCAAACATAATTACAATAATCTTCTTAATAACCATGCATAATTCTAGGTGCATTAGGTTGGCAATAGTGAAATGTTTATTTTATATGTTTTCTACTACTGTAACAGGTGACCGCAATTTTATCTAAAAAAGTTAACCATAAAGTGAACCGTAGCCTAGCGGTCAAAGGCGTTCAAACACTATCATAAAAATTATAAATTAATAATAAAGATTGAAAGCAACCATAAATTTTATATACCCCTAACGAGAACTCAATAGTTTTTAAATACTTTCAAAGATGGACTTTTGCTTACGATGTAAAAGATAGAGAATATCGTGGCATCTTCATTGGATAATCAAGAGGGGCTTGATTATTAACATAAGGCTTTAGCTTTCGATGACACTCCGACGGGAATAAGTGTTCACTTCAGTTCTTGTGGCATGCCGCCGAAACGCTCGAACGATCATCTGTGTACACTTCGGCAGAGCTTGCGCGCGCACTAGATCAATATCCTCGGCTGCGTCGAGTTAGCACCACGCGAATTCGCTCCCAAATTCCTGCTCTTCATTTACAGCAATGCAATAAGTGACGACTTTCAGTCTCATTAGTCGTTACGGAATTACTTACCATCAATACTTCACTAGTGCTACCTTCAAAAGTTCGCAACTATAACAGGAAAATGGAACTTTGTATTGGAAGGTTTCCGATACATTTAACTTATTTAGAACTACGGAAAAGTTTGCTGTGCTTATGAGACTGTTCATGAGTCACATTGAACTATTGCGACGTAAAGCAATAGCACTACTTTAACTTCGATGTGTACCTAGACATATTAGTTTTTTTTTGATTCAGATACAAGTTAACTCTTGACTGCAATCTGAACTAGTGGAAACTGATGATGCAGTCTAAGATGGAAGCTAACTTGGAAGGGGTATGCTAGTTTTATTGAATGATAAAAATGAAAATGAAAATCTTTTTTATTCGTATAAACTTTTACAAGTGCTTACGAATAGTCGGATGCATCGACCACTGGTTCGGAATGCCTTTCCTGCCGAGAAGAACCAGCAAGAAACTCGGCGGTTGCTCTTTTCAAATATTTGATATAGGTACAAGATTATGCCATGTATAAAATAGTATTTGCAGTCTTGTGCGTTGCTGGAACGAGCTGCAGGTCAAATCCACGCTCTTTTGCTTTTTTCAGGAGCATATTTTCAAAAGATTTTTTAAACTTGTGCAAAGGTAAGTCCAAAATAGTTTGCGGGATTTTATTATAAAAGGTAATACCCATACCCACAAATGACTTTTGGACTTTCCTGAGGCGGAAGGCAGGCGCTGCAAGTTTGTCTCTGTTTCTAGTTAGCCTATTGTGTAGATCACCAATTTTCTTGTAACTAAGAATATTTTGTCTTACAAAAATTATGTTATTATAAATATATTGAGAGGCTACAGAAAGGATATCTATTTCCTTAAATTTCTCTCGAAGGGAATCGCGTGGTCTTAAGTTATAAATTGCGCGTATTGCCCTTTTTTGTAATACAAAAATTCTCCCAATATCTGCCGCTTTACCCCATATTAAGATTCCATAAGACATAATACTATGGAAGTAAGCAAAATATACTATCTTTGCGGTTTCCACGTCAGTTAACTGCCGAATCTTTCTAACAGCGTAAGCGGCAGAGCTTAATTTGCTAGCAAGAGTTGATATATGGGTGCCCCATTGAAGCTTCGCATCTAAGGTTATCCCCAAAAATGTTGTAGTCTCTTCTATTTTCAATGTATCGTTATTTATCATTAAATTAATGTTACTTGTGTTCTTGGTATTGGGCAGTGCGAATTCAACACACTTAGTTTTTTTTGCATTTAAAAGTAAATTATTTACGGTAAACCAGTGAGTTACCTGAGATATGGCACTACTTACATCGTCAAAATTGTCTTTATTTCTATCAACTTTAAAAATCAAAGACGTATCATCAGCAAATAGTACAATATCGCAAGTATTTTGGACAAAATATGGTAAATCGTTTATGTATACCAAGACCATGAAAGGACCTAGAATAGAGCCTTGAGGAACACCCATTAGTGAGGCTAATCCGGATGACTTTACATCGTTAACACACACTGTTTGAATACGATTACCAAGATAAGACGCAATGAGACCAAGCGCAGTGTCTTTGATTCCGTAGTGGCTCAATTTAACCAGGAGAGTCTCGTGCTCAACGCAATCAAATGCCTTGGATAAGTCACAAAAAATACCAATGGCATTCTGTGAGCCTTCCCATGCACTGAATATATGCTTTAACAGCATTGCGGCCGCGTCGGTTGTTGATCGACCTTTAGTGAAACCATATTGCTCAGAATGGAGTAGCTTATTTAGATTAAAATGCCGAAGCAGTTGGTTGAGCATGATTTTCTCAAATATCTTGCTCAGTGTTGGCAAAATTGAAATTGGCCTGTAATTATTTGGGTCCCATATATTGAACCCATACCTTAGGTTTCTTGACAGCATCGTACCGGAACGCTAAAACGCTTGGCGGCACGACTTTGCCGGTAGGGTGGTAACTAGCCATGGCCGAAGCCTCCCACCAGACCAGACCAGAGATAATTTAGAAAATATAAATTCTCAAATTACCCCTACAGGGAATCGAACCCGGGACAAAGTAATAGCACTACATACTTTAACTTCGATATTATGTAGTTATGTTGGAGTACACTATCGATAGACCCAGTCTAGCACTAGTCGGCAGTGTGAGCACGCCACTTAGCCTGACAATCCACCCTGCATTTAGTTAGTCAAGTTTTGCACGTTTAATCTTCAGCGGTTTTAATCCGACTTTTATACCCGGTTTTTCCATTTTATTGTTAACAAAAGTATTCTGCTATGTTACTTTTTCACAAGAAAAATTCCTGGGATTGAATACATTGAAACATTGGACATTGGGAAATGTGCTATTCGTTCCTATAACGACAATCGCATCCTAGACGCTGTACAAATTAGAAGAATATTTTATCATCATATGTTTTAGTTAAACATACTTCGTAGATAACAGATTCTACATAGGTACTCCAGTCTTAATTATAAAGAACTGTTTAATTTTATTTGCCTACTTCTTTGATTATAAATAACTAGATGATGCCCGCGATTTCGTGCGCGTGGATTTAGGTTTATAAATGCCCGTGGGAACTTTTTGATTTTCCGGGATATAACCTAGCCGGCTATGGCAGCCTAGCCATAGCCTAGCCCCAGGATGCAAGCTATATCTGTTTCAAACGTCAAAATCGGTTAAACGGATATTCCATGAAAGCTAGCAGACAGACAGACACACTTTCTCATTTATAATATTAATATGGAAGTATGGATTATGAACCAACTTGCAACATAGCAATAAAAATACAAAAGATAAATCACGAACTTTTCTTGGCAACTTTAAATTGCAATACTTAAATTACAAATAGTTCTCTCGTGGTTACTGTAATAGGCATGGCTTTTAAATATTGTCGTTCAAACTAGTTAATAAGGTAATAACGGCGCTCGGACTCGAATATAAACGTTATGTAGGTACGTATCATTAGTTACGGGATACGAGCGCTGAATACAGATTTTAAGTGTGCGGTGTATTAAAATAACGTGAACGGTGAAATATTTTGCATTTTGTCATACCAGTTGACATTTTAAACATGTCTGTCTCTCTCCCGAAACCACTGAAATGGACATACATAAATAGTCCGCGAGTCGTCGAGATGGCAATCGGAGAGCAAACGCCCCGCAAACCCGACAGTCCCCGCGCTAGCCCGGAGCGAGGGTGAGGTGCAGGGTGTGTGGGGCGTTCTCCTCGCCTCATACCCCGATTGCCATCTCGACCTGTCGCGCACCATAACTGCTTCGACCGACCGTAAAACCCGCTCGTCCGCAAAACATAAGGGCGTCGTCTCACTGTATGTATGGAGTATTGACACTGTATTAAACTTTCAGCATTCTTTACAATAATCATGTTTCTTGACCTATTGATATAATATGAGAAAAACATAACTTATTTAAAATGGCTAAGTATTTATAGGTACGTTTGCTTTGAAATTATATGTGTAGATCGTACTCTATTTAGAGGTAGTAAATAAATAACATAATGTTAAAGTAAAATTATTTCACCTTCCTCACATATCATCACTATCAACTGTTAAGTAATTGGTTTATTAATTTATAACACTCATTAAATCATCAATATTATCATTTGTTTCAATAAGCACATAAATAATGTATATGAGCTAATAAAATGCTTGGCTCACATAAAATAAAAGTATATTACAAATAACAATCATTTGTATTACATAGGCACGAGGTAAATAATGTTAACGCGGCAGGGCTCGTGACGAGCTCGCTGTCTTGCGTGCGTGCACGTTGTCGAACATGGGAGTACTGAGGGGCAAACACAGGGCCGGGACGCGCCTGCGGCGGTCACGGGGAAATGCTTGGCGGCACCCCCGCGCACCGCTGTCGTGTACAATGCCTACACGTTGCCTTACATCTCCCCCCTATAGTCCTGGTGGTAGCGTGGTACCAATAGGACTAGCACCTAACTTACGGGGTCGGCCCCGTTTACGCTTTTCCTGAAGCGGCGCTTGGATGTGACCAACGAAGGGAGTAAGATCAGACGAGTGGTACTTACCAATAACCTCCTGATCGCTGATTTTCTCCAGCTGGAAAGTAGCAGGACCGCACACCTGGCGCACGCGGTACGGGCCGTCGCGACGCGGCAGTAGTTTCGGCGTTTGCCCTCTGGCAGCGTCGTTGGAGCCGTGGGTCTTCAGCAGGACCAAATCACCCTCCTTATACAAAGGCGCCGGCCGTCGCCCATCATCTGCGTACTTCTTTGATTCCGCTTGCGCGCGTTCATGCACATCTCTGGCTTGGGCTAGTACATTAGCCATCTTTTTCAGGTAAGGCGTAAAGCTAGGGACGAAATTGTCTTCTTCTAAAATGGCGCGGACGTCGGTGGTGGCATCGCTAGGAGCTCGGAGTTCCCGCCCGAAGGTGAGATAAGCAGGTGAGAATCCGGTACTGGCAGTCACAGCTGAGTTCATCGCAAAGCGGATAGCGGCGAGGTGAGTATCCCACGAGGTGTGATCTCGGCCGACTAATATAGCGAGCTGTGGCTTGAGGTCTCGATTTTTCCTCTCAATTGGGTTACTTTGCGGGTGATAGAGTGGGGTGAGTGCCTGGGTGACTCCCATGGCGTGGCACGCCTGCTGCATCACGTCACTGATGAATTGGACTCCGTTATCGGAAATCACCCGGCGGCTCGTCCCGTACCTAAAGTAAATTTCGTTGATGAGAATTTTAGCACACTCTGCGCTCGTAGCAGCTTTAAGTGCGAACAGCTCGACCCACCGACTACATACATCTTCTACTATAAAGATCCAGCGATTCCCTTCTTGGGTCTCAGGGAGAGGACCAAACAAGTCGATAGATATGACTTCGAACCTTCTCGCCGTAGCTGGCGTCTGTACTAGGCCAGCTGGTTTCCGGGTATCCACTTTATATCTCTGACAGGGAACGCATCGCTTGATGTAGTCAGCTACCTGGGCTCTCATGCCTGGCCAGTAGTATCTGGCTCTCAGACGTTCCAAGGTGCGCTCGACACCAAAGTGACCAGCGGTCGGTGCGTCGTGTAGGTCGGCGAGGGCGCGCGCGCGCTCGTGCTGCGGCACCACGAGGCAGGGCTGCTCGACGTCCTCGTCGTCGGCTGAGCACCTGTACAGAATGCCGTCTGACATGACGTAGCCTTTGTCGGACCACACTCGCGCTTTAAAGGGATCGTTCGATTCCATGTCGTCTATAACTTTCTTGACTTCAAGATCTTTCATCTGGTTCTCTCTGATATCTGCTGGGTTTCGCGTGGGCATATCCACGATAGTATAACAGAAATCGCACGCATCATCGTTAGCGCACGATGGACGCGATAGTGCATCGGCGATAACGTTCTTTTTACCTGGTGTATAATTTATCTCAAGATTATACTCTTGTAGCGACAGCGCCCAGCGTGCTAGACGACCACTCGGCGATTTCAAGCTCATGAGCCATTTCAGCGGTTGGTGGTCGGTCATCACACGTACTGTCGATCCTTCTATATATCCTCTAAATTTCTGCACTGCCCATACGACCGCGAGCGCTTCTCTCTCCGTCGTCGTGTAGTTTTTCTCGGCGCTATTGAGTAGGCGGCTGGCGTATTCGATTGGACGCTCGTCAGGCCCCTCCCCTTGCATCAAAGCAGCCCCGAGGGCGTAGCCACTACTATCAGTGTACAGCGAGTAGGATTTTGTGCCATCAGCTTGTCGTAATATAGGTGCAGATGTAAGTTTTACCTTTAACTGTTCGAATGCATCTTGCTGGGGTTGCTCCCATCGCCAGGTGCTGGCCTTCTTCAGCAGATCCGTCAGCGGTTTTGCTGTAGCAGCAAAGTTAGGGATGAAACGCCGGAACCAACTTGCGGCTTGAATGAAGCTCTTGAGATGCTTAAGATTTAGTGGTGGGGTCATGGCTGCGATGGCGGTCACTTTCTGGCAGTCCGTGGACAAGCCGCCTGGCACTATCACATGCCCCAAAAATCTTATGGAGTCTCTAGCGAAACAGCTTTTCCCTCGATGGACGCGCAGCTTGAACATCCGCAGGCGTTGAAAAACAGCCTCCAGGTCTTCCAGGTGCTTCTCGTATGAGTCTGAAAGTAAGCACAAATCATCAAGGTAAGCCCATATATTGATATCCTGTAGGTTGGATTTAAAACGGTCCATCAACCTTTGAAAGGTAGCGCCCGAGTTCCTCAGACCCATCGGCATTCGTTTGAACCTATAAGTCCCTAACGGCGTGACAAACGCAGTCTTATCCCGATCTTCAGGCTGCACTAAAGCCTGAAAGTATCCCGAGCGAAGGTCAAGAGTTGACATGTAGTTGCTCGCCTTTGCCTCGTGAAGGATATCTTCCATCCGAGGAAGTGGATACCGGTCGGGTTCGGTGACTGAATTAAGCTTCCTATAGTCTACGCATAAGCGCACTCCTCCATCTTTCTTTCCTACTAAAACAACGTTTGCAGCCCATGGTGATTCGCATTCTTCTATTATGTCCTGCTCGAGTAACTTTTGCAGCTCCTTTTCTAATATCTCCTTCTTACCTGCAGACATTCTATAGGGTGGTGACGCAATAGGTTGTTGACCCTTCTTCACCTTAATGCAGTGCATAGCGTACTCGGTAGGCGGGCCATCAGCTGCGAACACGTCGGCATACTTGGACAGCAGCTGATCCAGCTGGGACCTCTGGTCACTAGTAAGCTTAGTACCCTCTTCATCTCTAAGGTAGACAGACTGATCATTATTTAAAGCGAGAAGTTCATCATTTTGCGATGGTGAGTGGTCATCGTTTTTAGATGGTAAGTGGTATGTAACAAAATCATACTTGGTACTCGGAGAGTCACTAAAGTACCAGACTTGTTGAGGCGCATCAACTATTATGCCTGCCTGAGTAATAAAGTCAAGGCCGAGTAAAGTTCTAGCATCGGCAGCATCAGGTAGTACCATAAAGGTAATGGGCAAATCGCGGCCTCCCAATTCGAGTTCTGTGTCACCGGTGAAAATTCTACTCACCCGGCGAGTCCCATCAGCGAGTCTCACTGATCGTTGCGACTCGTAGAACTGCACCCCTGCATCCAGCAGGATGTGATGCAGTCCCGGGCTGGCGATGCAGTGCGTCGCTCCGGTATCCAGCATGGCGACGCCTGCTCGGCCCGCGGCGCTCACCCGCACCACGGGGCGAGCCGGTGCAGAAGTAGGTTCGTTGACTTCTGAAAAGCTGTGAAAATCCACTTGTTTATCGCCTGCTTTATTATTGTTACTGGCAGCCCTGCAGGTAGTGCACCGAGATCTCACTACCCCTAGCTGGCCACATCCATAACACCGCAACGCACTACTATTGTCGCTCTTAGAGCTTGATTCAGATTTTTCTTTCTCTTTGTCTTTCATCCTACGGCATTCTGACACTACATGCCCAAAAATATGACAAAAGCTGCACTTGGGGCGACTTTGCCGTGGTTTAATAGTTACCTTGTCAGCGTGACTAGTACTAGGCAAACTTTCCATATTATTATTATGAGAAGAGTTCTTTGAAACAGGTTTACTACTTACGTTTACTAATTCTTCTATGTTTTCTTCGACTTCCCTAGCCCTACGTAACAACCCCTCAGTACTTACGCATTCCTCACGCTTCAACCGTTTACGCACGCGTTTATGTAAAAGTCCATAACACATGTCTACTTGGATGTGGTCCTCGAGGTTGTACGGAAGTTTCGAAAGCATCGCACGAGTGCGCGCGACGAACACGTCGGCACGCTCGCTGTCCTGTTGCTCGGCGGCGAAAACGTCACGGAAGATCTTGTATGGAGCTCGTGGTGCGCCGAACATGCCTCGTAGACACTCTATCGCGGCGGCCCACGTGGTCGTTGTTGCCTTCACGCCTTGCCACCAGACAGCTGCCTCACCAGTGAGAAGCATGGGTAGGCCTCGCAGAGCGTGTTCATCGGAGACGTTAGTGCAGTCCTTATACACCTCGACTGCATCGATGAAAGCTTCTAGCACGTCGGGATCGCGCGGCAAACTCCCCGCGAAGCGAGCCGAACACTTCGCGAACGTCCCGCATGGCGGCGGCGCGGGCGGCGTGCTGATATTTCCACCCGAGATCCCTCGGATGAGTGCGGCGAGCTGGCTCTCCGTTATCATCAGTGCAGAAGGCGACTCCCGGGTCGCGCTTCCGATGAGATCTTCTACTTCTTGCTCCCGGTCATCCGGGCTGGCCATCCCTTCGTTTTTCGACTCCGTCCGGGTCTTGCTGCGCGTCGTCATCGCGTCGTAGTAGGGTTAGGTAGCGATGTGTCGCTTCACAATCACCCAAAATGGCCGTTGGCTTCCCAGAAGCGCGACGGACCTCTCGTACGCGATGTAATTAACTCGACGCGATAGGTATCCCCGTTCGTTACGTAAAACGTCTATTGAGTTGACCTCACTTTAGCACGGCAGTGTTCATGGATCGTAACAAAATGTCCGTTGACGTTGGCCACAAGTAGCGCGACGGAAAAAATCGAACGAACGCGATTCCACGAAACCACACAAAGGTAGGTATGTATGTACTCCCGATTGAATGTTCTTTCCTCGTGCTCCACGTTTAGGCGCCACTATGAGCTAATAAAATGCTTGGCTCACATAAAATAAAAGTATATTACAAATAACAATCATTTGTATTACATAGGCACGAGGTAAATAATGTTAACGCGGCAGGGCTCGTGACGAGCTCGCTGTCTTGCGTGCGTGCACGTTGTCGAACATGGGAGTACTGAGGGGCAAACGCAGGGCCGGGACGCGCCTGCGGCGGTCACGGGGAAATGCTTGGCGGCACCCCCGCGCACCGCTGTCGTGTACAATGCCTACACGTTGCCTTACATGTATTTATTAAGATGTTTACGGATATGAATTGTAATTCAATTATGCATGACAATAAAAGAATCAAGATGGCGGAGATGCAATAAAATAAAACTTCAAACAAGACAAGTTGCACCGTTTTGTTTTATTTTACACGTTGAACATCGATGCTTTGAACTCGTTTAGAAGTTCAAGTTAAAATAAAAGTCGTGTTATTCTTTAAAACGCAGAATTCGAGGATGAATTTACCTTTAAAACTGATTTGAGAGAAACACATACTTTTGTTACAGGACAAAGCTTTATTGTATGTTCATTCACGTATACGGTACAAGACGCGGCCGCAACAAATTTTTACCCAATTGCGGCGAACCCAAAAAGGAAGGTTATGTGTTTGACCTATATGTATGTCCGTTCATATGCCCGTTCGTAACTACTCAACGGCTCAACCGATTTTGATAAATGATACGTTACATTCGTCTTGATGGCGCGAGAGTCACTGGGTACCTACATAAAATTCTTAAATAATCGAAATGGCCGATTTTATGTGATTTAATATGCGCGGGCTGAAAAAAATGCAGCCGGGTTTTTTTTGAAAACTTTTTTTTTTTTTTTGTTATAACTATCATGCTGCTATTAAGAAAATATATATTTTTGTATAGTTTTTAATAGATTGGACGTAATCCGGTCTTAATAACACGCTTGTTAACGACTACACCCGCCACCGCGCTAAAGTTAACTCTAGCGCGGTGGCGGGTGTAGTACGGCGAAGGTACGGTGTAGGCGGGTGTAGGGCGGGTGCGGCGAAGTACTAGGCTCGAAGATTGATATTATATTTTGTCGATGTAGCAGCATTGAAAGAGAGGTGTTTAGAGAATAGCACAGAAGACTTTCCAAATCTTGGCATGAAGGCGAAGAAGCCGGCGACGTTGTTATTGTACACAAAGCGCACCATCAAAACGTAACATGCTCAGGAAGTAACAATAGAGGAGTGTTCGCCAAACGTTACAATGACATGGGTGGGCGTTGCATGGGGTTCATTGAACGCCATTGTGGATCTTCAGGTAAAGTGTACGCGGAATAGCTCTATAGTCTATACAATGCATGTCAACATTTTTAAATACATACCTAGTACACGACAGGTCGAGACGGCAATTGGGGAGAGAATGCCCTGTACAATCGCACAGCGGGGTGACGTGCGGGGTACGCGAGCCGTCCCCCACCTCATATCCCGATTGCCATTTCGACCTGTCGCGGACTATATTATATGCAACATTGCTTTATTGCGAATCTTTTTGGACTTTCGAAAAGAGAAATCAAAGTAAAGGTTGTATTTTGTGGATTCACGAGTGGCATTTTCGGAACTTGTTGTGATAACCTTTGAGATATAAACTAAAACCTTAATATTTATCTTTTATTTATTATTATTTATTATTTATTTATTATTTATTATTATCTGGAGGTTATGAGCAGGAACCTACGCGAATTCGGTTATTTTAAATAGGATTTTGGATGGTATCCGATCCATTCGTATCACGGAAGATTGCATTGATTCTGTCACCCAAATCTATACTAATATTATAAATTCAAAAGGGTGTCTGCTAGGTTTTAACTGATTTTGATGAAATTTGGTACAGTTAGCTTACATTCTGGGAAAGGACTACCATGAGCTACTTTTTATTCCGGAAAATCAAAGAGTTTATTAAAATATATAATATATTATTTTATCAAAGTACCTAATTATTTTTACCAACGGATTGGTATATGTATTACTCGTTACTCGATTTTTGTAAAAACGTAAGACAAGCTAGCGTTCTCTCGCTGTGCGTGTTGTATTTAGGAGTCAGGACGCACACGTGTTGACGTAGTTAAATATAACCCGCGGTTCAACGCACGAGGGGGACGCGTACGGCTAACCTACTACTATTGCTGTAGACACATCCATTATCGTTAATACTGCACGGATCTGTGGCTTACATCTCAATAGTATGATATACTTTTATTTCCATGGAATTCAATGAAAGATTTGACGTAAAATAATGACTACCTATACCTTTTTATTAGAACATGGTGCAACCATTAGGATGTTTACAATGATTCAACAGTAATATTATAATCTTTAGTTTCAATTAAGTATACCTGTTTCAAATTCAATTACTGTATGTAGGCATTAAAAATACTGACGTTTCAAAGTTACGTAGATAAACTGCCTAAACACTAGGCAATGTTTCTGGATTTAAAAGAAGTGGTTTGATATGCTGTCATAGTCATCATCATCATCATGATCAACCCATCACCGGCTCACTACAGAGCGCGGGTCTCCTCTCAAAGTGAGAAGGGTTTTGGCCATAGTCTACCACGCTGGCCATGTGCGGATTGGTAGACTTTACACACCTTTGAGAACATTATGGAGAACTCTCAGGCATGCAGGTTTCCTCACGATGTTTACCTTCACCGTTAATAGTTCCTATTGTTATTTGTTAGCCAGTCGTGAATCTCTTTACTAAACGTTCTTTAAATAGATGTGAGAGTATTGCGTCTCTGAATAAGCCATTCCACTTATTCAAAGACAGAATAAATAAACGGCAACTGCATTAATGAAAGAAATCACAGAAAATGGTAATAGAGTTAAAGAAGTAACACTCCCGGTTTTATTGTACTGTACAAAACGGTTAAACTTAAGAGAGCTTTTATATTGCCTTGTAAAAGAAATCTAGTTAATTAAATTTGGGTGTTCAGTACGTAGAAGTAGGTACGTATGCCAATTAATCCAATTATACAGTTAATTAATTGTAAGGGTATTTACATCAACTCGGTTTATTTTACAGGTATGTAGGATTCACGTTCTAAATTCGTTATAGTAGGTTAACTTTAAGCTATTTGTACTGCGTATTCACGAAATATGCCTTGTGGAAATGCCGGTGACTTCACAGTCTAAATTATACTTATAATTATACCGAGTATACTTTGGTACAAACTTATCAAGTAACTAGCTCATACTCGCGACTTCGTCCGCGTGGACAACACAAATTCCAAACCCCTATTTCACCCCCTTAGGAGTTGAATTTTCAAAAATCCTTTGTTAGCGGATGCCTACGTCATAATAGCTATCTGCATGCCAAATTTCAGCCCGATCCGTCCAGTACTTTGAGCTGTGCGTTGATAGATCAGTCAGTCAGTCAGTCAGTCACCTTTTCCTTTTATATATTTAGATCAATGCTGAGCGTAATTTACTGAGACACAACACTTCGGGTATACTTGGTAGAATCGCGAAGCGACAGGTTGAGATGGCAATCAGCTGGTCGATTCCGTAAAACCTGCACCAATAATTATTACAAATAAAATGTGATTGGCTGAACTTATGGTATTCTTGTTGCAACAACACTTGACACTCACTCACTATTGGCTACAATTCATTGTAGCCAATAGTGAGCGAGTGTCAACCAATCAGAGGTGATTGCGATCGTGACATTGTAGCTATCATTCTACCGCAATCGAGCAGCTGGGTGGGGATGCCGTGCACAATCCCCGCGCTAACCCGATGCGGGCGAGCGCGAGCGCTGTGCGGGTGTGCGGGGCGTCCCCCGCCTCATACCCCGATTGCCATCTCGACCTATCGCGGACTATACGTATGAAACAGTAAGTACTAAAATACAGGCGATTTGATAGGCAGAAGTTTCACTTTGTCCTCCTTTACTTAGCTTTGTTTCTTACAAGTTACGTTAAGAAATAATGTAACATTGTACGTAACTCGCCTGAGACTTGAGAGGGACGTAGGTTGCGTTGCGATACTATATCATTTGCTGTTATCAATAGTCACATACAACGAGCATAATATATGAACACAAAGTGTAGATATCATATGCAATGGGGCACGTCTACAAATCTAAATAGATAAGAATACATTTTGCGGTAATGATGCGATATATTATAACGGTTAAAATATATAACGGGATATAATATAACGATTTAATTAACAATTAATCAGTTCTCTTTATAGAAATAATCAGAAAATACCAGTGTCTGACGGAGACAAAGCATTTATTGCTAATAAGATAAATTATGTGGTTCGCATTCGCCAAATTGTCGCCATACCTGTGGTCAAGCTCGCCGGTATTTGCGGAATCTAGGATTTGCAACACCACGTCTTGTGCTTGACGCGTGGCAAGTGGCTAGTGTTGCCAGGTGCTTGGATTTTCGTTACGTGTGTCGAATTTTTGTACCGAATGGAATAAAAGGAATCAATTTTTAGGATTCCGTACCTCAAAAGGATAAATGAACCCTTATAGGATCGCTTCGTTGTCTAGTATGTCGTGTGTGTCAAGAAAAGGGTGGCAAAACCTATAGGGTATACCTACTTTAGTAATAAAATGATGTGATTTTTTGTATAGCGGTAGTCTATGGGGCTAGGATTCATCTTCTATAATATAAAAATGAATCACTAAATGTGTTGCTCATCGCAAATCTCCAGAACCGCTGAACCGATTTCGCTAATTCTTTATTTATAATATTCCTTGAAGTACGAGGATGGTTCTTATGGAGAGAAAAATTTAAAAAAATCCTGGAAAAGAATCGACTGTTAGGCGGTACCTACGAACTACGAACTACGAAGTTCGCCGGGGCAGCTTGTTATTAATAAATATTTTTTTATTTATTTTTAATATGAACCTCACGCTGTACTGAAGGTGACAATGACACAATAAATGAATCAATGAATCACAACAATCCATAACAGTCAATTTTTTTAAATTTTTCAACAAAAATATAGAGTAATTTCTGCGGGAAAATATTTTTTATGTTAAAACAATTTAAAAATATTTGTCGTTTACGACTTGTGACGTCATTAATACAGCGTGACGTTAATAATTAATTACATATTTTAAATATAAATAAAATTCATGATTTTTTAAATAGTATTTATTCTCTTTAATAATGAATTCTAGCCCCATAAACTACCACTATAATTGACTGGGTTAAAAGTAGCGATATCCTTTTCCACAAGGAAACTGAAGAGGAATACACCATTTTGTGATATCCATCAGTTTAGACTAGAGATCTGTGTTCAACCAAGTTAGAACCATTATGTTATAAAACAATAAATGGTTTACTGATGTTACCAGTGTCTCCTAATTTTTGAGGGAGTTGACAGAATATGATTCGAAATGAGTTCGAGTTTAAATTGGAATAAAAGCCCACTCTGCTTAGCTATTTAAGAGATCTTTTGAAATAAAATATAGCATTTTTAACATTCGCGTTATTTCTTTTAGATAAAGGGTGTTTTAAGCAGCGCTTTGTTTTCCACGTCCCAGTTTTTTAATGTCGTGTCCCGTTTTAACTTATACCATGGCTGGCAACAATGGTCGTGGCCACAAAATAGAGACAAAGAGGTTCGCATAACCTTGGCGGCGCGGCGTGTGCCTCAGTGACGAACGCGGAAACCACTAACGAACTACCGCCTACAGCCTTACGAAGTCAGCGCGTATATTCTGCCCGAGCTATTTTTAGGGTTCCGTATCTCCAAATAAAAAACCAGCCAAGTGCGAGTCAGACTCGCGCACCGAGGGTTCCGTACTACAGTCGTATTTTTTCAACATTTTGCACGATAAATCAAAAACTATTATACTTAAAAATAAAATAAAATCTGTTTTAGAATGAACCTGAGGTAAAAGCCTTTCATATACCCCTCATGGGATATTAATCTTACTATGACAGTTGAAATACTAATTATTTGTGAATGAACACTTTTTTTGTGCTGTAACCACAAATTCACAGTTTTCGGATTTTTCCCCTTACGTGTGCCAAATTTCATGATTCTAAGTCAACGGGAAGTACCCTATACGTTTTCTTAACAGACATGACAGGCGGACCGACGCGACGGACAGGCAACGAAGTGATTCTATAAGGGTTTACCTTTTGAGGTACAAAAATCCGAAAATCGTGAATTTGTCGTTATATCACAAAAAAATTAAGTGCTATTTCTTGTACGATGGTATGAACTATGGAACCCTTCGTGTGCGACTCTGACTCGCGCTTGACTGGTTTTGTTTTTCTTCGACTTCCCACAACCTTAGTTAAAGGCTAAAGATCGGTATCAAGGGCTATTTTGTTAATTTGCCACTTATACTCATTTGTTTATTTAAACGAGTTATCAGTTCATTGTCGGATATGATAACAATTACATAGTTCAGTGTTTCATACAATATGATTTCTACATAATATAAAACAAGCCACTTCCCACCGTCTGTCTGTAGGTGCGCTTAGATCTATTAAATTACGCAACGGATTTTAATGCGGTTTTCATCAATAGATAGAGTGATTCAAGAGGAAGGTTTAGGTATACAGTTTAATAATGTTTTGTGTTAATTTGTTGAAATATGACGAAGAATTATTGTTCAAGATGGATGGATATATTCATATAGTTATTAAGATAGCTTTGACAAAAAAAATTAGGTACCTATTAGGTTACTATTATGATTTAGCTATAACAAAAAATCATGTAAGTTTAAGTACATAATTGATATTTTTGGTATTTCCAGAAGTGGATTTGTTGTAGTACAGTAAATAAGGCCGTTTTTTCGGTCAACCTCGCACTAAATTTCCGATCCAATTTCTTTTTAGGGTTCCGTACCCTAAAAGGAAAAACGGAACCCTTATAGGATCACTTTGTTGTCTGTCTGTCTGTCAAGAAACCTATAGGGTACTTCCCGTTGACCTAGAATCATGAAATTTGGCAGGTGAGTAGGTAGGTCTTATAGCTGACATTTGGGGAAAAATCTGAAAACCGTGTATTTGTGGTTACGTCACACAAAAAAAATTTAATTGTGGTCATAAACTAATAATTAGTATTTTCAATTTTCGAAGTAAGATAACTATATCAAGTGGGGTATCATATGAAAGGTCTTCACCTGTACATTCTATCCAATAGTTTTTGAATTATCATGCAAAATGTCGAAAAAATACGACTGTAGTACGGAACCCTCATTGCGCGAGCCTGAGCCTTGGCCGTTTTTTTTTGGTGGACACATAAGATGATTAGAGTGATCTTTATCGCCCCCACCTGCCGTAGTCAACAGCAGGTTGATTTCGTAAAACCGGCATCAATCATTATTACGATTGTTGTGATTGGTTGAATTTGTGCTATTCTTGTTGCAATAATGCATTGTACCTACCTAGCCAATAGTGAGCGAGCGTCAACCAATCAGAGGTGATTGCGATCATGACATTGTAGCTGTCATTCTAGCGCAATCGCAGGTATTCGAATAGGAAGTTTGAATTTATTTGCCTCTATTTTAATCTAAATCAGCAGTTGACATATTATGTTATAGACAGAGAGCCAGCGCGTGTCAGATCTTCGTTATTTTATAAAAGCTGAAAGTTTCTCTGCATGTTGTCCCCAACACTTGGAGCAACAATTGTTTGGATGTTTGTTTCTATCATGGTGACTTTGGGAGATAGTAACAGGTAATAAAGGTGTAATTTTTAGGGTTCCGTACCTCAAAAGGAAAAACGGAACCCTTATAGGATCACTTTGTTGACTGTCTGTCAGACTGTCTAGAAACCTACAGGGTACTTCCCGTTAACCTAGAATAATGAAATTTGGCAGGTAACTACCTACTAGGTAGGCCTTATAGCACACATTCGGGGAAAAATCTGAAAACCGTGAATTTGTGGTAACATCACACAAAAAAAAATTAAACTGTGGTCATGAACTAATAATTGGTATTTTCAATTTTCTAAATAAGATAACTACATATTATATCAAGTGGGGTATCATATGAAAGGTCTTCACTTGTGCATTCTAAAACAGATTTTATGTACCTATCATAGTTTTTAAATTATTATCGTGCAAATTGTCAAAAAAATACGACTGTAGTATGGAACCCTCGTTGCGCGAGATTGACACTTGGCCAGTTTTTTTTATGTCAAAGTATTTAATCATTTTTTTTTCTTTAGTATTAGAATTAGAAATCAGTATTAGAAATCACGTCATGCGTTGCCAGACACTTAGTGTAGTGGCAACCACCTGCCACTTCCTTAAAGTTTAAAAGTTTAAGTTTGTCTGGCAGGGCGTTGCCACGAGGTCTAGCATGCGCTGGCTTTTATTCTATTATGTCGTGCTATAACTAGATGTAAAACGGTCACGTGGAAGGCACCGTGTGTCCTTTGCCGCTTTGAAATAAGAAACACGATAAATTCCATACCTGCTATAAATAATAACGTCAGTTGTTTAATCTGTGAATTAGATGCGCAGCTTTTCAACCACATCACACAAAAATGTTGTAAACGAAGTTATTTAAATACATGTTATGATAAAAATATTACTTTGTTTCTCAAGATTAGAATTGTCGTCTGTATTGTACACAAGCAAGTAAATAAAATTGTAAGCAATTAAACATCACTGAAATCTGCATGCATGCATGTAAATTTTCCATAATGCTCTCAAAGGTGGCTGAAGTCTGTCAATCCGCACTTGGCCAGTAGGGTGGACTAGGGCTTAAGCCCTTCTCATTCTAAGAGGAGACCCGATCACGCGTCGGGCGATGGGTCGAGATGATCGATGATATAATTATACAGTACCAAGTATAGTAGGTAAAGGCATAGGTTTCAATAAGGGTCGATTCACACTAACACAGAGTCGCAGCGAACCAAAACGACAATCTTAAATTTTACATAGAAAATTGCTACCGGCAATTTAGGGCTCCAATAAAATACGTTATAAAGCTAATTAAGGTGGCATGGGTCCTTTTAACCTGTGCTTCTAACTGTCATCTAGAAACTAGATTTACGCGTCATTACCACCCGATGCGATGGCAGTCAAGCGCAAAAGCCCGTCGTAGATAAATAAAGCTCGTTTATAAACCTATATTTAGCTACATAATGCAATATATTAGACGTTAATATTATAAACCGCCTTGGGTTAAATGTTATGGAGCATCGTTTATTGCCGTTTTCGATCATAGATCTGAGCACAAGTGTGGCGAAGTGCCCGGACGTGGGCTTTCTCAGAGAGCGATGCTCCAGTACAGTACGCGGCAGAGAATATTGTACATCGACCTTTAGAAAGAGATAACGGTTTCGTAGAGCGTTGTCTCTGTCGTTGACACCGACAAAACGCCACATATGTATGTATGTGTATACGGTATGAGTGACAGAAACAACGCTCTACAAAGCCGAAATCTCATTCTAAAGGTCGATGTACAATATTTCTTGCCGGCTACTGTACTCACTACATGTTTACTTGCTCGTACACTGAACCCTGTCTCAGATAAAATAACGATTCGAGGAAATGGGGCAGCGGAGCCCCGACGTAGTAGGTGCGTGCCTTAAAGTTGAAATGGAATAGCCAACACGTCGTACCTATTTAGGTAATTTCGCTTTAGGCTTACTGATAGATTAATAGTGATACCTTTCAATTTCAGCTTATTTGGTTATTTCACAAAAAAAAGTACTACTTATACAATTAAGACAGCTTGTGTCAACAAGTGTCGTCGCCTTCCTCCACACCTTGCTACATAATATGTATTATACTTGCTTATGCTCGCGACTTCGTCCGTGTGGGCTACACAAATTTTAAAACCCTATTTCATCCCCTTAGGGGTGGAATTTTCAAAAATACGTTCTTAGCGGATGTGTACGTCATAATAGCTATCTGTATGCCAAATTTCAGCCCGATCCGTCCAGTAGTTTGAGCTGTGCGTTGCTAGATCAGTCAGTCAGTCACCTTTTCCTTTTATATAAATGTATTTAGATTAAACTTATATTAACTTACAAGCTGATGCCGACCTCGCATCCCAGACTGACTCTATTCCACTAGGACTAGGTGGACTGACGATATGAAACTAGACGCAGGGAGCCGCTGAATTCAGGAGGCGCAAGAATATGGCGTATGGTAGAGGACTACCACGTCCTCCACGTCCACTGCTGCAATAGTTTTCTTGTAAGGATACAAGAAAACTATTGCAGCAGTGGACGTTCGACATTTTGATTACGACGACGATACTGAAGCAGAATGCTGCAGAGACGTGATTAGATTTCCTAGGAAAGCAGTCTTCTTTCTCCTTCTTGAAGTGCCGTCTCCTATCGGAGGTTGGCAAACATTAGGGCTATCTGCACGCTTGGACGCTACTGCGCGGAAAAGAGATAGGGCACTCTTCCCGTACCACTTGTATTGGCGTAAATTCTTGAGCCACGATGGTCTTCTTCCGCCGGGTAGTCTTCTATTTTCCCTGAATAGAATGAGGCTGAAGGAGGTCGTATTTGCTATTTCTCATAATGTGGCCGAAGTACTCCAACTTCCGCACTTTTAGAGCAGTGTCATCATTTATAGCGGCCTATTTATACTGTTAGAAAGAGCGCGGTTAAATCAACGACTAGTCAACCACTTTCCTTTGGTAAACCACGCTATCTTGTTTCAATAGACAACTTTTCAGTGATGTCATTCAAGGCTACTGCAGCGTCGCATTTAGGCAATAAGCTTTCCGCTGTCCCTATACATTGCTGAATATACCCTGCCAATAATATAACGTAATGTAACTACTTAGATTGGAGAGAACTGGTTATTTTGCTGAGGTGTTTAAAACCTTTTTGTGTGTTTAGGCACGTTTTAATGTCAAAGTATGAATCATACTGGACCTAAACAAACTAGTGCAATATATAGTCTGTCTAATGAAATACTGCAAGCTTTGGTTAAGGATTGGTCTCCGCTTCGCTACGACAGCGTTGCGGAGACCAATCCTTAATCTGAGGGTGCGTTTCCACTGACGTGGAGCTGGGCGAAGTGGAAAGGAGCAAAACGTGAATTAACCAATCACAGCGCTCGAAATCTCCTATCCGCATCAGTGGAAACTGTGTAAGTGGAGCGGAGTGGAGCTGAGCGGAGCGGAGCTGAGCTTTAAATAAAATATATGAACACGCGGCCTCGAGCCAGACAGAACGGAGTCGAGCAGGCTGTGGTGCCAAGCGGAGGGAACGAAGTGGAGGGCAGCGCTGCGAAGCGGGTAGACAAATTTGACTGATCGGAACATGGCTCAATGCAGCTCTAGTCTGCTCTGCTCTGCTCAGCTCAGCTCATCTCCACTCCAATCGGCCCAGCTCCGCGTGAGTGGAAACGCACTCTAAGACCGCAAGAAACATCGATATTTCAAGTAAAAGGAAATTAACTCATCACTGAAAATAACCATTATTATGACAATAAGTGCCCACTACAATAACGGTGATAATAACATTGTCAAACAACAAGCTATTCAACCAAAACTAAATTACACATTTAACATAATCAATGGTGTTGGCATGTTGGGGAAAAGTTGCGTGTTAACGTCCACTTTACGAAATGCTTTCATGTTAAATTACAGGACTTCCATGAATTGACGTATTATGTATAGGGGTATGTTAGCTGGCAACTGTTTGGTGATTGTTTTAACGGTTTTGAATTTAAACGGTTCGAAAGTGTTTTCCAAAATAATAGAAACCTGTTACCTGTATTTCAAAATACTGTTATATTATTGGTGGTGTAGGTAAAATCAAAATGTAAATTTATCAATAAATGCCTAAATCATTGTTACGTATTTATACCTTAACATGCAAGTTTTAGGTATTCATTAATACTCCGTGTAAACTGTACTTACAGTTGTTAGAAATTATCGCATCTTTGTCTGGCCGCGATTGAAGTTGGTCGATGCCAGACAGCTCCTCTGGGACATGTACCAGACTACAATGGAGATGACTCTATAGAGATTAGTTCGCGTTACATTTGTTTGAATTTTTACATTATAATAGGTATATAAAAAAGGAAAAGCTGACTGACTGACTGGTCTATCAACGCACAGCTCAACTGGACCGATCGGGCTAAAAGGCATGAAGATAGCTATTATGACGTAGACATCCGCTAAGAAAGGATTTTTGAAAATTCCATCCGTAAAGGGGTAAAATAGGCGTTGAAATTTGTGTAGTCCACACAGACGAAGTCGCGAGCATAAGCTAGTAAATGAAATAAAATAAAACCAGTGAGGCGTTAGTAAAGCTCATAAAAGGGTAGAGGGTTTAATTTCTGGAAGAGTTACTACGAACATCTCAGATTCCGCAGCAGCCGTAAGGCGTCGCGTCTGAACGACGTGGGTGGTGCGGCCCGTTGAATATAAACGTCCGGTAAATACGGCTTGACTGCTTGCGTTTGAATGCCATGACTTCATCGCTCCTCGATTTAGTATCTCTTTTGGGAAGTCTAATGCCGATCGTGGTAACAGCTATGATTCATATTCATGGCATGTTTGCATTGTCGTTTTTATTATTATTATTTATTTATTCGAATTGATTTGGGATAATTTGCATCTTACTAGTAAGAATGGAGGATGTGATACTTCTTCATTTCGTCCTAAAAAAATTGAATTACTAGATAATGCCCGCGACTTCGTCCGCGTGGATTTAGATTTGAAAATTTCCGAGGGAACTATTTAGTTTCCCGGGATAAAAAGATTGGATTGGATTTTGCTTTAGATAACTATCTCCCGAAGTGTCAATGATTTATTAAAATTATAAAAGAGCTCTTTGCGATTCTTAGAATACTTACATTAAGTATATTACATTGAAGAAAAGTTCATCTAAATAGAGCTAAGTAAAGAGGTAGGACTTTTAGCAAATTGGATCATGATCGCGATGAAAACGATACGGTTTTAAAGAGATTTTAAAGTAAAAGCTTGGTTAAGAAAGTTACACGCGTTCATTATACCAATTTCCTTACAACAAAATCAAACGAAAAAAGAAATTGAATAAAATAAAGGATTAGAATATTACGGAGGGAGTGCAGTTATCGAGGCTTTAGCTTTAGTTATTCAGCTTAGTTTATGCTTTCACTTTAGTTGACCACCAAAGACAGACATACTTAATTATAATAAATAAACAATATTATTTATATTTGCATTGTTTGGATATAAATGATGACCATAATAGTCTAAAATCCCCAATTGTTTTGCGCAAATGCAAAAAAAGTTGTGGAATAAAACTTAAAACTTGTGTCATTCATATTTTAATAAAAGATAATTTCTAAAACAATAATATTTTAAGTTTTGTCGAGACCAAATTCACATGATCAACAATAACATCAAATTATTGTTATCAAATATGCTTTGTTTTGTTTAAAATATATCTACAAATTGACTTTTTGCCACCCTATTGTATTTAAACTAATCCATTTAGATGGTATCATGTATGATGTCATAGTCTAACAGCTGTTAATCTTAAAGACTGATTATTTTTATATTCAATCGTTCACAAATCTACTTATTATTGTTTTGGTCGCTCAACATTTCGTGTTTAATAATAAACAATAATAAAATGTACAACAGCTTGGCCGTTACATCATATTTCAACCACAAGGTGTCCAAGTAATTAAATTGTTTTAATTAGGAATTACTCACTCTATTAAAGTGATTTGTCGCCTTTGAACTGTACCTACCTATAAATATAACATGATTCAAACTGGCAATGGTCTGTCTGGAATGATGACGCAAAACGACTATACTTACGATATAACAACCTTAATATGAATAAGAATACTAATAGTTAATAGTTAATATAATAATATTTAAAAGACAATAGTTGTCGCTATTAAGTAACTGATAAACAACCAGCTTATCAAATGAGGTCTGTATCGTTAAAGTGACTGTACGTCAACAACAAAATCTTTGAGAAATAGATCGTAGGACTATAATATTTAGTACTTACTGCTGAATAATGAAGACGATAGGTATACCAAATTATTCAACTAACTATTCATTAGATAGAAAAAACAAGAAAAGAGGATTGGTTAATCCTGTTTTCGAGAGGCGAGATAGGCATTTAATCCAACAAGGCAAAGCTTCTAGAGGGTTGATAGTGGATACAATCATCAATTATATAATTATATCTTATTCTCTAAAAAATATATTGGTGGGATATACTTCAAAATAGAATCTACTAGTCTATCTTTTAGTTTAAGGTTAAAAACAAAAAACACATTAATATGTGGCTGTTATTTTGAGGCATTCACAAATGTCTCCAAATAAATGTGACAATTTGATTGTTTAAAGCGGACTGTACCTACAGTTGGCGCAAAACTCTGATATGATTGACGTTATTATCACTTTGACGATATACATATTTACGTTATTCGTACGTAAATACCTAAACGCGTATTTAAATTAGGTATTTAGTATAAGGAATTCAAAACAATTTAACTGGGCTAGATTAATATTTACTGCTCCTTGACGTCAATAAAGCTTGATAGGGTATTACGTCAACAAATAACGCAAATTTAATTAATAGCGCTATTGTGGAATATTCATAGACAAAAAATTATTAAGAAGCATTTGTGTCATGTTTAGTTCTTATAAGCCCTTAAAAACAGGTAATTAGACTCTTAATCTATTCACGTTATTTTTGCTATAAAACTATTTATCCAGACTCAATCCGTATAAATAAAACGAAAAGCTGACTGACTGACTAATCTATCAACGCACAGCTCAAACTACTGGACGAATCGGGCTGAATTTAGCATGCACATAGCTATTATGACGTAGACATCCGCTAAGAAAGAATCATAAGCTAGTTATAAAATATATAGGAATGGAAAGGGTATTAAATATATCTAATGTTAAACGAGATGAGAACTAAAATTTGTCTGTCCGTTCTGTTTAGTTTATTAATTAATTAATGTAACTTATATTAGTTATAACCGTAGGGCAACACTGAGGGCAAAAGAGCAAGAGACCGCTCACCGACTAGGTAGGTGGTCTGACCAGCTGGGAGAGTCCAACACGTGCCATCGTGAAAATGGCAACAGAAGCCGATGGAAACAATAATTATCTGGTAGGATCTCGCTAGAACCACGGTCTTCAGAAATGAAGCCACGACTGAAGAGAGAAATAATCTGCAGGCAAAAGCTGATAAAGTATACGATACCTAGTTAGGTCAAGAGCAGCTGGCATTCCAGCCGGCACGAACCACCAGGGCGGCAGCGGCGTGCACATCCGCTGCGGCGGTGCACTTTACGCGACCATGCACCGGTTCCACGTCTCCTCAGTCCCAACTCCAACTCACTCACATTCACTTTACGCACTCGAAAGGTGGCAATGTCAACGCAGTGTCATGGTTAGGAGATGCCTAATTGACCTGGTTATAGATAACGGTGACGCAAAATCGTCTTGCTGTATTACGCACGAGCTTTCCAGCTGCCTATTTAGAGAAAATAAGATGGGTAAACTAAATTACAAAAGGAATTTGAAACAGTCGTAATACCAGAAGTAGAGTAATAAAAATAATAAAGCAATAAAAGCAGCCGAATCGAGAGCGTCCGGATTTTTCAACTAAGTTCAGGGGGAGTCCATAATTAGAGGGAGCGACTGACTGAATGAAAAGAATAAGGGTTGTTAGGCATAGGGTCGATAAACTTTTTGACGGAGGGCCGAAAAAATCGAGTCGATAGTCGTAGCAATCGGTGGGTCGGATGGGCTACTTGTAAGGGTAGGTTCGCGAGAATAAACAGCGCGTGACGGCACGAAGCGCTCGGTTCGTGCGTCGCTCCGATTTGAACTGACGTCGTCGGTCGGGAGCGTTTCTCGGTCCAGTAGCTCGCGCGTGGCGCTCCGCCCGCCCCCGCGCGGCACGCCATGTGCCGCCCTGTGATAACGCGTCCCGATGCTTCACCAACTGCGTTGCGTCTCGTCGAGACGAAACCCATCTCGCTAAACTTAAGACGTAATACTTATACCGCTTACTGCTTATCGAATATGTAGATCGACTAGGTTCTTGACCAAAATGTAATAGGTTATCGTTTGGCATAATTACTCGTAAATGTACCTAAGAAGTCCGAGCATATAAATTTAGATTTTTTTACTTGTCTATAATATATCTTAATATTCTCTATAAAATGTTCTCAAAATTTTTGTTGGGCGTCCACTTCGCATAATACAGAATTATTAGATAAAAAATACCTACATATAATTATCTCGGTCGACTGAACTTTAACGTAGACAATAAAAAAACCGACCAAGTGCGAGTCAGGCTCGCGCAGCGAGGGTTCCGTACCACAATCGTATTTTTTCGACATTTTGCACGATAATTCAAAAACTATGATGCATAAAAATAAATAAAAATCTGTTATAGAATGTACAGGTGTATGTAGTTATCTTATTTAGAAAGTTGAAAATACTAATTATTAGTTCATGACCACAATTTAATTTTTTTTGTGTGATGTAACCACAAATATATGGTTTTCAGATTTTTCTCCGAATGTCTGCTATAAGACCTACCTACCTGCCAAATATCATGATTCTAGGTCAACGGGAAGTACCCTGTAGGTTTCTTGACAGACCGACAGACAGATAGACAATAAAGTGATCCTATAAGGGTTCCGTTTTTCTTTTTGAGGTACGCAACCTTAAAAACGGAAATTCCATGCTACTCATTAAATTAAATTACGTAAGTAGGTACTCCTAGCGAGATATGTTACAGCAAAGTTAGAATTGAAGCAAAAACGGTTGTAGCTCGGTGTTTGGTGGTTCCACATATTCGAATTCAACCCCTGGCACGTAAGTACGGCATTGCCCATAAACCATTCCGATATCGGACGTCGCGTCACTGAACCGTACTATCCATAGGAATTGAGAGATTCAGAAAACTGACAAGAGGAAAATAACTTCTATAGCCGGTGATACTTTATGATCAAGGCCCAGTTATGTCTGATAATATTTTGTAGCCTATATTATAGCTACGTTATTAGGTATAACGATACAAAAGGATGTATAAATAATATGCAAGAATAAAATCAACTTTTTGGATGGACAAAAATAGATTAGGTATATTATGACACAGAATTAAAAGTTGGCCTCTAATGGCTCATATCATATATTAAACTAGCTTATGCTTACGATTTCGGCCGCGTGGACTACACAAATTTCAAACCCCTATTTCACCCCCTTAGAGGTTGAATTTCCAAAATCCTTTCTTAGCGGATGCTTACGTCATAATAGCTATCTGCATGCAAAATTTCAGCCCGATCCGTCCAGTAGTTTGAGCTGTGCGTTGATAGATCAGTCAGTCAGTCACTTTTTCCTTTTATATATTTAAGACTAGCTTATGCTCGCAACTTCGTCCGCGTGGACTACACAAGTTTCAAACCCCTATTTCACCCTCTTAGAGGTTGAATTTCCAAAATCCTTTCTTAGCGGATGCTTACGTCATAATAGCTATCTGCATGCAAAATTTCAGCACGATCCGTCCAGTAGTTTGAGCTGTGCGTAGATAGATCAGTCAGTCAGTCAGTCACTTTTTCCTTTTATATGTTTAAGACTAGCTTATGCTCGCGACTTCGTCCGCGTGGACTACACAAATTTCAAACCCCTATTTCACCCTCTTAGAGGTTGAATTTCCAAAATCCTTTCTTAGCGGATGCTTACGTCATAATAGCTATCTGCATGCAAAATTTCAGCCCGATCCGTCCAGTAGTTTGAGCTGTGCGTTGATAGATCAGTCAGTCAGTCAGTCACTTTTTCCTTTTATATATTTAAGACTAGCTTATGCTCGCGACTTTGTCCGCGTTGACACCACAAATTTCAAACCCCTATTTCACCCTCTTAGAGGTTGAATTTCCAAAATCCTTTCTTAGCGGATGCTTACGTCATAATAGCTATCTGCATGCAAAATTTCAGCCCGATCCGTCCAGTAGTTTGAGCTGTGCGTTGATAGATCAGTCAGTCAGTCAGTCAGTCAGTCACCTTTTCCTTTTATAGGTATATAAAGAAAAATATATATAAATTTAATATTAGGACCAGGCCAGGACCAAGAGAAGGCCAGGAATAGACAAAGATGGATGAAGCTACATAATCAACAGCGCAGTTTGGATATTGTTTATGACTTAGATTGTTTTTTGTACAGCAGAATAGGTACCTTTGCTTTTTTTGCTAAATCAATAATAAATAATATGACATTGATATAGAAGAACAGGTCAAGTTGGTGCCAACTTGTCCTTAAATAAATTAATGAAAAACTGTCAGTGATAGAAAATAATGAGGTCTCTACAATATCTTTTTTCTCTACCAACAATGCAATTTGTGACATTGAGCTAGAAAGAATATCGGCCTCCAGATTAATGAGGAGAAAAGGCGTTAATAAATAAACCAGATTATCATTTAAAATGGAACTACTAGGCCATAATTTTTTTCTTGGCTTCATTTTATTAATAGTATTATGTAAATATTATGGTGTTTTATTGTTTACGTTGTTGATAATTGTAATTAGTGTAAATTAAGTAAGTATTGGTCAAGGATAAAATGTTGAAGCGGTCGTGCAACACGGCAAAACACCTAAACAACTAAGTTTAAACGGTTTATAAGTTATATAATTATGTATTACTAGTACCGATAGGAGGTACCTAGCAACGAGGAGTCCTTAGACTACTAGTTAGTCACAGTGAGCGACGGGTTTAGTTTTCAACGCTAAAAGTTTGAACTGTAGAGCGGTATAGATTTTGTTCGATTTTAATTGCTCCACTAATTTAATTTTAGTTATACGGTGTACTATCCACCATCCAGCTAGCTCGACAACTTAATTCAATAGTTCCACAAACTTTTAAAGATTCAGTAGAGTTATTAAGTTTATAAAGGGTTTGTAAATTATTTCTTTGAATATTTATCTAACTTTGTAACGGAATTAACAATTTATGTAGCTGTTGATTGTAAGATTTTTTTTCAATAAAAATACTAAAGCAACAAATCATTCAAACACAACTTCTCGGTCTTGGCACGTCTTGTGATGTAACTATATGTGTCCGAGCAACTGATAGTCCTAGTTCCATGAAAGTTCAAACAGACAGACAAACAGCCAAATTTTTTATAAACGTGCGAGTCAGTTATGGTACTGTTCAAATAACCATATGAGCTTAATATGAGGTATGTAGTTATTTCAAAATTACTGACAGACACTTCAATTTTATTTATTATAGTATAGATATCTTTTGTACATACAATAAGACAAAACTTTATTGGTTTCTAAATTCAACAGGCATTATTTTAAGGTGGATATTGAACAAAATATCCATTCCTATCTTAAACCATATGAGCTTAATATGAGGTATGTAGTTATTTCAAAATTACTGACTGACACTTCAATTTTATTTATTATAGTAAGTATAGATATCTTTTGTACATACAATAAGACAAAACTTTATTGGTTTCTAAATTCAACAGGCATAATTTTAAAGTGGATATTGAACCAAATATGCATTCCTATCTTAAGTATCCCAAACTGTAATATTAGAGTCTTGTAACTATGATTCGATGTGCCTTCTGTCAGAGGGTATAGAAGTCCCTTTTTTATATGGAGATACGGAACCCTAAAATACTTTTGCATGATACTCTGCTGAGTATTACGCAACGCAACTGAGGTCAGAGGTAATTCTTATACAGGACAACCTAATAGATACAAGCACAAGGTGAAATGCGGTCCAAGTGAATGGCGTAGGGAGGGATGTAACTAACTAATGAAGCCTTGAATTTATAGTGTTGGCCATTTAGAATTTTTTACACATTAAAATGTAAATGCGTATTTTGTTGTCACTGGTAGCCTTTGAGGCCTTCCTGGTACTTTTGATCATGCATACCTGTGCAGATGGCATTGAAAAAACCTGAAAGGGAATGTGATAAAAATTTAAAAAGTTAATAATATTATCGGTCAAGAATATTTTTAATTTACTGCTGCGTGATCCAAATATGGAAACCTTAACTTAAATATGTATTAGATTAATGTTGCCATTTTAGCTGACAGGTTTGAATTGTTAATAAGTTTAGATTTTAAAATGTTTACTTTACAAAATTATATCACGATATTTAAAACACTGATGAAGATGAAGATGATTCAGACTCGAAATTTTGATCAAAGTTTTCTGATAATTATATTCTACATCTGGTAGAGTGGTAAGTTATTTTTTTACCAAATTATTCTTTGCGATTCAGTAATTAGTAAGTACCTATTTCTTACTCAATACTATTGCCGTCTTGCGCAACAAATTATTGTTACCATCTGAAAAAAAACCGACCAAGTGCGAGTCAGACTCGCGCACCGAGGGTTCCGTACATAGAGCAGAAACAAAGAGGAGTTGGCCTAAGCAACTGTGCACTGTGATTTTCAACTAGGTCCTGACGTCATCACTGTGGGCGGGGCCTTAGTTAGTATGCTGTCTGCGTTCGTCAGGTTCACATATATTGAGACTCGTATTATCGGTGTGTTTTCGCGTTTTTAAGAACAAAAGGATGAAGTGTTGTGTTTTATCGTGTCAAAGTTAGTCAGACAGACGTTCTGATGCTATGAATGGTATCACATTTCATTTGTAAGTAATTTTATAAATAATTTCTACACTTATTGACATCTAGTGTGAAATAGCTGAACTATGTAGTGACATCAATATATCGATGTTAGGTCGCTAAGCGAGTAGTTTTGCTACTAACCCGCAGATGGAAAATTGAGAAGTGGGCGGCGTTCCACAACCCCTCACCCCGCAAAATGTCACTCGATATTTCATAGGGAAATCTTAATACAACATCTCCTCTTTGTTTCTGCTCTATGGTTCCGTACTACAGTCGTGTTTTTTCTACATTTTGCACGATAAATCAAAAGCTATTTATTATGCATAAAAATAAATTAAAATCTGTTTAAGAATGTACACGCAAAACCCTTTTATATGATACCCAGTGAAAAGAAATTTTTTTTTTGTGATGTAACCACAAATTCACGGTTTTCAGATTTTTCGTGTGCTCTATAAGACCTACCTGCCAAATTTCACGATTCTAGGTCAACGGGAAGAACCTTAAAGGTTTCTTGACAGACAGACAACTAAGTGATACTATAAGGGTTCCTTTTTTCTTTTGAGGTACGGAACCCTAAAAAGAATAACCTTGTTTTTGAATCAGGAAAAATGTTTTGATTAGTGTTATAATTTGTATTATTTTCACTGCAATTGGTTAATTTCACTCAGCGTACTTTACCTCGACTACCATACAGCCTTCAGGACTACCTACTTATACTTCACTAGTTGAACATCGCGAGGGCATTGCGAAAGTTGACAACACCGTACGTGTTCTGCTTACATAGAATTGTCATTCTGGTTACGTTGTCGTTTTGCATTTAGTTGCCTTTATGCCTTGAATATGTTAGGCCGATTAAATGACTCGGTTGGGACTTTAGATAGACTGGTCTGCTTCGACTTAGCGCCTCGCACACCCGCACAGCCCCCGTGTTAACCCGGTGCAGGCGAGCGCGGGTGACGTGCTGGTATACGGGGCGTCCCCCCACCTCATATTTTCGCCGATTGCTATCTCGACCCGTTGCGAACTATACCTACCATGATGTATTAATGAGGGCACTATAACTAATCATATTATGCTCGAAATTTTTACTTTTTTATTTCTAAAAACTCATATTAAGCGAAAACCATTTAGGTTAATTAATGAATTATAACCAATTCATGGAATAAAGGCCGATTCTGCTAACTAACGGTACCGCATCTCTCTGGTAAGCTTAATAAATTAATTAGCTAGGGATTCAGAATGTGCATATCAATTCGACCAAGAATCAACGGATTACTAATTTTGACGTGGAGAGATTGCTATCCGCCCGTTGCAATTAGAGGTTAACCAGTAATGTATAATGTCAAATTAATCAATTAACATCGTGGCACGATTGCAATCAGTTATTGTTAAAAATTATTGCACTGGGCTTCAATTTGACTTATCTAAATACCTAATATTAAAAGGTGACTGACTGATCTATCAACGCACTGCTAAAAACTACTGGACGGGTCGGGCTGGGCATGGAGATAGACTATGTTGCCAGTGATGACATATATTTGGATCCGAGCTATGGGCCACATAAGAAAGCTCTTTCTCTCAACAAGACGATGGACAGTGCTATCCTAGGAGTTTCTTTACGTAATCAACTAGAAATAGGAGATCCGTAGACGAACCAGAGTAATCGGCATAGTTCAACATGTGTGGTGGGTTAGATAAACCTAACGATGTTACTCACCAATCGCCATATATCCGTTTCAACATCAGACCTTGGGCCTACCATCTACCCGTCAAGATAAATCCAACGACGAACTCAGTGGAATTTGCTTAATTGTACTGAGTTTCTGTCACCACCTTCCGACTCCATTGTCACAATTGCTTGTAGGCCAACTAGATTATTATTGAATTAAATCTATGAGTTCAAGCACGACACAAATTTTTAAAGCCAAGCTTCGTAACTTCTGCAATGAAACATGTATTTCTTTAACGTTATCCGAAAAACATCCAAATGTTTTTGTCATCGGTTGAAAATATCGTGACGTTACGACTTACGACCCACACGGAGAACATAAATACAGAATTGTGTCTATACTTAGTAAGCAAATGTACGCGCTCGGCAAGGTTGCGGTGTGTTGTAAGAGAACACAATGGTACATGTAAAACGAAAGAATCGCGGCGGACCGAGTAAATGGGACGTGGATTTACATAAAACATCTTTATATAAAACTCGCTCATCCTTGTTGACAGCCTTCACTTTTGAGACGACTGGAGATTGTTCTAATTCGAACGCAAGGTCAATGTGGGTATTTTTTTCGATTCCCGCGTTCGCAATATTGTTAAAAGGACTAATCAGTAATCACATTCAAATACATAATGCATACTGACATTATAAAAGCGAAAGTGTGTCTGTCTGCCCGTGAAAGCTAGCAGAGCTTTTCACGGCCCATCCGTTTAACCGTTTTTGATGATATTTGGTACAGTAGATATCTTGTATCCCGGGAAAATACAAGCTACCTTTGATTCCGAAAAATCAGAGAGTTCCCACGGGATTTTTAAAAACCTAAATCCACGCGAAAGAAGTCTCGGGCATCATCTAGTAATAAATAATCAGTACCCTTATTATAAATGCGAAAGTGTGACTTGTTTGTTAGTTTATTGGTTTGTCCTTCAATCACGTCGCAACGGTGCAACGGATTGACGTGATTTTTTGCATGGGTATAGATAAAGACCTGGAGAGTGTGTGTATTATCCCGGAAAATCAAAGAGTTCTCACGGGATTTTTAAAAAACCAGATTCCACGCGGACGAAGTCGCGGGCATCAGCTAGTAAAGTAATAAATGAGAAAAGTGTGTTTGTTTGTTGGTTTGTTCTTCAATCACGCTGCAAATTTTACGTGTTGCCCTGGAAAGTGATATATAGGCTACTTTTTATCACGTAAATCAAAATTCTTATAGAATTTCTAAAAACTTTAATCCACGAATATACTTAATTATAGGTTGAAAAATATTAGTATATCTATATTAGCAATGCATTTTTGCGTTAATTACTATTGCTCGTTCTAATTTATTTTATACAGTTATGTAGTTAAACATTCACGATATCAAGATAATTTGTAACTGTCCGAAATAAATGAATAAACGAATGCATTCAATTTAAAATATATCAACTACAAAACGGTTATAGACGTAATGTCAATTTGTTAAGCTATTTGGAATTTGTGTCTATAAATTAAACTACTTTCAAATGACATCGATAATGTCACAAGTTGATCTTTGAATTTGTCGATATTTAGCACTTAAATTATTTACATAACTAATGGGGCCGATTCTCTTGTACACAATCTCTAAACTAAACTAAATTAACAGGTCTAAATCTAGTGCTATCCTTTTCCGCTTCTCGCTTATCTTTTAGTTTAGTTTAGAGATTGTGTACAAAGGAATTAGCCCCATTTATTCCTTTATTTCTGCTATAGATAGGTATCTAGTTATCTACCTAGCCAATATGTTTGTTTGTTTGAACTCTTTACCTCACACAAAAATTGAATGTACATGCATACTGCATACTACTGTACGCGAATTAAGACCTCGATTTTTGATATTTTAATTAGTGTTACTAAGATTGTTTTCAATCATAGAGAGAGATTCCCTTCTTATTTTCGCCTTCTTCCCGTGTTTTCTTTCAAAAGGGAGAACATTTCCTTTACCGATTAGTTACCGAATCAATATAATCTGCGGAATTCTTACCGAAACTGCGTCAGGAGAATTTCTCCCTTTTGGAAGGACAAAATCAGAAGAAAATCAGAAAAAAGAAGAATGCTTCATTGAAATTGTACTGTATTTCTTAGTCATTTTGCTAGGATGTTATTTTGTTCACTTATGGAACGCATTACGCATCTGAGTGCTTTTTTTCAGTTTTTATCACTCCGAAATTGTACCTATAAAAAGCTGAATTTATGCTACTTACTGTATTATCTATTCACCTTAAGAAAATGATTGCAGCGTTGTGCAAAGAAATGATTTAAAGAGGAAACTATACATACATACGAAAAAGTAAAAATTATGGCGTACGGAACTATCTAATATACTTTTGAAAAATCTGTATACCTAGTACATCGCTAGTACAACATGGATGGACACAGTAATGGCGTTTCTAAGATCTAAATTGCATGTAAAATACGTACCAACGCGACGTGTGGCTTGCATGTACGCGCATGCAATAGGTGCATGTTGTTAGAATGTATGTATTTGTAGAATCTCAGAATAGCGCGTTTTATGTAACTATTTTCAATAGGTATTTGTTTCCGAAGACTCATCGAGTCGTCGGGAAAAGCTTAATTTATTTTCAAGGATTTATTTTTAGGAGAACGGTAACTTTCAATAATACCTTAACTGCAATAGTAGGTATAACGATACAATGATTCGCTAAATGCTTAAAACAGTCTTGGTGCGAGACAGTAGCTGTAGGAAGTTTTACAGAGCCTCGTGTACGTGTGTACGATTGGTAACACAAGGAACACGTACGTATACGTATGATTTGGCCAAACTAGGAAACACGGCAACTGCAGCGGCAATGTGAACTCCTTCATACAATTACTATTGTACTATCACTTCTAGGAGCCCCGTTGGACACGGTTCCGTTGCGCGCTGTATGTGTCCAAGTCCTTAAACGTGGACCGCAATCTATTGTTTACGCATTCCTAGCTTCACGTTTACCTGAACGAGAAGGGGAATATTAATCGTGTATAAAAACCATGCCTGATAATAATTTTTATATTAATACGAGTAGTTTCAGGAAGTAGGAAATATTATGTTTGAGTACGCAAAATTCTAGGCGCTAAACATTATTATACACATTATTAAGTAAATAATGTTCTATGTAAATGTAAAATATTTTTTTAATGTAAAGTCACCTGCGTCAACGGTTTTCCGTTTTCGCAGTGTGCTTCATAATAGCAAATAATATATATGTATAAACAAATAATCGTGCATAAAACTGTGTACATAGTTTCCTACTAAATACCTAATAGAAACAGTCGTGATAGCTTAGTGGTTAACACGCCCGCCTCGACCTCACGAGTAGGAGACTCGGGAGGCTTGGGTTTGATCCCGGGCACGCACCTCTAACTTTTCGGAGTTATGTTAATTTATTACTTGCTATTACTACTTACTATTTTGCTATTATTATTTACTAATATTACTTGCTTTAACGGCGAAGGAAAACGTAGTGATTCGTGGGGAAAACTGCATGTCTAAGAGTTCTCCATATTGTTCTCAAACGTGTGTGAAGTCTGCCAATCCGAACTTGGTGGCGGACTATGGCCAAATCCTTCTCATTGTGAGAGGAGATTTAAAACAAGAACCTAGTTTATTTTGAAGAAAGAATCTAAATATATAAAAGGAAAAAGTGACTGATTGACTAACTGATCTATCAACGCACAGCTCAAACTGCTAGACGGATCGGGCTGAAATTTGGCATGCAGATAGCTATTATGACGTAGGCATCTGCTAAGAAAGGATTTTTGAAAATTCAACCCCTAAGGGCGTGAAATAGGGGTTTGAAATTTGTGTAGTCCACGCGGACGAAGTCGCGAGCATAAGCTAGTGTTGCAAACATGGCGATTGTTACAGGTCATACAAGATTAAATACACAAGCCTGGCTGAGATATGTTTTTGTAAAATACGCACTCATCATAAATCGCATTTATTTTCAAAGTAAAAAAAAATGCATAGCTAAAAACCATGTACCTAAGTATGAACAGAAGGACGATAACTATCCGGAAATAAACGTTATTATTTTTCCTAGCCCATTCATTACAAACTTATCAAGCGAAACCACGATCTATCATCGTCAAATCAGCAGCATGATTAGTTCCATTGTCTATTAGATTTGTGTTGAGAACCCACGAGGGTTACTTATACAGAGACAAAGTACAACGCCCGATTAAAACATAATAAGAAAAAAACATTTGATTTTGCCACACATTATAGTGCGCGCAAAACAAGTAGGCCTACTTGTATAATCTGAACCGGGGTTCCGTAGTACAGTCGTATTTTTTTCAATAAATAATATATATAAATAACTAATAGATAAATCAAAAACTATTATGCATAAAAATAAATAGAAATCTGTTTTAGACTGAACTGGTAAAGCCGTTTCATATGATACCCTATTTTTAAAGTAATCTTACTTTGAAAGTTGAAAATACTAATTATTTGTTCATGAACAAATTTTTTTTTGTGATGTAACCACAAATTCACGGTCTTCGGATGTTTCATCTTATGTGTGCTATACCTAATACCTACCTACCTGCCAAATTTCATGATCTAGGTCAACGTGAAGTACGCGTACGCGAAGTTTAGGTTTCTTGACAGACAGACAACGAAGTGATGAGGCCGAGTTATCGCCAAAGCTAACAAAGTTTTAGAAAACCCGAGACACGACATCGATCTGCAGTTTTATCATTCTAAATACGGACAGTCTCACAAACAGCAAACACCAAGATCCAAAGAAACAAACCAAAAGTTGAAATCTGAGCCGTTTGCAAGACGTTAGTCAGAATTTTTACACAGCGGATTTCCATTATTATATTATTGTATTGTTCGTGTTCACATAAACGTTTGTTATCCGGAAAGCAAAAGATACACGTTTTGTTTATTTTTCTCAGCTCATTCGACACCGTAACCTAATACGCGAATACGCGAAACATCAATTTATCATCGTCAAAACGGCAGCATGATAGTTGCTTGCCAGCGTCTATAGGATCGTGTTCCGGAATCTTATTATTATTAAGCAGACCCACACCGCCCGATTGTTTACCAGTCATTGTAACAATTTACAATTGATCATTAATTGTACGGCCTGACGGCAGCGAGATTAATAAATTACTATTACGACCATGTAAAGTGATTTGCTATTACTGAACACCATAAATGTTTAAGACTTGAGAGCCGAGTCTTTGTTAGCTAAAAGTTGTCTAGCAATTATATACTACCTACTTGAGATTTTAATGATATTTAATGCTGACAATATTGTCATATTGGAATGTCTTACTTTGTCTGTTAAATTGTGTAGAATTAAATCGCTTTTCACACAAACTTCAAATCTAAGGTTGATCTAGTTTCTGATCCTGTCTACATTTATTTTTACTGTGTGAATAACTACAATTTTTGGTACTTACACAAATAATAAAACAAAATATAGGGTCAAGGGAAAGATACTTGAACAACTTTTAAGATGTGACGTTAATTAAAATTATTACTTGAGGCACTTGAGGGTTAGAATAGAGGCAAGGCTTGAAAGAGGAAAGCAAAGACTATGAAGAAAGTTGGGGTCGGATGTGTGGATTACATGACTATAAGGGAGGTAAAAGAGAATTTCAGATAAAAACAGGAATAAAAAGAAATAGAAGCGAAGCAAAGAAAATGACGATAATAATGCGAATGGACAAAATAATTTAATTAATACAAATAGCAATGCAAAATGAATATTATTAAGTACAGTAAATGACATAATTTAATATTGGTGTTGTAGCAATTCATTAAATTAACACAGGCGTTGCGATATCTCTTTATAATTTAAATTTAAAAACCTGGCGAATGTTATCGTAAATAAGATTTTGCATGAAAAAGGTTTAAACTTTTATTATCGGAATTGGTTAAGCTGGTTAAATATCGCAAGGGTAGCCGCAATACATGCACAGCATTTTACGTTAAAATAAATTATTGTTATTTTATTGCATACAGCGTTTTTACATACCAAACCTATTTCTCTATTTATCTACCTGACTAATACAAATTACTATCAGATCCACCCTGGCTTCAATCGGGTAGAATTTCTGAAAATCTTTTCTTAATAGGTCGTTTCTTAGGTTTTAGCAGAGTGAACTAGAGCGAGGGAACTCTCGGTTTGATCCTGAATCGACGATATGGCAAATATTAGGCTATGGTGACGTGAAATCATACAAAAATATTTTTGATTGCCTACGCTAGTTCAATAGCGATGTGCCAGCATTTCAGCCTTAGACTATAACAACAGATAACAATACAGATTTTACACAAAAGAAACACATTTAATACTTAGTTTGTAGAGACATGACTAGACGATTTGATCCTTTCTCAAAAATGCATTATATTTAATTTTATTTATCTATATATTGGCACCGATTCTGCTGTCTTTCCCTAAACTAAATTTAGAGTATCTGCATCTTTTTCTTTTCATTATTGCTAAAAAGAGCGGAACTTGAATTTTACAATTTTAGTGCACATAATAGGCTCGCGACTGGCAGCTAAAGTTACGAGGTTTGGACAGCTCTAAATTAAATTTAAAACTGGGGCCGATTCTTTTGTACACAATCTCTAAACTAAATTAAATTAACAGGTCTAAATCTAGTGCTATCCTTGTCCGCAACCAACACTATGAAAGGGATAGCAATAGATTTAGACGTGCCATTTTAGTTTAGTTTAGAGATTGTGTACAACGCAATTAGCCTCATTGTCAAACTGTGTCTGTCCTTTTCATATTACGTATTTAGTAAGAAGAGGGTGCGAATACTCTAAATTTAGCTGTGCTCAGAATCAGTACCACTAGGTACCTAATAATACCTATATTAGCTCTTTTAGGGATTATAATAATAATCGCAAAAAATTAGTAGGCGCGCTGTGTTTTTTATTGTATTTTACAGTTCTAAATATATGTAAAAACATTTACGTACCTACTCAGTAAATTATTCATGGTTATTTATACGTTTCCTGCTCTTTAAATTATCACAAAAAACATAGGTAAAACTAGATACGAATGAATCTTGTTGTTCCAACCGTTTTTAGTCAAGTTATAATCGTTTAAAACAAATTAAAGTTAATGCGAGTTGCTGGTTTGAGTCTAACAAATGGAAGATGTGATTTGGATTTGGTTGCGGTTATTTGCTTATTTGTTACTAGATGATGCCCGCGAGTTCGTCCGCGTAGATTTAGGTTTTTAAAACTCTTTGATTTGTCGGGATTAAAAGAAGCATATTATGTCCAAGCTATCAAGCAAGCTATCTCTGTATCAAATTTGTCAAAATCGGTTAAAATTGGGCCGTGAAAGGCTAGTAGACAGACAGACACACTTTCGCATTTATAATAGATATTAGTATGAATATGGATTTAAATCCCATTTTTAGGCTTGAGTACCTCAAAAGGAAAAATAAAAGCTTTTAAAAAAGGATCTCTTACTTCGTTGTCTGTCTGCCTGTCTGTATGACTGTCAAGACTCTTATCTCAACAAAGATATCTACCTAGTTGAAATTAATACCTATTATCGAATACTTAGGTCTACGGCAGGTAGGTAGGTACCACCCTGTAGCTGTAAAAAATCAAGCTTCTAAGTCAACGAAATCAAAAAATACCATTATTTTTTGATCCTCGCAATTAAACCAAAAGGTCTAGAGTAGATTCCTATCTAAACTCCGATGCAAGAAGCGAGGTCTCACAGCACAAGTGAACGAAAAATTCGAAAATTCTTAATTTGTAATTATGTACTCGTACCTACCTATAACATGTAAATAAATATTTCCTTACTATCCAACCAAAATAATTTGCAATTGGAGATAATTTAAGCAACAAAATAATTAATCGTATCCTTCCAAGGTACGGAACCTTCGGTGTGCGAGTCCGACTCGCACTTGGTAGCTTTTTTACCAAAGTTAATATTTTAGTTTATTTTAGTTAAATTTTTACCACTTAAGCTGATAGTGGGGCCGATTCTCTTGTACACAATCTCTAAACTAAACTAAATTAACAGGTCTAAATCTAGTGCCATCCTTTTCCGCAAGCAACATTATGAAAAGGATAGCACTAGATTTAGACCTGTTAATTTAGTTTAGTTTAGAGATTGTGTACAAGAGAATGGGCCCCATTGGTAACTTTGTCCGCGTGAATTTAGGTACCTAAGTTAGTTTCCAATGTCAGTCTCCAGTATGCAAGCTAGCTTTGTGCCCAATTCTTTCGACAGTCATACCTACTCTTGTATTCTCTAAGGAATATGGATACACAGTAATCCTGTTACTGATTCTTACAAATTTAGTTAAGCTATTTTTTGGTAAAACAAATTTTAAAGTTTGCAACGCTGTCTAATTCGACATTTTAGTTTCAAGGCAGTCACCATAGTTAATACGTTATTAAATCGCGTATCGATGAATAAAACACATTCTATAAGACATGACAATCTCCAAACTATTTCGGTTGAATGTCCTAGACGCACTCAAGGCCCAGGCCAGAGAGCCGAGAGCCGAGTTTCCAGCTGAGTGTGGTGACCGTCGCCGGTTCAAGGGCATCGGGTGAATGCCACCACTCATATTTTTTGCAACCGTCACTTGCTTACGTGATGACTGGTGTTATCGAAGCCGGATGAACACCAACAGCCGCCTAATATCTAAGTAATAACTTTAGTCGTTTCGTACCTACCTATCCATTGAGATATTTAACCTATGGAGGAGCATTCTTCATACTTGATGACCTACAGCCGTAGTTTGATGATGATCGCAATAGCGTCTGATTAGTTGGAACTCTTTCATAATTGGCCAAAAATGAAATACAAATTCGCCAACAATCGCAATTCAATGTGATGATTTAAGCGGGCAGCACCCTCACGTAAAGTATTCTAATAATCATAATACCTACCCTTTTACTAATTACCTACTATTATCCCCTTTTACTAATTACCTACTATTATAATACCGTGACGATTAATATAGTAATACTAGTTACAGACAGAGCAAAAGTCCAACGCCAATTTACCGATTGACAAAAAGTAAAACTTGTACCGTTTTTACAATCGATTTGTGATCCCTTAGCACAAAAGTTGTGATTTTTTAAATGCACTACATGTACACGCTTAGCCAAAATCACACCTGATGGGAAGTGATAACAAGGAATAAGAGGCCAAATCATCATCACCATCAACATAAATAGGTATATTCTAGATACTTCCAAACGCCACGGTCTTGCGCGTACCGCCTGAATCTAGCGACTCCCTGCAACTGTGCGATACCACATCACGTTGCTATAATCGCAATTGTAGTATTTTTGCTGCAGCTGAACATTTTACCCAAGAGAGAGAAAGAGAGACAGAGACAACCGGAAAGGCTTGCGATCCTCGCCCTGTAGTTGTTAAACTACCGTAGCGGCAGGCCTGCTGAACATTACTGTAGTTACTTCTCCATCTCTAGTAATAATAATTAGTATGACAACTCAGTGTCCGTACTAAATTGTGTAACCACGAATTTATCGACATCGCGTGACACAAGAACTAATAACTAATAAGATTAACCAAATTATCATCAGCGCTGTATGTTAAGACCCTAAACACAAACACGACATTTGTACGGTCTTTAAATAAGTAAATATTGCTTTGGAATTGGATGTTGACAGGCACACATTCCAATCTACCGCCTTTTGATTATACGTGTCAAAGATGTGCATAAATACCTACTTCCGCATACCTAAGTAGTTGCCAGACAAAATTGACACTCAATAGGCTGCCTGACACTGAAGTTGTTCGGAACGGAGGAGATGTGATCGAAACTAGTTAATATTGAGAGAATAGCAACCGCCTGCGGCTTTGCTACCGTGCCAATTTCAAAAATCCAGCCTTATTCGTTATCTATACTCAGTCATTACCGGCATTACCAGGATCGAATCGCTGAATAGGAGGCCGACGTTTTAACCACTACGCTATCACCGTTTTTTGCATTTCAATCTGACAATTACGTATGCTTTTCCTTAATTTTACCTAAACGTAAGGTGTGTGATAGGAGTGTATACCTACCTATAACATGAGTTCAACTGGTGGGATTTGACCAACCTTGCGGAATTCAGTCCAACCCCCAAACCGCCTTCAAAACCAACTAGTGCCTGTTTCGTCTTAGCTTCATAGTTTGTGAGTGATGTGCGCACGGACAAATAAACCAAAAAGGTTTGACCATTTTTGTATTCAACCTGGCATGCCTGCTTACAAATCCGCCATTTTGAAAAAGAAACTCGTTTCGGCGGTCAGTGATAAAACGTGTCAATCGACGTCGTAAGTGATATACTTTCTGATATATTTAAGTTTAAAACCGTAGAAAAATAAAGTTTTAATAATACTCAATTTAATTACTAACATTTAAGTTTTTTATTTATTTATTTATTTATTTATTAGGTTAAGTTGCGGCTACTTACACTAATACATTAAAAATACTTATTCAGAACATACTTACTAAATGTAGTCGCCATTTATAAGTTAACATAACATTTACAAAAATATGTTACAAAATAAAAATACATTACATCAATAACTCGATGAAATACAAAAAAGACATGAAAGAAGTTTATCTAATAATATTAACTATGACTAATAAAATAAACTACTAAGTATGGTGAGTGCAGTGTGTTAAAACTGTTTGAGAATGGCAGGTAAGACTCATGACTTCCAAGATACTTCAATACTTGTACATAAGTTAGTGCTTAAATTATCACTTACAACATTTCATCACTGAACACTTTCTGATTGTAATCACTTACAATCAAAAAGTGTTTAGTTACTTTTGTAGTCTATCGATTGACACGTTTTATCATTGGCGAAACGAGGTTTTTCAAATGGCGGACTTATAGACTGCCCCAACTAGGTGCAATGCCCTTTAAAATAAATATTACAATACCGACGAAGACAAAGCAAACGAAGATCAAGACAACCGCATTGAAGAAAAGAACCAGATTTAAAATGTTAAATCTTCTCAAGCAATCACTACTCAAGCACAATGTAAGAAAAGTCCTCCTGTAGGTACAACAAAAAAGTTTTACGACGTTACTTTCGCGCTGTAAACGTTTTCAACTAGGATCGTGAAAGAAAATAAAAGAATTCCGTGAAAAGAGATAACAAGTTACACCTGCGGGAGACGAAATAACTAGCTATAACTAGGTAAGAGCGTGAAGCCTTTGTTCTTTCGTCCGTGGCTCGACGAAAATTATCTTTTTACTTTTTATTTTTTGCCGCGTAGCTCCCGGTGCGGACCTGAGCAGGTAGACTGGATACAATAACGCTGCGTACACAGTACAGGGTCTTGGAATTAAATTTTTACATTTCGAAGGGTTCGAAATTTGGAAGGTGAAATGAGAAATTGTTTACAATGCAATTTAGCCCTTACTATCTGGATGAGACAGCAAGAAGAAAAACTCGACAAGTGCAAGCAGTGTGCCCACGAAGGGTTCCGTACCATCGTACAAGATATAGCACTATGTACCTACTTTTTTAAAGTAAATTACTGGCAGCCATTTTTTTTTTATTATTTGTTGTTATAGCGACAATATAAATACACACTGAAAATTTCAACTCTCTACCTATTACAGTTCATGAAATGCAGCCTGCTTAGACAGATAGACAGCGGAGGCTTAGTAATAGGGTTCCACTGGCATCTTTCGGGTACTGAACCCTAAAATTTGAAAGCACTGCAGCAAAAAATATAGAGGATTATTAAAATTACTGAGGTTTATGCAAATTATTATCTACCTACTTGCAAGGAAATACGAACTTGTTTTACTATTCATTCGTTATTTTGTATGGATTGCAGTTAATGCATTATTTTCGAAAATAATTAAGTCCTTAGCTAAACTTTGATCTAATGGAAGCCTCTAACACCTTACCTACCAAGAACAAAGTGGAACTGTGAAACAAAATGAACTCACTTCCTGAACTAACATTTGAAGATAATGGAATCAGATCTAAACAAACTTGAGATTAGCGATGATATAGAGAATGAAAATAAGGGAAAGTCCAATATCACAACTGAACATAAGGATAATATTATAGTAACACTGTGGCTAATTCCGTTGTACACAATCTCTAAACTAAACTAAAATCTAAATATATAAAAGGAAAAGGTGACTGACTGACTGATCTATCAACGCACAGATCAAACTACTGGATGGATCGGGCTGAAATTTTGCATGCAGATAGCTATTATGACGTAAGCATCCGCTAAGAAGGGATTTTGGAAATTCAACCTCTAAGGGTGTGAAACAGGGGTTTGAAATGTGTGTAGTCCACGCGGACGAAGTCGCCAGCATAAACTAGTCTATTATAATTTTGATTGAATTCTCTGTAAAGAAACTGAATACAAGTGATAATAACAAGTTAAAAAAAATTGCTTAGACCTGACTAAGAGGCAATTAACTCCACATGACATCAAAATACAATTGAATGTAGCGATGCTTATCAGTGTGCTGTTCAAATGATCTTTTGTTGAGCAATCTGCAGAGGTCATCAAGGCGTTAACAGAGACATCTTAAGACCAAGGCCTGTGTACAAATATTTCCTTACTTAACTTGCAATGTTTTAAGCTGTATTTTGTGGTTGAACACTTTCAAGCAGTTTTGGTTATGAATTGAGTTTTTAAGTTACAAAACTAGAGGATGCCAGCAACTTTGTCCACATGGATTTATGTTTTTTAAAAATTCAGTGGGAACTCTTTGATTTCCCAGGGTAAAAAGTTGTCTTTGTCAATTTATGGGATGCAAGCTAGCTCTGTACCAAACTTCATATAAATCGGCTAAACAGATGAGCCTTCAAGAATCCTGTGGGAACTCCCCGTGGGTTTCTCCGAGATGTAAGCTAACTCTGTACCAAATTTCATCAAAATCGGTTAAACTGTTGAGCCGGGAAAAGTAACCAGACAGACAGAGTAACTTATTGAGAAATTCTATAATAATATTATAAAGGATTATATTTGAACGAAAAGAAAGCTTGGGAATGATTTGTTTTAACAACTTTGACAGACGATAATAAAAATGAAAAAGAATACCCAGCTGAGTTTGTTGTGGGCTTCTTTTCAGTCCAGGGGCAAGTTTGGAAGCTTTAGTTTTTGCATAATTAAATATCACCTAGATGAAATAGCTTACAAACTATACAATTGACAATTTAAGAATGTAGCATAGCATATAACAAGCAAACAAGCAGGCGGGTCATCTGATGTTAAGTGATTACCGTTGCCCATGAACATTTGCAGCACCAGAGGAATAAATGGCTTTGTTGACTTGTCTTTTATAAAATGTAGATTTAATAAATTATAGGCAAACTAAAAAGACATACCTTATCTATTTCAACATAAAGTTTAAAAAATTAATAAAGAATTTTTATCAAAATGATGAAAGTTTGTAAGACAAATTTTAAACACAGGTTTTTAATCTTTTATTTGAATGACAGTCATTAGACTAAAAATAGTGTAGCTTTACTCTTTCTTCTGTTGTTTGTACCATCCTTTCATTAAAAAGTGGTTTTTGAGTTATCAACAACAAACATGGTAATTTTGGAAAAATTATGTTTCTAGAAAGTATGGTACACAGGACTAAACTAAGGATTTAACTAAGCAAGTAGAATACATTCCAACATTTTTTGGTTGAAATTCAAAAACAACTTTTTGGGGTTTTTAACAAAACAACGGCTGCGCAGCCAACATTGTGAAAAAGATAGCATTACTTTTAGGCTTCTCAATTTAAATCAGAGATGAGTGTGCAACGAAATAAGCATTTAATAAGAATCAAAGATGTGGGTTTTTCAATAAATGCATAATAGTACCTAGTTGATATGCTAAATAAACACACTCTTATGTAACTCATGTGATTATTAGCAGCACCAGAACATGTAAAGCAGTTTTATCTGGTAACCACGAAAATAAATTGTCTATTTGCTTCAAATATGACTTAGTAATATCACAAAATCTGTATATTGATGAGCCATTTGCATAATCAATGTTATAAATTGTATGCATCTGTTATTAGCTTGAATGGCATCGCAAATATTTATAGTGTTGGTATTTCGTATATCGACTATCGATAGAACGATAAACAACTTTTGAGCAAGCATTACTATAATAATGATATCTTTAATAACATAGCTGACCCTGCGAACGTCGTTCCGCCTAACAATGGATTCTTTTTTAGGTAATATTTGAAATTTTTCTTTCCGTAAAAACCATCCTCGTGCTTCAAGGAATATTATAAAAATTATAAAAAAAGAATTAGCGCAATCGGTTGAGCTGTTCTCGAGATTTGCGATCAGCAACACATTCAGCGATCCATTTTTAACATGTAGGTCTAAGGGTAGTTTTCAAATGTAATGGTTATACTAGAAACACGCTTTTATTCGTTTAGAAAATAAATGTGACCCTCTGGTTGTTTACCCTCTACTTTTCGATGTCGAATTTTGATAATTTCTCAGTTTAATATACTAAGTACAGTAAAAAGGTTTTGAGAGGTTTTAAAAATGTAAAGACTGGACCAAAGATCCAAAAAACAGCAAACAGATGTTGCGTTTGCACGCTATGTTGGAATCGATTTCCAATTTTTCTTTCCAACCGAAGCGTCTGTAGAAACAATGAAAAGTTTTTTTTACCTTCGTTTTCGTGACTCCACGATGCCGCTTTAGTTTCCCAACGCTGAGTACTCACAGCACTTATCATCACAGTACAATAAACAGTTTAGTTACTATATTTACCATTAAACAATAGTTTCTTTAATTTAATTTACAATAAATTAAATGATAACCAACTTAAAATACACAAGCTGGGTTTTACAAGCGAGGATTTGGATTTTGGTCATGAGCCATGACATAAAACAAACCAATAGAAAAAGAGAAGGATTTGTACGCGACGCGCATGTGTCCAATTAGCGCAGTGTCGGTAAAACAGTATCCTTCTATAGTCATTAGTCTATGGTTTCAATTTACGCCAGTGTTTCCACTTACAATTTTAGTTTTACCGTAGTTTCTGTAGGAATTCACCCTAAAATACCCAATTTTTTGAAATTTCTTGATTTAGTCCACAACAACTAATTCACGTTAATTATTGTTTAACAACATGATTACCGTTTTTAGTTTCATTTCAAACTACAATACACAAACGTAACAGTTATTTATAATAACTCTGTGTCATATTATCATTATTAAAAAGAAAAAATTTAGTTATTGTAATTTAGTTAAAATACTTAAAATACGTTATTATTCTGAAATGAATTTGTTTTCATTTTGCCATTTTGAGCCTCTTGATAAATCTGAAAACAAAAAACACTGGGCGTGCATAAAAAATAGGATTAAGTACGTACTTCTTGAATTGAAGTTCGTTCCTATTCCAAAATACCCTAAAATATCTCCATCAACCCAAAAACTTGAGTAAACCGTAAGTAATAAAAGGCGTTTAACCCTAAAATAGGGCGAAATCCCTAAACATGGAAACATTGGTTTATACTGATGGTAATGTTGCCATAACTATAAAAGCAATCGATTTTAAACATGATTCCATTGCCGGTATAAATTAAATTACATTTAAAAAAGATTGCTTTTTATATTTTTATACTTTCAAGATAAATTTTTATCAAAAAAATATTTTTAATGAAATTAAACTGCCACCTATGAGTGACATTAAACATTACGATACCACTCGTCATAGCAGTTCTAAACAATTTCCCTAGGTGGCTCTATACAACATTTTGTTTCCATTGTATAATGTTAGATGGCGGTATTATAAAAACCATTAAAAAAATTCCATCGCCCTAGTAAAAATCTTGTGATCTCACTTGGTGATAAGTGATGGTGGCTGGTGCAGTCTAAGATGAAAGCGGGCTAGCTTGGAATGGGTATGGCAGTTTCATTACTATATCTACCCCTGATCGGTTTCTAAGCGGCCGGCATCGTACGAATAACGAAAATGCTAAATCGCTTGGCGGTACCTAGGGTGCTAAGTGTTAACTAGTCACGGCCTTCTACCAGACCTGAAACCAGACCAGCGACAATTTAGAATAATTAATAATAAAATCCCAAATTGTCTGATACTTTTATCCCGAAAAATGAAAGAATTCCGGTGGGATTTTTGAAAAACTTAATAGGTATCCACGCGGACGATGTCGCCGGCATCGTCCAGTAGATTGGAAACATATTATTTTCTCGTAGGTATTGCCCTAATTCCGTTTACGTCAGGAATCCCAAGGGCGAGCGTCGGCCATATTGTTTTCTTGAGTGCGGTTCAGTCTCTTTAGTCTCTTGACTTTGTTCGTTTTGCAGACTTTTGTCATCATTATTTCTATTAGGTATTATTAATTAGACTGAGACGTATCTAGCTTAGAAGGCGTACTATTATTTCTATTAGGTATTATTAATTAGATCAAGGAGTGCAGCTTGCAAAATAAACAGATTTCTGTGAACTTCGTTATCCTCTACATTGCATGAAACAGAACCCAAATCATAAATGCAGTAAGTTTAGGGTCGATGGGAGAAAAATTACGATGAATTCTCAACAAGTCACACTGTGACACGTTGGAGTGTGACTCGTTGGGCACCCATCGTTTTTTCTAATAAAAAACTCACTGTAAGTAGTTTATCCTATTACTATCACGTTGAATAAGCTTTGCATATTTTAAAAAGTAAGACTACTGTCTTACCACAAGCGCTGTTTAAAATTAACGTCAGATAATACTAACACAGCATAAATTGAGGAACCTCCTAGGATTCCTATAGTTACATATTATGCTTACTCTACTGCTACTAGAATATCTAAAAGAGTTATTTATTGTTCCATTGGAAAAATATCGTTTTTATAACGGCTTTAACATTTATCGAATTGACGCTACGCGGCGGTAAACGTTTTCAAATTGGCCTCATTTCTGTAACATCAAAGGAAGTGGAAAGGCAAGAGTCTCAAGTAGCCTTATTAGGTCTAGCCTCATTCCTTTGTTCAGTCGGCGGTATCTCACGTACCGTTTATACAATATTTGAATCGATATTATTTTGGCTAAAGCGTCAATTTTTTTAAAATTGAAAACTTCTTTAATAACCATCCCACATATCTTCGGAACTACTGAGCCTAAATTTTAGAAAAAAGAAGAAGAAAGAAAGAACTCTAACTCTACTTATAGATTCCAGGAAAACCTATAAGAAGTCTATGTATGAATGGTCTTGAAATACTTAACGTGGAAAATCTCTTAATATTGTGCGTGAACATGTTCATCGCAAGTAGGTAACCCTCTTCATGCGAGTTCAACTCACACTTGTGCGATTTTTTATAATACTTACTTTAGGACCTGACTTAAGAGAAATTAAAATCTAAAAAAACTGCATAGACGTCACACTGAAGTCTCAAGACGCGCGTACGCGTGTAAACTAAGTAGGTATACCTACATATGCCCGGAATACAAGGAACTGTATCAAAGTAGGTATTATTTCAATGCCATGTACCTATTTGTTAATTGTTTGTATTTCATTCTTTCGGTGGTTTGTGACCTTAATAATTTTCTACTACTTAATTCTAAATTATTTATTGTACTTAATCATGAATTAATAATATCTTAAGCGTTAAAAAAATGATTTCTTTGACCTAAAAATAAATGATGTTATTCACATTTTTCCACCTTTTGTAGGGTACTTTTGAAATTGCCTTCATTTCGATTATGCCAAAGGAATGGGGGCGAGTATTTCGAGTGGCCTTATTAGGTCCAGCCTCTTTCTTACCTTTGTTCAAAAAGCGGGCCGCGACCCGCGACGTGTCTTTCAGTACCCTAGTATAAGATTTTACGTCTAGGTATTTCTCATTTTTACAGGTGATGGTCGAAAAAAAATGTGATTAAAAATTGGAATAACATGCAATAAAAAAATCGCAGTCGGGACTGCTGAATGAAACTTAAAACTATGAAATAACTTCTCAAATTTCAATCAATTAGAACCATTGACATAGTTTTTAGGGTTCCGTACCTCAAAAGGAAAAAAAGAACCCTTATAGGATCACTTCGTTGTCTGTCTGACTGTCCGTCTGTCCTTCTGTCCGTCTGTGCGTTTGTCCGTCTATCGGTCTGCCCGTTTGTCCGTCTGCCCGTCTGTCGTGTCTGTCAAGAAGACCTATACCTAGGGTACTTCCCGTTAACCTTGAGTCAAGTTTGACAGGTAAGTAAGTAGGTCTTATATACCTAGCACAATTAGGTAAAGAAAAAAATTCCAAAAACCGTGAATTTGTGGTTACATACTCAAAAGCACATCTCTGAAAGGAAGTTTGGCTGCTACCCATTTTATAAATGCGCAATTGTGTTTGTTTGTATGGTTTGTCGTTCAATCACGTCGCAACGGAGCAACGGATTGACCTGATTTTTTGCATGGGTATATTCAAAGACCTGGAGAGAGACATAGGATATACACATACTTTTTATTCCGGAAAACCAACACGGGATTGTTAACAACCTAAATCCATGCGGACGAAGTCGCGGGCGTCTGCTAGTAATTTAAAATTGCTTATGTACTTAGGTACCTACTCTTTAAACTCTAAACTCTTTTGTTATGTAGGTAAAGTGTTTACTAGCTCCAGTATGAGGCGTCGTCACACGAGAGTGTATAAAAAATTAATTAGATCTGACGTCGTTTCTGTACTTCGGATGACCTGAATACGGGAGGCTGCATCGGGCAGGGGTGCGGCGAATCGATGTGTTGCCATGGCGACCGCGACGTCTGCCGAGGAGCCTGCGCTCTACTGTCCCTTTCTGTCTCGCCTCGATATCATATCACACGGCCCTTGCGAGAAAAGCGACTGAAAATCTTCCGTAACATCACGAAAACCAACTTAAACAGGTAAGCTTTAAAGTTGAATTGAATTGATAGCTGACACGTTAACAGTCTTTACGGATCCAGATCTGAAATCTTACGATATAATATAAGGAAGAAACTGTTTCTACAGTCGATAAAGACAAAAGGACTGGGGCTGTTATGGTAAAAGCAATCGTGCTGCACTGGAAATTAGATAGGAATTGGTATGAATAGTGTTTGCATGTGTTAATCTCACCTGTGCATGTGGTATGGAGTTTGGTCGGTCGCCAGTGGGTGGTTTACAAGATATTTGGGGCTTGTTCCGAGTCTGTTAACATCTGGCCCCTTAAATAGGAAGGGTAAAGTCTGCGCTTCAGGACGTTGTAATTAATTATTTATTTTTGTTTCGGTTTGTTTGCGGTATAATTAGAAAGGGTTCAATGCAGAGTATTTCTGAGATTGAATTTGTTATACAGTGAATAGTGATAGATGACTACAGCGTCTTCATAGAAATTAATTTTATTAGATTCTAGCGACGCGCCCCTGCTTCGCACGGGTACTTAGCTTATTACAATTTCGTAGGGAACTCTAATTTTTTTTGAAAATAAACTATAGCCTATGTCACTCAGGGAATGGTTTGATCATAGTAGGTATACCACGCTGGCCAAGTGCGGATTGGCAGAATTCACACCACCTTTGAAAACATTATGGAAAACTCTCAGGTATGCAAGTATCCTCACAATTGTTTTCCTTCACCGTTAAAGCAAGTGATATCTAATTGCTTGAGTAAAACGCACATACATCCGAAACGTTAGACGCCCGGGATCGAACCCCAGACCCCCCGACTAATAGGATCTACCTACTTATCTATTAATTTAATAGGTAGGTAGATAGATACGTACATACTATTTGTGGTACCTACTGACAATTCTGTAAGTTAATCGTATGAAAGATTACAAAAATTGGCCCTAGTTTTGTGACGGAGGGCGGAAGGGGGCACAAAGGGCGGCGGGGAGGAAAGCCGTCTTATAGCCTTTACCTAGTTTTAAAGCTAGGCTTAAAAGTTTTGTGTCTCGTTTATATTGGTACGGACCACGGAGGAGAGATATACGGACCTACCAGTAGGCCCTGTCATTATGTAGGTTAGGTACCTGTGGGTAATTGTGGTTAGGGTTATATTTTTACACATAACTTGATATATAGGTATAGGATAGGTTGAAATGGCAATCGTAGAGGGAAATCCCCGCACATCCGCACAGCCCCCGCGCTAATTACCCGGTGCGGGCGAGCGCGGGTGACGTGCGGGTGTGCGAGACGTCCCCCCCGCCGCATACCCCGATTTGCCCTCTCGACCTGTCGCGGACTATGGTACCTACCTACCTGCCTACCTTGCAGTAAGTGTGGGTATACGTACGTGGTAGTCCCTATACAAGAGACCTATGTCCAGCTGTGGACGTCAATCGGTTGAAAATGATGATACCTAACCTACCTGCCAATTTAAATGTAGTTCGGAGATTTTTAGGGTTCCGTACCTCAAAAGAAAAAAACGGAACCCTTATAGGATCACTTTGTTGTCTGTCTGTCAAGAAACCTACAGGGTATTTCCCGTTGACCTAGAATCATGAAATTTGGCAGGAAAGTGGGTCTTACAGCTGGCATTAGGGGAAAAATCTGAAAACCGTGAATTTGTGGTTACATCACACAAAAAAAAATTAAATTGTGGTCATAAACTAATAATAAGAATTTTTAATTTTCTTAGTAAGATAACTATATCAAGTGGAGTATCATATACCTAAAAGGTCTTCACCTGTGCATTCAAAAACAGATTTTTATTTATTTTTATGCATCATAGTTTTTGAATTATCGTGCAAAATGTCGAAAAAATAAGACTGCAGTACGGAACCCTCATTGCGCGAGCCTGACTCGCACTTGGCCGGTTTTTTACAACTGAAATAGCACAGCATATAGGTAGGTAAGTACCTACCTATCTAACCAAAATGTAGAGAAAATGTTATAGAGTCTTTCAACTTCAACTTATAGCTTTTGCCGATGACACTGCCATAATATTTCATGGGGAAACATGGGATGAGACCCGCAGAACAGCTGAAAAAGGACTTAGCAGGATTACAAAAACGTTAGAAGATAATCTACTCACTATAAATGCCCAAAAAACTAAGTACATTTGCTTTAGTATCTCGCGAGTTACCCAGCCCCCTACTAATTTCAAACTTAAGTTACACACTTTTCCCTGTAATAAATCAGAAGTCCCTCCTAACGACTGCTCTTGTGAAGTACTCGATAGAGAAGTAACTATGAAGTATTTGGGAGTTGTCATCGACGAAAATCTAAACTGGCACCCCCACATCACAGCACTAGCTAAAAGAGTCAGAAGGCTAATCCCAGTATTTAGAAATCTTCGTGACGTTGCTGATGACAAATTGGCAAAACAGGTTTATAAATCACTATGTCAATCCCTACTGATTTATTGCATAACTGCTTGGGGAGGAGCAGCCACTACACACATTATTGAAGTAGAGAGAGCGCAAAGAGCTATCATAAAGGTGATGCTCGGTAAACCCCGTAGATTCCCTACTGAGGAGCTATACAAAATCTCCGAATTACTTACGGTACGACAGCTGTATATAGATAGAAGCGTTACCCGATACCACCGGATGCACCGAATTCCGCCACTAGGCAGTACTTCCCAACGTCGACCTGTAATACACATACCCCAAACAAGAAGTACATTTGCACAACGCCAATTTAGCTATTTGGGACCATATCTATACAAAACCATTAATAATAAACTTAAAATTACGCATACTAATATACACGGACTTAGTAATAAACTGAAGAACATGTTAAGTAACCTAACTTATGAAGCTACTGAAAAGCTAATTCGTAATACATACATATAATAAAAATATACACACTCATTCACACTCACACATACATACACACACAAACACACACACAAACACACACTCATACACAAACCCATACACCGAAACACGCGCGCGCTCATACACACTCTAAAGTAAGAATAATAATTTTTGTCATTGCATATCTGGGAGGAGACTGACCCCCATGACACGGGTTAACCTAGTTTGGGGGTCGAGGGTAATTTTAAGCCAAGTAGTAAAGTTGTAACTAATTAGTTAGTATGATAATGATTTTGTACTATTTAAAGTTTAAATACCTAGTATAAACTGTTAAAAATTCCCCTACCTACTGACCTACTAAGAAATTAATTCTAGATACGTATTTAAAATTTAAATATTATAAACCTATTACTTAAGAAAGTCTTTTGTCGTGATAATATGTCGGAAAAATACTCTTATACTTGTACCAACGCTTTGGAACAATAAATGATTTATTATTATTATTATTATTATTTGCATGCCTTGAATGTCTAGAAATATAAAGGGTAAACCGTTGTCTAGCTATTATTTTTAATTGTCTTTCGTAGACGACAATTAAAAATAAGTAACAGAAATCCGCCCGTGTAACTCCCCGTTTAGTCACGTAAACCGTTCTCCGAAGTAAACTCAGGCAAGGAAGCGCCCCCCCTTTGGGGAGGGAGTCGTAAATATGATTATCAGCGGGGGGAGGCGACACGACTAATCATATTCTCCGCAATTTACATAAATATTAGCGTGTTACGTGACACGGACGGTCGTTTAGGAGCCTTGGCCATTTTTTAATGACCTGATGTAGATATGAATACTTATGGGGTAGGAAAGAAGTCGCTTTGTCTTTTTGTATGACTGATGATGTCTATTGTACTGAATGCATATTCATACAACGATCAATTTCATACAACGAACATTTCTAGTTGCGGGGGCAGTGCAGAAACTGAAACGGAGTTTTTCAGTTGTCATCGTCTGCACAAATGATAATGATTTTTTTTTTAAAACATACCTACTTACCTACTTATCCAACAATAGGCTACTTGACTCATATCTAATTTCGTCCAATAAATGATTATTTATTATAGTATTTTGCTTAAGACAACGAAATATATCAATAACAATTATTAAAAACGCAGGATGGATATATAAATCCAATTTAAAAAAATACAGTTTTCATTTTTATTTGAAACTCAGAAAACGGTGTCAGCCATGATGTGACGTCATTAAATATGTAAACAAACAAATGTCATCCCTATTGACTAACGTAGTATCCATATATATAAAATTTCAAGTCCTTCTGACTAACTTATATATCAACGCACAGCCTAAACATCTAAACCGCTGGTCCTAGATACCCACATGAAATTTGGTGGGTGTGTTCTTTGTAGGTAAAGAGAAGGTATCCACTAGGAAAGGATTTTTTGAAATTCCACCCCTGAGTGGGTCAAATGGGGGTTTGAAATTTATGAAGTCCACGCGGGCGAAGTCACGAGCATAAGCTAGTTTTTATATATTTCTAAAAACTCATAGTAAACGTAAAAAATTATCGTTTTCTCTTTATAAATTGAATAAGTTATTAAGTAAGACTTACAACAAAGTGATCTTTGCAAAAATAAATTTGGGTTGCAGTCGTTAGTGATATAGGATCCCTTTAAGCAAGTCTTCGCGTGTTACGTATATTTATTTCACTGGGCACTCTAATCCACAACTTTCCTGTGGTGTGTGTGTGGTGTGGTCTTTATCGATGCGTTTTTACATTCTCGGATGATACAATAACGATAATTACTATATTTTTCATGTAAACTAGTATAGAAGTCATGTTTATTAAACTTTGGTAGGTTATGCTGTTGTTTACAAATGCATGACGTCAGAGCACAGATAATCTATCGGCCAAACATGGCCGACAGTGTTTTCACCTGTCTATGAAAAATATATTTTTAAATAAAAGTTTTACGGTTTTTAGGGCGCAAAAAAATATAGTGTTAATTTTTTTGATCTAATAGGACAAATATTAACCATTTAAGACCTACTTAAAAAAAGTGTCAACTAGCCTATTACTTAACTAGATGATGTCCGTGACTTCATCGGCGTGGATACTTACCTACCTATATAGGTTTTTTAATTAGGTAGGTTAATACTAACTACGTCGGAATCCAGATTTGGTGCGTCTCCAGGATGTACAAGCTAAAGCTAAGTGGATGGATGTTTAGAAATAAAAATTGAGATATCTACTCGCATCGCAGGTAGTTACCTACCTATATTCAATGCCTCAATATTTAAAAACCTGGCTATTTTTATCTTCATGTTTTTAATGTCTTAGCTAGGTCAACTACAGCCTAGGTAGCTATAGGTAGGTATCTATGCTTTTTATACAACACAAGTTGTTTTTCCAACGAGTATAATGCAACTTTCAAAGTTGCCAGGAGATCGCGAATTGACGTGGGAGAAGAGAGTAGAGACGAAAGCTGCACGTCTCTGTGCTGTTTATTTTGTGAACGAACTTACCTGTGTCTTAGTAGTAGCTACCTAGGCAAAGATAAGTACATCATTTTAGTCACCTATAGATGTAGAATATGTTTACCACTAAATGTACCTACAGATTTGGAAAATTAGGTACTATCTACCTAATTTCTGCTAACGTAGAACTTTCAGGCAAATATTTAAGCTTGCGAGCTTAAAAATGTTTTTCTGTTTAGCAAATCATTCATTGTAGATAGATACCCACGAAAAAGACACAAACTATCTGCCTATCTAGTTAAAAACCTACATTGCGATCAAAGTAGTTCAGTGTGTTTTATTTGTTTCTTATCATCAGGCTGATACATAAAGTATAATGCGTAATAATATAAAGGTAACTATTGTTATCTTGGTTATAGGTATTGTAAGTAGGTAAAGGAAAGAGAGAGGTTGGTGGAGACATCGTTCGTGTCTTGAAGCTCATTGGCCAAGTAATAATTTCAATAAAACGTGTCACGCAAGGTGAAAGAGTAGTTAAAGAGCTGGTAGCAATTTCTTTAATATTCTTTAAAAGTGATACCGAATTTGTCTCGATGAAAGTAGCCTAAGTACGTTAGGTTAATCTTCTTGACAAGTCAACTACCTAGAATACGGAACTCATGTGTAAATCAAAGATAAGGGGTAGGTACATATGGGTTTAGTAAAAACTGCCATAAAGTAAAAGTAAAGTAAAATATGCTTTATTGTACACCAAAACCAAAACAATAGACATATAACAAAGATAGCATGTACAATAGGCGGCCTTATCGCTAAAATAGCGATCTCTTCCAGGCAACCTTAGGGTAGAGGATATTATAAAAATTAAAGAAAGCGGAAGGGGTGTACTAATTAAATAAAGTAAATATACATAATATACGTATATATATATATATATATATATATATATACACATAAAAATACAACAGTAAATAAGAGAGGAATAGACGACAGATAAGTGGAATAAAAAGTAAAAATAAATAAATAAACACATCAAATGGAGGATAAATAAAAGAGCTTCAATTTCGTTTTGAAAATTGATAGTGGTTGAGACTGTATGATATCCAAGGGGAGAGAATTCCATAGCAGTATAGCGGTAACAGTAAATGATTTAGCATAATAAGAAGAGGAGTGTGTAGGAACTTTCAGACGTAGATTATTTTGAGAACGAAGAGAAAAAGAGTGTGTATCACACACGTACTCAAAGCGTTCTTTAAGATAAAAAGGAATGGAGGGATTGAACAGTATACAGTAAAGAAGATGAAGAATATGAGTATTCCTGCGAAGACGAATCGGGAGCCACTTGAGCTTACGGCGGTACTCGGAGGGCCATAGGTTCCTACCAAAACTCAAACACAAGGCATTTATTCAAATTAGATACCTACCACTGAACGCCTTTTGATTATCAGTTGTGGAATTTGTAAGATAATAATGCACCTTATAAATAATTAGTAAATTGGAAACTAAAGCTACGAGGGTTCCAAACGCGCCCTGGTCTGAGAAGAAACCTACAACAAACTCAGTCCCCCTTCCAAGTTAGTCCGCTTCTATCTTAGACTGCTTCTTCGCGTATAGCACCAGGAGAGATCACAGTGAAGAGCTAACTTGGGATACTTAAACAAAAGTTGAAAAAAAAAACCCGACTGTGGTTTGCACTGCATCTTTATCAGCCCGCACAACAAAGCTTATAAAATCGGCCTTTTGATATTTTAAGAGATTCATGTACCCATACTATACCTAATTACCTACAGTTGACACTCGTGCCATCAAGACGAATCTAATGACGTCTCATTTATAAATATCAGTTGACCCGTTGAGTTGAGTAGTTACGAGTGGACATACAGGAACGGACATAATCTAAATGGGGGAAAAGGTGACTCTATCAACGCACAGTTCAAACTACTGGACGGACCGGGCAGAAATTTGGCATGTAGATAGCTATTATCTACATGCCAAATGTATGCATCTGCTAAGAAAGTATTTTTGAAAATTCAACTCCTATGGGGGTGAAATAGGGGTTTGAAATTTGTGTAGTCCACGCGGACGAAGTCGCGAGTATAAGCTAGTATTATTAAATACGAGTGAAACATCAACCTTATTTTGGGCTACGCTGCATTCGGGTAAAAAAGAATTTAGAAATTAGAAATTCGTGCCACCAGCTCCTTAGTAAGAAATGCTAGTGGCTACAGGATGTAGCGTAATGAGTCGCACAACCCGTGGACACAGGCGGTCGCCTGAAGTCTCCACTGACAGTTGTAAAGCGGCCGCGGTCGAGACACCGCGGTCACTATCGCATTTCCCGCGTGAAAATCGCTTTCCTCGCGGTCGCAGTTCATACCTAGCACGTGAACGCAGTGTCCCGTCGACCGCTCGCGTGATACGCCGCATACACAACCCGCTCATCCCACGGGGCCTAGCGATCCCGGCGCCCGCCCGGACGACACTGCGCTTGATCTAACTCGCGCGCGCATGGACGTTCCAATTTGAAAATTCAAACTTTTTCTCAATTATTCAGCGGGTGACGGGTCATCGATTTGTAGTTACGGCGGGTATCTTATTTACCGGAGAGGTGGAGGCGATGAGGTCAAAAGCAGTCGCGAGGCGGCTTCAATCACAAGGTAAGGTTCCTTATCTCTTCCCTAACATAGACTAAGTAACTACAGAATGCTAACAACCACGTCACATACAGCGCATCTTTTTTGACTTTCGTAATAATATCTAGCACACCAATTGGTGACGTCAAAAGTAGATATGCCTAGCTTATTGAGTAAATGCCTAACTACTACGTTTATGAATGTGCCGAAAATAACTTAATTAGGTATTGCCCATGACTTCGCCCGTCTGGAATTTACGTACCTACTTAGTCAAGTATAGGTACTTTTTAATAATTTCTGTTTTCCCGTAGGTAAAGCAAGGATATTTTTCTGGGGATATAAAGAATCCTGTATCCAACTCTAGAATGCAACATATTTTTATACCTAAATGCGTCAAAAGCAGATCGGCGCTTCTGTTGTTAAAAACTAATTGACGCACAGACATCTGAATTATCAATATAATATCAAGGATCAGGTATGAAGCACATAACTACTAAGATAACGAGCAAAGTATGGATAAGAAGCGTTTTGTAACAGAGACCAAAAAAGTCATTTGAACAAACTTTTCAGCGTTTTCGGTAGAACTTTCGTAGCGCATCTACGTGGTGTAGACTGTAGAGATGCGCAGTACGTATAAAGATAAAGACAGTGCGATGCGCTTTACGCGCTCTACTATTGGTCCGCGCGTTCCCCACCTGACAAGATAGCGAGGGACATCCTCCGTTAACCGCCACGCTATTACGTACCGTAAGTGAAAGTACCAATGTACATTTTACATTGATACGTTTTTCGGAGGGACGATCCCTCCGTTGTCACTTGTCATTGGATGAGTACGGAGGAATTTCATTATTTATTTACATTATGTGTTTGTTTGAAACGTGTTGAGCTTCTGTTTTTGTATATAGGTATCATGATTTACCTGTTTAGCTATATTATGTAGGTAAATACTGGTTTCAGCTGGTTTCAGGAATTTGCAATTCTGAAACAATTAACTTACCTAACAGTTTTGAACGGTTATCATTTAATGTTGTATGAGTACTTATTGAATATTTTTTATCAAAGACGTCATTTTCCCTTCATTGCAAACTCATCTGATGGTAAATGACGAATGGAAATTGAATAGCAATCATACCTTAGGTACCTACTACCTACATACCTATACTTAGTACGCGACAGGTCGAGATGGCAATTGGGGATCGCACGATCCCCGCGCTAACCCGGTGCGGGCGAGCGCGGGTGGCGTGAGAGTATGCGGGGTGACCCCCACCTCATACCCAGATTGCCATCTCGACCTGTCGCGTACTATTCCTACTTACTTAGCAATCTAACATAATCATCATTCATTGTCATCATTATCAACCGATAGACTTCCACGCGCCACGGTCTTGCACCGCTGCCTGAATCCAGCGGCTCCTGCCTCGTTTATTGTCGTCTGTCCACCTAATGGGGGGTCTTCCAACGCATCGCTTTCCGGTGCGAGGTCGCTGTTCTAGCACAGGACCCTAACGATATGGGTTTTCGAACTAGGTTAGGTATGTGCCCTGCCCATTGCCACTTCAGCTTCGCAACACTTTGAGCTATGTCGGTGGTTACTCTGGCTCTGCTGCGGATCTCCTCATTTCTGATTTGATCACGTAATGAAAGTCCAAGCATAGCCCGCTGACTAACTTTCTTATGAGGCCCATTAGTACCTAGGTATCTACTTTTTTTTTTTTTTCGCTTGGAGGAGGAAAACCCTCATGGATTGCATTGTGCATGCCCGACTCCGCTGCAGATGTTGCGCAGTGGCCTTCGGACTAAAAAACCTCCTCCACTCCTCGATAACTCCGCTCACGGCTTCCCGGAATAGCACGAAGCATTACTTCAGGAAGGCAGCTGTTTTTTCTGGGCGTGGATCTTTGCCTCTCCCATTCATCGTCTTCTCGCTTTTTTATTATATTATATTTGAGTAGCTTTGCGTACTTTTCCCATTCCTCTTCATTCTTCATCCTTAGGTACCTAATTAGGGTCCATGTCTCGGATCCATAATAATTAGGTAAGTACCTACCTACAGTCCATGCCAATAGAATTGAAAATAACAATAACAAATATGGCAGTACTGATCACGTGACTTTATTTTGAAATGACGTCTAGTGATGCGCTATTGCTGAACTATATCGGGAATGAGCGATTGTACGAACTAACTCTGAAGTAAAGAATTATTTGATTTTATGTACTTGCAAAACCTAAATAGTCCGAAATAAATGAAAACTTACACGCTGTTTTAGCTCTATCTGTCAATTATCATATCAAAACTACGATTAACCGTTATACAGTGTTTTGGCGCGTGGTGAAAATTGGAGCTAACGCCGCCATCTTGTCAAGTGTCACGCTGTCTCCTTATATATATGGTGTTGCTAAGTAAAATGTCATTCATTTTACAAGAGCCAAAACAATATAGGAAGATAAAATCGTACTTTTGATATGACAGGACACAAATAGTTAAAATAGCGAGTGAGAACTTAAAATTTATGCATTAGACAACAGTCTTACATATACTCTATTCTTTAAAAATAACTTAGTGATCTTAAAAACTACAAAGAAAAAGTGATTTTAGGTTTTGAAAGATCCCGTGGGAACTTTTAAACGCATGATTCTTTAAAAATTCTGAATTAAAATATAGCCTATGTCACTCAAGAATAATTTAGCTTTCTATTAGTGAAAGAGTTTTCAAAATCGGTTCAGTAGTTCCAAAGATTACCCCCTACAAACAAACTTAACGACATTACCTCTTATAACATTATTAGTATAGAGTATAGATTTTGCTGTATAACTTTTATTTAAATAAAATATTATTACGTAAAAGCAATATGAAACAGCATTATATATCTATTAATGGGTTGGTATACAAATCTATATTAAAATAACTTGATTAAAATAACTCGATTAGTTTTCGATTCTGAACGAATTATCGATGTGTACGGTCACTCACTTTCATTCATTTTTAGCCTGTGGTTGCAATGTCGTCCCTGCGCAGCTCTATAGAAATTAAAGAATGCAAACGTCAAAACTTGCAAAGTTATTTTTTCTGTGGTTGTGAATTCTTGTTTTCATTTAGTTTTTATTAGAATTTTTGCTTAAATCATGGATAAATTGAATGAACATTACGTGTATATTTTACTTAAGATGTTGTTCGTGGACGTCACATCATGGCTGACAGCGTTTTCTGCGTTTCAAATAAAAATAAAAACTGTATTTTTTTAAATTGGATTTATATATCCATCCTGCGTTTTTAATAATTGTTATTGATATATTTCGTTGTCTTAAGCAAAATACTATAATAAATAATCATTTATTGGACGAAATTAGATATGAGTCAAGTAGCCTATTACCCTATAAGTACTTACTAAGTAGGTAGGTACTTATTTTACAACAAATCGTTTGAATTTGAATTCACTGCAACCATATTGTTACGTACCTATTTGGTATAGGTAGCTCGTTATCAACGTGATAGTCCAAAACCCGGTTGCACAACGCTCTGTGGAAGCAATCATCTATTTTACGATGCAGTTTATGGCACACCATATTATGGCGATGTACATAAATGTGCACCTTTAAACCTTTTTCTCTTGTGTATGAATTTATGAAAATATTTTCTCTTTATGTCACGTTTAGGTTCTATTAAGTCCTCAGTACTCCGGTTCTAGGAACTTAGGTAATTGTATGTCTTCTATATCTATATCTATATCTAAACTCTATACTATTATATAAAGAGGTAATGTCGTTACCTTAAGTTTGTTTGTAGGGGGTACTAATCTTTGGAACTACAGAACTGATTTTAAAAATTCTTTCACCAGTAGAAAGCTACATTATTCCTGAGTGACATGGGCTATACGGGATCTTTAAAAACCTAAATCTACGCGGGCGAAGCCGCGGGGATCAGCTATACTAAAGAAAGTGTTCTTCCCGGCCTAATTTCCGCCTCGGTGGCCAATTTTATCAGAGACTAGCCAATTAAGCAGGAGATATTATAGTGCACAAGCGTGTGCGAGCAAGATAAGCAAGTTGGCACATGGCATTTCTAAGCTATTTACAGAGAAAGAGCCAACGCGTGCCAGACCTTCGTTATTTTATAAAAGCTGAAATTTCCTCTGCGTATTGTCCCCAACAATGGGAGAATCGTTTGTTTGGATGATGAAGAAAATATAAAAACTGGCTGATGCCCGCGACTTCGTCCGCGTGGAATTAGGTTTTTAAAAATCCCGTGGTAACTGTTTGATTTTCCGAGATAAAAAGTAGCCTATGGTCGAGATCCAGGTCTTTATCTATACCTATGCAAAAAATCACGTCAATCCGTTGCGAGTTGCGACGTGATTGAAGGTCAAACCAACAAACCAATAAACCAACAAACTAACAAACCAACAAACAAACACACTTTCGCATTTACAATAAGGGTAGGTACTCTGACGTAAGATTTTTTACACCTTTATTACGTGTTATCTCTCAAACAAACATCCGAACAAACGTTCCTCCCAGTGTTGGGGACAATACGCAGACAAACTTTCAGATTTTATAAAATAACAAAGATCTGGAACGCGCTGACTCTTAGTCCATTATTTTGTCAACAACGGGATGCATGCTCGAATGTTGCGAACTATTGTGACACGAAGAATGGACAGGTAAGCCTAAACAAACAAGCTACTTACTTAGCGCCTGAAGAGAGTCATCTTTCAGATGCAATGCAAAGGTATTACCTGAGTCCTGAAAGATATAGTTGAAAACGGGACGAGATTTTTAGTCCATGTAGGCTGTTGGGCAACATTCCCAATAGAGTTGGACATAGGCAGAGAGTAGGTACCTACCTACCATTGCAAAATGGAAGGATGCTCGTCTAAGGCGCTTTAAATATACTTACCTACCTGATTTTTCAAAAAAAGCCATCGCTGGTTCACTGAAATAAGAATCCTCTCGGACTAATAAAGGTTTAGACCATAGTCGCAGATTTTACACATTACCTACACCTTTTAGAACATTATGGAGAACTCTCAGGCATGCAGGTTTTCTCACGATGTTTTCCTTCACCGTAAGCGATTGATATTTAATTTTCTACAACAGAATCAGTACCCTTATTATAAATGCGAAAGTGTGTTTGTTTGTTGGTTTGTCCTTCAATCACGTCGCAACGGTGCAACAGATTGACGTGATTTTTCGCATGGGCATAGATAGAGACCTGGAGAGTGACATAGTGCTTTTTATCCCGGAAAGAGTCCCCACGGGATTTTTAAAACCTAATTCCACGCGTTCGAAGTCGCGGGCATCAGCTAGTTATTGAAAAAAAAAAATATATAGGTATTGATGATAATACAGGTAGGTATAGTTATACCTACTTAAATATTATCTATAGGTACAGTGAGCTGCTTTGTGTACCTACGGGAAACGTGATTGGGTCTAATTAAATATTACACTAGCGGCACGCTATGATGGCCGGTTTGACACATTACAATAGTGATGTGGAATGTCAATTTATTCTCGAACAAAAAACAATTAAGTTTTGTTTTTGTACCTGATTAAATAGGTTTAATAAAACAAAAATGTATATGTTTATTTAATTTATTTGAACGAACTGAATATTTGAACGAAAATGAATATACATACTTTATATGCACACAAGAAACATATACAAAAGATACCGAAAAAGGTGCCACAAAAGGCCATAATTAATCAGATTCGTCCATACTACTATTTTCACTGTCGTCACTGCTATCATCACATACATTAATAATTATATGTTCGTTTTCTATAATATTATCTATTTTCACATCTCTTTCATAATCTTCCCTTATTAATTTAACAGTTCTATTCACAACCTTTTCCCAGTCTCCTTTAGTCACATGTTCACAAGCTTCTTCTAATAATTTTAGCATTTTTTTTGTGGTAAATGGGGGTTCTGTATTGTGTCTTGCAGCATATCCCTTAATTTGAGCCCACACCAACTCAATCGCATTATACTCACAATGGTAAGGCGGTAACCGTATAACTCTGTGCCCATGTTCTAATGCTATTTCGTCAATGACGTATCGGATCTTGGTTGGTTTGTTTTCTTTTAAAAGACGTACTAATTCCGCTTTTAACATATTCATGTTTGCATCTACGCCATTTTTACGAAGCCATGCGACGATATCAGCTTTCTTTTGGGATTGGGCAGGTGGCTTGTCAATTTGCATCGAGTGGTATGGGGCGTTGTCCATAATTATAATAGATGGTTCAGGGAGGCTACACAACATTGAGGTAAACCATTCAGTAAACTTTTCTCCATTCATGTCTTCATGATAGTCTCCAGTGGTTTTTGACGCAAAAGCCATGAGAGAACCTTCGACAAACCCGTTGATGGTTCCGGCGTGACAAATTATAAGTCGCGATCCTTTTCCTACAGGAACTTTGGAAGTAGATGCTGCTGTGTCATCGTTCCAAGAACGGCCTACAGTATGGTTAGCATTAAGCCATGTTTCATCCAAGAACACAACATTTTGCCAATTTTTGATTTCTTTCACTTGCCGTAAAAAAGTATACCTTGCCATCGCTATATCAAATCTTTCCATCAATATTTTGCGTTTGTTACATTTTTTGTATCGAAATCCAATGGTCTTCAAAATCTTCGTTAAAGAACTTTCCCCACCGAAGAATAATCCAGCTTCCTTCAGTGAATGCACCAACTTTTTTCTTGTTGGATACTCCTTCTGTAAATAGTAGCCGTAAACATGTCTTCGGATAGCATCGGCATCAAAGCTATCGATGCCTACGACTGGTTTTGCTCGTTTTCTCTTTTTTGGTGTGTGAAGTTTATTTTCTTCTGTGCCAGTCTCGCCATATTTTTTTTTAGTTATCCGTCTAACAGTTCGTTGTCCAATATTAAGCGCATCAGCTACGCGTTCAACCACTGACGTTATAGGTAAAATTGGCCCTCCATTTTGAGCTTCACGATCGAAATAGTTACGAAGGCGTATTAGGAACTCACGTGTCTGACTATTTAGAACAGTTCTCTGCGTACGTTCGGTCATATCGACGAAATCCACAACAAAGGGCTTGAACAGAGTCCAAATTAACGAGCAAGGGTCAACAGTAATGCAGTATCAATATTTGAAATCCAAAGCCAGGTCAAAACTATATCACAATCGCATTGCACTGACAGTTTATACTTTTCGAAGCAACGTCAATTCGAAACTGCTTTGTTTTGCATTGAGCATTGACGCGAGTTTGCCGGAGGTAGTAGTTGTGCTAGCCAGCGATCCTATGTGACGATCGTATTAGATTCCATTTTTAAAAATTTATTGATATTTTTTTGCGATTTCAGAGGTTTGTCCACATAGTGAAAATTGTTCATATTCACAAGTACATTCACCCCTTAAATGGTGCAAACTGATTTTTCTACACTTGTATACATTTAAGAAATCAATTTAATAAATAAATTTTGAGTCCTAAACCTAAAACTACATTCGATAAAATTTATGAATCTCTGCACATCACTATCGTCAATAAAGTAATACAATTATTTCCTTCAAAGTCGTTATCAATTAATACGGAACTTCATGAGCGGACAAACGTCAAACCGGCCATCATAGCGTGCCGCTAGTTTAATTAGGTAGGTAACTAGCAGTAGGCACAATGACATGAGAACGCATTCAGCGTCATAGTTTGGATATTAATTTATAACGGATTACCTTTACTTACCTACCCATATCTTTACCCATAAGCGGTGATATGTTAGTGGCTAAGACGTCGGCCTCCTATTTGGGGGGTCGGGGGTTCGATCTCAAGTACGCACCTCTAATTTTTCGGAGTGTGTTTTAAGTAGGTAAGTTAAATATCACCATACAAATAATGGTGAAGGAAAAGATTGTGAGAAAACCTGCATGACTGAGAGTTTTCTATGCCTAATGTTTTCAAAGGTATGTGAAGTCTGAGATGAGGGACTTTTGTCCTTCGCGGACAAAAGTCCCTCGTCTGCGTAGGCCCTTAGTTTGATGTTGAAATGACGGTTAAATCTACCATTATTTTTATCATTTATATTGATAATGTACCGATTTTGTATACTAATTAGTGAGAGAGAGTATAAATTTTCACGGTGGAGCTACATATGAATATTTCAGTGATTATATTGATATTATTTACAATATCTGGGGTTTTATCGTGTCATTAAACTGGAACCGGAATAGCTGTTTCGAAACGCGATAGCGAATTGTTAGTTTTATGTTGATGGTGAAAAATATTGAAATGGATTTTTGATGATCAGTATAAGGTAAGTATGTACCTACTTACGTACCTAAGTAGTCTATTTTTAACTATGCCAAATTTTCAAATTGTAGGGCAGATGGGTTTGAACAGGTTTGGACACGGGATGTTTGTAAATATACTTGCCCGTCCTGCATCTATGATCTAAGGGGGCCATAAGTCTGTTTAAATCCATAAGTCTTATTTCTTGAAGACTGTATAATTTGCTTTTCTTTTTATTTATTTTGAAAGGATAACCATTTTGTTTCTCTTTTATGTATCTACTTAATATTATAAATAGGGCTGACATGTAGAAAAAAAACTATGCCAAAGAGAAGTAAGGATAATGTGCTTACTAGCTACTAGCTAGGTATCACTAGGTGGGTATCAATCGACCCATTAATATTTTAAATGCGAAAGTGTGTTATGGTTTGTCCTTCCAACACGTCGTTTTTTGCATGGGTAAGAAGGCCTGGAGAGTGGAGAGTGGCAGAGACTACTTTTTATACATTGTATACCTAATATTATGTTTAAAGTAAGTACCTAATTTAAAATGAAGTTTCAAATCAATGTTTTAAATGAAAAACAGCAAAGAGATACTTACCTTCGATATGGAAATTTTTGCGATGAATTCTAAAATCGACAGTCCAGACTTCGGACAAAGACGCTGTCCTCTATAAATAACCTGAACGATATTCAATAAGCCCGAGGTTTATTCCTCCAGGAATAGCAGTCGTAAAGTTCGCAGACATACCTATGGACGGATCCTCGAATCACAATAACGCTGGAACTCAGCAGAATCCATAATCTTATTTTTGTACCGCACCGCGAAGCGTGAATTTCGCAATTATGAGAGCTTCGAGAACTATATGCGATTATTGCCTTACAGTCTGTATCTTTAGGTGCCACTATCCCTTGGAGAGACTTTCTCAAAATAAACATTTCTTGTCTGTACACGTGCGAATGTGGACTTTATCTCGGAGACGGAGAGTTACGTGGCGGGATCGGGCAGGTGGTGTGTGAAAGCGGACTCTTTGCGAAGGATGGAGGGCAGGTTATGCGTCGCAGATGTCGCCCGGCGAGATCCATTGTGTTCCCTCCTATAATTTTATCGAAGCTGATTTACGATCGATTGTTCGGCCGGTGGACAGTCGGCGAGGCGTGGTGTGCGTGCGCGCGCGCAAGTGTGCGTGATAGCTCCGTGCGTGCTTCTTCGGCCGTCGAGAGTTACCTGCAGATGGCGCTCGGAATCTGCACTCTCGCCACACAACGCTCTCGTAAATTAGGAAACGACGTCTCGGACCGTGTTCTTTTCAGCTTTATTTTATGCATCGGGAAATTACTGAGCCGTACTTAGGTTCAGCGCTCTTAACTTCCTTTTGTTACGAGTATGTGTAGCGAAAGCTCTCAATCATTATGTTTATATTATTTAAGCTTAGCACCTTGATAAAACTTCTATAAAAGCGTTACCTATGTTTGCAAATTGTTTTCCGGCACGGTTTAGATTAAGTTTCAATGCTCAATTGCCACTTGTTGGGCGCCTATTCGTTCAATCGATAGGGTGTAAAACAAGAAATTACAGGTGGAAACATAATGCGGCCGTCGTTACGTTTTGACAGACGTTTGGAAACAATAACACTGTGTTTTCATTCCCGACAACTCGACATTTTGTAAACACGGCTTCATTGTGTAACGGCGGAGTTTTCAAAGTTCGATGAAAACTCTGCTTAGTTCGATTCGGCGCTTGATTTACTTAATGATAAAGGGATGACTTACAAAATTCTCGAATAAATTGACTGAGCTGAAAGTTATATTCATAAAATAATATAAACGTAAGGCACGTTCTTGTTCGTTACATAACAGTACTTATCTACACATCTACAACTATCTAAAGCTAGGTAGGACTTAGGTTTAAAAAACGCAACGTTCGTTGCGTTTTTTAGTTGAAAGATTTACCTACCTATCTAAATTCTACTAACTACTTATCTCTCAATAGATCAAGTGTATACGAGTTAGACCATTCTGAGAGGAGACCCGTGCTCATTAGTGAGCCGGCAATAGGTTGATCACTTACAGGTTACCTACCTAATGTGGGTGAAGGCGAGCTAAAATTGTTGTGGAGCCAAGGGAAAGAGGCCACTTTGCGGACTTCTGCGGTTGTTATGTAGGTAACTACCTAACTTGCAGGGTTCAAAAGTTCCAAAGTTTGTTCTTTTGAAGAGTATTTTAAGTTTTAAAGAAAAATCATACAATTATCCCATCTGCAAAGCACAAAAATAATATGCGAATTTGGTGGCAACGGTTGCGACTAAAACCTCAACCACTCAGTTCTGAAATAACGAATTATTGATGTCTGTGGAACTTAGGGATAAGGATCCATTCATTATGATTACCGATTCACTACTGAGCACAGATCTCCTTTCAAAATAAGAAGGGTTTAGGTTAAGATACATATAGTCTGTCACGCTGATCCTATGCGGATTGGCAGACTTCACATACCTACTTTTGAGAACATTATGGAGAACTCTCAGACATGTAGGTTTTCTCACGATAATTTCCCTCACCATTAAAGCAAGTGATATTTAATTGCATAAAACGCACATAAGTAATTCTGAAAAGTAAGAGTTGCACGCCCGGGATCGAATTTCCAACCTCCCAAAAAGAAAAGACTTAGCTATCGACGCTCGCTAAGATCGCTAGGAACCATTGTACGAAATGAAAAGCTGAAGCCTTGAGGGTTTTGACCTTGCACTAAGAAATAACTAGGTAAAACAAAAGGCATAGCCCAATAGCAGCAGCAATGGTATCTCACAGCGGGAGCCGTCACGACCTTACTTAAAGGAATAACCGTTGCCACTCGCTCTCCTTAATGTCAAGGGCTCGGAAGACATTAAGGAAACGTATATCATTAACACTAAGAGAAAACATCATAAGCATGTAGGTACTAGGTAGGTACCTACTTATACCTATAACCATAGTACCTAATACCTAATAGGTATAATACGCGACAAGTCGTGATGGCAATCGGGGAGGGAACGCCCCGTACACCCGCACAGCTCCCGTGCTAACCCGGTGCAGGCGAGCGTTTGTGGCATATGTGGGATGTGCGGGGCGTCCCCCCACCTCATTCCCTGATTACCATCTTAACCTATCGCGTAGGTATAGGTAACTATACTACTTACCTACTACTATAGGTCTCTACGTTTATAAGTAGCTCCTTACCTGCATTCTTCATCTTGAACTTATCCTAGGCTATATGTACACTACAGCCTAACTATAAATGTGGGGTCAGCACAGCATGCCTTCTTCTTCCATTAATTTCTATATGTCGTCAACGCACTATCCACGCCTTTTGGCATACTTATCCCCTTTCATCTTTCATACATTAATCCATCCATCTCTTCTTATGGTCTTCTATTCCTAATAATATGCTAACTTAGATATATCCATGATCCATCTTCTAAGTCACCGGGCGTTACTTGCAAATCAATCGCTGTAACTTCAGAGTGGAGTGGAGCTGTGGCACAGCGGCTTTTTACTAACTATTTATTTAACAACATGAAGATGGGCAGTTCGCTTATCTGGGAAGCGACGTGTGCAGACACTTTAGCTGCATCCCACATTAAGGCGACCTCATCTGTGGCGGGTGCAGCGGCCACCAGGGCCAAAAGGGCGAAGAGACGCAAATATGAAAACTTCGATGGGAGCTTCATATTTGTGCCTTTTGGCGTGGAGACCTTGGGGCCGTGGGGCCCGAGCTCGAGCTCTTTTTTGAAGAAATTTTGAAAAGGGTTATCGAGTCAACCAGGGAACCCAAGAGCTACCAGCTACCTTGGACAAAGAATTAAGTAGTTTGGGTAATTCAAAGAGGTAGGTACTTAATACTGCCAGCATCTTGGGCACACTGCCTTAATGCGGTGGTCTGGGTAGGTTTTAGATTTAATTTCATTCATTTTAGTTTTAATTTTATATTTGTTATTTTAGTGTTAATTTAGATCTAAATACATTATTTATATTCAAATTATAGTAAAAGTAAATAGTCATTTATATTTTAACAACAACTAAAGCGTTATTCATTTTGTTACCTAAGCTACGGTTGAAATTTTCATACTCAATGAAAAATCAAAACACCATCACTATGCAAAAGTAAATAAGTTTTTGCAAAGAAACTGCCCTAGAAAATGTTGTTTCAAAAAGATCAGTATTTTATAAGTAGTACTTACAGATAAGAACTAGTTTCTACAACACAATAATAATAATAAATCAATATTATGAAAATATCTTATATGGAATGGCTATAAAATGCTCTGATATATGAGAGAGGTATGAAACAGCGCGTGAGTCAGAGATAAGCATATACTTTAGTATCGCTGAGATCACCTAGTTGCCTATCGGTTAAAACATACTTAGGTCCCCATATCCATTGTCTACATTTCTCTGCATTTCTCTTTGTTTAATTTCAAACAATCACGGTTAGTTGGTGCGTTAAGCTATTTGACCTTAGAGCCGTGATAGCGTAGTGATCAGGACGTACGCCTCCCATTCGGAAGGTCAGAGGTTCTATCCCGGTCACATACAGCTCTCACTTTACGGAGCCTTGTCTTTAACGCTGAAGGAAAACATCGTGAGGAAACCTGCATGCCTGAGAGTTCTCCATAATGTTCTCAAAGGTGTGGGAAGTGTGCCAATCCGCATAATATGGCCAGCGTGGCGGACTATAGCCTAAGCCCTTCTCATTCCGAGAGGATAAGTACCTGTTCTCAGTAGTAGATGGTTTGTGTAGTGCGCTGCTGAAACCAATTTCGGTAAACTGTCCAAAAATCTTACACGTTAGAATTTATTACTTGGCCTAGGGAAGTAACCAATTATCCACACATCATTTAAAGCATTCAAATATTTCATATTATTGAGCACCATTCTTGATCCATACTAATATTATAAATGCGAAAGTGTGTCTGTCTGTCTGTCTGCTATTTTTTCACGGCTCAACCGTTCAACCGATTTTGACGAAATTTGGTACAGAGATAGCTTGCATCCCGGGGAAGGACATAGGCTACTTTTTATCCCGAAAAATTAAAGAGTTCCCACGGGATTTTCAAAAACCTAAATCCACGAGGGCGAAGTCGCGGGCATCATCTAGTATTCTATATTTAGTTAGCTATAATTATTAGGTCATCTTTAAAGAATTCTACGTCCAATGAATGATTAAATGCTAACGAACACTTCAGACAAAACAATATTTCCTATCAATTGACTTTAGCGATTTTGGTACCTACCTACAACAGAATTAACCACAATATCAGTCAAATAAAATGTGAATAGAACACGTGGAGGGAAGTTCCGTAGGTCTTGAATAGGTTCTACGCTTGTGTGAGTTAGATTTGTGAATTGATGTCCTTCGGGAATTACTGGTTAGGTACCTGTGTATTTCAAAGTTCCTGTACCTATCTAACTACTTACCCATACCTACCTGTTAGTTGTTGAACACTTTAATGACATTTGAGGTCAGACTGTGGGTGGATGAAGACTTCTCTCTGGGTTGTATTCCTCATTTTAGAGGGTCGTGAGCCCTTTCTATTTAATTAATGGGTAGGGGTTTTCATGCGAAGATACTTGGCCTCCCGATCCTTCCGTATATACGACTGACTCTACGAAAACTAGGTACAGTACGCGGCAGAAAATAATGTACATCCACCTTTAGAAGGAGATAGCGGATTTGTAGAGAATTGTCTCCATCGTTGAGACCGACAAAACGCCATATAGGTATGAGTGACAGAAACAACGCTCTACTAAGCCGAAATCTCATTCTAAAGGTCGATGTACAATATTTCTTGCCGGCTACTGTACTCACTACATGTTTACTTGCTCGTACACTGAACCCTGTCATTTTACCTCCAGGTGCCTGCAGTTACCCTTCCAGCCATCGACGCGCCATTGATTGAAATGCACTGTCACAACTAGACCATCACGTCCTTCAAAGATTGACCTAATTTGCGAAAAGTTAAAATAATAGTATTATGCATAGGTAACTATTATCTGCAAAGTGCTCAACTACCTGCAGCTGCAAAGACCTCAAAACATTAGGGATACAAAAAAAAACAAAAATTAGACCTACATTTTTATTCATTAAATAGGGGTAAATTCCTCCTACATCAATGACAAATCCCGGTATATAGTCTAAACCTAGACCCAGAAATAAAACCTCTTTATAAAATAAGTTTAGTAGAGATATTATACTTCCTTAGGTATTTTTTGTCGTGGTTTATGTTAGTAAGATTCTTCAATTTTCATTAAGTATAATAAAAAAATTCGCAGTTACAGTAATAGCTTAGAAACAGGGGTGGCCTCAATTCAGTCCTTTGTAGTAGTAAAGCCGTAAGTAGAGTCCGTAGAGGAAAGCCAATTACGAAATTTAATCATTATAAATCAGACACTTTCAGGTCAAAGCTGCTCATTAGCCGCAGAAAAAATATAACAACTCATATCAGTGCTGTGTTTTATGCTAATTATTATAAATGAATGCTGGTAAGGGTTATTGTCCAGTGCGCGCGATCCGATGCTATCTGCTTCCGAGCGTCGCGCCGCTGTTGTTATGATAATAGCCTTAAGACACGAACTTTATTATGAAGGGTAGTATTTTGTGATCAATCAGTTTTAGTTCATTATGTCATGTAAAAATATACTAGTATGTTTCGCGAATATAAACCTCTTTATTTACTGAGCATCAGGTAATCTTCGAACACTTGGGTCTAACATACGGTACGGAGATGTGGACTTGTCGAGAAGTAGAGTCGAGATGCGACTAGTCGAGAAGAAGATTGATGCTCTGGAGACGAATGCTAGGAATCTCATGGACTGAATTTCATACCAACGTCTGTAAATTATTCGCCACTTATATTATACAAGAACTCAGCATCAAATAACGTGTTTTGGCGTTAGCACAGAGTCGCCTAAAGTTCTTCGGAGACGTCTCTCGTCCTGAGAATGACTCCATCGTGTGTCTTGTAGTGCAGGGAAAGGTGGAGGGCACTAAAGAGCGATTACAATCGCTTATACAATCATACAATCGTCCAAATTCGGTTGTGGGCGGTCCCTTGCACGAGTGTACCAGGCTACTTATCGGCCAGGAGGTAAAAGTGGCGAATGTGCATGAGTCGCATAACATTAGCCACCAAAGACATGACGACTGCTATACCAAGAGTGTTACGGCAAAGAAAAACCAGCCAAGTGGGAGTCAGGCTCGCGCACCCAGTGTTCCGTACTACAGTCGTATTTTTCAACATTTTGTATGATAAATCAAAAACTATAAAGCATAAAAATAAATGAAAATCTGTTTTAGAATGTAAAGATAAAGCCCTTAAAATCGAGTTCAGATTAAGGTTGTTAAATCGTATACTTAACATTTTTTTAAATCAAGCAATAATTTAACTTCATTGAAAAAAGAAATGCTAAAAAGATAAAAAGCACCTAAACGTGAACAAACAATAGTTCTCGTAAAATCCATCCGTTTTTCACTATCTTCATTGAAACGCGTGGAATTGTAACGGAGAAGAAAAGACGTTTCATCTTGGGCAACAATGGCGCAGGGACGCTATCACGGGTTATCACTGTGATAGATGGGGACCGAGCTTTTGTGGCGTGACAGATCGATGTGGACGCGATTGACCTTCAGTCCTTCAGAATCGATTAATCGTGAATTGATAGTTGCTACGATTGGACTACTTTATTGATACGATGGCACACGGCTTCAAGAGCACTGTCCCAAGCAACGAATTTTTTTAGTTGGTACCTAAAATAGGTCAAGTGCGAGTCGGGCTCGCATAGGAAGGGTACATGAAATAACACTTCTTTTTTTAATTTTCATGGCAGCAATTATGAGTATTTTTAGGGTTCCGTTCCCGAAGCGTGCCAACGGGACCTAAGACTCCGCTGTCCGTCCATCCGCCCATCAGTCTGTCAGCGGGCTGTATCTCGTGAACCATAATCGGTAGAGATTTGAAATTTTCACAGAATATGTACTTCTATAGCCGCTATAAGGAAAGATCGGTGAAGTGCGAGTCGGACTCGCACAGGAATGGCGAAAATATTGTACATCGACCTTTAGAAAGAGATAGCGGTTTCGTAGATAGGTATGAGTGACAGAGACAATGCTCTACAAAGCCGAAACCTTATTCTAAAGGTCTATGTGCAATATTTCTTGCCGGCTACTGTATGTAGCTCCACTAGGTAGGTACATACCTACCTATCACTTATGAGAATGAAGCTATACCAAGAAGCATTTACAGTAGCCTAAGGTTACGCACTTAAAGGCCTGGTTGTTTTATTTAAGAAACACATTGTTTCATTTGATATATCAAATCAGTACCGTGTAACGTTGTCCCGTACGAAAATATTTTGTAACAGAATCAGAGGTCCTTTATTCTGCCACATAAGTGCGTGCTCGGTAATTAAACATCGAATGTTTTGACTCCAATATATCAAAATGGTCTTATTGTTTTTGCTTCTGTGGGCACAGTAGCTTAATTTGCAATTCGATAACTTAGTTTTTTAAACAAGATTCATAACAATTATTGTAGATGTGTATCTGTTCTGTTCTACTTAGTAGTCACGTTGCATAGGTATAACTTTAAATAGGAGTCATAGGTCCGTATTCGTATCGTACGAGCACTTTTATACTAATGACAGGCTCCATATTATCTTCAAGTGTCGTTAAGTACATATAAATAGATTTACCCGTTTTAACAAAAATCTAATTTGTGATATTGTGTACCTGCCTTGTTACGTCTTTGTTGTATATCATCGGTTCGCCAAAGAAAATAATAGATACGCAAACGATAGACAAACGGGTTAATTTATAACATCCCTCTTTTTGAAAGTCCAGTAGTTAGGATGTCGGCCTCATATTGGGCCGGTCCGGAATTCGATCCGGGGCGGCAAGCACCTCTAACTTTTCGGAGTTAGGTATGTGCGTGCGTGTAGCGAAGGAAAATGTCGTGAGGAAACCTGCATGCCTGAGAAGTAGTAGAAGAAGAAGAAACATCAACCCATTACTGGCTCACTACAAAGCACGGGTCCTTTTTCAGAAGGATTTGGCCATAGTCTACCTCGCTGGCCAAGTGCGGATTGACAGACTTCACACAGCTTTGAGAACATTATGGGTAACTCTCAGGAATGCAGGTTTCCTTATAACGTCTTCCTTCACCGTTAGAGCAAGTGAAGAAGCAAGAGAAGTTTAATTGTTTAAAACGCACATAACTCGAAAAGTTAGAGGAGGTAATCACGGACCGCCGACTAGGAGGTCAACGTCTTAACCACTAGGCTAGTGCTATAATAATGTTTTCACTGATATAGATGTAAAGTTTTTATGTATTTCCCGTATTAACACAATAAACAACCATTGTTCTGATCGTAGCGGTGCATCGTAAAGAGCTAATTGGTGATAAAGCCGACTAATTGGTCGCGGCTATCGGCGCGAGCGCACTAATGGAGTTTCTTTACCTCCCTTAATAGTCTGTGGCCGATAAAAGATATTTGATTTTTTATTTCATGCATAAAATATCATGGTACTTGCATACCTTTATATGCAAGTATCATGTTGTTTAAGGTTTCAATTTGAACTTCAAAAAAGCAATTCTCATCCCTTGTAAGTTATATTACGCATGACTTACCTGTTATGATACTGTTTTCTCGTATTTTCTATAGTTTCACAGTACCTAGTGTTAAACTAATTTCTTCGAATGAAATGCCATAAAAATAGAAATTCATTGATTAATTTTGGGTTCCATATTTAGGTACTAGGAGAATTTCTAGTCATAGGTTTTTGGTTTTGCGATTGATACGAAAATATTAAAATACTCATTTTACAAGAAACTTTTATTAAGTACCTACGTTGATTTCGGTCATAGACCTAAGAATATTATAATTACTAATTAAGTATTTGTTCTAAGTAAGACTTGAGATTTCGGATTGATATACCTAAGTATTCTAAAAAAAAGTTGGAGGTAGGTTTTAAGAAGGTAGAATAGCTAGCTAGTAGGTACGTAAAGAACCTAACTCACCCACCCTAAACTAGCGCTCTAGCTCAAAGTTCTAAAAGCAGCTGAAGTAACTCTACCATAACATTCTACATTTATTAAGAACATTAAAAATAATAAATTCTACATCAAGAGTAGGTACGCCATAAACCTTCTAAGAGACGAAAATAAAATAGGTTAAATATTTTTGATAAAAGTTATATCGTTATAAATGCTTATTAAGGGCCATAAGGCGGAGTCACTCGGGCTTCGTGACTTTTGACTTATGGCTGACCGATCTCCGATGCGTGGCCATTCTAACCATTCTTTGATACGGATCAAAAACTCGTGGAATGAGCAGCGAACGATAAATAAGACTACGTATTTAATTATAATCATTTTATTGTAAGCTAATGGCTATAGTAAGTACCTACTCTGTAGTTTTGTATAAATGAAAGCTATGGAGACATTTCATGAAACCATCCTACGTAGAGCATGTGAATTTAAATCTTATGGAGTAAGTGTAAAAGCTTAGAATAAGTAATAACCTTGTATAATAACGTATGCTTACTCTTGTTCTTACTAGGATGAAGAAAATAAAGTGGAGAGGATAGGACAGTTATTAGTTAAAGTAGTCTTAAAAAGACAAGTCTCACTGTCTCAGACGAAAAGTAAAGTACAAATCACATTAAACGCACTGCATCAAATCGCGTGGATGCACCCGCATGCTGCATTAGCCGACCGCATGCGCCCAATGGAGAAAATGCGCTGGAATGCAAGCGCATGTCGTCGGATGCTGCAGCATGCTTCCGCATTTTTGAGCGATCAGACGGTGCCACATCGCAGTTAGTCACATTCCTACCATGTGGATCGCATGATCGCATCCGATGAAACTTGACTGGATCCGAAAGCACACGACCGCGTGCGACGCCGCCTAGGGCTAGCATGCAGCGGGCATACCATTATTGCAGCCGACTTCGTTTGCGATGCAAATATGAACTTTAATATTGTGTTGATACTTTTTAATTTCCTTAACTGCAGGTACCTAGAATGCGTTGCGATTCGATGCGGCGCGTTTGATGTGAATTGTACTTTATTTCACTAATCTCACCATAATCTCACCTAAAAATTGCCGTTCTGCCGTGCAGGGGTGTCGCGTCGAGTTTTGTGACGACTTCTATTCCGTCGTCCGGCGTAACTTGGGGAGGTATACAAAGTATTTTATAGATTAGAGTCCATTAAATCTACCCAAAGAGGAACACAAGAAATAAAACCTACTACATAAAAATCTAAAAAAGACAAATAAAAATATTTTTTTTAATCAATTTTTAATTACAAATAAACTATTAATAAACTTAAATCTAAAAAAAACAACATTAAATTAAAACTTGCAGCGGCCATCAGCGCCGAACAGGCCAAAAGGCGCAAATATGAAAACCTCGATGGGAGCTTCGTATTCGTGCCTTTTGGTGTGGAGACCTTGGGGCCGTGGGGCCCGGGGGCTCGAGCTCTTTTTGAAGAAATTGCGAAAAGAGTTATCGAGTCAACCGGCGACCCGAGAGCTGGCAGCTACCTTGGCCAAAGAATTAGTTTGGCCGCTGCGGTGGTCTCGATGAGGTTTTAGATTTAATTTAATTTATTTTAGTTTTAATTTAAAGACAAATTGTAAGAAATAAAAAAAAAAATGGTACGGGTTTACTATGTGCGGATAAGACAAACTAAAGGCGTTTAGTATGCATTGCGTCGGTTTACGTGAGTAAGGGTAGTTATGGGACCAAGAGAGCGAGGCTTTAATGGCTGTAGCTAAACGCTAAGTATTTGCTGAAGGTGAAACGGACTGTAATTAAAATTCAATTTGCACAAATCAACAGAACAAAGGAAATCACTAATGACCGGCTTTCTTTGTTTATCTCTGATTAGACATTATACCACTGAACTGGTAATATAGTAAGATACAAGTAAGTAAGTATATAGGTACCTACTTATACGCTGGAAGAGAAGTGCCATCCAAAAAATAATAATACCTATTATAAGTAGCCGGGATTTTATCTCAACGTTATAAAGTTTTTTATATTTCCCCGTTTACAAACAAAACAAAATATTCACGATATTAAAGGACCCTGAAATAACCCGGAAGAAGTCGCCGGCATCATCTAGTAGCTGTACTTATAAATTTCCCTCCACATCGGAAAACCACCCCTCTGTGCAATTCAGGCTTCCTATTCAAATTGAATATTTTCGCACTGTTGAGACAGTAGCTATGAGGGCCTGTCTACCATTTTCCACTTTCCTGTCGAAATTCCTAGGATTTCCATTTATTCCATTTGATGTGATTGTTTATTGAGTGTGTACACGAAAGGTGAAGAATTTTTTGAGGTTAAGATATTTAAGCTATAGTATTTAGTACCTACTTAGGTACACTTTTTATTTGCCACAATGTTAACATACAAGTTTTCCTCGCGATTTGGTCCACTTAAATTTTCCAGATAATGATTCTGTGATAGCAACATTTTTTTAGGGTAAGGTATATTCAATACATCACTACCTAAACATACCCCTTTCCCCTTTTAATAAATAAATTTAAAAAAGCAGTCCAAGCACAACCAATGTGATAATGATTTCTCGTAGCTTTTTATCAATGTAGCTTTATTGCATTACAAAATAAAATATCATTGTTAATAACGTCCAAGTCTCAAGTAGGTAGAAAGTATCAAAGTGAAATAATTTACAGAGTCAAGTAGTTCTCGTAGACGCTTAGACAGTGGTTATATGAAGGCTTATCTGTTGACTCATTCCGCTCCACTTTCCACTTTCGTGTCGGTATTCACGGAGTTTCCATTCCTATATTTAGTAGGTACATTTGGAATGATTGCCTATTGACTGTGTACACGAACGGAAACGAGCTTCTTTTGGACATTCCAATCGTTAGGGACTTTTTCTTACTTTTTTGGCGAAAGAATCAAGGACCTGTTTATTAAAAAATGATATATTTTTTGCTAAATCAAAGGGATTGCCTTATAGGCTCTTAATATTAAAAAGTCAAAGTCTATTTGTATTTTGTAGTAGGCAGGAACTATACCCACGCAACGGTTCGAAAAAAAACATGAAAAGAGCTGCAAGATGAGCTGGGTTAGATGTCATCTGAAGCCTCCATGAGTGTAGATAATAAATATGAAAATATGCTAGGTTTGTGACTCTACCACCGCCGGTTCGGAATGATCATTCTACTACTAGAAGAGCCCACAAGAAACTCAGCAGTTGCTCTTTCCAAATCATAAAAAGTTACAATATGTAACAAAACAACTATACCTAAATGAGACTGAATGAGAATCGTTATCTTATGTCTCTTTAAACGTACTCTTATAAATTTATAATTAATAACTATTTAAGTAATCTGTAAAACAAAATTGTAATCCTATTTGGCCTTATTTTCAGTCTGTTATTATGTAAAATTATATTGTATGTATCGCTGTTGATTGCAAATAAACGAATAAAAAAAAGTTAAAATATCAGGGCGTACCCTGTTACTTTTATGTAGGTCGTACTAACGTAGGTACCTACCTACGGCTTAGGTATTAACCTAAGTTAGGATGAAAGGTGAAGCTGTTGTGTTGGTTTTTGATCCATTAACTAGTAAGTAGGTAACCACAGCAACTTAGGCAAGTATAGAAAACACAATAATAATTAATTTTGCTCCAAATTGATGTCTAATTAGATGAACACATAAAATAGGTACACAAATAGGTTAATATTTTTGTTACACACAAGATGTTATCAGCTTTTAACGAAACCTGAACGTCAAACAATAATTTCATTTTTATTACATCTTATCAGGATCTAAGGCGAGCGACTTTATTTATCCTCAAATCAAAGCCAGGCTAGCGCATGGTAGTTAATTAGGTGGCAGCGGTCACGCATGTCCCTGACTATGGTACTAGCCTATCTCAGCAGCGAACACATTTTCTTCATTAACCTGTCCGCCTCCCATGTTTTTCAACGTCGTCGTAAAAAGCTTAAGGTCTTTTCATATTAGAATATTCGCGTGTGTGCCGGCGTAAATCACTGGATTGTCACTGTGGTCGACTTATAATTTTATTGTCGGACGAAGGCGACACGACAGCGTGTCACGCGAGGCGAGAGCCTCACACGACACTACGGATCAGCTTTTATTGTCCGACCTCTAATTACGGAGTTGTTTCGAACTAGATCTCGACTTAGATTGCGTCTAGACTGGCCATTGGGCGGTCCTTTCGTGAGAGATTAATTGTGCTTGCGGCAATATTAAATGGATGCTTATGTTTTTTGATGGTTTGCGCTCGGCTAGCTTTACGTCGACAATGGGGCCAATTCTCTGGTACACAATTTCTAAACTAAACTAAAATGGCACGTCTAAATCTATTGCTATCCTTTTCATAATGTTGTTTGCGGAAAAGGATAGCACTAGATTTAGACCTGTTAATTTAGTTTAGTTTAGAGATTATGTACAAGAGAATCGGCCCCATTGATTACTTTATGTTGAAAAAAGTGTTCTACAAAAGTTAATTAGTATAAATAAATTGTAAACACTCCTTCAAAACTCCTGTAAATACTTCTTGCTCATATTAATATATTATATGAGAAAGAATTATAACTCTGGTGAGTTAAGTTTTCAAGTTAAAAACTGTCACACCAGAATTACGTTAATGGATAAAAAATACGCGAACGCAAATAATATTTTTATGTACCTAGGTAGTCCTACAAGTTAAACGTGATAAGTTACTAAGGCCGGAGTGAACTAGATTGAGGGAACTCTCGGTTTGATCCTGAATCGACGATAATATTATGTCAAAAGGCTATGGGTGAAATCAAACAAAAATAGACGATTCATAGGCTACCTAGCGTAAATGTAGGGACATTTGACGCCTGTCAGTGACGTCGAAGCCTTAGTTTCGTTACAAGTTCCCATTGTCGTGAACTGTGCAAAGGCCTCAGGTATTGGCCTCAGGCATTACCTTCAAAACATATTCTGTGAATTAACTGCAAAAATAAAAACATAGATGATTACAGACAGATACAATAACAATATTATACCTATGTACTTGCTTGGTACTTGATCACATTGTATTTCGTAGTTATATTTGTAGATAATTAATGTCCTTTTCCATGTTAATAACTGTTCCGTGGAAAGACTATGGCGTCTGAAAGTAGGCTGTCCACGCCCCTCCATGCGGTTATTATGCGACAGGATGCCGAGCGCTCTACGTAATAGGTGTCATTACTGTGTCGGTCAGAAATTGCTTCACTATCGGACGAGTTATCACGGACCACGGTCACTTTATAGGTCCAGATTACAGGCTTTTTATATTGGCAGTTATGTACCCACTTCATAGGCTTCGCTATTAGTACCCACGTACCTATGGGCAACTTTCTTGTTTCATAAAATTGAGAAAAAATCCAAAACGACTTAAGAGTCCGGAAGACCGGAAATTACCTTACGGCCTGCATCTTTATTACAATTAAAAAAAAACTGAAAACTTTAAGAGTTAGGAACTCTTACGTAATTGCTTGACTTACTCACTAATAAAAATCCAACTTCTTTTGTACCTATAGAGCGCGTTCGAAGGACACTATGGACACTACATTGTAATTTCGAACGCGCGACCAACGTCCGCCACCGACATTAGCCTCAGAAGAATTTAGGCATAAGGGGAAAAGGGTGAAACTAGTCAGGTACATTCACCTTCGGTGGCGTTGTAGCCGCTATCATAACATTCATTATCATGCCTGGAATATGAATGAAGCATAAATTAAAATTAACGCGCCTCAAATTCATATTCATTTATTGCATAACATGTATAGCTGCGTATTTTTATATTAGATATCTATTCTGTGGAGGCCACGATCAATATTAAAGATTTATCTAATTACAGTTTTTGTTTTAAACCTTGGCTTAGCCCTCCTGAAATATTAATAAAGTTAACCCGTTTTATCAAAGTTAAATGAGTGGTTACTTAAGTTTATAAATTCTTGAGGGACGTACGGTACACTACAACGTAGGTATATCGTCCAATTGAGCCAGTCGATAATTGGATGGATTACCGGCTTTGGAGGTCCGAACCTGGTGCGCGATTGCGATATAATGACAGCTACAATGTCACGATCGCAATTACCTCTGATTAGTTGACGCTCGCTCACTATTGGATACAAATCAGTGTTGCAACAAGAATAGCACAAATTCAGCTAATCACAACAATTGAGATTGTAATAATTATTATTGATGCAGGTTTTACGAAATCGCCCTACGGGTCTCTTCTTTTTTTCCGTGCCCCACAGAGCCGTCCGTTGCATAATAATTTATCTCTAACATCTCGTTATAATTTAAACCTGAATCGAAATCTTGTAATACTCTTAATTTATAATAGTAAACATATATTGAGTTATGACATTCGATCTGGCTCCATTGCACACATTTGAGTATTATTTATTGTCATATTATTCCATACTATATCATATCATATTATTATTATCAAAATCAAACACCCTGTGGTTTTTCCCATTAAAACAATCTCTATCTCAAATGTTTCGCATGACGTTGATCATTTATTATAATTGAATATTATTCGCAAATCATACACGTATTGTTCCAAAGTGTTGAAATAAATCTATTTCTAGAATATTTAAAGACTGGAAGTGACATCTATTTTTCTATCAATTCACTTACCAACAAGTTAAGTAGTTTTTTTTTGTGAAGAGGATCTTCATTAGAATGACAAATAAAAATATAACTACAGTGATATTGTTTAGAAAACAATAGATTACCTACCTCTAAAACTAACTATAATATAATTATGTTAAGAACAAAAACAAAAACCATCCATCATAATGTTTTCAGTGTTCCGTAGCAAAATCCTGTAGTACCTAAGTAGTAGGGAAAAGAACCCTTATAGTTTCATTCCTTATAGTGCATTTGTCTGTCTGTGTGTCACAGCTATTTTAAACATTAAGTATTACAGCTCTAAAGTTGAAATTTAGCACAGGATATAACTTCTATGATCGCTATTTATACAGAGGCATATTAAAATTTTGATAAAAAATATTTTTTAAGGTAGGTAGGACCTACCTCCTGAATATGTAGAGTCTGAGACAAAAACAAAAATTTTGTGCGTGTATGTGTGTGTATGTGACATCTCTTTATATACCTAGGGATTTTAAAATCATTTAGGTAGACCGTAGTGTTCGTTTTTAGTAATAATATTAATTAATCTTTTCTAGTAACTCTACATTCTCGTTTTGCCCATTAGTTCATTTTAGGGGTAGATGATGTATCAGATAGGGAGGTCAAGTGTCCCCCGGGGGGTGAAATGTCCATAAAAGGGGGTGATTTTGACCGCGCAGTCAGATCGAATATGATGATAAGAGCCACGGCGGAAAACAAGACAGCAATTTTATGTACGACTCAGAGCTCCTTAATTGACTCGCAGATAACCATCACGCAACATTACGTATTGAGTTTTAATTATTTTCAAGGGGGAGACTAAGTGGTTGTTTACATTGGTCGGGGAAATTGAATTTTCTTTGTAGGAATGAAGACAAAATACTTCAGACACAATACAATTGCTGCATAATACTGCACAAGGCATCTCCGTCTGTTACCTATAAATATTTTGGGGCACTAAAACTGTTTGTTTACTCCAACAGAAAGAAACTCCATGCAAACGATGTCGGGAGAAATAATTAGTTTATCCAGGGCCATCTTAGGGTACCCAGTCTCCTGAGTAGGTACATCGGTTAAGACGCTTTTTAGAAAGGCCTGGAATATGTATTTTAAACAATTGATTTCTAGAAGAGTGAAAAATAGATACCTAAGCTACAGCTGAATATACCCGTGGGAAGCTGGATGCAGTCAGAGATAATCTCATTCTGTAATAATAATCATCACAAATTCTAATAAGATTTCTAGGTAGGTATGTGTTACAAGAAACTTATCGTCACCATCATCATCAACCGATAGACGTCCACTGTTGTAGGTCTCTTGTAGGTACCTCCACACGCCACAGTCTTGCGCCGCCTGAATCCAGCGGCTCCATGCGACTCGTCTGATGTAGTCCGTCCACCGATCCAGGAAACTTATATGTTTTTATATTCGGAAGGAATGAGGATGGGAAGAACCAAGTTGTAAGTAATACCTACCCAAGTACCCACCAATAATACCTACTTACAGTACGCGGCAGTAATTAATAATGTACATCGATCTTTAGAATGAGATTTCGGCTTTGTAGAGCGTTGTCTCTGTCACTCGTACCTATGTGACGTTTTGTCGGTCTCAACGACAGAGACAATGCTACGAAACCGCTATCTCTTTTTAAAGGTCAATGTACATTATTTTCTGCCGCATACTGTACCTATTCTGTGTGAAAAACGTAAAAACATCACTAATACGAGTACAAGTGGAATGTTAAGAAGGGTGGTACCTACCGTGTGAGGCTAAGCTCAACACGATGTACACTCGTAGTTCGTACCCATTGCCGATAGGGTAGTTTTATTGCCGTCACCAGATGGCGTGTGTCATTTAGTGCACCCATATCTTATAGTTCCTTTGACCTTTGATTTTCTTGACACCATCTTGTTGTGACCTCTCTCACCCTCTGTTGTGATAATAGAATAAGAGGGACACCGAATAGATTATTATGCTGATTTTTTTCCATTACAATTATTAGTTAGTTAGCTTTTGATTGCAATTTCACGTCGTGGTAAGTGATGATATTGTAGTCCACAGTCTACTGTCTACTCTAAGATGAAAGCGGGCTAGGCTAGCCTGGAAAGGATATGCCAGATTTATTTTCAACCCAATACTTATCACACCACTAAACCATAACTCTAAACAACTCGGCGGCACGACTTGGGGTGGTAAATAGCCACGGCCGAAGCCTCCCAATAGACCAGAACAAACCAGAGCCAACATATACCTACGCAACTAAGGCATAACAGCTTTTCAAACTACCCCTGCACTTAGACGCATAGGTATACGGCCTATAGTGAAAAAGTACCTAAGCAGTTCTCTTGTACTGACCTTCAGATAGTATTAAAATTAAATAGGTACTTACCTACAAAAATAGGGATCGTAACGGTAGATACTCTACCTAAAGTTCTAAGGTCAGATGTCAAGAAAATCTGTTGCAATGTCAATAAATCGTGCGCCATAACAATATCATCATTTACTTGCAATCTGGGGGGATCGTATTGGACAACGTTGATAAATGTTAGGGGTGGAGAGATTCTTACTAGAAAATAAAAAAATAAGTCGGGTTATCACTGATTTTTTTATATCACGTGACTATTACTATGACTATTTTATAGTTGGCCTTCAAAGGAGCATGGCCTTCCATGGTCCACCCACCTTATCATTTTTATAATGAAGATTATGTCACAACCTAAACCCATAAACCCGTAAAGCTAGGAGTGTCTGTCTTCAAAATACGGATGTGTTTCAAATAGCGGATAACAAGGTAATTTACGTAGAACTTTAGCATGCGGTGCGCCAACCCAAATTAGGACAATTTCAGCTAATGACGCCCAATTTTGACTTTCATAGCTTTGAAATTATCATGCTTGGAATATAGGTAGAACGTACGAACTCAATTTTCGTAACGAACGTAACGAAAATAGAGAAAACTTTTTAAAAGAATGTCTACCTTAGATACAGATTTTTTTAGTTTGGCCAACTAAGTACCAACTACCAACTACCTATAGGTACTTATCTCCGCTTAACAACCTTGCTGGCGCAGTGGTGAGTGCTGTGGTCTTATAAGTGGTAGGTCCTGGGTTCGATTCCCGACAGGCGTCATTTGGGAAATTATAATTTCTAAATTGGCTCTGGTTTTTTTAGCGGTAGGCTACGGCCGTGGATACTTACCACCCTACTGGAGTGCCGCCAAGCAATTTGGCGTTCCGGTACGATGCTGTGAAACTAGAGGTGTGGGTTTAATAAAACTGCCAAACATCTTCCAAGTTAGCCCGCTTCCATCTTAGGGTGAGATCTATAGAGCGCACTCTGACTTAGCTTAGACTCTCACATAAATCTGTCTCGTTTTAACTCAATCTTAAGTCGAAGTGCGCTCTATAGATTTCAGCCTTAGATTGCATCAGCATTTACCACTAGCTGAGATCGCAGTCAGGGGTTACTTTGTAACGAAATAAAAAAATCAACTAAGGCAGGATCTATCGATTGGTTAAGTTCGCCTACGCCGTAGCTTTAAAGCTACGCACCGATGCAGCACTATATTGATATCAATCCCTGAAAGTAAGGAAGACGTAAATTACTATTTACTAAACTAGATGATACCCACGACTACGTCCGCGTAGATTTTAAAAATCGCGTTAAAGAAAGTTCCCACGGATTTTTCGAAAGCCCGTCAACGCGGATGAAGTCGCGGGCATCATCTAATCATCATCCATGCCCCACACTAATATAAATCAAAGTCATAAAGGCATGAATACATTCTAATTTATATTTCGATGATTCTACTTAAACTTTCCAACATCTTACCAATCTTACTCAAAGATTTAAGCTCGTTTTCTCTTCAATAATTATATCCGAAATAATTTCAATTTCCATGAAGCGCGTTTATAGTCGATTTCTCGAGCGGCATCTGGCAGATCTTGACGACAACTCGCATTCGAGTTATTGTTATTAATTAGAGGCTGGGATTAATTAAGCAGGGCGCCAATCACGTCGTCATCCGTTCCCCGATCCATGCCAGTCTTGCCGAACGTCTTTGTTAACATCGCGCCACAGACTTGAGAAAGCGCAGATAATCCCGACTTTATTGTTCAACATAAATACATTGTACTAATAGCTGACAAAAAATAGTTTCAAATGGGGTGACAAGTGAAGAGCTTATAGTCTGCGACAGGTTGAGATGGCAATCGGGGTATGAGGCGGGGGACGCCCCGTACACCCGCACGTCACTCGCGCTCGCCCGCAACGGGTTAGCGAGGTGGCTGTGCGTGGGTGTTCGGGGCCCCGATTGCCATTTCAACCTTTCGCGTACTATATCTACCTACTCGTATTAATAATTTTACTTTAGTCCTAATAAAACAAAATAAGTACTTAATACAATCATCGCATCCATTCTGATAAAAAGTTTGCATGGCCAAATAGTCGCGCGATAGTCGCACGATAGATGAAACGCTAATTGCTTTGTAGGTAAGTACTATGAGGATGCTTAAATAGAACCACAGGAATACTTTTCCTAAGTTCCCGCTTGTCTTTCGTACAGCAAAATACGACTGTAGTACGGAACCCTCCGTGCGTGAGTCTGACTCGCACCTGGACAGTTTTTTTTCCAATGACACATAATTTGATAGTCATATCTATAACTCTCTATACTCTTCCTATTCGAGACGATAATGAAGTGGTATAATTTTAATCGTGCGCGAATTGGCACTGTAATGTCGCAGCCACGTGGCGCCACGTTACGGCTCCTATCCGAAACTCATGCTTCAGCTCTCAAGAAAAGTTTCTCCGTAAAACAATTACCATTCAAGTAACTGCCCCTCTGCAAATTTGGTGATAATCCGCTTATTTTATTGGACAAGACGAATCCTGGAATGTTTTCATAACCTTTGATAAATAAATTTGGATGACCTTTGATTTTGAATTGAAGACGGCCTGGCGCAGTGGTCTGGTAAGTGGGAGGTTCCGGGTTCGATTTCCGGTAGAGGCAATTTGGGAATATTTATTTATAAATCTGGTGGAAGATTACGGTCGTGGCTAGTTACCACCTTACCAGCAAAGCCATGCCACCAAGCAATTTACCGTTCCGGCAAGATACCGCGTAGAAGCCGATCAGGTTACGGGGTACGAGTTATGATACTGCCATAACCCTTCCAAGTTAGCCCGCTTCCGTTTAATAGGCATCATCACTTACCTATCACCACTACTTATCATAGTCAAGGGCTAACTTGTATCGGAATAAAAAAACTTTGATGCTATAATTGGTGATTAAGGTGATAGTTCAGTTTAATGATATTACGTTACGTTGTCGTAAAGGGCAAAAATAATGGGAAGGGGGTAGGTTACGTAGGGGTAGGTTTTAATAATAAATAGGTAGGTACCTAAAGAAAATATTTTCTTCTGTAGAATATAGATAATAGGTATATGGCATTATAATAATTTCTATAAATCACGTTTTACCTACCAAAAAAGAGCTTTCCAAAAATTAAGAAGAAATTAGTAAAGTATCATAATTGTTGAGATAGGTACTAAATAGGATAACCAAATGCCCAAGTAGGTATTTTCTTTTGTTCATTAGCACAATTTAAATTAAACACTGATATAATCACAAAATTTTGTAAACCTAACAAATAGCATGCAAAAATACTAGGCTCACAGTCTTTCAGTCACTTTAATTGTTGAATCGCGCCTCCCCTGTACATCAGGCAGTCACATTAAAAACGAAAATTCTTTAATTCCTTGTGCAATTAACATCCAGGCCGACTTGAGGCAACGCCAAGTGTCATCGTAAGTTTCAGAACGCGTCATTAAGGGCATCTGCAGCGCGGTAAATAACGAAAAAAAACCGGTCAAGTGCGAGTCGGACTCGTACACGAAGGGTTCCGTATCATATACTAGCTTAAGCTCGCGACTTCGTCCGCGGGGACTGCACTAGCGGGTTTCTACTTCTTCTTTTCTTAGCGGATGCCTACGTCATAATAGCTATCTGCTTGCCCGAAATTTCAGCCCGATCCATCCAGTAGTTTGAGCTGTGCGTAGATAGGTCCGTCAGTCAGTCAGTCAGTCACCTTTTCCTTTTATATATTTAGATAAAACTTTTATGTGCAACACTGCAAATTAATGACCGACAGCGCCTTCTATTTATATGTGATTTAAGTAAACTAATTTCCTATTTATTCATGAACATTTTTTTTTGTGTTATGTAACCACACGCTCATGGTTTTTCTACTTGTACTATGAGACCTAGTATAACCTACCTACCAAACATGATTCTAGGTTGATGGGAAGTACCCTGTGTTAGGCTTTATGACAGACAGACGGACAGACAAAGTGATCCTATAAGGGTTCTTTTTTATCTCAAGATACGGAACCCTAAAACTCAACTAGGGGATGGAGGGGGGTAGGGGAGAGATGAGAGATTTTATTTAACAAAGTCTATATTAACCCGATGCAATTAGAGAACGTTAACGAGCTGCCCGTAATGACGGGGGTGTAATCTCAAAGCGCTCGCTATGCGGTTATCAGGTTAGGAAAGGAATAGTGTTACGTTACCATGCGAAATATTAAAATTTGTGTGCCTAGTTACTTATAGGTGAATTACCCCACAACCTGGAAATCTTTCAACACTGAGTGTATTGATTTAGAATTTAGATTAGGTAAATGCTGATTTTTCAATTGCCACATAAAATTTAACTGATGAGTTATCAACTATTTAATATTTACCTATAGGTACATACGTTATTGAAATTTTAACATTTAGGGCCGATTTTTCAATTATCAAATAACCTTTATCTGAGGAATTGTTGACAGGTTTCCTATACAACAACTGTCAAAACATCATTTTTTCTCTCTAATAAACATAATCTGGTGATTGAAAAATCGGTCTCTATAGAATTTAGATTAGATGTGAAGGTCTGTTTAAGTTCGAAGGATAGGACTGAGGTTTTCAATGTGGTTTTTCTGCCAATTATTTACTTTGAAAAATCACTTCTTTACCTATAAAATCAAAAATTATAATTGTATAATTAGGATACCCTTAGTAGTTTAGTTCTCACATTATCGGCACTCCGTGCACTATTAACATTGGCATATCGATTACGCGACCTTGAAGTTTTCATACATCTCAAAATCGTCCAATGCGCCTGAAGAAGTATTCACATCAATAGGTCAGTAATTCGAAATTTTATATAAAAGTCGCACGATTTCTCCACGATTTGAGAATAAGCCCCACGCGTTTGCGTTGACACATTACCAGAGAGTGATGCGAATTCAAAGCTGCCGCCTTTGAATATAATAATCGTTAGAGCTGGCTATTTATTGTTTAATTAACCCCGCTGGCCGCCATTTGCCTTCCGTTGGCCATTGTTTATATAATTTCGAGACGGCAGAATTGGAAAAGTTTAAAAAATGCCGCTAACGATATCGCTTTTTTGGTGTTTGGTGCAAAAATTTGAAAGAACACCAGCCATTTTAGCGTTATTCTATTAACTAATTATTGAAGCAAAAGTTTAATTTCCTAATCTACTAAAACAGATCAAATCTATATGGTGCAACATGCAGTATGACGAGATTGATATATCAAAAGTATAAGCAATAAAATATGGAAGTGTGTTTGTTTGTTGGTTTGTCCTTTAATCATGTCGCAACGAAGTAACGGATTGATGAAATTTTTGCGTAGTTATAGTCAAAGTCTCAGGGAGTGACATAGGCTACTTTTTATCTCGGAAAATGAAAGAATTCCCACGCGATTTTCGAAAACCTAAACCTTTTTCAAATAATATTAGGTAATTTAATTTAGTAGCTACACAAACGAAATAAAGAAGCCATCTCACTTAGTTACGTAATAATTATTTGTACAATAAGGACTTGTCTCAAGCAAATTGCCGACGACCTACAAGTGTTAAGGGCGAGAGATCAAACGCTTCTTTGTTTTATCTGCGCTGATATTAGAAGGTTTCTCTTTACTTCACCTTTGCATTGTGAGGATAAATAAAAGAACTAACAGCGTTTTTACTTGATATTAATAAATAAATAAAATAAAAAAGCCTTTTATTCATCCTTAATAAATTATTAAACAAATAATTAGTTGACAAAAAATAATTAAAATTCACAGCTATATAGATCAATTTACTTGTGCATGCATTAGTTAATATTTATTATTTAATCTTAAAATATAATAATTATTAGAAATGTCATTATTTGTTTTCTTTTTATTTTAAGGACCCCTCAGCGAGAAAGGCCTCCTCCAGATTTTTCCAGGTCTTCCTGTCTAGAGCCTTTTTTCTCCAGTTTATACCTCCTGTTTCTTTAATTTCATTTTCCCAACTTTCTACAGGTCTACCTCTCTTTCGTTTCCCAACTGGGCCACGCCATTCAGTTACAGTATTTGTCCATCTTTTATCTGTGAGTCGAATAACATGACCAGCCCATTTCCACTTTAACTTCATGGCATGTTTTAATGCATCAATAGCTTTCGTTTTTTTTCTTATAGCTGCATTTCTAGTTTTGTGTATTCTACGCAGACCTAGAATGCTCCGTTCCATTGCCCTCTGAGCAGTTTGGATTTTATTTTTTGTGTATTTGTTGAATATCCAGGTTTGGCTAGCATAAGTAAGGCAAGGTAGCAAACATGAATCCATTATTTTTGTTTTTAAATTTAGAGGTAAATCTGACTTAAGTATGTATTTATAGGCCCAGAATTTGTTCCATGTGATTTTTACGCGTCTTTCAATTTCGTCTAGGTGTCTTGACTTTTTAAACGAAATTTGTTTGCCAAGGTATATATAGTCTTGCACATATTCTAGTAGAGTATCTCGAACGCATCTTTACTTGATATTAAGAAATAGATAACTTACAAAAGTTGGGGTGCCCATGATGATGGCCATACCTATTATTATTATTATTTCACTTTGTTGTCTGTCTGTCTGTCCGTCTGTCTGTCAAGAAAACCTATAGGGTACAGTACTTCCCGTTGACTCAGAATCAGAATATAGAACAAGTAAAGGAATAAATACGACTGTAGTACGGAACCCTCGGTGCGCGAGTCTGACTCGCACTAGGCTAGTTTTTTGTGAAGTTCATATGCCCAATCAGTAACCCTACATGTAATGACTAATGACGAATGGTCAAATGAACCTACTTATAGGTAGTACCTACCCAACGATTTTTAATTCTTGTTTTTTATAGATACTTATAGAAGAGGAAACATTCGAATAGTTGTCATATTATATTGAAACTAGCTGATGTCCGTAACTTCGTACGCGTGGATTTAGGTTTTTAATAATCCCGTGGGAACTCTTTGATTTTCCGGGATAAAAAGTAGCATATGTCCTTCCCCGGGATGAAAGCTATCGCTGTACCAAATTTCGTCAAAATCGGTTGAACGGATGGGCCGTGAAAGGCTAGCAGACAGACAGACAGACAGGCACACTTTCGCATTTATAATATTAGTATGGATAATAGTAAAATATCTACTTATTTTTTCCAGTAGTAGGTACCTATAAACATCACAACTGATAATGACAAAAACCTTCCAAGCTGTAGCTCTCAAGTACATACCTACTAGGTGCCTTTTGCCAACTAAAATGTGTTAATTATGAAGTGAAGACAATGTAGCTGTGTACTTTGATAATATTGCGTAAGTGTTACCCTTCATAAGATCGGAAGGGAGTTGTAGAACGTCGTAAAGTAGCAAGTTTACGAGCTAAATGACGACTGCGACAAAAACAACGAAAACGTTTAACAGGATGACGGATCGTGTGTCTCCGGGTAAAAAATAATAAGTACAAGAATCTTTAGAGTGGACCAATTTAAGCTAAGTGAACATTTCTTTACGTTTAGTAAAATATCGCATCCATATTCCCTATATATCAAGACAGTTTCAACTCAAAAAACACTTTTCAGAAACTAACAAAAACTGATTTATTTTAATCTACAGAAATTCTAAAAAAAAAAAGATTTCTATAGAAGGAATTTTTGGTTTTTGAATATTACGGATTAAAGCATAGTTGCTGCAGTTTAATTCCCGTATTGATGCCTAATCGAGTCAGGGATCAGAAAATAAGGTTATATCAAAAGGCAAGATTTTTTAATTTAGGATTACGTGCGATATGATTTTTTAAGATGAATTGCAAACTGAACATCACGAGTCTCTATCAACTAAATGGTTCTGATTTTTTATGAAGAGTTCTGAGCTTAATGCAGTAGCAGCAGTAGTCACAAGTTACAATAAAACACATAAGTACATTATAAACATACAAAATATTTAGAAATAACTTACTTTCTAAACTATACTTAATAAATGTTGTAAAACTAAACTAAATACATATTATTTTTATACAGAGCCAGAAGCATAGAGACATCAATATGTCATGTTAATCTTCGTCGGTATAAAAAACATCATAAAAGTTAACACCTCCAAAGCTAATGGGGTCATTACAGATAATAGCGAAATGCCATTTATTTCATATCTATATTTGCGCAAACGGAGGTCGAGGGACATGTGTAACTCAATAATTTTATTGTGTGCGGGGATTTGGCGTACAATTGCGTGAAATATTATCTGTGGGCGAGCTGTATGACATATGCTGCGGAACCCCATTGCGACGCGCGACGGGTTTAGTCACAGTGCGGTGTAAACTAAAGCGAGTGTGATATTTAGAACTAGCAGATCCTCGCGACTTCGTCCGCGTGGATTTAGATTTTTAAAAATCCTGTAGGAACTCTTTAATTTTCCGGGATAAAAAGTATTATGTCACTCTTCAGGTCTTTAACTATACGCATGCGAAAAATCACGTTGATCTATTGTACTCCGTTGTGACGTGATTGAAGGACAAACTAACAAACCAATAAACCAACAAAAAAACACACTTTCGCATTTATAATATATTATTTGTAGTGATTTTGATATGGATATTATAAAACTTTACTGGCCAAAATGTACCAAAACTTAAAACTAAAACATGAACATTAAAAGGGCATGCAGAAGCATAACTTATCTCTCTAAGATACCAAGATATAATATAATTTAAATACCAAGGCACACAATATTTAACAAGATCTTCTTGTATCTAAACCAAGTGGGCTATGGGTATGACAACGGATGAGTTTAAACCTATCTGACCTTTCGGTTTTCAGTGTCCTTTAAATTGAGCTGGGGTGGTTTAATATTTTCATAAAAACATTATTTTAAACTATTATACGCAACGCAATATCGTTTTGAACTGTGTAATGTTCGACTAATTTGGTATTATGCAGGGGTGGGACGACAAAGCCCTGCGTGAGACAGAATGACAAAAAATATGACATCTCCATAATAGTGCATAGCGCTTGGATAAATGTCTTTTAATGATTTATACATTTCGTGAATAAATTATTACACTATAAAGAGAAATGGTTACTAAAATTCTTATTTAAATTCATCATTTTACTTGGTATATATATCTAAAAGATTGTAAATTTTTCTTTCTGCTTAAAACGGTATAATTTACAAGGTACCTATCTGTGTACATACAGTGAGTTTAAATAGCATGTAAGTAACCAACAATCTGAATACCATACCAATCAAGCTATAATTGTATCATTGAATGTTAATCAACTAACTACTAAATATGACTTACGGTAGGTAGGTTTCGATTTAGATCATTTGTTTGAAATCTAGTTTTTATGTAAGCACTAGAGATTCCCGCGACCAAATTTCAGCCACAACCGTCCCGTTATTTTGTGCGTGAAAGAGTAACACACACACACACACACACGCACACACACACATGCGCGCGCGCACACACGCACACACATACTAACATTAGCCTTTATAACATTAGTTTGATTTTTTATCTAAATATATAAAAGGGAAAGGTGACTGACTGACTGACTGACTGATTGACTGATCTATCAACGCACAGCTTAAACTACTTTACGGATCGGGCTGAAATTTGGCATGCAAATAGCTATTATGACGTAGACATTCGCTAAGAAAGGATTTTTGAAAATTCAACCCCTAAGGGGGTGAAATAGGGGTTTGAAATTTGTATATAGTCCACGCGGACGATAAGTCGCGAGCATAAGCTAGTGAGAAATAAAGTTAAACCTGTACTTCCCCTACAATGATACCGCAAAATTAATCAATCTAAATTGCAACGTCTTAAATCCCTGACAATTAAGCCAGCATCATTACTCTGGCGGATCTAAATCGAAAATATCTGTATCGTCGCGTGGCAAGTAATCCCTTGAACGCCCACTGCGTGAGAAGTGAAACTACGGGGTCCCATCGACCACTTAGTTGATCGCTTTCATGTCTTACGATTGATATAGGGGGTGCTGTTGAAAGTTAATTCATGTTTGATGTCATTGCAAGTTTATTATGGCGGAGGAGACGCAGTGTTCTTAGGAGGGATAGAATTTGACAGAATAATATGTTTTTTTAGCGTCATTCATTGTAGCAAGTTACTTAATTTACAAGCTTGATTTTTGTACGACTACATACTGCGTAACAATCAATGACTTCAATAGGCTGATAACGGGCTGTCATATTTTGAAGTATGCTCATAGGTGTCGTTTTACCAAAAGGTGCGTATTCTGGATAAATACTGCGCCAATCTATGTAGTCTTTGCACTACACAAAGTGTACGAATTTGTCTTCACTTTTTCAAATAGGTACGAGGAGTTTTATAATATTATCTTTGGTAAATAAACAAAACTGTTAGGTAATAATAATAATTAATAGAACCATAGTAGGTAAATCCCTTGATTTGATTTAAGAAATGAGTAAAGAAAATGTTGAAGATTTGAAACTTTTCTTCACAAACAGTCAACTACTTGGAGAATTTAGATTCAGAATTCATTCCGTTGATGGAAAATCACGGTACAGTGTTAGTCTGTCTATCTGTTACTTTTCATGGTCCATCCTTTTTACTGTCTTATTTTGACGAACATTGATACAGAGTTATATGTATGTATATCTTCCGGAAAAAGACATAGGCTACTTTTCATTCCGGAAAATCAGAGTTCCCGTTTGAGGAAATATTTTAGTAGATACCTACCTACTTACCTACATAATAATTCATTTCACTTCCCACGGGTTTTTAAAAACCTAAATCTATGCGTATGAAGTCGCTGGTTTCGTTGAGTATCTCAAAAAAGGGTTCCGGAAAATTCGTTTATCAACCTAAGATATTATTTTGAAAGAGACAAAGTAAGTGATTATTTTCAATCCCTCTAAGAAGACGACCCTCTGTCGTATTAACCCTTAAACGTTCGGGGCGAACGCGGGCTGTCACATTCACATTTCACAATACTGCGTTATAGTTTATTATAATATTTTCGTTCCACATAGCCCCTGTTCTACCCCTGCTCTACATTTTACATTAGGCGATTTTGTGGTCCAAATTTACATAACGTCCAGATTTAAATTGGCCACGAAGCCTGACTGACCGAAAGCGTCAACTCTACCTCTCCACATAATTATGTGAACAATTTTATAACAAACTAGCTCCCGTGTGAATTTCGTAAAATCCAGCCCACTCTATTCTTGTCTACACTGTAAAGGAAACTCTATGCAAAATTTAGGGTTTGGGCTGGGCGAATCACAAAAAGTAACGCGCAGACAGATAGACCGATACTTTTACAAACATAATATGGAAGTGTGTATTTTAATGTCACCTATAACCGTAAAATACGAATAGGTTTAAAAACGACCCGTGTGTACTTGGCCGCGTTCAGTTATTGCTGCTTGATCCGAGATGACAATAAATCATCTAATTTGGCGACGAAATGCGAATTCCGGCCTCCACTGCATCAGCGCAGTGGATTTACAATGCTCAAATGACAGCTACACGGCTATTACACGAGTTACACCAATATGACGATTTATTCTTCCGAGTATATTAAATTTTTGCCGTCCGTAGTATTTTTCGCTCTGGGATTTAGGAGAACGTATGACGTAGATAAAAAGCTTTGATAGCCTAGTGGTTAGGACATCCGCCTTCTAATCAGAGGTCGGGGGTTCGATCCCGGGCACGCACCTCTAACTTTTCGGAGTTATGTGCGTTTTAATTAATAAAATATCACTTGCTTTAACGGTGAAGGAAAATATCGTGAGGAAACCTGCATGCCTGAGAGTTCTCCATAATGTTTTCAAAAGTGTGTGAAGTCTACCAATCCGTACATAGCCAGCATGGTAGACTATGGCCAAAACCCTTCTCAGTCTGAGAGGAGACCCGTGCTCTGTAGTGAGCCGGCGATGGGTTGATCATGATGATGATGATGATGACGTAGATATACGTACGTGAATTATGTAGCCTTATATGGTGAAGTTTCGTTTTTACATGTAAATCCAAATCTAATCTTTTAGCAACTAGTTGTAGAATATGCTTCACCACATTGTTTACCATTTCGCGGCTGTACTATGCCAGAGATATGCTTTCGCCAAAGTGAGGTATTGAAAGTACTCCGCAACTTGGATGTGAACAAAGCCAGCGGTCCAGACGGTATACCAGCAGTAGTTTTGAAGATATGTGTTCCTCCTTCACCTTTCTACTATCGTACCGCAAGGCATCACCAAGGTCTGCACCAGTACGTGGTTGAAAGTTCACGGATACGTATTGATTCTCTGATTGCAGCCAAGTGCTAGTCTTTAAACTAAAAACAAAAATTAAAAAAAAATCGCTGCTTCAATAATAATAAGTTATCTTGAGGGCTTATTTTGGTGTCAGGTCAGTTTTGGTATCATTTTACTAAAACATTTTACCATTTACCAACAAATCAGTTTGTTCAGTAGCCAGAATTTCGACAAGAAACCAACAAGTGAGTGGTTTGGGGATGTACCAACTTGATTGAACTATTGCACGTCCATCTGCAGATCTTAGCCTTTTTGGTTTTTCAGGTATGGTCAAGGATAACCCAGACATTAAAAACAAAAGTATCTCCCAGTTGTTAATATTCCAAGAGGCTAAACTCTCAGTAGCATATAAAAGTATATGTATACATACCTATAATATAATATTATGTACGTGGATCGATGTGGCTGGCGTACGGAAACAATGGCCAAGGCGTCGACACAATGGACAATGCCCGTACCTCCGATGCGATAAATACCACTGCAATGGACTCATAAAAGTACGCTGGAAGAGCTGTGCCATACAAAATGACACTTATTTTTTGTGTCTGTGTCTTCACAAACACAAACTCACTGCTGCTATCAGCGCCAAAATGGCAAAATCAAGTTGCTGCAATCGCAGATCTAGCGTACCTACTTGTAAGTACTTAGAGGTTAATGATAAATACCCATCTGTGTCTGTGTGAGTGCAATATGTGCTTTCGTATTGAATAATACAACATAGTTGTTAAGGTAATTAGGGTTTCAGTTGGTATAATTCGAATTGCGTGTATAAAAAGATTTCGAAATGGATGGGGTTTAGACATAGAGTTGCTCTAAAACTCTATCTTGCAATTTTTTACGAAGGGTGTAATTTTACTTTCTGGTAAATCGGGCAAATTAAATTGTTAGTTTCTTGCTGGTTCTTTTCGATAGGAAAGGCATTCCGAACATTCAAAAGCACTTGTACTTAAAAGTTTTTTTAAATAAGCTGCAGCTTAATGATTTTATAGTGATTTAAAAATCGGCTATTTATATAGCAGAATATACTTACTTATACAAACTTCAGAACTAGAAACTGTAAAATCCGATACTTAAGAGGTACAGGTGTAATAAAAACCGCCACATCCCTTCCAAGTCAGCCCACTACCATCATAGACTGTACTGACATAACTTACCATCAGGTGAGATTGCAGTCAAGGGCCATTCTTGTAACGGAATAAAAAAAACGTAAATAACGAAAGTTATAACGAAATATGAGTAAAGTAAAAAAAACCGATGACCTTAGTTACCTACTTATAGTAAGCCTAATTCCGTGAAAGAATAATGAAGCCCGCAGATGTCCACCGAACTAAAACTCATATTATCCAAGGCGTGGTCCTGGTAGATAAGTAGATTTGTGACAGCACAGTAACGACACACATAAATTTGTGAGTTCAAACACCGTTACAGTAGCTTAGCTTCCGTACAAACAAGGGTCCAAATGACACCAGTCGACATTCGAGGGTTAAAACCATTTATTAGCTAGCAATACGCTTCTAATATTGAATAAACTGGTGGAAAATGCATAGTATTCTTTAGTTTTTTGACGACCTTCCTGGCGCAGTGGTGAACTCTGTGGTCTTGTAGTGGGAGGTCCTGGGTTTGATTCCCGGTAGGGGCAATTTGGGAATTTATAATTTCTGAATATTGTCTATGATCTGGGTATGAGGGCGGCTTCTGCCGTGTCTAGTTACTACCTTCAGACTAAAGGCGTTTGTGCTCTCATCTGTATTCGGTTCGTATCCGTGATTCTTCAAAGTAGCCGTCATACAAATACGTATCTACTCATTAGATTCGTATTTTTACGGAATCGGTTATTTCACGGATGAGTACACAAACGACCTTATATTAAGATTTAGCTTTCCGTTACGATGCCGTATACTTAGAAAAGAAACCGATAAGGGTATGGGTTAAATAAAACGGCCGTACCCTTCTAGGTTAGCCCACTTCCATCTTAGACTGCATCACCACTTACCACCAGGTGAGATCACGCTCAAGGGCTGACTTGTTATGGAACGATTATAAGAAAGATTGGTGAAATAGGTACGCGTAACATTCCCAGTTTGGACTGTGGCGTGTTATATCGAAGTTTAGTAAGAAATTAACATTCTAGGGCAAATTAAAAAGAAACTAAGCGTTTCCTTATCACATTACGAGTTCTGTGACCTGGTATTGAGGCAGGCGGATTGACCCCATAAAGACGGAGGTTACCCTACAGATCAGCATAGAATTGCAACGGCGGCGCGTGCGCAGGACGGGTGTACCTTCACAATGCAGCGGAAGACGCCGCGCGCCGCCCTCGGCAGATGGCGACCTCTTCGACCATCTTGAAACTGGTTTCTAATGAACGCAGTTTTATTGACCTCAGCTTTAGTGAATTTTTTGATATGAATTTTAATCGTCGTCCTTTTACTAGTACTTAAATCGACATTGATTAAAGCAGCTTATGCGTTTGAACTTTGAAGGGCAAAAAAGCAATATCTCTATATATAAAAATGAATCGCTGAATGTGTTACGCAAATCTCGAGAACAACTGAACTAATTCGCTAATTAGCTAATTCGCAAAACTCGCTAATTCTTTTTTTATAATATTCTTTGAAGTACGGGGATGGTTCTTACGGAGAGAAAATTTTAAAAATTCCTGAGAAAGAATCGACTGTTAGGCATTACGAAGTTCGCCGAGGCAGCTACTTATTTACCTACCTATAGAAAAAGGAGTGCTCAAATAATTTCTAACAATGCTCGTCAAAGTAAGACATTTTTGCTCGCGATATTGGTACAACGACTAAAGCGAAGCCCTCAAGACTTTGTAAAAATCGGACTCGGAAAATCGGGATCGGATCGGTTCATGACGGACTATTCTGTTGTATTAGCGAAATGCATATTCTGTAAATTTTCAACTCTATGCCTATTACGGTTCAAGAGGTACAGCTCGCTGACAGTTAGACGGACGGGCGGACGGACAGCGGAGGTTAGTAATGGTACCGTTGGTACCCTTCGGGTTTGGTACCCAAAATCAGGATGTAAGTAAGTTCTTTCGAATTGAAAATTCCGCTTTCGTATTTCCGATGGTTAAATGACGAATTTCAAGTTTTACTTAATTCAACTATAGAACTAGAACAGTTATGATAAACTATATCGATTTTAATTTTGATTGATAAATTAATTACGGCAACATCATGACGTCACGGCGCGATATTTCAATAGAACAGTAAAGCGAGTCCTTAGACACAATCCCTCAAAATATAATTTCCAACCCGTTTCCGCTTATCATAGAAAAGCCCGCGTCGGCACGCGTCTGCTCGCCTCCTCGCACACAGACTCTACAAATATTCAGTTTATGAACACACAAGCAGTAGGCTTAGTATAAGATGTTATATCTCACCAACGTTGATAGAATTCGAGCAGCGTAACACTCCCGTGTTAAAGTAAAAAGGACCTTAATTGCCTTGTTTTAATTTTAACTGTAAAGTTTGTCTATCAACAACCAGCGCAGAAAAGTTGCAGGGTTTTTAGTCTATTTTACACTCATAAGTTATTGTATTTCGAGCCTCAAATTCTATCAACGTTGGTGAAATGTCAAATCTCAAACTAGCTTTTTTTCTTTAAATCGAGGAACTTTTAAACTCTAGTTATTGTATTTCGAGTCTCGATTTCTATCAACGTGGGTGAGATATCAAATCTCATACTAAGCACACAGATAAGAACACGCGCCAAATTGAGTGCCGTAATGAATGAGCTCTAAAATAAACCGCCATACAAAGCGAACATCTTGTATTACACAGTTTTGTATGGAGAGGAAGTAGGAAGGCAGCTGGTCCTGACTTCTTTTTCTTCGGTTTGGTAATGATGACTGTAGTGCATTCGCCTTTGTTCCGGTGTCCTGTCGCGTGTCTCGACTATTATTGGGACTGTAAGTAGGTGGAAAGGTGTTCGTGTACCGTTGCTAGTCAAGATGTTTTGATAGACTAGCGCATGGGTCGTAATTACCGCGCGTTAGCTCGTGGGGTGTTATAACAGTGCTGCGCTATAGAGGGCGTTATCAGTAATTTTATATTTTCTGAAAAAAAAAATTGCTATTGCGTTGTTCATTAAAACAAGATGTTCATATTTTTTTGAACTTCACTTAATAGTGCCAATGTTATGGACAAATTATAAAATGGCACTTATTTACTCCTAATACTTAGTTATAACGTTTTCATTGATAAAACCCTACATCTACCTACTCGTACAGTTCCGTTTTGAAAGACTAGAAACTCAGCTTTACAATTCACGAAGGAAAATAAATAAATGTAGGTACATACACTACATACATACCACCACAACCACTAATTACAAGTTGATGAGTATTATTCTGAAAATCACCGACAATCTTCTTTTTGAAAACTTTTCGTTGGCGCGACCCATTTTAGACACTGATTAAATTAATGTTAGGTACCTATGTTTGATTAATGTTTTGGATGAACTATTTAATAAAGAAAATTCTATACTATTCTACCCATGGCGATACATTATTTAAATGAAAACACAAGACGTAGAAGAAGGGTTCCTGCCGTGCGAATAATATGTTTCTAGCTTTTCTAAACCGTTACCGTTATGCAAAATTAGATAATTCTTGGGGGATGCGTGCACGCAATTAGTAATTAGATCAATTTCCAACACAATAAAGAACCCTCTTCAGTGCTGGTCGGTACCAGTACTTCAGACAATCACCAGTTAATTGTTTGTTTAAAGTTCTTGTCTTACAATAGGTAGAGGGTGGATGAATGAAAGGTTCTCGAATGCATTGGGATTTTTAATGTGAATATTTTGAGTGGGCACCTACTTTATTGGTCAGCATATAGATTATACATATTAATTTTTTTTTTAACAACGCTGTTAAAATATTAACTCGTCAATAATTAATTATTGTGGTTCAAAGAGTAAACTAAACATAATTTTTCATCTTTTCAGGAGGTGAAAGAAATGATGACCCGACAACAAATAACGGCGAGAACGCTGGTAATAAATTCATTATAAAAATATCTATATACTTGACAATCAGAAAATCTAGTTGAAAGGTGCTTGTCTAGAATACTATAGGAATCCTTCACGAAAATGAAAGAAATAATGTATGGCGAGGATGTACCCAGGTACTCGTAAGCAAGAAAGGTTTTCTACATTATAGCCATGTTTATTATCAGAACAAAAAGATCTAATATAGTAAAATAAACCAGTTCAATCCGCATTTTGAGGAGCCAGAAGGTTCCTCTTTTTGGTGATCACCAGCTGCCTGTGTCTTACCTTATAGGTGGGACCCACTTTGTGTTGTTATTTTTAAAGACAGTTTTATGGGAACATTTTTAAAAATCACTTCTTACTCATATTATAAATGCGAACGTGTGTCTGTTTATTGGTTTGTCCTACAATCACGCCGCAACGGATTGAGCTGATTTTTTGCATGGATATGGTTGACACATACTTTTCATCCCGGAAAATCAAAGAGTTCACACGGAATTTTTGGAAACCTAAATGAGTACACGCGGATGAAGTCGCAGATCTAATAATATGTAAAAGGAAAAGGTGACTGACTGACGAACTGACTGATCTATCAACGCACAGCTCAAACTACTGGCCGGATCGGGCTGAAGTTTGGCATGCAGATAGCTATTATGACGTAGGCAACCGCTAAGAAAGGATTTTTGAAAATTCAACCCCTAAGAGGGTGAAATAGGGGCGGACGAAGTCGCGAGCATAAGCTAGTCAGCTAATAAAGTTAGAGAGTGTAGAAGTAAATGAGAGCAGTAATTATTTTTTGAAATACTTAACAACAGACAAGGAATTTCCACGCAGTTTTTTTTGAAATGTTAACATTTTAATATCAATCTAGACATAACATTGATCATCTATGTATTTATCAGTCAAGATAATTCGGACAATTGCTATCTTACTGTGATTTGTATACTAATTCACGCGGTTTTTGCCCGTGTTTCCTTTTGTGTTGCTAGTGTTTTATTAGTTATAATTTTTTCAGTGTCATTTTTAAAAATTGGATTTAGCTACTAACGATATATCGTCATCTTTGCAAATTTTTATATCTTGTGTGTACTGGATAGAATGGGATAGAATCAGCTACATTCAGTATTTGATAAAACAGCTATCTGAGTAGATATGATATAAAATATTATCATCGGTAAATATTTCCGTTTAAAAGATAGTCGTTGAAACGGACACAGATTTTCGATATCGATGATTGATTATCATTAAAAATACACCACAATAGGTATAAGATATGTGATCTCATCTCTAGCAAGAAGGATTTTGAAAAGAAAGTTACAGTGCGACAAAATCTCTTTTAGCGCGTGGCGAAAATCGGAACTAACGTTGCCGTCAAGTGTACCCTTTCTTGCATCATTCATCCAAGTTTTCTTGTTTGAATAATTAAAGCCTTTTTTTCTATAACAACACCCTCCTGTAAATGTCATTTAAAAGCCAAAAGAGCCTTGTCGTACTGTATGTTATAATCACAGATTACGGAAACATTATCCGTGGTTACAATCTATCCGTAATGCCGTATCAATCAATCTAATGGGCTGATTACACCTACTGAGTAGTGAAGCGAGACAGTAAAATGTCACTCGGCCGAGACGTATAAACGTAGGTATTAACATTTACTTGTGGTAAAGTGTGTATACCAACCGAATACTCGGCCGAGGACACTGACTCGCCACTGTACTCGTTAGGTGTAATCTTACCATAATGGGCAGATTGTAAAATGACACTCCGCCGAGATAGTGCGGTGGCTGAGAAATTGCGGCGAAATTGCACTCGTTGAAGTGTTTATACCAACCGAGTACTCGGCCGAGGACACTGACTCGCCACTGTACTCGGTAGGTGTAATCTGCCCATAAGAGTAGGTATCTAGTACATTGAGAACGTTGCATTTATTTCATGCTAGACATTTTAGAAGCTGCAAGTCTTTTGTATAAAGACTAGTTGACCCACCCCAGCATCGCTCGAGTGGGATTATTGAAAATGGTGAGAGGGTGGGATTTCCAAAAATCCTAGAAATGATAACATTTTAATATCAATCTAGACATAACATTGATCATCTATGTATTTATCAGTCAAGATAATTCGGACAATTATTGCTATCTTACTGTGATTTATCTATACTAATTCACGCGGTTTTTGCCCGTGTTTCCTTTTGTGTTGCTAGTGTTTTATTAGTTATAATTTTTCCAGTGTCATTTAAAAAGATTAGATTTAGCTATACTAACGATAAATCGTCATCTTTGCAAATTTTTATATCTTGTGTGTACTGGATAGAATGGGATAGAATCAGCTACATTCAGTATTTGATAAAACAGCTATCTGAGTAGATATGATATATTATTATCATCGGTAAATATTTCCGTTTAAAAGATAGTCTTTGAAATGGATACAGATTTTCGATATCGATGATTGATTATCATTAAAAATACAACACAATAGGTATATGATATGTGATCTCATCTATAGCAAGAAGGATTTTGAAAAGAAAGTTACAGTGCGACAAAGCTCTTTTAGAGCTTTTCGAAAATCGGAACTAACGTTGCCGTCAAGTGTACCCTTTCTTGTTTGAATAATCTAAGCCTTTCTTCTATAACAACACCCTCCTGTAAATGTCATTTAAGTGCCAAAAGAGCCTTGTCGTACTGTATGTTATAATCACAGATTACGGAAACATTATCCGTGGTTACAATCTATCCGTAATGCCGTATCAATCAATCTAATGGGCTGATTACACCTACCGAGTAGTGAAGCGAGACAGTAAAATGTCACTCGGCCGAGACGTATAAACGTAGGTATTAACATTTACTTGTGGTAAAGTGTGTATACCAACCGAGTACCGTAACCGAGACACTGACTCGCCACTGTACTCGTTAGGTGTAATCTTACCATAATGGGCATATTACACCTACTGAGTAGTCAAGCGAAACAGTAAAATGTCACTCGGCCGAGATAGTGCTGTGGCTGAGAAATTGCGGCGAAATTGCACTCGTTAAAGTGTTTATACCAACCGAGTACTCGGCCGAGGACACTGACTCGCCACTGTACTCGGTAGATGTAATCTGCCCATAAGAGTAGGTAGGTATCTAGTACATTGAGAACGTTGCATTTATTTCATGCTAGACATTTTAGAAGCTGCAAGTCTTTTGTATAAAGACTAGTTGACCCACCCCAGCATCGCTCGAGTGGGATTATTGAAAATGGTGAGAGGGTGGGATTTCCAAAAATCCTAGAACGCGTATAGGTATGTTATAAGTCTAATGGATATAAGTAGCTTGAAAATGATGGAGTTTCACACAAACTTTCATTCCCTATTTAACCACTTAGCGGAGTTTCCAAAAGTCCTTAAAAACGTATTTCTACAATTTTTACGAAATCTCAAATACCAATTTTTATGATATAAATTTCATACAAAATCTTATCCCCTATCTAATATCTAATATAACTTATATATTTAATTACCTAATATAATTTAATGTAATCCCTATAGAGGATGGCATATACAAAATGCCAAAAATCTTAATTGTCGAAATTTCAAGTTTCTAACCCGGGCGCGGTTTAGGCTGTGCATTGATAGATCAGTCAGTCTGTCAGTCAGTTAGTACAAGTATTTTTTTGTATGTAGATATATAGATAATTAAATCGATAGGTAAAGACAGATATACATTATTCGGTTCAATGATAGATAGTATTATCAAAATTTATTATTTTTTCCATATCTTGAAGATAAGTAGGTGAAGTTCAAAAGAAAATTTTGGTTTGTATGGTCACACAAATGGCCGTAGCCGCGCGAGTCGGTCTCCAATTCGGTGGAGTGCTGGATTTATTCTGGATTCCAGAACTGATCGTTGATTATCAAGTATTAAAAATTGGACACGTGGGGGTACGTATTTTTTAATTTTTTTGATATAGTTTACTTTTATATTTAATTACTAGCTAGCCCGAAACTTCATCCGCCTAAGTATTTAAAAATCCCATGATAATTCGTTGATTTAACAGGATTTTAGTAGTCTATATCTATAAGTACTCCAGCAAAAAAATACTCGAGCCGTTGTACCTGTTATCTCCCAAAGCCACCACGATCCAAACTTCACAGTCGCTGATCGTTCCTTCCTGTGTTGGGGACAATACGCAGATAAACTTTCAGCTTTTACCTATAAAATAACGTAAGTAGGTCTAGCGCGCGCTGGCTCTTAGTACATAGATGAAAAAGGAGGAGTTGTGTTTTTCTATACACAGAATACCTACTCTGAGATTTCGGAACCGATTTGCGTAATTTTTTTTTAATCGAGGCGCGAGGGGGCAACAGTTCAACTTGATTTTGGCATGGATATAGTTAAAAACCTGGAGATTGAGATAAGCTACTTTTATTCCGGAAAATCGAAGAGTTCTCACGGAATTTTTAACAACCAAAATCTACGCGGACGAAGTCGCGGGCATCAGCTAGTACATAATAATTATAATCGGCTGGCGAGAGTAGCGACTATTTACGAGTACGTTTCAATGATGTTACGAGGTCACTGATGTATTTAGTTGAATGTAAATAAGTCTACTTAAGTAAGCAAAGTCAGATAAAAGTTACGGGCGAGTTTTGCATAATAATTATATTTAGATTTCTGAAAGTTTCTTGAATTAAATACATATGGGTCAAGAGTCGGATACTTGTTTCTATGAATAGGAGTTCTATTCAAGTAAGTGCTAAAATGCAGGGTCTCATATTATACCTAACGGAGGTTATAGGTACATGTTTATACCTATTATTATATTGAAGCAAGTGACAGAGATGTGGCGCGGACACGTCATGTCAAGTCAAAGTAAAATTAAAATATATATAGTAGAGCGGAGCGAGACCAATAATTAATCTATGATATATATATTTTAATTTTATTAGGTATTCTTCTTCTTCCTCACCTTATCCTACGCTACGTGGGGTCGGCACAAAAAATTGTGCTTAAATAGTAATAATGTAGTGAATTCTAGTTTCAGAAAGTTATTTTGGAGAAAAAACTCATCAAATAGGCATCAACGGACAGTTTTTTTTTTAATTTTTATTTATTTAGGTACACTTTATTGCACACAACACAAAGTAAACATTGAAAAACACAATACAGGATCTTAATCTAATAGCTGTAGCATGCAAAGGCGGCCTTATCGCTAAAGCGATCTCTTCCAGGCAACCTTTGACGAAAGGAATCACGAAAGCACGGGTTGGTGCGGCAGCCGAAAATGGCCCGAAAAGATTTTTAGGGTTCCGTACCAAAATGGTAAAAATAGAACCCTTATTTTGCAACTTTTGCCGTCTTTATGCTTCATTTTTATTGGTAAAACTTTAATTTTATAATTGTTAAACAAACTGCGTACTTTTACCCTTACAGTTGCGTATTTTTACCCCTAAGTTGAAGTTTTAACTGTTTGAACGGGCTAATCTTCTGAACGGCTGAACCTATTTCGACGGGACTTTCACAAATAAGTAGAGGATTAACCAAGGAGTAAAGAGAAGTACACTTTTAAAAAAGGAGGAGTTGTGTTTTTCTATACACAGAATACTCCGAGATTTCTGAACCGATTTGCGTAATTTTTTTTTAATCGAGGCGCGAGGGGGCAACAGTTCGACTTGATTTTGGCATGGATATAGTTAAAAACCTGGAGACTGACATAGGCCACTTTTTATCCCGGAAAATCAAACAGTTCCCACGGGATTTTTAAAAACCTAAATCCACGCGTACGAAGTCGTGGGCATTCGCTAGTTATTCTCATAATTACAGATTCATTTGTTTGGTAATAAAATCTTCTAATTATCAAACAGAATCATAGTCACAACAATTAATAATCATCATCTAAGTAGTCTCTATTTATTAGTCATAACCTACAAAAAAACATTGATATTAAAGACACCCAATTGCGACAAAGAATCGTACCTATATACCTACTTACAGTACCTAATGCACCTACGGTACTTTACCTATTCCTGTCTGTGTCTGCTTCCCCGTTGGGAAATGTCGTTTGTCTTCGCACCAATTAGTGTGTGCACGCAGACGACAAGTCGACCAGACAATATTGTATTGCGAGACAAAAGTGTCTTGTCTGATCTTAGTCAGCTGCCTTATACAAGAGTAAGTTTATCGTCGTCGTGCGTGCCTCTACGCGCATTCCGATCGCACCGACCCGCGCCCGCGGTTTACGACACACATTAATGACATACGAACGACCGGGAAGAGAATCGATTCACGATCCGTTTATTATGGAAACGTATCGAGGAGATTTTAATATCAGTATCGTATTTCTTTCCTTAAAGCCATAAGGTGTTTAGGGCATAGTGAGAGAAAGTATGGAAAATAGCTTCGAGTGTAAAAAACAGACACATTATAAGACGTTCAACCTGCGGAGCGCAGGCATACAAATTCTTGAATAAACATAACGTATTGTCGCCGAAACCACTTCTTATGGTTTCTGTTGCGCATTGTTTGTCCATACATTAATTTTTTGAATGAAAAGTCATACTTAATTGGAGGCTGCCATCATAGCTAGAGTAAGCCACAAGTGTCAATACCTGCACTCAATGGCGTGCAACTCATAGAGGCATAAAAGCGCTGCTTACCCAAGAAATAGTTAACTCAGTTGAAATTGCTCAATGCTCATTATCCTTTGGCTTGCTTACCTAACTAATGCTTACCCTGGCTTTAAACCCTATGCACGCCACTGCCTGCACTGACCACAGTATGAAAGTATGGAAAAAGAACAGCAACCGTACATATCCGGTATATTTACGTTCTATTTTGTGACACAAATTGACAGATTACGCAAAGTAAAATCAACGACTTTTATAGGTAACGAGCTGCCATGTTTTGACGCATGCTCGTAGGTGTTGTTTTAAACAAAGATGCGTAAACGACGCGCCAGTATCTATGTAATCTATATCACATACAAACACACACACAAACACACACACAAACACACGCCTACACACACAAACACACGCCTACACACACTCACATACACACACACACATACACACACCAACACACACATACATACTACACATGGTAGTAATTCACGCATCCTACCTACGTACGAAATTGTCTCTACTTTTGCTTTTGCTTTGCTTGACTGGACCTTAAGTATTAATATATTTACGTAAAGTATATAAGCAGTTTTTTATGTAGACCACTAGGTATAGATAGAGGGATAGGTGCCTACGTGGTCCATGTAAAGTATCGCATTTTAACATACACTTTAGTATTTGTATGTTGTACATAGGGGTGGCGCGTGCAACAGTTTTGCATGAGGGCCACCACCAATTAGAAGCAATACCAAAACCATCGGCTCAAGTGCCATCATTATCTCGACGGCTGCGCGCAAAGTTGGCCTCTTTACCCCTCGTCATTGGAGATAGAATCCAATAAAATATTCACGGATCTTTGGAGACAAGTGGAGTGAGCAATCCTGAAGTATGGGGTTGGGACATAGTTAAAGCGTTTAGGTTGAGAGTCGTTGAGGGCACAGCCTTTTGTAGATTTTTATATCGTTTTACCGTATTTGTGGGCTCGAGCTATTTTATCAATTCGGAGGGGAATGGGATCCGTTTTGAGTTTTGACAAGTCTCGAACGCGGAAAATTGGTGTTTATGTCATGTACGTACGGCGTAGGTACCTATGTATGGAAATCCTATATATGGAGCTTTGCTACTCTTTGATCTCTTTCAGGAGAACTTATAGGTACCAGTATATGATTTTGTTTATTGATACTTAACCTATGCATTTTTTCCCAAAGAAAATATTCAAATTACCTACTTTGCTATTTATGTTTATTTCTTTCTGGTAGGTTAGTATAATCTCTACCATACAAGCTTGTATGTTTTTCCTGTGTTTTCTGAAGTGCGAATCTCGGATACTTTTAAAATGCGTACTTATCCTTTAGAGGTAGCCCATGGCTGCCTAAGTGAAGAGTTTTATTGAAGTAAAGACACATAGGCTGCTACGTCCGTGCTAGAAGATAAACGCCGTACATCTTATCCAGCATATAGCCCGTACAAAATGAGAACTCACTTGCCATTTTAACTCTATGTGTCAACTGCCATGTCAAAAGTACGGTTCACCTCTAAAATAAGGACTAAAATCGTACTTTTGCCATGACAGTTGACACATAAAGTTAAAATGGCGAGTGAGAACTTAAAATTTATGCACACTTGTACATGTCCATATCTATAAGTATGCTAAAACAACCTATTAATGTGCTAAAAATAAGTTTTAATATCAAATGGACCCTCATTCCAAATCTGTCCACGCTGCCGCAGCCATAACAACTGCGCAAAAGCATTGAAGCATGCAACCACTGATTGACAGCTATTTCTGATTTATTATGATCCGCGTGTTTAGATATGATGCATGCGGATCGGCATCTATAATGATTTAATGTAACGCTGCGACTATATTATGACGAATCGACGAATCCATGGAATATTTTGGTATTGTACAATTTTAGATAAGACTAGCTTATGCTCTCGACATCGTCCGCACGGACTATTAAATTAAATTGAATGAAATTTATTGGATATTATTACATATTAAATTACATATAAGGAACACAAAAAAAAATACTTATAATACAGATAAAAAACAAGTAATAATTAAGTAGACCTAGGTCTAGTAGACGTATGAATGGGCAACAAAAACATAAAAATAAACAAATTTCAAATCCCTATTTTACCTCCTTGGGGGTTGAATTTTCAAAAACTAAGAAAGGACATCCGCTAAGAAAGGATTTTTGAAAATTTAACCCCTACGGGGGTGAAATAGGGGTTTGAAATTTGTGTAGTCCACCCGGACAAAGTCGCGAGCATAAGCTAGTTATTTTATAAGACAAGTACCTAGTATCATTAATTTAAATTTATTTATTTGTTCTTCTGACTGCCCTCATAACACCGATGCACAAATCGGTGAATTTTGGTCCTCAACGCTTACCATATAACAGGAAATTCCAGTTAGAGGTTGTTATTTCTGAGTCAACCTCGAACTCGAGCTCCAACCTGCGTGCACTAAAGCGTCGGCATTCGTTCAGGACATGCTCAACTGTTTGCTCGGTGTCTGAGGAGCAGAAGCATCCGGGTGTGTCGCGGAGCTTAAAGCGTAGGAGATAATGTGCAAGTCCATCCGTGACCGATCCACACATGGGTCTTCCTGTACGATACACATAAGGGCGGTTACAGACTAGCGTTTTATACGCGCGTATGAGCTCGTTTTTGGAAGTAGTGATGTAGATGTGGAATAGGCGCGCCTTTTGGCACACGCTCAACTCTTACGAGCGTTGACGCGCTTCTATGCTCGTATAAGCGTGAGCCGCTAGAGACACCTCCCCGCAACACCACCGGTTCGAGCGAACACGCCGAAATATGCCCGTATACGCGAGTCCGGTTTTTTGAAGCGCGTATGCTGAAACGACCGAATACTCGCAAAAAAATACGCTAGTCTGAAACCGCCCTAAACATAGGCTTCAATCATGCGTCCAATGTTATAAAGACACTCAACAATGAATGGCGATTATAAAATATTAATAAACGCTTTGGTAAAATAAAGAATAGCTTCAATTTTAATGATTTCATCTGCACAAGAGTCTTCCCATATTTAAACATAATGGCTGTGAACTCTCACATTAAACTGTGACTATTGTTTTGGCCTTTTGTTCTTTTTGTTTTAAACCCCTCTTTGTCGTTTACCAGAGTGCGTTACCGAAGAATGATAATATTCTGTTTCCTATTATGTACCTACTATTATATTAATAAAAGCGATTGTATTTATCTGACTATTATGATTTTTCAGAAAAAAACCAAATTGATCAATATTAATTTATCTATACTTAGCCTCTGTATAGCGGTAACAGATTTCTACAACAGCGCTAAATTTCAACTTTGATGCTTTTATTTATTTTCAGAGCGGTTGTTATAAACAGACATACGAATAGACGGAATAGATAGATGAAACGATCAGGGTTTCCAGTGTCGATACGTACCAAATAAACAAAGTACTTACGACAATTCTCCATATAAAAATTTGCTTATTCAATCACAATCTATTTTCGCTCGAGGCGGTTACTAAAATATGATTATCCTAGCACGTGTCTGCGACCACAGTCAGGGAACGGGATGCTCCCCCTCCCCCCTTCCCTACCCGGAGGCTCTATGAAATTAATTTCAAGTACCTACAACCGGATTTGTGTACATTTCCCCACTGAGACCCAACTTGAAGGAATGAGTAACTGGCTTTTGCGAGTAATTTCTCAAAGATTTTTTGTGACTCATTTTTTATAATATTGATAATTTTAGTATAATTTTTTTTGTATACATATAAAAGGAGAAACTGACTGACTGGCATACCTAACCTACTCTTTATAACGTAGATACCCATCTAAGAAAGGATTTTCAGAAATTACACCTGAACGAAGTCAGCTCGTATTATTATATTTAGAATAAGTAGGTATCATCATTGATTACCTACTCAGGAAGAGTACTTAAGTACTTTGAGATAACTTTCTTTGCTCAGAAACCTTTGAATACAAAACAATGTGACAGTTTAAAACAGTTAAGGAAAGTACATAATATTGTAAGTATTGTGCGGCCGTTTTAAGCATGCATTTTTGACATATTCTGTCAGTTACATACAAAATAACATTGCGTGCCCTCTCGCAACATTATAGTTCATATTATGTAACTGACGGATATCAAAAAAGCATAATTAAAACGGCCGCTCTATACCTAAATTACCTTCTAGAATGATGACAAGTTCTATTTCTAGAAAAAAACCTACAATCCGTAATTTGTAGTACAACCTTATAAGAGTTATTTTGCAAAATAATTTCATTATATTTCATTCAACTTTGTGAAAAAAACATTTTGTAAAACAAAAAGTCAAAAATTTTATACTAAGCAATTCATGTAAGGCACCCTGCCTCGTTGCGGTGGTTTAGATGATATTTTTGACTTGTAATTTTTATGTTCTAGAATAAGTTTGGTATTTTTGTTTTTTGTAATTTAATAATATATTGTAAGAATTAAATTTTAACTTTTTGTCTAACAAACAAGAGTATAATACATATATAATTAGGAAACAAGGCAGAAATTTAAAAAGTATATTTTTCAAAGGGGGCAGTTACAATGTTTTCTTACACGGCAGTCGACACTGGCGGTAAACATGGCCGCGGGGTATTTGCCTCGCTCCGGACTCGACGTGTATTCCGTAGATACACTTTATCTACTCACTGTTGACTTTTCCGTGTTTGGTGTTCATAATTGATACTTAATAATGAAGCCCTTTAATAATACAAAACGACAAAAAATGCACAAAATTCTGATGCTACGGAAAACCGTAAAACTATGATATTTATTTAGTTTCTTTAGAAGTTAGTTGGCAGTCAGTGGGGACTGTGGACTGCCAATACAAGGGAAAACATAAAACTATGAAAAAACACTGGTTTTTTGGAGTATCAAGTTAATTGTAGTTTCAAAACTTTTAATTTCGTGATTTGTAAATTAAAAGCATTAAGATTAGCCTAGTTTTAACATCTATCGGCACTTTGAGCACTGTTAAGACAAGCAAGTCGGTGATGTGTCCTTAAATGGTTTACCCATCCCAAAATCAAAACTATCAACTCTCTCAAAATATCAAAACTACTACTAACTGTCATCATACATTAGAAAAAAACTATATAAACATGAAATATTTTTCACTGGGCTCGTGTCCGGATGGGGTATATAACAAAGAATTGTGGTATGGGTGTAGTTCATGTTAGAGCGTGCTACGCCCATGCCCCATCTGGGCGCAAATGTCCATGCACCGTGTAAAATAAAATCTGGCCGTATGATGCCTCATATATTATTAGATCATAAAAACTCCCTCGAAACCGCCTACGCGCGCTACGTCGTAGACACAGATCGATTTGCGGCTACAAGTGACAAAGTTTTTCAAGATGGCGCAGAGGGTGGGTGAGTAAAGGGAGGGATGCTCATATTTTTTACTGTCGCCAGGGTGAGCAGTGAAGCCGATCGCGACAGCGCTCTCCACTCGGCCTCTTAAAAGCAGTTTTCTAAGGGACGTTTCAGATATGCGCCTATATGGGTAAGGGTGCGGTGACACTAGGCGTATATTTTATAACTGTCTATGTGCCTAAACTGCCTTTTTTCATTTTGGTACAGATGAAAAAGCTATGCTTACCTAGCTTATCTTATTTTCAATCCTTATGGTGGGTTTCGCATAGATTCGTCGCTTGCATCACCGCCGGCTTAGTTTAGTGGAAAAAGCAACCGTAGTAGGTACCTACCTAATTATTTTTTCTTGCCGGTTCTTCTCAGTAGAATGATGCTTACCGAGCCAGTGGTAAAATACTTATTGACATTTAAAAAGAGACACAAGATGGCCTAAATGAAATAATTATTTCAAAGTCAAAGTCAAAGTCAAATGAGTTCTTCAAAATAGGTAATAAATTACTCTTATTGATATTTTTAAAAAGAATGAGGAATTTGTTAATCTGATTCGCATTTTTTTGCGATGTTACTCGACGAGTACAATATCTGCCATTATTATGTTAAATCTAAACTGATAAGTAAGTTTAAATGAAGTTGATTAGTACTAAATTTTTAAGAATTTTACGGGGTTTTGCGTTGTAATTTTTCTGTCCAAAATTGATGGCGTAGGTAGGAATGACGATCTAGTTCTAGTCTAGTTTGATACAGTCGATCTCTCAAACAATAGCAGACCGTGAGTCAGCTGCAATCTTTACTATAGGTACGTGTGGTAAGAACGAGCCATTAATTTGATAAATGGGGCTACTCACACAATGACAGGCCGCACAAAGCCTCCAAAAGACAGCAAGCAGACAGTCAGCTGCAATAGACGTCTGGTGAGACCGTACCTTTAGGGACGCAGATATGCGCCTATATGGGTCGGTAAGTGTCTGCTGAAGGTAGGGTAACTACCCCAGCCTTTGACTTTTGTGCCGAGAATAAGTGGGAGTGAAAGCAAAGGTTTCCTTGTGTACGACTTATGTAATCTTTTCTCAGCTAACTTTGTAGTATCTTTAGTAATTGCATTTACATAATCTACATTGTACCTACCTAACTCATAACAAGCTTGTGATTAGCACTACAAATAAAATTAGCATCATATATATAGTTAGATAATAATTTATGATAATATGTTATTGCTAAGTATGTAGGATTTTTAATGATTTTTCGAAGACATTATAAATATTAGATTGCAATAATCTTCGGATTTCAGCAAGAATTAAGTTCCAGTGGTAGTTCAGTTACATCTTTTTACAAAAAATAGAATTTTGTGAATTTGTGTATGAGAGTATTTTCCGGAACCATTGCACCTATTTGAAAAAATCTTTCATCATTTAGTACATTATTCCAGATGGACATTGGCTATATAATATTATGTATATGTATATGACTCAGGCGCAATCACGGCGTCTTTAGTATCTATGTTTATATATACAGTACCAAGGAAGAGTTTCAATTCTTCATTATTTTGATACTGAGTCAGCAATATACTTAGTTAAGAAGAAATATACCTACATTCAGTGCTTAGGGTCGATAGAGTTATAAATATGTTCACAAACAATAGCTCTACCATGTACAAAAGATTGTTATGCTCAGTTCTTTGTTAAATCCCCTTACATCTTGACTTTTATTGTCATTTAAATGATAATCACTAAAAGGATTTGGACAGAATTATTCACATGACTAGTTTGACAAAACAGATACGCCCTGTGGCTATACCGTTTATTGTCTACCATAAAACTCAAGATTAAACTCTAAGAAAATAAAAAATAAAGTTGATTATGTTTTGCGTGGTTCAATCAAAAATGTTAAATGGAACACCTATGGGTCACAGTGGGTGTTCTTACAATTAGTGCATGTAATATCTATGTTGTTTGCTCATTCAATGTATGAGCACGGAATTCTTGTCCTTGTACCAATTTCAAATTAAAAGAATGATTCAAGTTCAGTTAAAAATATATACATATTTTATTGCTGAATATTTTTGTGCAAGACTTTAGATAAATGAAAACTACCCCATTTTACAAATGAAAACGGGCGTTAAAACCTTAGTTTACAAGCTTTATTGGTATCCTTTCATATTTTATATTTATTTATCATACTGGAATATGAGGCCTACGATTTCGTTTGCCTGGTAAGGTATTGAAATCCTGTAAGAAAGATTTGATTTTAGCCTATATCCTAAAAAGTAGCCTACGTTAATCTACTTTTACTATAGTATGAAAAAGTAACGTCTATCTCTTGCTCCTTTTCCTTATCCGTCCACTCTGACTCTGTAAAGCCCACCAACAAAATATTTTCGATTTTTAAAAAAAAATTTTTTTTTTTAGAAATTTAACATTTGACACAAATAATATATCGTTGAGGGCAAGTAATAAATTTTTGATTAATTTGAAAAAAAATATCACAGAAATTTTTCTATTCAATGTAACAAGAGCAGTTGATTAGGCTTATCTTCTAAGATTCACACATTCCACAAAAAAATCAACCCTTGTGTCAGAGGTCAAGGAAGGTGCTAACCCTTAATCAACCCCTTTGACATCTTTATAAAGACAGGTAGAAGACATTTTTTAGAGATAACGCCGTTGTCAAAGCCATCTGAAGGGTTAGTAAACCGAAATTAGGATTGCATTCAAATAAACTCTGACACCCGATTGTTTGTAACGAACCGTGCGAAATTTGTCACCAAAGCATGCACAAATTTTACATAAAAAACCTCAAAAAAACTTACAAATACGGAGTTTTTACCCAGAAAAAATTGGGACGAAAAAACGGAGCGAAAGGGTAAAAAATACAGCGTAGGTATCCCTTTGTGTCTGGCTTTGCGTAAAATTGTGGGTTAACGGTTTGTTCCGTTTCGGTTTGAAATTAGATTAATTGTACTTTATTAACGTAATATAGTAAGTAGGTATGTATAATATAATAAAACCCTCTGCTGACTCATATAGATAACTCTTGTACCTAATTATATAAAATTATAATTAATTTATACTAAATAATACTATCTTAGAGAGTCAGAGAAATAAAAAAAAAAATATTCTTGATGTCTTCCTGACATAGATTGAACAGTGAAACTAAGAAAGGAAAATTGTCCCAATATGAAATAATGAAGATTTTGGATCTTTAAAATGAGTATTTTGTATTTCCACTATTTTTCATAATTGGTTAAGTACTTTCCTTTCTATAAAGATTTTAAGAAAAACAGGTAGGTACGTACCTACTACTTAATATACATACTTTGTAAAGAATTTTGCGAATAAACTTACCTACAGGCATCTAAATATCAACGAAAATAAATAAATAAAGTCCAATACAAGGTTCTCAAGCTTTCGCATGAAATAAACGAACTTAGCAAATGAACTGTTATCGAATATGATTTTTATCAGGACATCCTTTGTCCTAGCCCAGGGGTAGGAACAATTGACGTGAAAGTGGATTCGATTCCCGGCCGCGACTTAGCACAAATGTCTGCCTTTATAATTTCAAGGACTTTATCAAGTTTATGTATTGTTTTGCGATGTAAATGGTGTTCTGGATTTGAATAGACATCTATTATAGAAAAGGAAAAGCTAACTGACTGACTGACTGATCTATCAACTATCGATAGCTATAATGACGTCCGCTAAGAAAGGATTTTTAAAAATTCATTTCCTAAAGGGGTTCACACTAATTTCAAACCCCTATTTTATCCCGCAGGGGTTGAATTTTCAAAAATCCTTTCTTAGCACACGTCTGAGTCATATGTCATAACTATCTGTATGTCAAATTTAAGCCCGATCCTTACAGTAGTTTGAGCAGTGCGTTGACAGATCAGTCAGTCAGTCAATCAGCTTTTCCTTTTATATATTTTATAGAGAAGAAGATTAGGTGACCCATCCCAGCCTCGCACGAGGGCCTACCAATAAAAATATCTAATTACAGTTAAATATTTATTAGAGCATCCTGTTTATACGGATACAGAGCAAGGATGTAGGGCATTAATTTAACTATACCTTTGTTTATCGACGATTTTCTTTGCTAGACACTCGACTTTCAATAATATCACCGCAATCAGTCAATATTAAAACGAATCTTGTTCCATTACAATAAGATTATTTTTTGTTTGAAGTAAAGTTATCTTGAGGTAGGGGTAGGAAAGAATAGATATGGGGCTCGACTCTGGATGGAATTCTTTTGACTGTAAGAATCGTAACGGACCCTAACGTATATTTGGACAGCAACCTGAGAGGTTTCGAGTGGGCCCGTGGTTTATAATTACGATAATTTGACGGCAGATGATGAAAACTATAATATGAGTTAGACTGGAGCGGCAGTACATTATTTATAAGAAACTAGTTTACGCCCGTGACTTTATCCTCGTAGAGTACAAAAATTTCAAATCTCTATTTTATCTACTTGAATTTTATACAATGAACCAAAAGCTTAATTTGCTGAAATCCGCTAAAACAGGTCGAATCTGTATGATTTAAACACACAAATACTAAAACACACTCGACGCACGTTTCGCCCCGTTAGGATTTGTGTGTTTAAATCATACAGATTCGACCTGTTTCAGCGGATTACAGCAAATTAAGCTTTTGGTTCATTGTATATCATGGACTTCCGCAAAACGCCTGCTTCTATACAACATACTTGAATTTTCAAAAATCCTTTCTCAGCGAATGTCTACGTCATAATAGCTATCTGCATGCCAAATTTCAGCTCGATCAAAATCCGATCCGTCCTGTAGTTTCCAGGGTTCGTGTATGTACTTATATGGTTGTGAGTTCTTGCAATTTCCTTCCATTTTATTCCAGCTTATTTCCACCATAACTTTTTAATGCCTGTACAGATTTGGATGTAGGTATAATCCGTTACATCCCCCTGAGCGACAAAATCAATATGGCGACTGTATGGGCGTCATTATTGCCTTTTTTTGACAGGACAGTCATGTTTTGTTGTTAGGTATTGTCAAGATCCGGAACTCTTCTGTCGAGCTGCGGCTCGCACTTGATGGAATCCATAAGTAGGTAGGTAAGGCAGAGATTATTTATTGAAATTTGTGAAGTCGCAAGCGTAAGCTAGTGTAGACATTAATAAATAACAATTTCGTTTTATAAATAGGGATAACCTCCAGTAGTGTAGGTTTCGAACGGATTTTATTAAAAACGTGATGAGCTTCACATGATATGGACACAGTTTTTTCATATAAAACGGTACAATTTTGTATGTAGATTCAGAATGCAAAAATATATTAATATATATTTTTGCATTCTGAATCTACATATAATGTAAGTATACCTATTATAATATAGTTGTAAACCTCTACATGATTATGGTAAGTGCATATTGGTAGTTTGCGAAGAAAAAATAAAAGAAAGAAAATTGAATTTAGTAGGATTCAAGGATTTTTTAGTCATGATACCTAATATTAAAAGTTTCTTATCAATTTGGCAGGAAATGCCATTTAAAAATGATTCAATAATACGTATTTGCCAGGTGCGTGGACTTAATTGCATATCTGCCTACCGAGATTAGATAAAAATAAGAATTGAAATTATTATTTTATTATGATAAATTAGACGACTAATAAATAAGAAGAGTATTTGGTAGAGAGATTAACCCTTAAACTACTTACCTACTGAATACTGTCAATTATGTTATACCTATTATAGCAAAGGTGGTAGGTATAATGCGTAAAAATGGCTCCTGACGCGCCATTTTAACTATTTGTGTTAAATTTTATGTCAAAAGTACGATTTTAGTCCTTAGTTTAAAGGTAAACCGCACTTTTGACATGACAGTTTACCCATAGAGTTAAAATGGCGCATGAGAAGTAATTTTTTTACGGACTTTACCTTGCATTGCATAGTTGGACATTATTGGATACGGGTATTATTTCTCTAGTCCGTGGGTATCAAACGGACGACATTGCGGGAATACGTTTTTAAGATTTCAATCAATCAATCAGCCTGTTTGCGTCCACTGCTAGACATAGGCCTTCCCGAGAGCGTACCACCACATCATCATCCACCCACTTCCCGCTATCTTCTTAAGATCGTTAGTCCAGCGGGTCGAAGGTCATTACACTTGCTGGTACAATTCGCAGCAGAAAATAATGTACATCAGCCTTTAGTGTGAATGACATTTCGGTTTTGTAGAGAGTTGTCTCTGTCACTCATACCCTTATGACGTTTTGTCAGTCTCAACGACAAAGACAATGCTCTACAAATCCGCTATCTCTTTCTAAAGGTTACATTATTTTCTGCCGCGTACTGTACGCGGTATTCCAAAACACGTTATAAGATTTGTACCTAATTAATCAATTATTTTGTTTGTTAAAACAAAGCCGCGATTTTTGAATCGCATGAACTGCATTTTTTGTACACTGATACAGTTCGAAATGAAGGGAGCGACAGAAAAATAGCATTTTAAAAATAAGCAATTTTTCACGGATCACGCGCCGCGCTGCCATGAATCCAAGTGGAATTTAAATTTGATTTACTGCCCCCAATGTGCAGGCAATATCTGTTCTGTTTTACTTACTGGCTTATGAATTCAGATAGGTAGGTATACGTTGATTGTTTTATAACTGCAATATTTTTTTACCTAACTGTTTTATACGTACTAGTCTGTACATATTATTTAACCCAGGATTGATTACATTGGGCTTTTATCTAAAAGCCCAGAGTCAGATTGTATTCTAGGGTTAACTTTGCGACCAGCAAAAAAACGAAGTATTTTCTGAGACGTATTTGATTAAATCAACAAATAAACTTATAGGTACTTTGTTGTTGCAGTACTTAGTAGGCTAGGTACAGTTTCATAATACCTAAAAGAGATGAAGATGTTTACTTATTTTTTTTTACAGAATTTAGTTAATATGACATATAATTTTAGCATTTATACTGACGTGAGTTGTTTCCATTATACATATCTCACATCCGGCTTTACTCGCGTGACGCGTGCGCGAACCGAATCCCTGTGAAAAATGACCCCGAAAGGTTCGACACTAGTCGGGCTAGCCGCTAGCGTCGACTAAACACGTGAGTAAAGCCGGGTGTGAGATATGTATAATAACAAAATATAATTATTATTAAATCCATTTCCGGTCAGTACAGGTTAGTAATTAACGTCCGGTTATTCCATTAAATGCCTGTAACTGACGCTCTTTGATACACAATTGATGTGTCAGCAATGTTGGCGGCTCTTAATTAAATTATTGGTAGCCACTATCGGTTTGTGCATTCACACTAGCCTTGTCAATACGAGTAGGTACATAGGAATTGTTTACCTAAGTATACCTATTTCCTATTTAGATCTCAAACCTTGAGTTCTATTATAGTCAGTATGTAGGTAGAGTAATATTGAATCTATAATCTATATAGTCTAGAATGCTTGTTTGTTTACATAATAATATGTGGTAGGTATCTATCTAATAAGTAATAACTGTGATTGTGGCATTATAAATGATCAATTTAATATTGTCTTATACCCATACATACATATTCATGCGCACTCATAGACTTATATCCAGTAGAGGCAGAGATACTGCTTCGACTCGCAGCAGCTCAAATGACACTGCCTCAAGCGATTTCGCGTTCCGGTACGATACCGTGTAGCACAGACTAGTTAGGCTTGGTGGTCTGTGCTGCGTAGAAATCGATTAGGTACCTACCTACGGGTTCAAAAAAGTGCTATATACTTACCTACTTCCCAAATAGCCATTTACCAACTTCGACTGTATCATCTCTCTAATTTTTGTTTAGTTATTGGTACACAGCTTGGGAATAGCATGGTGCACAAGTACTTACTATACCTACAGCTATACTCAACCTACCACTAATTACTACCCTTGTTATTTTGTGACACTACCCTCTGTCTCTCACATACGAGTATTCCCAAACTCTTACAAGCTTATAAAACTTCGAAATTGAAAATATCACCATAAAAAGTGACTTATTGAAAATTGTCGAGGCTAGGCGACAGAAAGAAAATTAGTATGTGACGCGTCAAAACTTCCAAACCAGGCCATCAAAGTGACATTTTAGAGGGATGCCGCCCCCGCATTACACCTCTCTCATTATTTATCACATTGTCGCCGAAATTAATGGCAAACCCTCGTCAAATAATTTTTATTTTATAAATAAACCCGGTCTCTGGCAGTTTAATCATATCTTTGTGCTCTGAACTGAAACACGGAGCGGCGTCGCGCCCTTGATTCATACTTCTACTGTCATTTAAAAAAATTGTTGTTCTCGTAACAGCAATTTAATTTTGTTATTATTATCATCAACCCATCACCGGCGTTCATTAATGGCCATAGTCTACCAAGTACGAATTAGTAGACTTCACACACCTTTGAGAACATTATAGAGAACTCTCAGGTATGCAGGTTTCACCGTTAGGGCAAGTGATATTTTATTTACTTAAAAACGCACATAACTCCAAAAGTTAGAGGTGTGTACCCGGGATTGAACCCCCGACCTCCGATTAGGAGGCGGACGTCCTAGTTACTAGTCTATCACAGCAGAATTATAAGTATCTTATGATCAAAAAAATAAATAAATCAATAAAATGTAGCAAACGTTAATATAACTCATAATTTATTCATAAAGTTTATTTCAATGTATTTTCGAGCGAAAGTAAAATCCTACATCAAACTTTTCTATAGGATTGTCGTTTGATTTAAATAAACAAAACTCATAAACAGTTGCTATCCGTCAATAGCATCGTCCTATTAAAGTTAAATTTAACCGTAATAAAAATGACGTTAAATTGATAACAATAGCCAGTTAAAATTAATTAACGGGAATACACGAGTATCTGGTGTCAGAGGTCACCCACAAGGAAACAGTTTAGTGCTATTTGTTATGGAACAACGTAAAAACATCGTTAAGTAACTACTGTTGGTGCCTAATTATCAATTTTATCTTTTTCACTTTAACAAACAATTTTAATTACGGGAAACTGGATAGTTGCAGTACACTATAATCACTACCCATATTATAAATGCGAAAGTGTGTTCGTTTGTTGGTTTATTAGTTTGTCCTTCAATCACGTCGCAACGGAGCAAGGTTTAAAGTGTTTTTTTAAAATTGACATAGGTATAGGCTACTTTTTGTCCCGCAAAATCAAAGAGCACAGGTTATTCAGAAGTCCTATGAGTACCTACAGTCAGCTCTTGTGTCTTGCATTTATGAACGTTATAATACACAAATGCAAAACACAATTGCAACAGACATACCTATAGGTAGGTATATATTTTGCTTTTGTGAACTGAAATACATTTACAAGAAGAAATATCCATCTTTTCCCTTAATATAAATATTGAAGAATTTTTTAAATTGTCTTAATACATAAGCAATAGAGTTCACATTTTCGGTGTTGGGAGATGGGAAATTTATAATTCTAGGTCGTAAATTAAGGTGACATCGACAGTTGTGGCTCGCGGGAGCGAGATGCGACGGAAGCACAGGACGGAAGGGAAAGTCCGCCAGCACTGAAATTGATATAGGTAATACCAGTACGCTGGAAGAGGTGTGCCATACAAAATGAGAAATACTTTTGGTGCTGATTCGAAGTGCCCCTCCGAGAGTACCTATAGTCCGCGACAGGTCGATATATGGCAATCGGGGTATGAGGCGAAGGGACTAAACCAGGTTAGCGCGGGGGATGTGCGGGTGTGCGGGCGTTCCCTTTTCCGATTGCCATCTGTCGCGTACTATACCTACTGGGAATTAAAATATATTATACTTCGTGTTAAATTGTGTTTATGTTGACATTATGTTGACAGGTGTCTCATCACTAATATTCAATTAAGAGTAGGTACAGTACACGGCAGGAAATAATGTACATCGACCTTTACAAGGAGATTGCGGATTTGTAGAGCTGTCATTTAGACAGACAAAACGTCATATAAGTAGGTATGAGTGACAAAGGCAACGCTCTACAAAGCCGAAATGTCATCTAAATGTTATATAAAATGACGCTCATTGCTTCTATCAGCGCCAAAATGGCGAAAATCAAGTTACTTCCAAACGGGTCCAGCGTAGGCACTTGTATTGGTAGAGATCAGTGGAGGGAAGGGAAAGTCTGCCAATATTTTACCGAGGAGGTAATTATTTTATCAAAGTAGGGTGACAGATGAAATTTCGACCCTCTTTGTTTCTATCGAATTCGATTTATGATTGATTGATGTTATTTCGTGTTAAAATTTTATAAACATTACGTAACTTACTTGGAATTGAGATTCACACATAGGTTTACATCTTCTATATATATAGGTACATAAAAGAAAAAGTTGACTGACTGACTGACTGACTGATCTATCAACGCACAGCTCAAATCACTGGACGGATCGGGCTGAAATTTGGCATGCAGATAGGTAATAAAGCTAGTCAAGAAAGGATTTTTGAAAATTCTACCGATTAGGGGGTAAAATTTGTGTAGTCCTGGCAGAGTAAGTCGCGAGTATAAGCTAAGAATCGCATAACATATAAAAATACTTAGGATTTAGGTAGGTACCTACTTATAACATGACCTACGCAACATAATCCATACTATAACCACAAAAGCTTCATTTAAATACTGCAACATAGTTACACTGTCTATCGGCTAGATAAAGTTATCTGTCAACACTGTTAGATGACCTTCCGCCCGCCTCTCAGAACTGATAGTTCGTCCGCCTGACCCCACCCTCACTTCCTAACAACTTCCTAGAACAAGTATAAGTATTGTGCAACCGATTCGTATCAATTAATACTAAATTAACAAATTAGTGTCCCGCGCCTTTTATTGATATCGCATTATATTATCTCATTTCCAGGTTATAGGTGAATCTTTTTATCGGGGCTTATTCGTAAATGTAGGTATAGTTCATGACAGATTTATATGGCAATCGGGTTATGAGGCGGGGGGATGCCCCGCACACACGCACGTCACCCGCGCTCTCCCGCACCGGATTAGCGCGGGGGTTGTGCCGGTGTGCGGGGCGTTACCTCCCCGATTGCCATCTCGAACTGTCCCGTCCAATAGGTATCTACATTTTTCTTTATAATTATGATAAAGATTTTGAACTTGCCTACAAAGTTTATGGAAAAGAACACCGTCTAACTCTAAAGTAATTGTTCTGAAATTAAATAAAAATTTATTTTTGTTAAAAATAAGTCATGAACCCTGGTCAGCGTGGTGGACTATGGTCTATGGCCTACCCTTCTCATTCTGAGAGTCAGTCTATTCTCAGTAGTGGGCCGGCGATGGGTTGATAATTATGGGGATCCTCAACGTTGAATTTCGTTTTCGAATATTAAAAATCTCGTAGCTACTATAACCTAGTACAAAGAGCGGTTACGCACTGCATCCGATCTGAATCCGTGAAATGAAATGAATTTTGATATTGCTTACACACTAATATAATCTCTGAACCAAATCCAAGCTCCGAAAGTCCGAAATAATGCGAAAGCGTTCGTACAAACAGTAGATACTACGGCTACAATATTGCATCGGTCCGAATTTGAAATTCGGGTGACGGAGAGAAATCGAATGACGAAAATCGGATCTAGTGCGTAGGGTTCACTACCATACAAATAGGTAGGTAGGTCCCTACTTAGTTCTATGACTACTTCGGAACGGTATTTTCATGAATTCGGATCGGATGCAGTGCGCGCTCTTAAAAGTTGTCAAATCCGTTTGAGTGATAATAGGGACGTCAACGGCGCGAAAGGCGCCCGACTGCGATCTGTCACCCGCGAACACGTCAAAGGGTTTTTGTCAAGGCGCGAATTAAATCGGCCAGCGGGAGGCTTCTGAGGTGACTCGCAATTGATCGGGAACTGGTTCCATCTGCTTTGTATTCTTTTCTATTTACTGTGTGCTATACTCTACCTATATATGAAACTAGCTTCGCCCCGCGACTTTGTAGACAAACCTAAATCCACGTAGACTGTGATTTAGGGTTTCACAAGATCTTGTTGGAATACCTATCTCAAAATCCTTTCTTAGTGGGGGTGTCATAAAGAAAACGTACCTAGGTAGGTACACGTTACGAATTACGATACGATATAGGTAAATCGCGGTTAATATTGGTGTTTTTGAAAACAAAATAATATAAAGTAGTCCATACAAAATTACCTTTCACGCGCTATTTTAACTTTATGGGTCAACTGTCATGTCAAAAGTACGGTACACACCTTTAAAATAAGGACTAAAATCGTACTTTTGACATGAAATTTGATACAAAAAGTTAAAATGGCGCGTGAGGAGTTACATTTTACGCGTTATATTCATGAAAACAAATAACGAGAAGATGGTGTGTTGCTCTTACTGGTTTCCGCACTTAAACGTTTCCGTCTGTAGTGCGTAACTTACCTACTTATATTGGAAGCAATATAAATTGTACCAATATAATTAATAAGGAATCAACATGAAATGACATAACAACAATATTTTACTCAAATCATTTATTTTACCGACCAATTTTCTCGACATTCTCTCACACCGTACCCAAAAGCTAACAGTATCGTGTTTCGCAAAAAAAAAAACTCCGATCATTGTCATACAAATGTATCTGTTGTTAGAGCTCGTAATTGCTGCCCTGACGTGTAATTTGCGAAGGTCCATTGTGCGAGGCAAAGCGAGGTAACTTTGTTTGTTATTGACTTCACTCGAATGCTAGTAGGGGCAGAGATTTTAAAGGACTACGAAAATGTATGTACTTGTATAACTAAAGAATATGTGTATTGAATGTATCGTAGTAGCGATACGATAGCGAAGCATAGTTAATTTTAAAAAGGTACCTATTAATAAGTACTAATAAAAAGCAGTGGTAGCCTAGTGGTTAAGACATCGGCCTCCTGATCGGAGGGTCGGGGGCTCGATCCAGGGCACACACGTATAACTTTTCGGAGCTATGTGCGTAATGCGTGCGATATTTTACTTTACCGTTAAAGCAAGTAATATTTTATTGTTCAAAACGCGTGTGCGTGCCCGGGATTGAACCACCAATCGCTCAAGTAAGATGCGAACGTCTAAACTACTAGGCTATCACAGCTTATAGTAAACATTATTACATGTTTACTTCTGTATTTATCATATTAAATGCTCTCAATTCGAGGTTGCCAGTGATTTGCTACAAAAAAATAGGTAGGTATACCTATCCTGTGAAACCTACCTAACCTGTGAAAGTTTACTTGAATAAAAAATATTTATTATTTATTATTACTATCTGGGGATACCCGAATATTTTGGTAGGAGATCTTTACGTTGTGGTCTACCCTTACTTCCCTTACAATAAACATCGTCTCACCATCTAATCTTAAAACACATTAGCGGGATTTCCTCACTAAAACAGAAGTGAGGATAACACTGTAAGTTGGCTTTAACCCGGAAACATCAGGTCTAAGTTATGAGATAGAAGCGGTTTACTGTTATATTTTACCAGTTAAACAGTGGGCAATAAAGTACAAAAAATAATTAGTGTCATGCATGTTTTTTTTTTGCATTTTTTTAGCAACACCAGCGTCCTTTAGCAATCGATATATTACAACTCTATTGAATTTTATTTAATGCATCTTAAAATACACAATTCGAAGCCAGAATAGAAAAATAGGAATGTCAATCATAATATTGTATAATAATAATATATGTTCACGCCTTTTTATTATATCGTCTCTTACAGAGCATTTTCAATATATTCAATTGCATAGTTTTTTAATAAATAGATTATAAGTTAGCTCTTGACTGTGATGTCACGTGGTTAACGATGAAGTTAGAAGCGGACTAACCTTAAAGCAGTGTGGCAGTTTAATTGAAACAATACCCTGTATTGTACCAAAACGCTAAATCGCTTATTGGCACGTCACTGCCAGTAGGGATGTAACTAGCCTCACCAGATTATACCAAAAAAAAATTAGAAATTCTAAATTCCACTATTTCTCCTATCGGGAATTAAGCTTCAAAACTCCCACTTATAAATATAGTAAGAAGTGTAATACGCTTTTACTTGTGAATTGGAGTAGTTATTTACGCAGTAGTGGGGTAGGTTGATTGATGAGCCGCCCTTGTTCTGATCGCCGGCTCAATTACACCACGATTACTTAATTTGACATGATACTTTGGGAGTTTAGAAGCTTCCAGCTAAGGGTTCCCGATTTTGTCACTATGTTTTCGTACTATATTATTGAATTTAATCAATTTATTAATATAATTGACTCATTGATTGAAATTTGGCATGTAGCAATATCTTATAACAAGTAGGTAGGTAACCTATCTAAAGGGAACAATCCGAAAACCGTGAATTTCTTGATACATCACAAAAAATGTTAGTTCCTATTTCTTTACGAAGGTATACGGATCCCTTTCTGTGCGAGTCCGGTTCGCACTGACCGGTTTATTTTACTATATTAATGTTTTGATATGTGCTGTAAGTATTTGATATGGGTAAAATAGTTTATTAATATAATTGACTCATTGATTGAAATTTGGCATGTAGCAATATCTTATAACAAGTAGGTAGGTAACCTATCTAAAGGGAACAATCCGAAAACCGTGAATTTCTTGATACATCACAAAAAATGTTAGTTCCTATTTCTTTACGAAGGTATACGGATCCCTTTCTGTGCGAGTTCGGTTCGCACTGACCGGTTTATTTTACTATATTAATGTTTTGATATGTGCTGTAAGTATTTGATATGGGTAAAATAGCGCAAAACGAATTAAAAAATAATGTTTTCACTCTCGAATATCCATCACGAGGTGTCTATATAGCCGTTATTTTCTAATGCCATTTTATTGCCGCTATAAATTCGATGGATCGCCCCGGGAGGCTCGCAAGTGGCTGTGAGGCGATCGCGCCTTTCAATTTAGAATTCTGCCCAAAATTGAAATGGCCGCCCCTTTATCGGTACAGTTTAAATTGGACATTTTAAACACTACTCTTTTGATAATGATAAGGGGTTGGGGCGAATTAATCTAAGTTCTTATCTAGTTTCTATGACGATCTTGACCTTAACTATAGGAACCTAATAAGTTAGCAACAAAACATTTTTTTCACGGGACTGATACCTACCCAAGTTATTTTAGATAGTTCTCTAGGTAAAACAAATTCAAGATCTAATTTTTAAAAAAACTTCCCAATATTTTTCTTTTCTTATAAGTTAGAAGTGGATAAGAAATCAGTTTAATCAATGAGATTTGATCACGTTCGATCTTTTATTTTTATATTTACTTACAATTGGTATTAGACTATGATAGTAAGAGTAGGTAGAGTTGGTGCCTACTTAAGTAGGTACTTAGTGTCGTATCTACTTTCGTAAGGTATTGTTCTACGCAGGTTCTACGCAGAACGGCGAATGTTAAGAGACAAGTACCGGAAATTGCTGGTTAACTAATTAACAAGTTATTAGAGAGCTAGATACCCCCTTAATAAAGCTAGCACCACACAAACACAACTGCAGTTGGCAAAAGCACGTCGCCAACATATTATTTCATAATCCATGCTAATATTATAAATTCGATGTCTGTCTGTCTCTCCGTCTGTTTGTCTGTCTGTCTGCCAACTTTTCACGGTCCATCCGTTTAACCGATTTTGATGAAATTTGGTATAGAAATAGCTTGCATCCCGGGGAAGGACATAGGCTACTTTTGATCCCGGAAAAATCAAAGAGTTCCCACGGTATTTTTAAAATCCTAAATCCGCGCGGACGAAGTCGCGGCCATCATCTAATATAATTTATAAATAAATCCACATCGTCGAAACAAACTTCAAGGCAGCGTAGCGGGACACCCGACCAGTGCCGAATTCACAATGACCTCTACGTGCGACTAGCGATACCAAGATTCTCACTAGGAAGACTCCCGGCCGAATAGGCGTCCTTCGTATTGTTTTATTTTTGACTACTTATATCTATCTCATATTAAAGGCCTATTTAAGGATGGTTCAAGGACGTCAATTACTTATTGTCTTATTTTTAAAACAAAATGTCAAAAAACAATCACGCGTTACACCTCTAGGTGAAAAGCGCGTTTAAAAGTTAGAGCTAACTTTTCAGAGCTAGGTAGGTATTCGCGTTTTCTTTATCCTTAGTATCGTAAAACTGTGATCCTGCATATGCATATGCCTGAGAGTTCCCCATAAAATTGTCAAAGGTGTGTGAAGTCTTCCAATTCGCACTTCACCAGTGTGGTGAACTATGACTTAAATACTTCTCATAATTACTAACGTTAGGTCAGTTAAAAAAAAAGTAGGAAAACAGAAATTCCGATCCAATATTCAGCTATATAAATGTACAACTGACGTCTTGGGTTGATGTTCAAAAATCTATTCATGCTCGTGTTAAAAAAACTACCTCATGGTAGAAAGTAATATAAAAACACATTCAGACTGTTTACGGTCAAATGTGATTTAATTCAAAGTATTTAAAATTCGGACACAACTGAATTTTTCCGGATACATTGTTACCCTACGTAAGACGTAACTTCTGCGGCGACAATTTTATTTGCGGACTACCCCCCATTTGGCACCTCCCTTTGTTGGGAATTCGCGATAGTCTCCCTCTACGTAGGTGGAATGCTTGAGTAAAAAAGTTCCGCCAACTTGGCTTGGACGTGGCTATTTATGTTGGCTATTACAGCGTAATTCACGTTTTCACTTAGTGCCTCGCATGCCAACTAAATTGCTTCTTTTTCTTGCAGTTGTTTTCACAAAGATAACAGCGGTTGACATTGCACAGTTATAATTAATCATTTATTTTGTACACAAAACATTTTTTATATAATAAATGTGAATGTTTGGACATTTGTTTACGCCGCACTTACTGAACCAATTTGGCTGAAAATAATGGAGATTTTTTATCTAGTAGTAGTCTAGTTCCCGCGGGATTTTTAGTACATGAAGGAGCGGACCAACAAATACCTGAAAGGCCGCTAACGCATTCGCGGTTCCTATGGTACTGCAAATGCTTATGGGTGGCGGTATAATCACTTAACACCAGGTGACCCGCTTGCTCGTTTGCTCGCTATTCTTATGGAATAAAAATTTAATAATCCTACCTATATCCAAGGGGACTGAGTCGCGGGCATCATCTATCTAGTTAATCAAATGCTATCTTTTTCAGCCTCATTCTATTTTTTGATTTATGTTTGGGTATAATTTTCTCGTACCTAGCGATTCTTTTAATTCTCAATCGTAAAATACTGGTGTACCTACAACAAGTACTTTTCGTAGAACCGTGTATGTAAGTAGGTAGGTACCTATACCTACTGTTAATAAGGAGTTATCAATACATAGTTAGATATTAACTAACCTGTGCCATTTAACTGAACTTGTGCAGATAAACTATCCACATCCCACTGTCCATTTCATCTGATAAGATTGCAGATTTAAAATTTAAACCATTCCAGCCTTATAGCCAGTCGTTGAATCGAAATGGAAACGTTCAGTCCAATTGAAAACTGATGCTATCAACTCTATTCTATTCTGTTCAAAGGATACCCTTTTACGAAATGTCTATTGTACAATACTTAAATTGAAAAGTTAGGTAACCTACTAAATAATAACGCAAGTTTTTCCTAGTTTCTTTGTTGTTGTTTTTTACTTTATGTATTTTTTTGAGTTTTTTGTTACATATATCCACCCAAAGATAATATTATATAAAAAAATATTAAAAAACCGACTTCCAAAACCACTATAAAGTAAAAAATAACTTTTGTTTCTACACGTGTAGGTATAGGTGTTGAAGGCGGGCGAGCTTTACGCTTTGATTTCTAGTTTCTGTTATTATGCTCGCCTGACTTCATATACAATACACGTGTAGGAACAAAAGATATTTTTTACTTGTAGTGGTTTTGGAAGTCGGTTTTTTTTAATATTTTTTTATTTCAAGCTTTTAAGGGGAAGTACTCATTGTTTGGTACCTAAAATATTAATTCACCAGCAAAACTTTCTAAATCCACACGGCTTATTACGAATTTAACTTTAAATTATTATAATTAATAAAATTATTATAAAATTTAATACGAAATTAACATTTATCGATTGGCTTACTGCTAATACTATCTTGTTTATACATTTTCAGATTTTTTTCTCGGTTTGTGTAAAATACCGTATTACTATTAGGTACATACACTGCTAAACAGTAGGTACCTAATGCCTCCCGTACGGCGTAAAATCTTATATGACTGTTCCTATAGGAAGGTACACATTATGTTGTAGTCTGACCGATACAAAAATCCTTTGTGGGCAGTGGGACCAAGATGGCAGTCTACACGGGAGCGCCCCCCGTAGGGCAAATTCGCTTAACATTTCTTTAGAGAGTGTATTGAAAACCAGACAATGCGTTGGTAGGTACCTATGAAATAGATTTTCACCAACGATTTTCTGGTGTAGGTATGTTATTTTAAATCAATGGCGTCCCACGTACTTAAGAGAAGTCCAATAAGTAGGTATAAGAGACTTGATATATGTCTAGGTGTGGAAGCCTATCGGTTGACGACGACGACGACCTAGAAATTATTATTGTAGCCAACATTTTGTGCCAAGCACATAAATATCTCAAGCTTTCATTTCAATTTTCATCTATTCAGGGAAAATCTAACAGACTCCAAGCCAAACCTAATAAACGTACGAAACACATTGCAAACGATAATGTATGAGGCCACCAAACAGCTATTCTAAATAATTTAGCTGCAGCGTGTCACAGCATAATAAATTTATAACGATATTACATCATATAAATTTTCATACATCCAGAAATTAGCTAGGCATCTACCTACCTATTTTCTTACCTGACGGCGAACACCAAAAGGAGGGTTATTTTGTTTGACCGGTATGTATTTCGTTCCTATGTCCGCTTGTAACTACTCAAAGTAGGTAAATATGAACAAATAGGTATAGATACGTATTTCAGGATTTTTGGAAATTCTATCCCTTTGCGGATTTTCAAAAATTCTACTCGAGTGAAGTTATAGGGGACCATGGTAGATCATGTGGTAAAAATATAGGTACCTATATGCCTTTTATAAATAATTAATTACGATAGTATAGGTACCTACCTAAGTAGGTAGGTAGGAATTTAATATATTTTTTGTAGAAAAGAAAATTGTGAAAATTAAAAACCCACTTCTTTTATTTCCAAGTTTGCTTCATAACAACGTGACAACTTTTAATACCTATGTGCGAGGCAAATTGATTATCGCATCAGTTGGAATCGATTATATCAGACGTGTCTGTGAAAATTGATTCTGATTATCACCTGTTTGAATGACACATTTAATAAGAAATACTATGGTAGATAGGTACATTGGTACATTACAAGTTTCACTAAGTAAATGAAACTATGAGAACGTATAATATATATCTACTTACCTAGGCGTCCTACATACCTAAAATTATAATAAAAATCAGTCAAGTGAGAATCGGAGTTGCACACCTAGGGTTCCGTATAATAGGTAGGTAAATTAAAATTTTCCTTTGCGAATAGGTACCTTTAAGTAATTTTTTTTTTAAATTGGTAATCGCATCGATTTTAAAATACGACGAGTCTGTGCAAATCGATAGTTTGTCACCTTTACATGTTTTTGAAAGTCAGCTAGACTATGTACCAACCTAGATTAGATAAAGGTAGGTAATACCTCATGTGGTAATGCTTAGGTAGGTAGGCAAGAAAGAACCAAAGAAAGTAAGTATACCTACCTACTTGGTATAGGTAGGTATCATTAACCGATTCCCGCAACTTCGTCCGCGTCGATTTAGGTTTTTATAAACCACGTTGGGAGCTCTTTGATTTTCCGGGATAAAAGGTACTATATGGCACTCTCCAGGTTTAATGGGTAGGTACCAATGGCGTGCACAGGAGTTCAAGCCAGGGTATGCATTTAGGTATGAACTTATTTTACGGCAGGTTATAATGAAAAATAAGCATTGATTTATTACAATGAGGGTAAGCAGTGCGTTTATGCTTCTATGAGCTGCACGCCACTGGTAGGTACCTACCTAGATATAGGTAGATCCGTGCAAAAACACGTCAACTCGTTGTTCTGTTGCGACGTGATTGAAGGACAAAACAACAAACAAACCTTCTTTCGCACTTATAAAATACTTAGGTGATAAGCAATTTCAAATTTTATGTTATAAATCTCTTCAATTCTATGAGCTTCATATACCTATACCTAATACCTGCCTGTATACAGCCTACATACTCGTGTTGTGGCCGGGAAAAGCGGAAAAGTCAACGAGTTGTCTGATGCGAGGCACCTGTACCCGCAGACTCCGCTGACAGACAAAGACGCAGATAATAAGGAGCATCCCATTGGTGCATCCGTCGCCGGCCCCGCCCACAGCCACCATCGACCAATCGCGACTTCGGGCGCTGATCTCAAACGTTATCTAGTTATCTGCCGTCTCACTTTCCACACTAGCTATTTTCAGAAGGTGTAATGCAACGCTGAAAACATCAATTTTCCACCGTCCACGAGTCTCGCCGACGCGACGCTACGATGTTCTAAATTCGAAATCGTTCCATTTTCAATTTTAAAATGTCTTATAGACTACGAATTTGTTATTTCGTATTAAATTTACATTAGCGCAAATGATCTTTGAACCTTTTTGTAGTTAAATTTTAATGTCTCAATGGGGTAATCAATTCTGTTCATTGGTTGAGAAATTTATGCAAATAAGTAGCGATTGGCTTCCGATTCGTGATTGAGTTTGACACGTAAAAAATATTGGTGGTTTATTATACTTACCTACCTATTAATCAAAACGTTCCTTTGTTTTTCCTTTTTAATATCTGTACTAGAGTGATTATAGGTGTACTTGATCGTCAGTCATAGTTACATACTTTATGTCGCACATGAATGAATAAGGGAGCTCGTTGGAAATAGAAACAAAAAGATCGAATGTCGGTAGGTAGGTACCTGGAATTCTTATAAGCGAAGCCGATAACTGGTGCCATTGTTTGAACGTTATCGATGTAAATCATGGTAACAGAGGTACAGCTGCGTCATCGATACGATACAAGAAAAACAAACATTTTGATATCGTAACCAGAAGTCAAAGCTCCTGTTTGAAGTTAGTACGATAGAACAAAGACATCCGTATATCAACTCTATCAAGCCAGAAAAATATTTTGAAAATACAGTGTACCTACCTACCTAATTAAAAATCAGAGAAAAAATACTCGCGTAAATTAATAAATTCAGTGTAGGTATCTAATAGAAATTCAGAGAAAAATATTCGCATCAATGTTTTCAGATAACATTGTATAAACGTCCCCGAAACTCGTATGAAAGAGAGGGGTGCGGTACAAAGACAAGGCGGGGTGTGAGGGGAAGGGGCGGCCCGGGCGAGGGTATGATTCGGGATTCTAGGGATGAGCTCTCGCCTCCTCTCGTTACTCTGGGAGCGTTCGTCGCGGCCGTCGCACATATCTTGCGATAACCGACGGCACTGCACTATCGACGTCGAATCGGTCGAACGTAACGCGTACACATCACTAAAGACAGTCTTTAAATAAACCGTAAACGTATCTACTTTTTTTTAATTTTGGATAGTGCTGTGTGCTAAGGATAATATGACTGTGATTAAAAAAATACTTACCTATTTTTATAATAAACAATATGATTTTGTTAACACGATTAAACAGTGACTCTAATTAACTAAATTGATTTTGGAAACTTTATGTTGATGTGTTCATGGACTTGTAGAAAATATAGAATGCTGTGAGAAAATTGACCGTTGCCGGAAAATGAAGATGTCCGGTAAGCTTTGACACAGTATAGTGTTTTAGGGTTTTGTACCAAATTAGTAAATAAGAACCCTTACGTAGGTATGGTAGGTACGACTAACTCGACCCGTCTGTCCGTCTGTCATACCAGCTTATTTCAGTAGGAAAATTACTAATACTATCAACTTGAAATAATGCTTAAGTATTCAACCTTTAAATTAAATAATTCAAAAAATGTTATTGGGAAATGGGGGTGTCGAAATTTTAAAGTGTGATTAGATCGGTGGAGTAGGTATTATCTAATGTAAGGTAGAAAGATAGGGACTTTATTTGCACAAATGTTATAGGTATGTTACATTAGATTTTTATTTATTTTTAAACTCCTATAGTTTAATTTGACTTAATCATGAAAAATTACAAAAATTACCGCCCGCCCGCCCATATGTAAAAATATAAAATTATGTTGTGAATAATTAAGTTGATAGAAATTTATGTACCTATAGGTAAGTGATATAAGTAGGTAAGAGATTTGTGGAGATGATAGATTAATAATTTAACTTAATAAATATTAAATTTGTTATGTATTCCAACTACGGAATCTTCGGCGAAAAAGGCGAGGTTTAAAAAAAAATATCTTAGACATATTACCTATAGGTACCCTAGGTAGGTAGGCCGAACATTGATGAGTGCTCTGATTAACTACCTACCTAATGAACCTAGTATTATAGTACTAGATAGGGTGTAGTAGGTATACTACACCCTATCTAGGTACATATTATATACCTACGTATACCAATATAAAGTTAAATAAAAACAGGAACTAAAAAGATACCTACCTATTTCCGCTAACAGAAGAGGAAAATATTACCTATAAGAGATCTAATTTAACGGTTTTCCTTAATTATTATTAGATAGGTAGGTGAATAACTATTATCGAGATAAGTAATTAATAATAATTAGATGAATTCCTTCCTCTTCCCCCTCGCGTCGTTAACTTATTATTGAGGATCGTGACTCCTTTCTGGTATACCTACCATCTTTTAAGGATATTCTTCCAACGCAGTAGATATTTAAGGAGAGACAGTACCTACTCCGACGCCTTTGATATCGTGGTAAATGAGGGCCACAATGACTTGCCATGTCTCTGCCATATCTATAGGTATAGGTCCCTGAATTACTGGGGTCGTCTCGGGTCGCTCCCCCTTACCGCACGACGATTGCTCACTTGTCTAGATGGCTTCGTTGAACCTCTAGTAGGTAACTTTGTGGTTGTTGGTTAGCAGATGTAGATCGCAGAGTCAAGTGCTTCCTTCACCTGCCTATACCTACTGATTCGCTAACTCAGTGAGTCTCAGTGTCTAACACTGAATGATAGACATAGAGTTCATCCGCACCGCCAACTTCTAAACTCTGGGATACTATTGAGAATTTCTTGACAGAAAAGTACCAATGACAATTATTTGGTCCGACCTGGGTCTCAAACTCGGGATCTCATAATCTATTACCGAATGAGCTAACCAGTACTTAACCACTAGACTATAACGGGGTAATTATTAGATATGTACCTACGTGGTATTATTAAACCGCTGGTAACGGTTTTCACAATATAATAGAGAGCACTGTAGGTACCTTTTGTAGGGTTCCGTACGTCCGATTGAAAAAACGGATCACTCATGTGTTTGTCCGTCCGTCACAGCCAAGTTGCTTCGAATTTTACCTACTGGGCCGATTTAGTTGCGTGTAGGTACCTACCTACATTTAATTTCTGCGATCCAAACAGAACTTTGAACTTTAGACTGTTAGCAATTGGATCAACGCATCATTTTCAATAAAAAATAATTAAAAATCTTGGTCAAATAAGCAACTTTTTTTGTTATTTCTACAGATTAGATGCTCTATTAATGTCTGGAATGTGGAAATCAAATTGAAAAATTGTATCTACTCGTATGAAAAAGCACGAGTGAAGTAAACGCAATTTTTTTTTAAATAGGTACAGAATAGAAAAAAAAGCTTACATCATAATTGGGAGAAAACTAAATCTAAATTGGTTAATCCTTTTAGAAGCTACAATGCTACATACAGATGCACAGATACACTACACACGTCAGACTTATAACTTATAACCCTCTTTTTTGGTCGGGAATGAAAAAGTGCGCGCGAAGTGAGTGCATTTTTTTTATAATAACGCCCAAGAGGGCGCATTTTTGCGCACTACTAGTACTATCCCGGCAGACCCTCTGGTATCTGGTAGGTAGGTAGATACATGTACTTATAAATAAAATCAACAAACACAAAAATAAAACCCCTAACGTGTTTAAGTTTTTTGTGGAGCCAATCGAGTGTTATCTGAATCTGTTAAGGGTGTGCGAAACGACCTTTGAAACAACCCAAAATTATGACAGATTATAATCTGTAGGGTATTTTATCTGTGGCAACATGGAGGTGCCAGCTTTTGGCGGTCGCCGCCGGCTTGAGAAGGTTGTTTGTATTGTTTGTTTGATACAGCTTAAGTTGTTAAGATTTGTCAAGGGTTTGTTTATATAATCAAGATGCAAAAGTTTTTAAGTTGCTTGTGGTTTTCAGTGCCCAGTTATATGATTTTATTGCTTTTATTGTTGTGGTTGCTAATAGTAGATACTTTAATAAGAAAAAACCGGCCAGGTGCGAATCAGACTCATGCATCGTGGGTTCTGTACTCGGGTACAGTTTTTTTTTGTGATGTAACTACATATTTACGCTTTTCAAATTCCTTTACTTGTGCTATAAGACCTATCTACCTGCCAAATTTTATAATTCTAGGTCAACGGAAAGTACCCTATAGGTTTTCTTGACAGACATGACAGACGGACACACATACAGACAGATAGACAGACAGACATCGAAGTGATCCAATAAGGGTTCTTTTTCCTTTTGAAGTCAAACTCCTACACCAAGGGTTCCGTACCTTGGAAAAGACCTGCGACGTGTAGGTATATTTTTTTAATTTGTTTTATTGTAATATATTTCGTTTAATTGTTATCTTTGACCGCCTCAAAACAAAATACCTAATCCACAGATGGCACTAAAAATTAACAATTAAAAAACCCTAAAATATGTTTGTTTATTTTGGTCACAACTTTCAAACTTATTAGGAATGTGTTCAGTAGCTATTTTTTTGGTTGTTGTTATCGGTCTGTCTGTCTGTTACGTTTTCACGGCCCATCCCCATCACCGATTTTCACGTGGCACAGAAATAACGTGCATCCCGGTCCCCGGAAGCGCACATCTACTAATCTTTATCCCAAAATCGAAGAGTTTACATGGAATTTAAAAAAAATCTAAATACACGCGAAGTCGCGGGCATCATCTAGTATTAGGATATTATTAGAAAGTTTTGCTTTCAACGAAACACTCACGGTCGTCAAATGAGTACCTATTTTGCAAATGTATGTCCGATGAGGCATGCAGTTTGCACGCCTGCTTAATTTTCCAACACGAACACGGCATTTTAACCCTTATTACGTACAAATAAGAGTGCTAATTTATTATAATGAGTGTCATTGTAGTATTGAGAGAATTTTATGATGTTCGGCCTGTGAACTCTGTGAGTGTGACACAGTCGCCAGCTGAGGTTATTGTCAGTCGCCGTAGCTAACACGTGAAATCGACTTGCCGTGGGGTCTTCGGACATAGCCTCTGATGTATTAAAATGCTAATTTTCTTTTAAGTTTGAGCTCATGTCTTAGTGCAGGTCATAAGCCTCATTTATTATACACTAGCGACCCGCCCTAGCTTCGCACTGAAGAGGATTTTATTCTAAGTACCAATGACTTATATGTAGTATACAGCTATACAGCAGTACCAATGACTTATATGTAGTATATAGTATGCTGAGTACCATAAAATACGTACGTAGATTGTTTTCGTGTCACTTAACTAAGGACATTTATGATTTACGCAGTGAACGCCACGGAAGGTCTCAGATGGGATAGTTTTTAAGATGATGAGTGTGTATTTAGTTCTCCATAATGTTTTCAAAGGTGAAGTTTGCCAATCTACACTTGGCCAGCGTGGCGGACTGTGGCCTAAACCTTTCTCATGAGCACATATAATACCTGTACTCAGTAGTGGGATGATGGGTTTATCATCATCGACGATGCAGGAGCTTCAGGAGCTTTCATTTCCTTTAAAAACAAAATTATAAGTAGGTAGGCACCTACGTGAGCCGCTCGAGTTCATGAAAGCTTTTCTTAAAAGGAAACTTATTCAAAGTAATTTTTGTAATAAATTATCTCCACACCATGCCCTGTTCACACATCTTGTTCTCATTTTAAATCCGTCGTTTAAAGTTTCTGCGGAAACCAGAGATTTAACGATGACTCCTCCGCATTGTCCGTGCACGCAGCCAACACTCACAAAACTCCGAACGATCTACGCGATGGCTAATTTGAATTTGAAATTCGAACGCATTTTTACGACACCTCATTTTGTCCAGCCCCAGCGAGATTTAAATTTCGTTTTCTTTTGTTGAAATAAGTATGTATGCCGTTTAGGAACAAAAAGCTAAAAAAATAAAAAGGCTAAAAAGGTGCTAAAAAGGCTAGGTAGATAGGTACAACAACACTTAGCTTTTTTCTTTTTTAAGAAAACCATTAGGTAAAGAGTCTTCATTTACATTAATAATGATAAATCAATAAATAATTGAGTACAGTATGCGGCAGAAAATAATGTAGGTACATCGACCTTTAGAAGGAGATAGCGGATTTGTAGAGCATTGTCTCTGTCATTGAGACCGACAAGACGTCATATAGATAGATATGAGTGACAGAGACAACGCTCAACAAAAAAAGCTTAAAAATTGAAATTAACATTTAACGATTAAGTTTTTACAAAAATAGACAACTGTGGTTTTTAGGATTAGAATTGTATTGAAAAATTTATAAGGAAGAGTCGAGCAGATTCCAATATGAACTTCATGAAAAATCTTTTTAGGTTAGGTTGACTAAAGGGTATTCTAAGCTTTCAGAAAAGTGAAATTATAAATAAATTTGCGACAGGTGAACCGGCATAGCAACCGAGTTAAAGAACCACAGTAAAGAATGCAATGGTGCTTTGATTAAAAAAAGGGATTCTTTAGACACGTTCACGCATATCCTGCTTATTGTACGAAACTGCACTTTTATAATGCTAAGCAGTTATCATTCCTCCTGTAATCTCATTGTGTTTGAGGTCTATCGAGCGTCTAATTTTGTGTTTTTTTAACGCCACGTGGCATTAGATGTAATGGACAAGATAGGGGTTGTTTTATCCGACTACAAAGCAAGAGAGTCATAGTAACTTTAACTGAGCTACTCCAAACGTTATAATAAAATGCTAATGTGTTTGGTGCAACTTAGTAAGAACCTACACAATTTGTTGACGTAGGTATAGGGCATTGACGGAGTCAGATCCTGTCACTGTCCTGTGTGTGTGTTGGAGCACAGTTGTTTTGTTTTGGTGACGTCCCTGGCGCAGTGGTAAGCACTGTGGTCTTATTAGTGGGAGCCGGGAGGTCCCGGGTTCGATTCCTAGCAGGGGTTTGGAATTTTATAATTTCTAAATTTCTGGTCTGGTCTGGTGGAAGGTTTTGGCCGTGGCTAGTTACCACCCTGCCAGCCAAGTCGTGCCGCCAAGCGGTTTAATGTTCCGGTACGATACCGAGTAGAAACCAAAGGGGCATTGGTTTAATAAAAACTGCCATACCCCTTCCAGGTTAACCCGCTTCCATCTTAGACTGCATCATCAGTTACCACCAGGTGAGATTGCAGTCAAGGGCTAACTTGTATCTGAATAAATAAAAATAAAATAAAAACAGTTTACGATAGTTAGGGAACTTAACAAAACGTCGAGGCTTGACGTCATTGTAATTGACGGAGTAATCGCGTAACAAACATACAAAAAAAAATATACAGTCGAATTGAGAACCTCCTCCTTTTTTCAAGTCGGTTAAAAATGAGTAAAACTTATACTAAGCGTAATGGTCTTAAAAGAGATCCACAAAAATTCAGCCGTTTTATTTTGCGATCTACGAGTTTTAGTTTCAAAACTTTTTATTTTTTCACCGCCACGCGCTGGAAGACGTATGGACAAGATAGGGGGGTTGTTTTAACAAGTATATTAGTAGTAATGGGGCGGTTATGATTTATGGAGTGTCTCTTTCAGCTGTATTTGCCTGGGGGATGTAGTTTATTGATGACACGCGTTGCGTCGCGTCGCTGTAATGAATTTGTTTCCTTCGCTAAACACTGTTGTTAGCTGTTTGTCTTTGTACTTTTTTTTTGTTGGTAATGGGTTAATAAATCATCTGGCTACTGGGACAAGATAGATAGCTTTTTATTATTAGGATAATATATTCTTTTTATTAAAACTCTATTTTTCTACACGACTGCCCAAAAAAGGAGTGTAATATTTTCAGGATTCATGGAGATATAGGTATGTAAGTATGTACTTATGTTAGTTTTTAGGGTTCCATACCTCGAAAGGTAAAAAGGAACCCTTATAGGATCACTTTTTTGTCTGTCTGTTCGTCTGTCCGTCAAGAAAACCTATGGGGTACTTCCCGTTGGCCTAGAATCATGGGCAGGTAGGTATTATAGCACAAGTAAAGGAATAAATTCGAAAACCGTGGATTTGTGGTTACATCACACAAAAAAAATTTAAATATGTTTAATGATTATGTAGATATTTTGACGACCTCCCTGGCGCAGTGGTGAGCTCTGTGGTCTTATTAGTGGGAGGTCCCGGGTTCGATTCCTGGCAGGGGTTTGGAATTTTATAATTTCTAAATTTCTGGTCTGGTCTGGTGGGAGGCTTCGGCCGTGGCTAGTTACCACCCTACCGGCAAAGCCGTGCCGCCAAGCGATTTAGCGTTCCGGTACGATGCCGTGTAGAAACCAAAGGGGTATGGGTTTAATAAAAACTGCCACACCCCTTCCAGGTTAGCCCGCTATCATCTTAGACTGCATCATCACTTACCATCAGGTGAGATTGCAGTCAAGGGCTAACTTGTATCTGAATAAATAAAAAAAAAGATTGTGTATACACAATCTACAAAATCTATACTCTATAGGTCTACTGGTTTTGCATATTTGTATGTTTTGCTAATAATCGCTACAGACGCAAAAAAAACGCAAATAAAAAACAAAGGCATATCTTCATGTTGATTTGCATTTCGGAGGGATGCTCTGAGAGACAAGAGACAAGCGGAAGCTCTTTGTGGCGAGCGGAAACCAGGCATAATGCGATCACCATCTTGCATTCCATAATTTTTTTATTTACGTCTGATATAAGACAGGTTCGTGTTGTCAAGGAGTTGCTTGGTTTACTTACTAATAAAAACTAGGCTCTCTGGTACTCCCGCAGAATACTTAATACCTATCTTTGGTAAAATAGGAACAGATTTTATCATAATATTATGTTAGGCAGTCCCCGATAGAAAAGAAAATAAGAGGACAACGTATACCTATCTCAGAATACAGAAACTACAACTTATTGCGTTATGTTACCAAAACCAGGTTTCTTTTAAATAATCTTCTTAATTTTCGTAAATGTAGCTATTAGGTATATTAACAGTGAAAAACTTGAGTAGTACCTACCTATAACAGGCTCAGTCGTTCTAAAATAAGCAAGAGTTTAAAGTTTAAAATTCAGTCCTCTCTCTGACATAGTAGGTACCTTTGAACAGGCCTTTGAATCAAAATTAAAACTAACAACGGTTGAATACTTTTTACACGAATCTTACACAAACACAAGTATTTTAAAACCTAAAGAAATAATCTAAATATATAAAAGGAAAAAGGCGACTGACTGACTGGCTGATCTATCAACGCACAGCTCAAACTACTGGACGGATCAGGCTGAAATTTGGCATGCAGATAGCTATTATGATGTAGGCATCCGCTAAGAAAGAATTTTTTAAAATTCAACCCCTAAGGGGGTGAAATAGGGGTTTGAAATTTGTGTAGTCCACGCGGACGAAGTTGCGAGCATAAGCTAGTCTAAAAGGTGACTGACTGACTGACTGACTGATCTATCAACGCACAGCTCAAACTACTGGACGGATCGGGCTGAAATTTGGTATTCAGATAGCTATTATGACGTAGGTGTTCGCTATGAAAGGATTTTTGAAAATTCGACCCCTAAGGGAGTGAAATAGGGGTTTGAAATTTGTGTAGTTCACGCGGACGAAGTCGCGAGCATAAGCTAGTTAAATATAATTTCGATTAACCGAGTTTCTTTTCAACAGCGGCAGACAGCCAGGAGTCTGCCAGTCCTCCTCCAAGCCCGACGGACTCTACAGCATCAGACCCCGCGCCCACCCTAGTCCACATCAAGCAAGAGACTATGGCCCCTGGCACTGATATGAAAGAGTACTATAATGCTTTGGACTTTGGCCTGAACGACACATATCTTTCGAGCTACGACTACACACGCAACTATTTACAAAGGCCTTTAGATTTACCGAATGAAAGGTTTTTAGAGTCCAAAAGCCCAGATAGAAACGAAGATTTCAATGATGAGAATGAGAAGTTAGAATTGAATTTGCCGAGTGAGCTGATACTCAAGTCTGGTGGTGTATTCTCCAGAGTCAATATTCCTTGTGGAACTAAGTATGGACCATTCAACGGCAAATGGGTCGGGCAGCCTTTAGACAGAAGATACGCGTGGGCGGTAAGTTTTACTCTTTTAACTTTGCATTATTCTTTAACTGATAAATATAGGTACAGTTTAGAAGAGGAATGTGAGGCAGAACACTTTTAATTTCTCTACTTGAGACTACTATTTTTTTTGGTTTGATATCTTCACCTTGTTTCACATTTTTGATTTTTGCATTTAAAAATACATTTTATTATTATTAAACAACAAGCTGACGCCCGCGACTTCTTCCGCGTGGAATTAGATTTTTAAAAATCCCGTGGGATCTCCTTCTTCCTCTTTGATTTTCCGGGATAAAAAGTAGCCTATGTCACTCTCCAGGTCTTTATCTATACCCATGCAACAAATCACGTCAATCCGTTGCACCGTTGCGACGTGATTGAAGGACAAACCAACAAACAAACACACTTTCGCATTTATATAAGGGTACGGATTTTACATGACTCTGTCTATAGGTCACGACAGACGGACTGACAGACAGGCAGACAAACAGACATACGGATTCCTTTTTCCTTTTGAGGTACAGAACCCTAAAAAATGCTACCAAACCAAACTAAAAGTTAACTAAACACCTTGGTACTAAGCAGCCAAAGACATTTTTGTAAGCAGCATTCTTTTTTTGGAACATTGATTTATGAAAATTCCCACATTATTGGCGATAGCTCAAAAACAACTTTACCGCTACACCGTAACCTCTTTTTAAATAAAGGACGATAGTATACCCAATTTTATTTATTCCAATACTACCGTATTGGAATAAATAAAATTGGTAAATATCTTGGTAAATAGTTAATTAAAAAATAAAATACATAGACGGTGTTAAGACTGTATTGCAGTTTGTCTACGTTTGTTTAATTAGACAACGTCGTTGGGGCGTCAACCTTTCAAAAGAACCACTTGTACCGGGGTCAAGTGAGGATTAAGTGTAAAAAATCAATGAGTGGACTAGTTAATAAATAACACCCTAAAACTGAAGCTTTGAAACGAATGTCAACGTCGGTAGTAAACTGTTTACTTTATTGATCTCCTTAAGTAGCTCTGTTATTTTCACTTTTTTTTTGTTTGTGTCGCACTTCATTATTTTTTAAATAATATGTTTTGTACACTGTCTTGTTTTAAGTTACGATGCTGAAGTTATTTTGAATGGTAAAAAACCGGCCAAGTACGAGGTTTAGTACGGAACGACGCATCACGCAATCCCTCTCGATCTTAATAAGATTACTCTAGTGTGAAGATTGCAGTAGATATACCTAAGCCATCTATAATATGAATAAAGACATATTTACGAACGAATGATTCAAGTTTCGGATAAGGGGTGTGTCGTTATCTGCCCATAGGAAGCGGAAATCAATTGTCTGTCTCGATTCCTGGATTAGGCAAAAATTGATCGGTACTTTTGTAAAAGTACGAAAATATCGGATTTCGCGTGCAATAAAATTCTACTTGTACCTATTATCTATCAATATTTATTTTTAGAGTAACTGAAGCAAAAAAATAATTTTAATATTAAATTCATGGGTTTGTGTAAATTGTATAAGAATAGAGTGATGTTCTAATACGGTGCGAATGTGCCCATTAAAAGATAAATACTACTTTGATTTTAAAGCCTTGAATATATTAAACTTTTAAATAAAACGTTGTTGGTACAATATTTAGAAACTGACCAATGATTAGAAAGAATGAGGGACTGTATCTTTGGAATCATCGATGGTCTAATATAGGTACCTAGTACCTAAGTAGGTATGTTTGGAATACTGAATTTTTAAAAGGGAGTATTCGAGTATTTTAAAAGGGAATATTCGAGTATTTTAAAGTTAAATGAATATGGCTGAATTGATTTTGACGGAACTTTTGCAAGCAGGTAGAAGACTTTGCATGGTGTAAAACCACAGTTGATGAGCTTAGAAAAGCGCACGTTTAAAAAATTACTAAATTTATTGACATCAATTTGTACGACTACAGACTACGACATAAAAGTTCCAAGCAACGCTTTATTGCTTACTAGATGATGTCCGCGACTTCGTCCGCGTGGACTTAGGATTTGAAAATCCCGTGGGAACTCTTTGATTTTCCGGGATAAAAGTAGCCTATGTCCTTCCTCGGGATGCAAGCTATCGTTGTACCAAATTTGGTCAAAATCGGTTGCACGGATGGGCCGTGAAAGGCTAACAGACAGACACACTTTCGCATTTATAATATTAGTATGGATGATCAAGTATGAAGATACACCCTAATCCCTTTTTCACTTAGTTGTTAAAACCTCCTCAATCTGGTGACCTGGTAGGAGAGACTATTTTGGTTTACTCCTCGTGCCTGGTAGAGATCGCTTCAAAGTGATAAAAATCCCAACTGTACCTATTTTTTAAAATTTGTTTTTTTAAATGTTTTGCATATATACTTATTTATCTATTGGTGCACAGTAAAGCACAATATTTCATTCATTCATTCATTCAAGTGTAGTTTGATAGTTCTTACAATTTTGTGGGTGTCAGGTTACAGTCAAACCGCGCTATTGTGATCTGGTGAGGCGTTTTGTTCCGGCTCTTAGATGGGTATTCGGATGTGCAAATATTGAAGCAGATAAAATGTTTATTGAACGATGTTTGATTGATCTTTTTTGGTTGCTTGGGATTTGTCCTTTTTTTGGCTGTGTACCTACCTATATCTTTTACTAGATGATGCCCGCGCCTTTGTCTGCGTAGATTTAGATTTTTAAAAGTCCTGTGGGAACTCTTCAATTTTCCGGTATAGTAAAAAGTAGCCTATGTCCGATCCCCGGGTTGCAAGCCATCTTTAGGAACGGATCAGTCAAACAAGCAAACGCCAGACAGACACACTTTCGCATTTATAATATTAGTATGGATAGGCATAGTATGGATGGCTCTTGTAGAATACAGCCTACGTATTATAATTTAATTATAATTAATTGTTCTCATTGTTGAATTTTATTCAATTGAAATAATTTTGAGTGTATCTAACTTTTTGCACGCAAAATCGTCACTAAGTAGAGTAAGGTATCGGAAAATGAAAAGAGTCTCTAGTACCCTGGGTTGTTCATCTGAATTTTTATTCATGTAGCTTCCTACTCAAAATCTCAGTCCGAGTCTCGATTCCTAAGGATGTGTTGAGTAGTTACCCGCTGACTTTTCAGGTTTCATAGTCTTTCTAAGTAGGTACATCTACCTAGCTTAGGTACCATAAGAAGTCGATCGATAACGAACGTGATGTCAGGGTAAAGGAGCCAATTGCGGGCACGTCATTATGACGCTGGGACCTAAACGCTGGCCGCACCACTTCCGTTCCATCGGACACAAAGCCTTTGATGTGCTTTGCCCTATTACTAGCGAAATCTTTTATATATTCTCTGTTCTTCTTTTGATCTTTTGATTTTTCGCTTTCACAGTTGATTTTAGGTAGGTATGTAGTAAGTGTTTAAATTTTTATGCCGAGTCAAAAGTCTAAAAATTGTTCATTTATTTTATATTAGCTGATGCCCGCGACTTCGTCCGCGTGGTTTTTCATTTCTCAAAATCCCGCGGGAACTTTTTGATTTTCCGGGATAAAAAGTAGCTGTTTTAATCCAGGGTATAATCTATCTCCATTCCAAATTTCATCTAAATCCGTCCAGTAGTTTTTGCGTGATTGAGTAACAAACATCCAACATCCATAATTTCACATTTATAATATTAATAATTAGGATTCTACTTACTTAATGCTCGCGATTCCGTTCGCGTGGACTTCAATCCAAGATTCAAAAAAAGATTCCGACGAATTGAGAACCTCCTCCTTTTTTGAACTCGGTTAAAAATAGGTTTAACCCCTTAGGGGTTGAATTTCCAAAATCCTTCCTTAGCTACGTTATAATAGCTATCTGCAGATAGATATTTGCATGCCATTGCGTGGCAAATGTAGTGATACTATTTAAGTAAATTGTAAAACATCTTGTAAACCTACATTTGAGCAAATAAAGATTGATTTGATTTGCATGCCATATTTAAGCCCGATCCGTACAGTAGTTTATGAGCTGTGCGTTGATAGATCAGTCAATCAGCAAGTCAGTCAGTCAGATATATATATATATATATATATATGTAAGTATAATTTAAGTCAAAGACACGAAAAAAATACTCAAATGTGTGCTGCATTTCCCGAATCCCAGAAAAATGTAAAGGATTAAGTTAAATCGATGCAATGTTCACGTCTGGTTAACTGAAGGGGTTACGCTTATTGTTGATTCTGAGACACGGTAACGTTATCTAACCACCGTTTCACAATTTTGATATCTCAATAAAAATCTTCAACAAAAAAAAAAACGGATCCGGGTAATCAAAGAATTCTTTTGCGATCATCCCGTGTCAAAGTGCAATAAAAGGTTGCGTACGAATACACCTTAATTTTGGTTAAGGCGTGACCCCCGTCAACAGTTTTTTCTTATAAAAATTTACACTTTTTTACCGAAAAAAAAACGAAAGTAACGGAAGTTTCGACAATGGGAGACGTCACCGAATTCTTATTTAAAAATTAAAACTTGATTGGCGACGTTTTTTCTACAATGAAATTGTCACAAAATCTCTTGAAATGCATCTCTTCCTTTTGAATTTGTTATTGGCAGTTGTTGATAAAGCTTCCCTTTTTAGTTAACATTGGCGAAATGTTGAAATGAAAAACGTTCTCACAAGTTTTAAGTTTTTATTATTAGTTGTCAGGGTTCATCATAGCTCTGCTGTTTTTATTAAATTCAGATTTTAGTGGAATTTCTTTCTTTTAAAAATCAACATAACTTCCGTACTCAAAAAAGCTTCACTGTATTTGGCTTGGATAATTATTGATTAATCGTAACTAAGTTAAGATGAAAATAAAATATTTCAAGTAACAAAACTAGAGAAAAGAAATTTTTTAATCAGGAATTCATTAATTATAATTCATAGCGCTGTATGCTAATAACAAATTATTTATTTAAAGTATCTGGGAACTCATCCGGCGATTGAATATCGTATGAGATAAACTTGTTTCATTTAATGGGGTCGCATCGGCAAATGTCAATCAAAATATGATTTTTTTTACATCTGCATTAATTTTGCATTATTTTTATAGACGGGGCGCGTCAAAATTGATGCGAAATTGGCAAGTAATGGATCCCACTAATTATTATTTCAATTTTATGTTATTTTAATTGAATAAAATCGAGTTACGCATCAATGTTTGCTTTGGACCTGACAAAGGGGACTGGCTATGAATGTTTTTATGACTTGCTAGTTATTTTTCGATGCGAAGCGTCGAACCTCGTTTAATATGTTTGTAATATTCATTATTAAGTTTTGAGCATCATTGCGTATTGTTTGGTTGCCTCCATGATTTTAAATTGCATTTAATGGGATGGGTTGATGATCGTGAAACTAGTTAGTATCTGCTATAAAAATAAATAAATCTGCTATAATCGTAGATTTATCCTGATCACATAATTTATTATTTTAGATCCGCGTGAATCATAAATTAGAATTTGCACCTAATATTATTAGTGTGACTTTAATTGTCGCGGCGTACATAGGTATATTCACCTTTTAAAGTCAAATTACATTGTATTATTATTGATTCGTGAGTCCACAAAAACTATGTTAATTTTTAATTCCAATTTCATAATTAACTATGCTAGTGCAGCATAATAATATGTTGAATGCCTCTTTGTATTAAAGACTTCTGCCTGTGCTTCTGCGCCACCTAATTCAGGTAGGTACGCGTTGAACTCGCAAAGTTTTCGCAAAGTTTCAACAACAACTGTACAGATTTCAACTTTCAACAAATTGGATACGCCATAGAACGGAACATACCTTTGTGACGAACTGGGATAAACAAAGAAAAGTTTATTTTTAGGGTTCCATAGTAAAACAATAAATAAAAATTGCCATGCTGTGAGAGCTATTATAGGTTAACTCTTCTCATACTGAAAGGAGACACGTGGCTCTGTAGTGAGCCGGCGATGAGTTGAGACGATGATTGTTAAGTTGAGGTTTCTTGATAGTTTAAAAAAAATATCATTTATAAAATAATGACAGCCAAAGTTTTTAATGTTGTTGTTGTTATCAACTGTTGTAACAGTTAGCAACTTGCATGACTACGGATTCAGGTGGCCAGCCCGTAGCGTTGGTTACAAGAGACCTATGTCCAGCAGTGGACGTCTATCGGGTGATGGTGATGATGATTATGGCTACGGAACCTTATGTTTGTTCGGATACGCTGTTAACCAGTAACTATTATTAACATAGTCGCCTAGATTATAAATTAAAAATCTGATTCAGAGAGGCTAATTGTTGTTAAAGCTTAGAAGAGTCCGTTGCATTACTGTCAAAATATCTGTCATATTCGTATGACATCTTTTCAAAACTAGCCACCCCCTTCCAGCAAAGGATTAACGCGTCCCTATTACATCTTCATTACGGTAGGCGGCTGACAAAGTCCCATTGTACTTAGTTGGCAATAATAACATTTTTTTATTGTTATTATATTTATTGACGCCATTGATAGTTTCATCCGAGGATCTCCGTTTACAGTGCAGATGCGTTATTTGAATGGTTCTTCTATTAAATAGATAGGCTCTAAAACCATTGTGTGATAAGATATGAGACTGATGCTGACTGGAATTGATTTGTAAATAATATTCATGAAGTCCAAACAAACATACAAATACGAAAGCGTGTCTCTCTGTCTGTCTGACTGTTACAATTTCACAGCCCATTATTTTAACAGATTTAGACGAAATTTTAGTACAGAGATTGCATCCCGGAAACAGACATAAGACTACCTGTTAAAGGCCCATTCGTTAAACCGATTTTGACGAAATTTTAGCTTGCATCTCAGTTCATTCATCGTCATAATAAAATTAGTTTTTAATGTTTAATGTTTAATCTCGGAGAAGGACATAATATTATGCTGCATTTTATCTCGGAAAATCAAAGAGTTCCCACGGAATTTGAAAAACCTAAATCCGCGAAGTTGTAGACATCATCTACTCAGTTAATAACAAACGGCAAACCGTCTGCTATGTCAAAATCTTGATCGATTCAATAATTCACACTGATTAGCGAATCGAAGCTAAATTCTAAAACTTTTAAACTTTATTTGCAGTTGAGGTGAATCGAGTCCTAGGTATTAACCATATTAAGCTCTATTAAGTATTTCAGTAGAAAACAAAAAATTAATAAGCTAAATGATAAAACTGATTTGAGTCTATACTAATTGAAAGTACCTACCTATATCTACCTACAGCGTATTAGAAATAAATGTTTCGATTACAAATTTTAATGTGAGTAAGTATGTATCAAGTATTTTGTTTTAATTATCGAGAATGTCGTTCAATGTCAGCGATAATACCTATAATTATTCATTTTAATTATCGATCAGACATGCAAATTTTTATTAATTTTGAACTCTATGCTCTATGTTAATTTACCTCGATTATTAATATTAGACATAATATCAGGATGTTATAAATACGTAAAATGCTACATAATATTTAATTAGAATTAACTGAATATGGCTAATGACAGGGTACCTATTCTCGCGTAATTTTATCGTATATCGTGGTCAAACACTGCAAAGGCATGACCATTATGAGAACAGCTAGATTATTGACTCTCACATAAAAAAGTGTCCATTAGCAATAAAACTTTTTGAGATCGCACGTCGGTTCTAGCAAGTCATTTCACCATCAACTCGCCAGCAAGTAAATTTCTGTAATTTTTAGTAAAAGAAACTTTGAAAAAAAATTTAATTGTGACCTGCCAGAGTGACTTCTGCAAGTTTTATTAATAGGGCACACTTCGTTTAAGTTTAATCTAGTACGGAACAAACAGTACATCTACATGTACCTACCACCCCATCTCACTTTGATTTAACTCAGACTGACACTGTTGAAACGAGACAGCGTTATATTTATTGCTGGCATAAATCTGTCTCAATTTAACTGAAACTGAAGTCTGCGCAAAGTCAAAGTATGCTCTATAGATAGATCTCAGCCTTAGACTAGACTCTATCATTACCTACTTGTTTATCATCAGGTGATCTGTCATCAATAAAACCACAATATTTCGTTCCTAGATGATACACGTATCTATTTGATGAAGTAGCGGTATAAATAATACAATAGGGTAGCTTCACCCTAAAAGCACCCAATCCAAACATTTTTATTATTAACAATCATACACTTATCAGTTAATCTTACACCGTTGCACAATAGCAGCTAATCTCCAGGCGTGATAGAAATTTATCTTCGGTAGCGGATCATTGTCACTTTGCCCCGGTCTCCCCTCCGTTGCGCCTGTTAAAGAAATATTTTGCTGTACTAAGGGTGCCTGTTTCTATATTTTATGGCATAATTTTGTAATTATTTATCTAGGTAGGATTATTGCTTATGATATTGATGAAACTTGAAGTGGGAAATAAGCTGGAAAGATCTTAGGCTAAATTATTAAAAGTTATTAGACTAAATTATTAGAGTAATTGTTTCAACGCGGTGTTGTAAATAAATATAATAAGTCTAGGTACTGATTCGGTGAATCGTGCTAAGAATTAAATGGAGTCCCGTCAGAAAAGATCAATTTAGGTTAGAAGATTTGATTTGTTAAAGCCAATATCTCAGACACTATGGCGGCACCACCCGGTCACGTCACCGCGTGGTATTTTGTGCTACTAGACGAGAAATACCAGGATAGGCAGGATCGTCAGTTTTAAAATGGACGTCGAAAATTTTACACTGCTTTTGCTATAGTAGGTACCTTCCTACCTGCGACGTAAAAGAAGGGAGGGGCGATCCTGGTAGCGCAACTGGTAGTCATGTGGATGAGGCGCCAAATAGTTCTTCTATACTTATTACTGGTTGCGCCATTAGCGGGTGATCCCGGACGTCACCACCATATCGGTTACGTAACCAAGCGAGCACTAGGTAAGGTACCCTTCATAGAGCTGGTAGCGCGCCACTGGTGTCCTAGTGAGATAGTGTCCTTAATTTGTAGATTGTACACTTGGTATGATTTTTACCTACAGGTTTTTTCATTATAATTTTCACGATTCGAAATAAATTTCAACTCACAACACGTATGTCTGCGGCATCTTATTTCCGCCAATATTTTTACCAACAAATTCGTGTTCGCAAAAACAGTGCGAGCGTGCACAGTGGGGCAATATTTCATCTGAGCTGGCCAGAACAATAATAGCCCGTGGAGTTGAAGCCACGGCACGTTCGCGCCACAATGTTGGTAACAACCAATTTACGACGACCTCTCTAATACCGCCCGAGAGTAATAAAAGTCCAAGCTGCTTCAAGAGTTATAGGTCGTCGTTCACTGGCCGATGGATATACCATCGCCAGCATCCGTGTAGACAAAATAATGAAATACCCCGAAAGCAACGCGATATATGCATTGGTTATTGGGTTAGGTTATGATGTGTTTACACAAGGAACTTCAGCAGAGGCGAATGTTGATGCGTAGGATGCCAAGAGGCTAAACTTTGACGCCGTATTGTACGCGATTTGTTTTTGCACAAACACCGTAGATGTGTGCCTATTAAATGTCAAAATGTTATTCGAACGTTAGGTACCTACGTGCTGTTTGCATAATCATACTAGCAATACGCTTCGCGACCATCTTTGGAATTTCCGGTAAAGGAAAAGTTAGATTATAGTGAAAAAAATTATTGTGCTGTAATTGGAAACTCAAATCTGACTAACAAGAAGGTTGGTAATTGAATAAAAACATCAGATCTTGGTGAAGTATCAATCATTGGACGGTGAACCTACTAAAGGGTCCGATTGACATGGTAGGTACACAAAATCTCAGTTTTTGTTTTCCTATCTACTATGTATCAATATGGGTTAGTCACGGAACAGAAAATGGGGTTAAAAAATAACGTGCTAGCCTAGTGCCTACGACATTCGCCTCCTATTCGGGAGGTCGGGGGTTCGATCCCGGGCACGCACCTCTAAATTTTCGGAGTTATGTGCGTTTTAAGAAATAAAAACATATCACTCGCTTTAATGATGAAGGAAAACATCGTCTGGAATTCTCCATACCTGAGAGTTCTCCATAATGTTCTCAAAGGTGTGTGAAGTCTGCCAATTCGCACTTGGTCAGTGCAGCGTGGTGGACTATGGCCTAACCCTTCTCATACTGAGAGGAGACCCGTGCTCTTTAGTGAGCCGGCTATGAGGTGATCATGTTTATGATGAACTATTTTGTTTTTATTCGTAAACTAAACAGTGGCGCAGTAATTGGATGAAAAACGAACCAAAACTAAACATGTTTCCAGGAAAAAAAACATCCTCACCCTACTGCTCTAGATTTAATAAAAAACAGCAATGATAGCCAAAAAACACATAACTAACCGAATAATTCCGTGTCCCGCCAATTGTCACGCTGACAGCCGCCGGTGTCTTTGTCAGGTTTTTTCGCTTGTAATCTTCGCGCTAATCCGTTTTAACGCAACCAGATGTGAGACTGCGTTTTGAGACGGCTTTTTGATAGTGGAAAACGAGTTGGCTTCAACATCTTACTTAATAATAATAATAATTTATGATAGTCGCGATATTTCTAACTTTACAAATGCATTTATTTTTCCTGAACTTTAGGATTATTTTCTTGTGCTAAGCTCGGGTCTAGTTACCCTACCCTAAAGTAAAGTACCTACTAGTATGTCTGAAATGCACTCTACACCGATATACGAACTGCCCTGTTTACGTCATTCCAACAAAAAGTCTTAATAAAAACAGCACAAAAAAAGAAAAAGCTGATTTCTACCTAGGGATGTCTAACTATGGGTACCTACCTACCTACTGCATTCTGCACTGCAGTACAGACCACATGAGAAGTACAGACTGCTCTATTTAGAAAAATCCTCCAAAAATCGTGATAAAAACTGAGCATGAAATGTGTAAACGCTGAATTCTATCAGGAAAATCTGATGATACCTAGGTACAAATGCAGTTGCACTGTTATACACTGGTATACAGACTGCTCTGTTTACGACATTCCAATAAAAAAATCGTGATAAAAAGTGAGCATGAAATACGAAAAAACTGAATTCTATCAGAAATGTTTTGACGATAGGTTAGGCTTACTGCATTCTGCACCGGAATACGAGCTGCCCTGTTTACGTCATTCCAACAAAACAAGCCAAAATATCTTCAACTGACAGCAGCCTGATTGTTTACCGATCACCGAACGAACGATAGCCGTTCTTTGTGACAATCAATGGGGTGCCGGATCAATGGGACATGTAACACCCACAGATTGTGACCAACAAAGCTTTTTTTATCAACCAAAAATATTATATACCTTTGTGCTGTTAATTTTAAGGTTCAAAATTGTTTGTCAGCGAATTAATTGACCGTAAATTAATCTCAGTTATTGATGTTTTTTTGCGCAATGATAGCAACAGTTCGTGAATATTTTGTCGCGTCAGGAATTAGAACGTTTTGTCTCCGCTTAATGGTCAGAACGTGATCGTGAGACGATATCCTAATTTCTCAATAATTTGTTCGGGATGCGGTGACAATGAGCGGTAATATTGAAAAGTGGGATAATGGGAACGTGAGAATAGTGCTAAAAGGATTTAGGATATAAAAGATGGTTCTTTAAGTGATAGGTGACTTTTTGGAAGTGCGATTGTTCCTTATGATACTTATACCTATTTATTCCGATAGTCATGAACTTGCACATTTCAAAGGGCCACTCCATTCATCATCCCATTGCCTACACACTACTGAGAAGGGTCTCTCTTCAGAATTAGAAGGATTTAGGAAATAGTCCACTACGCTGGCCAAGCGCAAACCTTTAAGAACATTTTGAAGAACTCTCTATAAGAAAAGTCTGCATGTCTGAGAGTTCACTCCACTAACAAATTCTAAAAACTAGGTAAATAGGTGGAAATGTGTTTTCTTCCTATTTTTCACGACTCATCTGTTAGGCCGATTTCAACAAAATTTGGTGTAGAGATAGCTTGCATCCCAGAGACGGACATTTCATCCTGGAAAATCAGAGTCTTTCAAAAATCATTTAAGTAGTCTTATTTATAAAGCATATTTTATGAAGTAGCTTTAATAGTACTTGTAATTAGTATTTATAATGCCTATGTCAAAAATAAATTATTATTTAAATGTCAAAAATAAATAAAATTCGTAAAATCCACGACCGCTGTTAGTTTAAGTTAGCTAACTATTTTAAATTATTATCGATATTACTAAAAAAAGTACGTCAAATTACGTCTAATGTTTATGACGTCACATCTATGTATTTCATATAAGCTCCCATACTAAGCGAGCGTTTTAATGTTTGATAAAAAGTTGCTGATTTGACTTGTAGTCATCATCCCTATTGCAATTTAAAGTAACTGGGACGTATATTTCTTCCGTTTCCTGTTCGTGCGCTAACAAGATAGCCGGCTATTAGGTAAAAGGGCAATAAAACAAAAGAGTTTCCTTATAAAAGTGCGGTCTAGTATCTGTTGACAGTGGCGGAAGCAATTCTTTTTCCGACTGATAGCGAGGACGGCTCGAGGAAACGTGGCTCCTCAGAACATGGCCTGAATTGTCGGGGATTATGGAAAAGTTCTTAGAGGGTGTTTTTATTAGGCAGGAATCTATTGCTCGTTTATTTTTTTGCTTTAATTTGGATTACTTTATTTAAATAATTCGAAGATGCCCTCGATTTCTTGCGCGTTGATGTAGGTAGGTATAAAACTCCTTCGTTAGTAGCCTAACTATGCCATTATCCAGGTCTCTACATCTACTTATGCAAAAAAATATGTCGATCTGTTGCTCCGTTGTGGTGTGAAGGACAAACCAACATCACATTCGCATTTATAACATAAAGTGGCTAGGTGTGTGGAGAATCATATTCACCAAGCGTTTATCTAAGCAAGCGCGCTCCATCTTAGGCTGCATCATCACTTGCCACCAAGCCTGGGATTGCAGCCAAGCGCTAGTCTATAAATTAAAAAAAAAGCGAACAATCACTGTAAATAAAGAAAAAAAATAGAAAGTACTAAGTGGTATCAATAGTTTCAGAAAGTTAAAATTTATACGTAGGTACAATTTTTTTGAATAACCATTTCTTTGCACTAAGTATCTAGTACAAAACCCAATGAATACATAAATGTAGGTAGGTATAGAGGGAAAGATACCTATCGGTATTTACCTAAAAAGGACGTATTTTCAAACCAAACTGGAGCACTTTTTACCTAATCATTCTCATTTTAATTCAATTTCCTTTTTCTCATTTATATAATATAGGCTATGTAAATACGGCATATACGCGATCCAATTTGGCGCAGGCATACGGTAGGTACGGTAAATAACCGGGCACAAATTGTTATCTTGTGAAACGAGTCGTGTGATTCGCGCAACGACGCGTGTTGCCGCAACTGCGGCGCGGTACGCTCTTCAGCTTGTAGTAGGGATGTGACGGAGTGGTGCTTTCGATACTTTCAAAAGAAAGTAACGATAAAGCGGTTAGATTACCCCATCGCCATCACGTGATTTACGGGTATAAATGCTAAGATAACTTATAGGTATCATTCTGCCATCCTTTTGCTAAAAAGCGACTAACTAAAAAAACGTACTTAGGCTAAGTAGGACCAAACTAAAAACATTGGACCTGGATATGTAGCATATCTTTCTAGAAATGCAGGGTAAGTTTTCCAAAATCACTAAGTTTTTGACAATAACTTAAAAAAAATTGTTGACAGCAGCTTTGTTTTTAGACTTTTTTACTTCAAATTATTAAAATTAAAATAATTCTGAATTCGTAGGTATACCTATATTTTATATTTATATTCTTGAGACTCGTCCTAATACTGTATCAATCTACCAAATCACCTTCTACACCATCCATTTCAAACGCTAATAATGCATACAGCTATCAATAATTGATTAGGTACTGTTGTGCTTCTTTTATTAAAATTTGCCAATAGTTAAATTAAAGATTCGCTAAAATAATGTTCTCGATAAGAAAATATTCACATCACTAAAATTCATGAAATGTAATTTTCCGACGGGAGCTCGCGAACATTTGTAGCTTTTCCGAGTATTCCGGGAAATTGCGATCTCTGAGCGCAAAATATGAGATCTACAGCAGTACGTTTAAATTAAAAACACATTTTTATAATAATCTGCAGTGCAGTCGTTTTATTTTGCCGCCTAAACCAGCGGGATAAAAATATCTAGCCTTTTTAAAATTTCAGAGATGGTATTTTATTTCAGCTGTGGGATTTAAAATACTTTTTTTATTATGTTTTATTTTTAGAGAAGTCGACATTTGACATTTTCTGTTGCTTTTAATTTTTAACATTGTTTGAGTAGTATTAAGTATAATATATATATGATCTAGTGTGACAACTAGGTGGATTACTTATTCTGAATCAAACACAAATAATATACCTACAAAATTTAGAAGCTTTTCTGCAGTATTTCAGCAAGTACCTATTGTTTCGATGACAATTGACAGGTACAAAATTAAGGAGACGTACCTATGCTGTTCAATATTCTACATTTCAATTAAAGCTTCAAAGATAGATGGACGTCATATTTCAGGAGATCTGACCCCTGCGGATTGTCCGCTCGATTCGCATCCTTCATCGAGCTCCATCGATGAGTGATGGCTAACATGTGCTGCTCGTCGACAACCCTTAGGCTAGGGCTGCTGCCTGATAGCCTTTGGAATGATGAAATCAAATACCTACCTTGAGTTGATAAAATACTTCATAAAATCCGTAATAAGTTCTACGAATTTTTCATACATAATCAGTACCCTTATTATAAATACCCTTATGGTAAAGTACGGATAGATGCCACTGTTTCAAAAAACCTAACTTCCCAATACTTCCCAAAAACCTCTAAAAGGTCTATGCTACTCACTTACCTACTTGTGACCGCAAAACAAAACTTTATAATATGTAATATGTTTTTGCATAAGCGCTTATTTCTCTAGGGTAGGAAGCGGTTCTTCAAAACGATGACTCGACTCAAGTAGTGTTAAATCGAACGCCCAACAAATTGAGCATGAAGGCGCAGCCCTGGCTCAAGACGAGGGTTGCTAAGATAATTATCTTTTTTACCGAACGCACCCAACGCAATTTTAATAACGTGATAAATGCCGCGGAAAGGCTTGTCGGTGACGCGTAAGGAGGGTTTCCAGACTTAGCTGTGATTAATACCTTACTTGTTACTTTATTACGATACTTTTATTGGGCAACAGATGCTTTTTATTTTTGCTTCATAATTTTCTTCGGGTTTTTTCTACGGGATGAGAATAGGGGATAGGCGTTTTTAATTTTACGCCGAATTAGATGCACCTTGGTTCCTTGACAGCTCTGTTTAGATATGATTGTTTGTGTGCGGTAGATACTTAAGAGATAATTTATGACTCCAACTCCTGAGTTGTGATTTAGTGTCACAAAAATTGACAGAATAATTTGGGTTGAGACTAGTTTAACAAAGTTCACGAACGATAAGAAACCGTAATCTAGGTAGGTATATTAATAGGTAGATATCATCATCATCATCATCATCAACCAATAGACGTCCACTGCTGGACATAGGTCTCTTATAGGGACTTCCACACGCCACGGTCTTGCGCCGCCTGGATCCAGCGGCTCCCTGCGACTCGTCTGATGTCGTCCGTCCACCTAGTGGGGGGTCTTCCAACACTGCGTCTTCCGGTGCGAGGTCGCCATTCTAGCACCTTGGGATATAGATATATGAGGTGAGGTATCTATTTATGATGTGATATAAGTACCTACCTACCAGAAATCTTCCTATTTATCTTATAGTTAGAAATTATTATTTATGGCCAAATGTAGTTACAGTAGGTAAGTACGCGACCGAAAATAATGTACATCGGCCTTTAGAATGGCATTTCGGCTTTGTAGAGCGTTGTCTCTGTCACTCATACCTATATGACGTTTGGTCGGTCTCAACGACAGAGGCAGTGCTCTACAAATTTGCGATCTCTTTCTTAAGGTTGATGTACATTAATTTCGGCCGCGTACTGTACTACCTACTTGTTTTTGCAAGAGGAGGAGATATCTACTTAGGAAACTTCTTTGAATAAATTAAAAAAAAATAACAATGTAAGTAAATCACTCCAGCAATGCTTGTTCCGATAGCAACATTACTGTCATCTATTTTAGTATCTACCTATAATTTTATACCTATTTTTAAAAAAAAGTACCTACCTCTACCTGACTGATAACTAAAACTGAAGAAGTACCTATTAGTTACATATTAGAATTTTCTTTCTTCCTTATGAAAAATTAGGCTGAAGGTAGAGCTATTTTATATCTACAGCGGTACCGGCTATTATCTAATTCTAATGTTTTCCAACTAGGCTACCTACTTAATTAAGGTCATACTTACTCAGCCAATAGATCAAGTAAACCCCCTAATTTAACTTCGAAGTACAAATAATATGAAGCCCTCAATCAAGAATGTACACATCTTTGTAAAATACCCTTCGAATTATGACTCAATCAAATTGTATTATACACCAGACAACTTTCTAACACCACCTATAATGAGGTCAATCAAATTTGATACCTAAATTAAAAGTCTTTAGTTCTATTTTTGTTTAAACTATAGTCTTCTGTTTGTGGATGTGCATGTGGGTTACCGTACGTAAGGGATAACGAAGTGTCTGCTAGAAATTGTAGGTTAGGCACCCCTTATTTCCATAACTGGTGAAACAATCATACCTATTAAGCTCCCTTATTTTCGAATGATCTGGATAAATTATGTGCTTTGAGGTGCTCTACAATGATTTTCTGATTTAAGTTAAATTTATATTAAAAAAATCTTATTGGTATATAATTTTTGTTGGTTGGATACCTACTATGTACCTACTCGTAAAAGTACCTACCTAAGTTATTAACGGAAATTATAGATATTCGCGTAGAGTACCTACCTATTCAATTTTCACGAGCCTTCCATATCCCTTACACCCACCCATGCCTTACACATCTACCCCTCTCAAGATAAAAATTGCCAGAGGCTTATCTAGACTTTCATTTTATTTCAAATTTTAAATGGCAAACCGCAAAAAACTTTCGATTCTGAAAAATTGTTGCATATAACAATAGTTCTTTTTGAACTATGACAATGTATTATAATAATTATTATGACATTATAAATAGTACCCGCGCAAGAATGAAAATTAAATTATTGGGGGTGGTCAATGATAAATGTCCAAGCTGTGTCGATTCCGCAGACAAAGCTTGGCGGGGACTAATAGCGCCATCTATCGTCAGACCGCGATGTCCGCTTTATGTCAGATGCCCGCTGTTGCTGCGAGATGACGCTGTAATATTATTGAATGACCGACTTAACTTAAAAAATGTCTGACAAATTGATAGATAATAATCATTAGATTTCATGGTTTTTCTATTAAACAAAAATAAATTTAACCAACTATGAACTTTTCTATGAGCGACAAAACTAGAGCGTTTTTAAATACACGACTGTTTTCAGTAATTAGATTAGGTAGGTACTCTAAAACAAAACAAAACTTATTGTTATTTCTTTCAAATAAGAAAATTGCACATATTAAAACTATTAATTTAAGTATGCCTAAAATATATTAAGCTCTTCAGCCTGAGCACTTTTTTGGTACAGGTAGCCAAATTTGAAATAGTTCAGTGGTACACCGGTAGGTGGCACTATTTAAAGCTTTAGGTGAATATCTAAAACAACCGACCAACTTACCGGATTTGAATTATTAAAAATATCATTAACTGCAAACTTTGTTTGATAATTATTACCTATAATAATATGTTATTAAGTATGTATAATATTATTATGTAATTGAAAGCGACACGATGTAAAATGACAAAAGGTTTGCCAAGGTGATTTTAAACCGGAGTCGGCTAATACTTAGGTAGGTAATTGCAATTTGCAACACAAAAGGTGAGAGCCTCCAGACCTTTGTGACGTAAACAAAAAGATTATGCGATAGGTAAACGTATAGTCCGCGACAGGTCGAGATGGTAATCGGGGTATGAGGCGGGGGGACGCCCCGCACACCCGTACGCCACCCGCGCTCGCCCGCACTGGGTTAGCGCGGGGGCTGTGCGGCTCTGCGGGGCGTTCCCTCCCTGATTGCACTCATGATCACTTGCTTTAATAGTGAAGGAAAACAACGTGAGGAAACCTGCATGCCTGAGAGTTCACCATAATGTTCTCAAAGGTGTGTGAAATTTGCCAATCCGCACTTAGCCAGCGTGGTAGACTATGGCCAAAACCCTCACTCTGAGACGAGACCCGTGCTTTTTAGTGGGCCGGCAATGGGTTGATCATGATGATGATGATGATTATCATGAACTTCCGCAAAGTGGCTAACGCCTGCTTCTATCCAACATCTTTTTTTTTCAGGTGGTCGGCAAGAATGGAGTCCGGGGCTGGCTGGACGGCAGCGTGGACAAGTTCAACTGGATGAAGTTCGTCAACTCTACCAACTACTCCCACGATGTCAACTTACAGCATTTACTGCACGCTGGCCAAGTATGGTCGTTTACTATGACACCTACTTACTAACTTTATGATGCCCGCGTCTTCGTCGGTGTGGATTTAGGTTTTTTTAATAATCCGGGGGAACTTCCGAGGATTCCGGGGGATATAAAGTACCAACTCTATTCTAGTCTCAGGGGTGCATCCTATTTTTGTAAAAATCCTATTTTGATTTAAATAGATTAAAATACTTATGTTCAAATTGGTTATCCCTGATATCCCAGAAGATCGAAAAGTTTCCTTGGGATTTTTAAAAAACCTAAATCCAAGTTGATGAAGTCGCGGACATCATCTAGTTTTTTACTAAAGTAATAAAAACCGTTGAAAAGAAAAAAAAGCTGTTCAGAAATACTTAGGTGCAACGATTAAAGTAATTTTAAGTTGGTAGGTTTTTCCACCAAACGCGCTGCAATGTAAAAACTGACGAATCACAACCCTCATTAAATCGCGTCTTTGTCACTACCCCAATAAAATTTGAATGTGGAACGTTCGCAACTTCCGGTGACAGAAAATCGTTCGGCTGAACAACTGTGTCCCACTTCCGGTCAGGGGGAACAGATGCGGTGATTAGATCCACTCACCCCACGGGTTAAACGCTATTTGATATTTTGACCCGGTGCGGTGTATGAAAATCAAAGTCAAAAATTCATATTTTTTGCATTTTTAACTGACTTTTATTTATAAGTAGAAGTCTTACCTAAGAATGTACCAATTTCCATATTATTTCTAAATTCAAAAATTACGAACTTCCATACTTAAGTACTCAACCCATTTAGGGGTGATGAATTTTATAAAGATTCTTTTCTTAGTGCTCTTAATTCCTGTGAAAGTTTTTCATACTTCTAGGCCTATCGCGGCGGTTTATACCAACACTAGCTGATCCCCGCGGCTTCGCCCGCGTAGATTTAGGTTTTTAAAGATCCCGTATAGCCTATGTCACTCAGGAATAATGTAGCTTTCTACTGGTGAAAGAATTTTTAAAATCGGTTCAGTAGTTCTAAAGATTACCCCCTACAAACAAACTTAACGACATTACCTCTTTATATAATACTAGCTGATCCCCGCGGCTTCGCCCGCGTAGATTTAGGTTTTTAAAGATCCCGTATAGCCTATGTCACTCAGGAATAATGTAGCTTTCTACTGGTGAAAGAATTTTTAAAATCGGTTCAGTAGTTCTAAAGATTACCCCCTACAAACAAACTTAACGACATTACCTCTTTATATAATAAATATCTTACGGAACCCTATTTTTTTCCAAAATAAAATATAGCCTATGTTACTCGTGGATAATGTAGCTTTCGAATGGTGAAAGAATTTTTAAAATCGGTCCAGTAGTTTTTGAGCCTATTCAGTACAAACAAACAAACAAACAAACAAACAAACAAACAAACAAAGTTTTCCTCTTTATAATATTAGTGTAGATTAAAAGAGAAGGAGGCTTTCTCTGCTTTTTTTAAGATTTAGTAGGTAACCAGGTATGCAGCTGCTGTGCTTTTACACATACTTACCTAGATATCCCCTAAATATTCATAATGCATTTTTCAGGTTTATTACAAGGTGACGCGAGATATTGCATCGGGGCAGGAATTATTGCTCGGCCCCCGAACACCGCTGCCTCTGCAAGACGTCTTTACTCCTCCAGGTTAGTGGATTCCTTTTCAAGTTATTTTGGACCTTCAAGCCAAGAGGGAATAGGGATCTTCTAGCCAAGCGCGCTCCATCTTAGACTGTATTGCAGCCAAGCGTTAGTCAATAAATTAAAAAAAAAATTGTTTACTGCCTTTTATAATGTGACCTAAAAGATCTCATCGAGTTGCTCGATCGAGGCGCGATTGAAGACAAACCAACAATACAACAAACAAACAGTTTCGTATTTCTAACATGGGTAGTGATAATTATTAATATTATTTATTTAGTTCTTAATCTTCTATATATATATACTGCTGACTGAGTGACTGTCTGACTGACTAATCTATCAACGCACAGCTCAAACCATTGGACGGATCGAGTTGAAATTTTGCATGCGGATATTACGACGTAGGTAATAGGTATCCGCTGATGAGACAGGAATTTTGAAAATTCAACCTCTAAGGAGGTAAATTAGGGGTTTGAAATTTGTGTAGTTCACGTGGATGAACTATTACTAACACGATCTAGGCTAAGCATCACGAATGACCTAAACGAACGTCTATTGACTAACCAGTCAGATACTAAATACTAATCAATTCGCGATCTTATCACATCGAACTTAATATGTGATTCAGATTCTATATACAAATCCATACATCACTCAAAGTAAAGTTTAGTTGTATGAGAGTTCGCAATAGTTCGGTTCCGTTGAATCACAGACGTCGTCACGCCCTGCTGACTTTGGCAGTTAATTGGAGTCACCTGCCCCACCTACACGTGTGACTTTTGCCCCCACGCGTTCTGATATAGGTTGATACTTTTTGTTCAATTAAAAGTTAAATAAGTATTGCTGCAGTAATATTGCTGTGATTTTATTATTTTTAATCAACCTATTTGACTGTCATCATAATATCTACAGGATTAGCACAAGCAGTGCGAAAGCTTCGGATACTTTCACGGCTTTAATACCCATCGATTTGGCAAAATCCACAAAATAGCGTTGTCGAACTAACTACGCTTGAGCTGCGGGTATAAGTAATGGTAGATACAGCAATACCTACCTAAGCTATGCAACTAGCGAGCCTGCCTAGAAGGATGCTTTGCACTCTTGTTTTGTTTCTTCTACCGTGAACACGCCGTGAACTGCGCGGAACAACCATCCACACTATTGTTTGCGCGAGTGATGAGTGGGCTTTATAGATTTTGTGTACAACCATGAAATGAAATGTACAGAACGGCTATTCCCAACAAAACTCGTGTTATATATCGTATATGTTGAATAATTAAACAATGTTAAAATAAATTGACGTGTCTATAATCTTACTAAGATATGGAGCTTGTTTATTCATTGTACATTGCTAAAACCAGAACAAAAAAAATGCAAGAAATAATTTTCTATTCAAACATGGTTGTAACAAATATTTCATCGCTGAAAACATAACATGAAAACCACATGCGCTATAGAAAAATAAATAGCTGGATATTTATTATCAAGACAACTCAACCCGCTCATGCTGTACCTATGTATAAAAAATCGTAGGGCGCGAGCACACGGTGGCACGCGCACATGCGATATTTAATTTAGATAAATCGCGACGTGCGACGGTCGATGTGAAAAATCACGCATATGTTATTTTTTTTACGTTATTACCATAAGGGGATCGCGTATAGATTTTTTTACTGGAAATGGTCTGTTGTTGAATGTAGAATTATTTGATGATTTACTAGAGCATTGCTTAATTTTTCAGTTCATAAATCGTAATGATGATATTTAAAAATACTATCAATTATTTATGTACCTAATAGGTAATAATGTAATCCTACCAGATCTACACCAGAAATATATACTTAGTTACGTACCTACTTAGGTGAGTATGGAAAATATTATACAAATACTAAATAACGTCCGCAACGTCCTCGTGGATTCAGGTCTTTTTAGAATCCCCTGGGAGCAAAATTGCATGCCACGTAACAGCAACCTTTTGTTTTCCAAGGATAAAAACTAGCTTATGATACTCTTCAGGTCTTAAACTAAGTCACACAAGAAATCACGCCGATCCGTTGCTCCAAACCAACTAACAAACACACTTTAGGTAATATAGAAAATTGTAGAAAAAAATAAGATCTGCATAAATAACAAGATATAGGTATATCTTGTTTGTATACCTTCATAAATTATCATAATTTGATAAACTTATACTTAAGAATTTTACTCAGTTGTTTAGTTGGTGTCCTGTTTCTTTGTCTTCTAGCGAGTGAACTGCCACAAATTCTAAAAATAACGCTCATGTCATACCGTCATAACCTGGCCAGTGTTCATGTAACTTGTCATATCTAGAGAAATAAATAAAATAAAGTAGTGGTCTGCGAGGCTTCCTGCATCGCTTCCGGTATAGAGAGAGAGAGCCAGCGCGTGCCAGACCTGCGCTATTTTATATAAGCTAAAAGTTTCTCTGCGTATTGTCCCCAACACTGGGAGGAACGTTTGTTTGGATGTTTGTTTGGATCATAGTGGCTTTGGAATATAACAGGTAATAAAGACGTACGTCAAAGTACAAAGTCTAATTTTTTTTTATTTTCTTCGACCACAACGACGACTACCAGACGCCCTTAAAGTTTAACAATTGTTTAAGGTGTCTGGTAGGGCTTGCCACGATACTAAGTGTCTGGCAATGCATGACGTGATTTGTAATAGGTACTATACTTTTAAGAAAATTTAAAAAATTAGCCGTTTACACCTTTATTACCTGTTATCTCCAAAAAAGACCTTGATCCAAACTTCAAAGTCTTAGATCGTTCTTCCCTGTGTTGGGGACTATACGCAGAGAAACTTTCAGCTTTTATAAAATAACGAAGGTCTGGCACGCGCTGGCTCTTAGTCCGGTAGACGGCGTCGTCGCACCCGGCGCAGTGTTGTTCAGTGATTTATGCGATTCGAATTGTCCATAATTACCGACTTGATATCAAATTATCCGCTTTTGACTTGCTATCTAGTTTGGATAATTTAAATCTACGTACCTCCATATAATTATGTTATAAAAATAATCACACAAGTTTTTAATAAAATTATGATACGTACCTACCTACTACTATTTTTATATATTGTGATCTTTAAAATAATTATTAACTGTATAAATGTCAAAAATTTGTATGTCAAGGTTTTCAGACTGGCTTTCTATACTGTAATCATATTTTCATCACTCATATTTCAAAATAAATCTATAAAACCAAGTAAAATTTTATAAGTATTATTAAAAAGCAGTATGGCCTAGCAGTACCTCTAATTTTACCTCTAATTCTACCTCTAATTTTTCGGAGCTATGTGCGTTTTAGTAAAATATCACTTGCTTTCCCGGTGAAGGATAACATTGTGAAGAAAGCCTGACAGTTCTCCATAATGTTTTCAAAGGTTTGTGGAGTCTGCTAATCCGCACTTGGTCGGAGTGGTTGACTATAAATGGCCTATACCATTCTCATCCTGAGAGGAGATCTGTGATCGGTCAAAATTATGATAATGATGGTAAAATAAAATATGTATTATGTATGAAAAATACTACATAGATAAGTATTTTAATTTAATCAAATATAAAGTGTGTATTTAAGCGTTATAGGTATATCTATTTTAAAGAAATTTAATTATTTTAATAATTCAATATGTTTACTTTATTAATGAATCTAAACCCTAACTGTTTCTAGCACTCGCTTCGTAAACAATCTCAAGTCACCCTCGATGCCCACATCCGAATATTATGGCTGACCAAACATCAGCTGCATCACAATATTACACAATTCCACAATGACTCTTAAATATTATCCCTAATTAGAGTCGATTTGCAGTGGCTCCATTGAAGCATTTGTCAAAATGCTCCGGGCTCTCCTTGCACAAGACATGATTGATGAGGTTTGCACTGAGGCCACCTATCGCTCCTTTCATTCAATATTTCGATAACACAAAATTTTGCCAAAGGATTAATATAAATTCCACGTCATCTGTTCAAGATAAATGCCTACGAAGCTCGGAAAGTAAAAGCTTGACTGACGGATTTTTGATAAGATGATTGATCTTTGTTTTGATGAACAATTTGCCTACATTAGTCAGATGTTTTGTTAGTGTCCAAACTTGTGAATGTTAAGTTGAACTTGTTTTTAGGGTTCCGTACCTCAAAAGGAAAAAGTAACCCTTATAGGATCACTTTGTTGTCTGTCTGTCTGTCAAGAAAACTACAGGGTACTTCCAGTTAACCTTGAATCATGAAATTTGGCAGGTAGGTAGGTCTTATAGCAGACATTAGGGGAAAAATCTGAAAACCGTGAATTTATGGTCACAACACCTAAAAAAAAATTAAAAAGTGTTTTGAACAAATAAGTATTTTCAACTTATAAAGTAAGATTATTATACCAAGTGGGGTATCGTATAAAAGGGCTTAACCTGTAGGCACAGAATAATATAATAGTACTAAGGTACTGTAGGTACATTCTAAAACAGATTTTTATTTATTTTTACGCATAATAGTTTATGATTTATCGTGCAAAATGTCGATAAAATACGACTGTAGTACGTACCCTCGGCGCACGAGTAGGTCTATAATATCTACTCGTGTGCCCTCGGTGCGCAAGCTTCTGATCTTATTAATCGTCTTGCATTCAATTTTGACCTTTTGACTTTGGTTGCCGGTTTTTATCTTGAGGATTTCTATTGAGGTAGGTCAAAGAAAAAGCTTCAACCAGCTTCATAAGATATTGTTTTGGAAGCCATATAAAAGCGCACTTTGGACTGACATTCTGTTGGCTATTAGTTTCAAGGTAGATATTTTAATTTTTGTAACGATCTTTGCCTAGAGGCTTAGGTACAGTTAACAAAATATTGGATTGTTTCACACGAACTTCATCAGAAAGTACCTATATAATATTTACACAGTTCATAATCATGCAAATTATCAAAATATAATCCGGCTACTGTCAAATAATAATAATATGAAGTTAACCCTTTATTAGCCGTTCCTTTTTCGGAGGCCGCGTGCGTTCGTGCGCGTAATGAATGAGTGTCGCGCGTTGACATTTGTCATCGCGCAATTGTCGCACAGATTAAAATTGATGACGTTGCTTTGTCCGACGCAGCGTATGCGCCATTGTTGTGTGGAAACCGTATTATCACGCCGTTAATTTGAAATCTTTTTTTGATCTGATAAAAGACAATAGAGGCGGCATTAGTTTAAACTAAATTGACTTGTTAGAAATAAGTTCATAACAAGAACAAAGATAATGTACTTAATTAATGATCAAAATAAAAAATCAAAAAGTACTGTTTCATTCATCATTATCATCATCAGCATTGCCAGCCGATAGATGTCCGCTACTGAACATAGGTCTTTTGTAGACCACGCGCCACGGTTTAAAAAAAAATCGTTTAATGTGGTCTGCCCACCTAGTTGGGGACTCGTCTGTTTCGTTACTAGATATTAATTATTTTAGGTACACTTTCAACGATTTTTAGCTTTGGACCAAAGGTATACCGTAGGTATAGGTATCTCACATTATAATGAAAAGAAGGCCCTAAAGCCTTATGTTACAAGTTTGACCTACCTAAATAAGTTCATGCAGAAAGAACATAGTGAGCTGAATTTAATACCGACTACCGAATTACAAGAACGGCATTCCGAACCAGTGGTAAATTAAACCTGACTATTCATAAGCACTTTTAAAAAGTTTACATGAATAAAAAAACATTCTATTCTATTCTACACGAATCATTTGCGCAAAACCATATTTTACACAATTGCGACGATCCCCCCACAAATAGAATGATTAATCAAAAAATTAACCAACGACAATAGTCTCACCCTCCATTAAACCAACTACAATCGCTCAGCGTCCCACATCGCGTATTTATTTAACAATCAAATAAATATTACCGACAATAAAATAGAAATATTTCAATTTAATATTCCCGCCCCCAGTGAAGGGTTAAATCTGGTACCGGAGATTTTGTCTCGATTTTTGTTTTCAGATTAGTTGGTACTGCTTCTATCTTGATGGGACGCGAAATTAAACTAATTTTACTGTACTATAGATAAAAAATAATAATATAATCGCCATACCTACGGTAAATTGAATTTAGGGTTGAATCACGATCTGATCCATTTACACAAAAACTAGTTGATGTCCGTGAATTCACCCGCGTAAATTTAAGTTTTAAAAATCCCGTCAGAACTCCTTGATTTTCTGAAATAAAAAATAGCAATTCCGTTAGCCGCAATGCAAGCTATTTCTATACCAAACGTTAAAATTGGTTAAAATGGATGGACCGTAAAAAGCTAGCAGACAGACAGGCACACTTTAGCATTAAAATATTAATATGGATAGTATGGATTCATAAAATCCTTATATGGTATCACATCAAATTCGTTATAAAACTGTATCACTGATTCATTTATACAAATATTTATTTATATAAATAGCATAAGACAACCTGTGACATACCAGCTAGGTGATTCGCTAACTCAGTGTCTAACACAGAATGATAGCCACTGAGGTAGGTTGGTTCTACATTGCTGCTTCACTGGGTGGTAGTAAAATATTTTTTCGTAGAATGAGCTCTGTGGCTATCGTTCAGTGACACTGAGTTAGAGAATCACCCCACGATCGGAAGACGAACTAAGTATATCATATTAATAAAATTACCTATTGTGATAGGCAAAGTTAGTAAATAAAAAAAAAATTAATAAATCATATTTGATACTATAAAGCATAGTACTAGTTTTATAATTCGTATAACTATTATTATAGATTTGAATCGGTCAGCATCCTGGATCGTTTGATACTTGTACCGGTAAAGGTCCGTTTGTACCGCGGGGCGTAACGGGCGCGCGACGCACCTGACGCGCGTACAATCAACGCGCAACGCCGCGAGCGCTGAAGGGTTAATATCAACTTTTGATATCAGTTTAGACTTGGACCTTCAGGTAGATATCCATAATATCCATATTACTTAGTATTATAAATGCGAAAGTGTGCCTCTCTATTTGTCTGTTTGTTACCTTTTCACGATCTAAGCACGTATTAATAGATCTTGACGTTTGGCACAAGGAAAGCTCGCAGTTTGGAGAAGTACCGTAGGCTTTTTTTATCCAGCAAAATATCTAACCCATGGAAAAAGAGAGAAAAAATAAACAATTCCACGTGGACAAAGTCGCGAGCATCAGCTAGTTGTTACATATTATGGTCGATTATTTGCGATTGTATTAATGAGCTTTTTAATGAAATTTAGTTCCACCAAAAAGCGTGCAAGCCTAGTGGTTAAGAGGCCGGTCTTCTGTTCAGGGGTCGGGAGTTCGATCCCGGATACGCACCTCTAACTTTTCGGAGTCTTAGTCTTGAGTTTAAACAAAAAATATGACTTGCTTTAGCGATGAAGGAAAACATCATAAGTAAATCTGCATGCCTGAGAGTTCTCCATATAATGTTCTCATAGATGTGTGAAGTCCGCCAATCCGCACTTTGCCAGCAGCGTGGTAGAATGGTAGACTAAGGCCAAACCCTTCTTATTCCGAGACCCGTGCTCAGTCAGCTGGCGATGAGTTTAGGACGATGATATCGTAAAACTACAAAATAAGCCTACCACAAACATTTTTATTTATTTCTTAAAATCGACTCAAATAAACTTCTCACAGAAGGAAGCATAATGATGATTAGGTATAATAATAGGCTCAATTAGAAATTGCTAAAGATAACAGGTGAGGCAGTTACAAGGGGCTTGCTTAATTCTAGGGGCTAGCTTGTATTAATTCAAACGATCGGTAAGGCACCGTCACGGTGCGCGAGCCGCATCTACACCATTTGGTGACGTCGTGGGAAAACTTAACGTACGCGCGACCTGTGGTGGGCGGGTACGTGAACTTGTCATTTTTATGAGAATCATATTTATTACACCAAGTGAGAAATAGTAGATTATTAACCAAGGGGATAAAGCAGTGTCTTCTGTCGCGGGTAACGATTTAAATCTCGAGCGTAACGAAGGACTCGAGGTTTACTCCCGAGCGTAGCGAGGGTGTTAAAAACTTAAATCACGAGCGAAGCGAGGGATTTAAGACGAGTGTAGCGAGGGATTTAAGTTCACCCAAGACTAAGACAGCTTGATCACCGAGGAAAATACTCTACTTTTCGTACCATTTGCGAAAAAATTAACACAATAATAATCAACAATAAGATAAGCATTTATTAAACGTATTTCTAGAACATTAACTTATTTATAAAAATAAATTAAAATAAACTTAACGTTTATGTATTTGAAGAAAACAAAAACGCGGCAAATTCCTAGACTAATATTTTTTTGTCGGAAAAGCAAAGGCATCAAGCTCATACGGCCTCGTCGGTTTTCATAATTTTATTTAATAATCATAACTGCATAATAAATGCGTATTCCTTTTTCAAAAAGATGTATAATGCTTTATATACAAACTCAATGGTGTAAACACAGATGTAGTTCAGTATAGATGTCTAGAAGATGCTTATTCCACAATTCCAATAAATTAGTTTTTTAACACTTCATTCCTCAAACATAATATTATGTTATTATGCAATTTATCATATTAAATAATTGGATCTCGATTATGAATTTATAGAATTCAATGCGTTCTTTGTATAACAAAAACTATTTATTGGCCTATCTACACAGCGATTAAAAATCGACTTTTCCTGATTCCAGCGATCAAATATTGCAGATTGAATAGTATGTAATTGTGGTATGGCCGCAATTCAACAAGCAAATTCTGTAGGTTGCAGTTATGATCAATAACATTAAGTAACTATTAAATATCTTATAGTTTATGACTAGAAATACATATTTTTACTTCCCCATTCACGCATAGGAGCGGTCGGTTAGTATGTAAGTATACTTTTTAATAGGTTTTAGATTTAGTCCGATGGATCTTGATAGCATAAATGTTTTACAAAAAGCTTATCGAGACTTTGAAAGGCTCGTACTTTGTATTCGCGGAAGCTTATTGAATTGCCAATACGCCAATTTAAAATATCAAAAATTAAGCTAATTGGAGGAACAGAGATCTGTATCAACGACTCGTTGTAAAACTTTAACTTTTTGATTAGAATAGAATAGAATAGAATAGAATAGAATAATTCTTTATTTGCATAATGTGGTACATAAGATGTTAAATCTAAGAAACAGTCCAGCACATTGGCCATGGCGGCGTACAAATATAGTTAACAGTTGAGATTATTGAGTGTGACTAGATATTTTTTTATAATACAGGCAAATCATAAAATTAAACTTAGTAAGTAAGAGTAATAAATAAAATGTCAAAACCAAGCGAATATAGGCACTGTAATAAGCTTTTTTTTTTTTAAATAATGTCCAACAATAGAATGTCAAAAACGCTTTTTATCATGTTGGAAAAATTCTTCTAAGGAGTAAAAATTTTTTCCTTGCAACCATTTTTTTATTTATTATATTAATTTATTATATTATAATAATAATATATGGATCCGAGACATGGTCGCTAACAATGAGCCTCATAAAAAAGCTCAAAGTCACTCAACGGCGATGGAGAGATATTGGAGTTTCTGTACTTGATCAGTTCAGAAATAAAGTAACCAACATAGCTGAACGGGTTGTGAAGCTGAAGTAGCAATGGGCAGGGCACATAGTTCGAAAAACCGATAGATTTTGGGGTACCCATGTGCTTTGAGTGCGACCTTCCACCGGAAAGCGCATTGTTGGAAGACCCCCCATTAGATTAATAGGCGACATCAAACGAGTCGCAGGGAGCCGTTGGATTTAGGAGGCACGAAACACCGTGGCGTGTGGAAGTCCCAAGAGACCTATGTCCACGGCTGGACATAGGTCTCTTGTAGGCTGTTGTTGTGGAGATAGGTTTATCGGTTGATACCTAGTATATTTACTTGTACCAAACATTAATTGTACGACATTTTGGTTGAGCCTATATTTAATTTTGCAATAATCCGTTGGTAGTAGGTAAAACAAGGTTTATGTTTATTTAACAGATTAAAATAATAAATTCTAGCTTAATAACTTCTCGATTATCAACATTTCGTCCCATAAATGTTATATTCAATTTGCATTTAAAATAATTAGTTTAATGACAGTTATAAGTTAGTAGTGTTATAAAATCCATCGTCGCAACATGTTTTTATAGTAGAAATAGGTATTCAATGGTTAATTCTTACTCTAAAACTAAAATGACGGAATGATACTGAATGTATGGTCTAAAACTATTGCTACTTATCCTTTTTTGTAGGGAGCATTGTACTAGACATAACATTATAAGACCTACAACCTACAAACTTCGTCCGCCCTTATAGTTGGTGATTTTTATCCTGTGTGAATCCGAAATCCTAATTACCGCAATAAAGTCCTTTCCCTTGTATTTTGCACCAAATCCTGTTAAGGTTGTTTGAGAAGTTGATGCTAAAAAGTAACATGTTGATGTTGTAAAGATAATAATAATATGCATGTGGAAGGGAAAAAGAAGGGAGGAAGACCAAAGAAAAGGATTGCGTGAATGCGTGTAAAAGGGTGGGTAATGCGTTGACGGATGACAGAAGCACAGTTTTACGATACTAACAGAAGCGAGTGGAAGAAGAAGACATGTTGTGCCAACGCGACCCCACATAGCGTGTGATAAGGACAGGAAGAAAGAATGCTGTAGGATTTACAATCTTATTATATATGGATGAGTATTCATAGCAGGTTTAACATAAATCGTCAATTAACTAGATTATACCTATAATATCAATTAGGCCGTAACTTTCTCTCATTAGATTATTACATTGTTAACTGGTTGGCAATCTCGAGACATTGTATGTGATGCAATCTACTCACAAAATGCACTAACCTGGAAGAAGTATCGTAATTTTCTAGTACCTTCATCATCATCATCATCCTTATTAATATAAAGACGTCTACTGTTGGACTTATCAAGGTCTCTTATAGGGACTTCCACTTGCCATGGTCTTGCGCCGCCTGAATACAGGCAGCTCCCTGCTACTCAACGCTGGCCAAGTGCAGATTGACAGACTACACACAATATTGAGAACATTGTGGAAAATGCAGGTTTCCTCTCGATGTTTTCCCCCACCGTTAAAGCAAGTGATATTTATTCCTTTAAAGTTTAAACGCACATATTAACCTTAAAAAGTTAGAGATGAGTCCTCAGAAGTCAGAAGCGATCCGCGGATTCCCCAAAAAGGAGCCTGACGTCTTAACCACAAAGTAACTACTTTAGTTTAATTTAGTTGTATTATAGGTATTCAGTAGGTATTTACTTTAAAAAAATGGTATTCATACCTCCTACACTTTGATTCAAATACCTAGTTATTAACACATTAGAAAATACCACAAAAAGTGAATATGTCACGCATAGATGGTTTCCAATGCGAATGGGTCAAGTATTTACCATGTGTCAGGTGGGGTGGGGGTGGCAGCCCCTGGTAATTCGTAACCAGCACTTCAGTGTTGTGTTGACATCCTGTACAGTCCAGTTGACCTCTCACCTTCACTGGTATCATCCTCGTGAGCCGTGGTTGGTGAAAATTTTCAAGAAATTTTTTCACTATTCAATTTTTCCAATAATTTTCGGTAAGTGTTAGACTTTTATTTGAGTTGATTTATATCATGACTAATTTTAATTTATTTAACCTCGATTATTCTGACGTAGGTAAGTTTATCTGTACCCATGTTTTTTTATTATGAGATAGGCTTGCGACGACAATTATGCTAATAAAAAGCAATGATGAGGTCTATCTAGGTTGGAGCAGCTTGCCGAGAAGATGCCTAGATTGAAATTAATACTTATTTAAGTACCGTTCGAGTTTCTATCCGCTAATAAATATTTAGGATCCTGCGTTGTAACCAGAAATAGTTTAGTTTAGTCTATTATTTGTTTCATTTAATGTTTATTTTTAAATGAATCATGAATTTTATTAATTACAAAATTTTTCTTTATGAACTTAACTACTCATTTATCAATATTGGTAACAAGGAATTTTTTGAACTAGTTTTTAAACGGTATCATTAAAATACCGATTGAAACAAATAGGTTATGATAGCTGTTAAGAAATACATATTTTTATGATTTATTAGGTACACATTGTATTTCGTTCCTAGTTCATTCTAAAGCGATGATATCACTCGTTTCTTATCGCGGATGCGGGCGTTACGATGTTTGAGGCGTGGTTCCACTTGTCGTGACTCGAATTAATGTTGCGAGTGTCAATGCAAGATATTTCATACTTCCGACGCGCGACGCCCTGCTCGTGATCTTCGAATCACATTTGACGTCGTATGGATGATGTCTTTGTTCCTTGCGAAATAATTAGTCATGTATGGTGATTGGGAGTGACAGTCATTGCCCTTTTGGCGTGAAATCCATAAGTTTTCATATAACTCATCATCATCATCATCATCAACCAGCCCATTGGCGGCCCAATACTGAGAGTATGTCTTCTTTTAGAATGAGAAGGATTTAGGCCATAAGCTGCCACGCTGGCCCAGTGCGGATTAGCAGACTGTACACACCTTTGAGAATATTATGGAGAACTCTTAGGCATGCAGGTTTTCTCACGATGATTTCCTTCACCGTTAAAGCAAGTGATATTTAATTGTTCAAAACGCACAGAACTCCAAAAATTTAGAGGCGCTTGTCTGGGACCCAACCCTAGACCCCCCGACTAGGAAACCGACGTATTTACCACTAAGCTATTGCGGCTTTATATTATTTTGGATCGAAGTTTACTTAATATATTTCTCTTTATCATATTATATATTAGGTGATGCCCGCGTGGATTTAGGATTTTTAATATCCCGTGGGAACTCATAAATTTTCCGGGATGAAAAGTAGCCTATGTCCGTCCCCGGGATGCAAGCCATCTTTGTGCCAAATTTTGTCAAAATGGGCCGTGAAAAACTAGCAGGCAGGCAGACAGATACAATTTCCACTTCTATAAAAATAACGAGCACACGAGCACGCGGGTCACCTGATGTTAAGTGATTACCGCAGCCCATGAACATTTGCAGCACCAGAGGAACTGCCAATGCGTTGTCGGCCTTTCAGGAATTTGTTGGTGGTTATAATATTACCTATATGGATTATTACAAATGAAATCTTCATTGTAGTAGTTAGCTTTGTATTCACCGAGCTGGAGGCCCTGTTTTCCGAGACACAGTTTCTACTAGTTCGGAAAACAGGTGCACAGTATTGTTTGGTAAGAATTTTATAATAATTAGTTTTAAGGTACGTGTCAATACTAACAAAAATATGATTTTGTATTTGGTGGAAATAAATGATTTTATTTATTTATTTTATTTTATTGTATTATGTATTTTACATTACAGGTCGCGAGGTTTCCAGCGTCAACTCATCTAGCTCACAGCCTTTGATCGAAGACGAGGAACGGGAGGAAACTGAACCACGTTGCTCCTTTTGTGACGCGCCTTATCCTAATATTGATGCGTAAGTTCTATTATAATCCTAAACTTTAAACTTTCTTATATCTCTATATTATAAAAGGAAAAGGTAACTGATTGACTGACTCATCTATCAACGCACAGCTCAAACTACTGGACGGATCGGGCTGAAATTTGGCATGCAGATAGCTAATTATGACGTAGACATCAGAAAGGATTTTTAAACATTCAATCCCTTAGGGTATTAAATAGGGGTTTGAAGTTTGTGTAGTCCACGCGGATGAAGTCGCGGGCATAAGCTAGTTCTTCTAAAGAACCTACTAGCAGATGCTCGCAATTTTGTCCACGTTTTTTTAAGGTTTAAGAAACTCTTGCATTTTCCACAGTAAAAAGTAGCCCATGTTACTTTTAAGGTCTTTACCTAACTATTTTCTTGCAAAAATTATATCAAGCCGTTGCTCTGTTGTGACATGATTGAAGGACAAACCAACAAACAAACGCACTTTTGCATTTATAATAAGGGTACTGATAAGGGTACTGTTTTTTACACTGACCTTATCTACAACAATGTAACATTTCTTTGACGTCATTCAAGGCAATACAGCGGCTGTTAATGAAACCGTTATACGGGGGATCACTCATGTGCCTACGAAAATGTTTCATTGAAAACAATTTTTGACAGACGGTGTTTAGTTGTAGCGTGTGTCATATTCTATCGAAGCGTCGCATCGCCTCGTCAATAATGCAGAATGTTGATTATCGACATGCAGCCGTTTTAACACTTAGTCGGTGACAGCTTGAGATGGCAATCGGGGTATGAGGCGGGGGAGGCTCCGCACATCCGCACGTCACTCGCTCTCGCCCGCACAGGATTAGCGTGGCTGATGTGCGGGTGTACGGGGCGTTCCCTCCTCGATTGCCATCTCGACCTGTCCCGTACTATATCCTAGCTCTTATCGTTGGGTTCTAATGGGACAATTACGTTAGCCAACAGTATTATTATAATTTTGATGTTATTATGATGAATTCCAACTAATAGGTATTATAAATGCGAAATTGTGTCTGTCTGTCTGCTAGTTTTTTGCAGCCCAACAGTTCAACCGATTTTGATGAAATTTGGTACAGATTTAGCTTACATCCCAGGATACTTTTTATCCCGGAAAATTAAAGAATTTCCACGCGCGGAAATCATCATGCTATATTTCATTATTTCTTATAAGAATCTAAACAAAAAAGGAAGAAAAAATGTTTAATATAATGTCATACATGACCGGATGATTTTTAAGTATCTAAATAGTATCTACATAGATGTTCGGCATAAGATCGATAAAACTCATAGTAGGTAGGTATATATCTATAGAAATATATCATTGAAAGACTTTTATAGTGCTTCGTAGTAAGTAGTAGCACAGCTTAAGTGGCAGTAGTAAGTAATAGGCACCTAATGGGTAGTCTGTAAAATACCTACATAGGTTTATTAGACATGCACTGAATGTTATTATTAAGAGTATCTAACTATGTAGGGCTGTGATAGCCTAGTGGTTAGGACGTCCGCCTTCTAATCGGAGGTCGGGGATTCGATCCCGGGCACGCACCTCTAACTTTTCGGTTACGTGCGTTTTAAGAAACTAAATATCACTTGCTTTAACGGTGAAGGAAAACATCGTGAGGAAACCTGCGTGCCTGAGAGTTTTCCATAATATTCTCAAAGGTGTGTGAAGTCTACCAATCTGCACATGGCCAGCGTGGTAGAGGAGACCCGTGCTCTGTAGTGAGCTAGCGATTATGATGATGAACTGTGTAGGTATATTCAACAGTAAAGATTATGATGACTAAAGTCACAAAAATTTCATACAAGTACAAGTATTTTATACTCAATGGGTAGGTATAAGTTGTCCATCAGATATTTATAAATGTTATTTATAAATCGATCTAGTTCAGCTTGATTGAATTGAATTTAAAGTGCCCTTTTTCGCGCATTGACATTTAATTTAATAATATACATCTCGACTCTAGTATCATAAGGTCGGATGTGTACTTCCGACCAAACTCACTTTTTTACATAAAGGTAATGAGCATTTCGGGCTCTTTCTGCCAAGCTGACACCAGTATTTCTATCTCTTTTCGTTGCAAAGATAAATACATGCATAATGTCGTATCTGAACACATTCTAAAAATTTGGAGAACATTGCACCAAAGCAATGGAGAAAAATGATAGATGTATTTTGAGTTCGACCATTATGCTACGAAATAAGTTTATTTGTAATACTAGCTGGTACTGCAGTTACGCACTTCTGCTTCAAAAATATGTAATAATTTTGTTAGGTAAAATCACAACAGATGTTATGCTTCGAATTTTTTGTATTAATATTTGGACTGTGAATCATTTAAGACTTTTTGCCTTGTAATATAAATAATTTTGCAATAAAATTTATGGAAGTAAGTTGAAATAAAGCTTTTTGTTTGTGACTACATTAAAGTTGATGTGATTAATAGGTAAGAGATCCATCCTATTTTACCAAAATTTTGGACTAAACTGCGGGAAAAAAGTAAAGAGCCAGAATAAAGCTCTGAAAATGTAGACTAGAAAATCTTTTAGGACCACGAAAATTACACCATGGAAATCTAAACATATATTATAATAAAACCCCACTAAGCAAAAAACCGTGCATTTATGGTGTTTTTTATGAATCACAGTTCAAATCATCAGTTCAAAAACTAGGTTTTTAAGGTAGCCTTAAAAAATTAGAGTACCTAATCAATTATTTTCTTCTTTACCCGTCTTATAATCGACCGAATTTGATATTAATCGAGAGCAGAAATTATAAGGTACCTACAATATGTGATGATAGTGATTCTAATGAAACATACCTAATTATAGGAAGCTTTAGATTATGTTAATTTAAATATAAATGTAGTATAAATTAATTTATTAATTAAACAACTAATAAAAGTGAAAGTAAAAAAATAAAAAAACTTAACTAAAACACGAAAGAAACAGTTTAAATAAGTATCTGTTAAAAAGAACAGTCAAAACAGAAGCAATGGAATTTTCAAGAAAGCAGAAAGTATTTTTTTATTACAAAAGTGGCAATGCCGGATTTGACTAACAGTAAATCCTTATACCTACGTAGTTTCTGCACCTTAAAAACGATTCATGATGCTACCAGCAGTGTTGCTACTTTAATGTGGTCTGCAAACATCAGCTGCAGCGGAAGGAATAAAACAGTATCTTGTCTTATTTCATTAATCTACTAGAGAAGAAACAAAGTATTCTCGAAATTGTTGAAGAATTGACTTTGTGGTCTGATAATTGTGTCGGTCATAATCGGAGCATGATAATCGTTATGGCTTACTTATGATTATTATAAGGATTACCACACTAAAAGATGATAAATCACAAGCTTTATGCTAAAATGCAAAATGTACCTACGTGGAGTAAGATGTAATCCATGCACAAATAGAAAAAAAGAGAACAGCTGAAAACAATGCAGATTACTAAACTAAGAAATTGGTCACAGTTTACAAGAACATGCGAAGGAAACAAAACTTTTTGATAAGTTTGATTTGGCACTACAACATATTTTTAAAGACCACATCCCTTTACAAAGGTGATATATCAGGACCGTTTGTTATATCAAAAAAAAAATAAGAACGGCGGGGATTTTCAGATTTCGGAATATATTACCTGGCTACAACTAACGCAATAATGCTGGGTGTTATTATTTTATAAAAACTACTTTAAAGAAGACTTTTTTGTATTTCATTAGTATGTTATAGGTACATAATTATAAACTTAAAATTCTTCCCCGCTTTCGCCCAATATACGACATAATGAGAAACCATTATCCACTGTAAAATATAACCAACTTTTGCAGTAGGCACCTGCTGACCTCCATTCTTACTTTACGTACCTAATCATTATAAGGAAAATCAGGCTATGTTGGCATGTTTTAGATTTCTATATTGATGTAACCGTCATGTATGCAATTCCATAAAAAATGTTTGGCCCACTGTAGGTTTCTAATTACTTTGTAATTTTTTTTCCAATTTTTGGCCGTTGTTTTTAGTTA